>NC_051188.1:102381498-102981952 GCF_015220075.1 Falco rusticolus | reverse complement strand
ATTTACAATTTGTCTGTGAACTGAAACATCCTGTGTCTGCCAAAAAATACCCACAACATTGCTAGTCTGAAAGGCACCCAGTCTTTACTGGAGATATCAAGATTTGATGCATTCCTTTTGGTATGTTCTCCAGTGCTCACACTTGCAACAGACAAAAACTAAATAAAACAATGTCACATCCATATTCTAATTCAAAGTTACATGGTTTCAACTGCCAAGTTTTGGTCAAGGGGTTTTTTTGCTTCCCCCTTTATAACTGAATGAAATGACAATCCTTCTCCGAAATAAATATTTAGTTTCATAGCCGGTAAGCTTAGTCATTTTTGTAAGATTCTATGTATAAAAAATGAAAATATCTAACATAATTGGGGTTTTTACAAGCAGGATTAACATGTTGTTTAATTTTAAAATATCTATGGAATTAAAAGAGCTACTACTTTGTCAAGTCAGCTTTGCTGGTATTACATTATCCCCACCCCACCACCCCCTTACTAACACCCAAGTGTATTTAGATAATGAAAACAGATTTGTGTTTCAGAGAAAGTATTTCAAAGGAAAATATAACTTGTGACCAAGCAGCTGGAACTTGCTTATTGACAGCTGGATTATATTTGACATTTTTAGTGTGGCTTACAAGAAATGACAGTGTCATGAGAGCTGCTACAGGAACATAAAATGCACGTTAAGTTTTTCTGCCTAAGATTAATCTACTCTTTTGATCAAGAAAACTTATAAACTGTCTCTGGACTTGATTAATAGCAGATGCAGACAATCTGGGAAGTTCTTTTATGAGTCCACTGCTGACCAACAACATAGTTACCACCCATACTTAGGGTATACTTTAAGGGCTTAATCAGTTAAAGATAAGAATGCACACACTTTCATGATAGTAAGCACCAGCATTCACAAACTGGTGATCTTATAAAGGCTGGTAAGGGCAACTTTTCCTTCTGACCAGATTCAGGACTTCATATCAAGCAAGAAGCAGGTGAGGCATGACAATACACTGTTCCCTCACAATGTACATTCATGATTTTCTGGAGAGTTGGAGATGCATTCAGTGAGACGCTGGCTCTCCCTCATGCACTGGAGCATATAATTCCCTTGCAACACCTTCAGCTAGTGTCCTTAGGGACAGAAAGCCCACTATGCATGTGTGTGTAAGCAGCAAAATGATCCAGATAATTGGAGTTATAGCTAAAGCAGGACAAGAAAGACTCATCTCATGCTGACTGGGATCAAAACCAGCTGCCATGATGATAGCAATCATGTCTGCTGTCTCCACTGTGGCAGTGAGATAACAAGTTGTAGCAAAAGCCTAAAACATCAAAGCCTTAACAGAAAACAGAGGAACTATCTCCCCTTTTAATAACACATCTTTTTCAGTATCCCAGGCACATTAGCCATGTCACTAAAGTGGATTTGAGAAACGAAAGTAAAATGCCACCCAAAATAAAGACAACTCACAAACTAATGTACAAAATACACAAGTGGAAAATCTAGAATTGCCTTTCTTAGTACAAAAGTCCTTATACAGCAAATCTACACCTGCAACTATTCCTAAAATAAAGAACCTAATTTTCAGTGTATTCTTGAAATTCAAATTTCTTTCTATTTATTGTCCTATGACTTTATTTACAGTATTTTTCTTGTTATGGAGAATAAATCTGTACCGGGGAACACAGGTATAGAGAAGGAAAGCCTGAGACCAATAAATAAAAAAGTTAGAGATGTTTACTAAAACTTACTATCCTGAGAGTTACAAGATATTAAATACTTGTTATTACTCTTATTTAAGAACTATTAGTTATATCCTGCAGAGGACATATTGATAATTCCTTAATATTTTCAAATACAGTTTCTGAAGTCTGATTTTTGCTAGTTTTAGCTGCTATCTGTGTTTTACTTCACATTTTTCCCTTTTTTGCATTACACTGATTTAGCAGTAATGACGAATTAAGTCCTTACTCTCTACACAAAGCAAGCCCTGCAACATCAGTGGCAGTATCAAGTCTGTGTGCTTTTTTGTCAGCATGCTTCTTCTAGGTTCAGCTCAGCAAATTCTACATTATTAATGAATAAAACCACTAATGATGTGAACTGATCACCTACATACATAAGTACTCCGTGACTATTCCACTGGACTACCACCACACCTGCTAATTGCAGCCATACTCTTTTTACAAACACATCTGTCCATTCAGAAGAACCCTGAGGCTGTGGGTTGGTCACCGAGCAGCCACCAGCTGCTAGTCCTTCCTGTTCACCAAATGTTACCCTCCCTGTGTCTGCAGCTCCAAGTTCCTGTCCCTTGAATGGGAAATTCCAAATTCCTCAGACCTTTTGCCTTAATTCATCTTTTTTCCTACTAATTCAACATGAGTGAAGATACGACAAAATCCTTCTATATTGCAGCTGAAGTGGTGATTACGACTAAGATTTTCAGATATCTGTAAATAGCATAAAGTAGTGCCAAAATTAAAATTATCAATATCCGCTGTCTGAATGTGGATAAGAGGTTGTTAGTGTATGGCAAATGGCAGCCCAGTCAGTTCCCACCACCTGTGCCCTTGCAGCAGCAGCCACCAGGAGCACCTGCACAGGTAAGGGACTGTCGTCTGCTCAGCAGTGGCCCATGGGCAACATGAGAGTGGGGTCAGTGGCTTCCTTACAGTCTCTCCCATTCCCCAGGCAGCCATAACATACTGGCAGTGAACAGGAAGAAATCAGGTTCAGTTCCTTACAACATTTCTCTGGCAGTACAAGAGCGCCCTTGTTCTTCCCTTTTGCAGCAGTTAGAATAACTGGTGGTTTTCAGCATAGTTCCTGTGGCAGCTTCTAAAAAAGCAAGATAAAACACAACCTTTGAAGGAAAACTTGAAGAGGCAGGTTCACAGAATCTCAAATCTTAGATGTCTTTATAAAAACCATTGACAGATAAAAACTGAAGTGGGTTAAACCCTACCCCAGTTACCTTCTCCTGGGATTCTTTTGCTACCTAATGACTACACAAAGGATCTGAGACAAAAGCAGACACTTCCTTTTCCTCCCCTTTCTGGTGGGGGATTAGCAGATAGCAGCAACACATTTCTGTGACTAGATCTTCCCTTTGACTGGATATTTAAAGGGAAAGACATCAATAAATGACAGTGCTTAAAATAAAAGCATTAAATATTCATAGCAGAAAATCCATAAATCTAGGCATAATCCATGCAAAGGCCATTTTGATGTTTGTTTTAACATGGACCTAAGAAAGCATAATGTATCCCCTTACTGCCCATATCCTTAATACAGTAAATAGCTTCTGGAAAGACGTCACTAGCTTTGCCATGGAATTACATCTGCTATCTCAATGCACCAGCCTGCAAATCTGTGCAAGCTTTGGTCATAGGTTACTCTGAACAAAGAAGATACAGATTCCTGTAAGTGCACAGAAATCTTGGGAACCTGCTTGTCATCTCTGACTCAAGATCTCTCTCCTTGGTTGTACTGACCCAAGAGCAGTGTACTGCCCCAACATGCAGCAGCAAGTAGACCACAGTGTTTGAACAGTTGTATTTTTTTAATTGTTATTTTGCCAGTTTCTGTTTATATTGAACTAATTCTTTGGACTGTGGCTTTGTCTGTAACTTCTTTTAAAACATTTAGGTCCAGTAAACACAGGCATTGCAGCATAGCAACTTACAAAGACAATAACAGAAGCTCAGATAAAGCAGCAAACTATTTGTCCTATCCCAGTTTTCTTCAGTGGTTACGTAAAAAGCATTAGCCCTGAGCAAGAGCAACTGAATCATGAGTAGTGCTTCCTCCCAGCTTTAAAACTGCTTTTCTTATAAGACAAGGGGCATTAGGAGCCCAAGTGAATATTTCCAAAGCTACAAGGATGAATTCAGGTAAAACTGGAGCCTCACGAAGAAGCAAAGTATTTCAGGAAGGTTTTAGACCTGATCAGAGGTGGGGTTTTTTTGTTTTTTGTTTTGGTTTTTTTTGTTGTTGCATAAACTAGCTTAACTTCCATGCAGTACCAATCTACAGAATAACTTTTCTTTGTCCAGACCCATCATAAATGCCTAACTTACTGGAAATAAGGCTCACTTTAGTTTGTAAATAAAGGCTACAAAGGCAGAGTCAGAGACCAAAACTTAATTATAACATACACTAGAATATGGAAAAAGAAGATTAAACCTTATTAAAATATCATTCCTGGGCATTAGTAACAGTTCTATAATTAATAACAAAACAGTTGACTGCACTAAGCAATATAAGAGAAATTAAATTTCCATTTATATATAAGAATAATGAGGTTCCATGAAAAGACTGTGGGTGGTTTTTTTATTATTATTTTTGTTTACCCTATACTGAGGATTACATAGTTTTGTAGATTCATATTCAGAAATACAAATGCATTTGGTTCTGTGAAATAATTTACTAAGCCACATCACTTTACCAGAGACTGCAATTATAATATGAAATAGATGCAGTTTCTGTTTTGCCATCACAGTAGTCAGGATACTTGAGCTATTTAGCATCTAAGTGAGCACTGAGGAACATAAGAGCTTCATTTTTCAAAAATAAAGGGTGGTATAAACTGACAAAATAATTAAAGCTTACATTTTTAGTATGCAGCATTTTTTTCCCTATCAATAAAAATATTCTATGTGGAGTTGTCATGGCATTTGATGAGAAGTGCTACCCTGAAAGAGCTATTCTGTTTTACTAAGAAAAGACATGTAAGACTGAAGCAAAACAGTGGGAGCAGAAAAAGTGTACTTACAAAAACTTTCTCCAATCTCTGAGCCACAGACTAGCATTACTTGGGGTTTTTTTTCCTGTTAGGTTGTCACAATAACACTATTTTAAGAGTTTAAGATTTCTAAAGCCCTAGTGGGCCACACAGAATCAATCCCTTATGATATGCGCAGGCTGATACATCAGATAATAGTTTCATGAGAAATAATATATTTTGTTTTGTTATTTACAGATATGTCCATGTCTCATATGAAACCACTTCAGTAGTGTCTGATTAATTGATTAACTACAAAAGGTTATGGACAGATGCCACAAGTACCCAATGTGATTAACAACTTCACTTACGTGCAATTCCTTTTGGAATTGGTCAAACATCCAAAGATAAATTTTCGGGATTTGGGGACAATATTTGGAAGACTTTTCAAAGACCACCCAGTTAGTTCTGCTTACATTGAAATGCTGCCTCTTTCCAGATCTGTTTTACTCCAACTTGTTCTCTCAATCTACTACATTAAATTGGACAAGATTTTTTTTCTGTTTCACATCCCAGCTCCCGGCCACCCTGGGGAAACTGCTTAACACTTAATAATTATCTTTGATAAATATGGACAGTAAGCATTATATCACTGCTAAGTATCAGTATTGTATGAAAGAATCCAGTAAACAGGAAAACCATCCTCACTGTCTTAAAAGAAATAACCTAGCTTCACAGGTTAGACATCCATATTACAGTAGAAATTTACATGTCACATCAGCATTTGTGATTTGTGAGCCAGGACATTCTACCAGATCACTCAGTATAATTTGGAAACTGTTTAAACTGGACTTGAATGATTTAAAACACAAGTTGATCTTTATCTCTGGTGACATACATGCAATGTTTGTCTTTAGTTATTAGTGCTTCGGATAACAAAAAAAAAGAAGAGTGGAAAAAGGAGGATTGGAAGTTATCTTCCTGGCAGGTACTGTGTAATTTCTAACAGGCACCACTGAATCCACACACTGTTCTACAGCAGGTGTGTTTTACCAAGCAGCATCCCAGAAAGGTGAAAAAAATAGCTGGAAAAACAGCCATAAATGTTTTGTGTCTAGCAAACTCATCTTAGCCAGTAGCTAAGAATCTGAAAAGATGGTGAGAACAGTGGGACTTGTATAGAGCTGTGAAGGTAAAGTGAAGATAAGCATTATTAAGATCCTAGCATGTACCATAGTTCTCTTGTAGGTATCTTTCCTAAGACACTTTTCTTTAAGAGTAACAGGTCACACCAGTCTTAAAGAGGACCTCAAAATCACAGTGCTTCCTCTGCACCACTAGAATATTGTCCAACACTGCTAAATTGTTTAGTGAGCTGATTAGCAGCATCTTACAGCTGAATGAGGTGGCAGCTCCTGCTGAGTTTCTGCAGGGATGGTAGGAATAATTTGTCCAGTATTGGGAACAGAGGCAGTCTTCCACGCCTTGTAACTCACCAACAATTGCAAACAAGCACAAAGCAGGCACATAAAGAAACGTGAGGGAAAAGTCCAGAGTTTGTAGAAAACAAGGAGTAAGAAACTACTCCCATCCCATAGGTAAGACACCAGAGTGGCCACCATCCTGTGAGGCCAGTACCAGAGACAGCAGCTCCCAACAGCTGCTCACACAGTTTCTGTACAGCTGCTGTGCACAGCATCTGACTGCAGACTGCATTTCAGCACTGCTGACGGTCTTGAGACAGCAGCAGGTGCTTGGTGTCAGGGTGCTGCACAGCCCAGCTGCTCCCCTGGGGAAGGTGAGGTAGAAGTCAAGGGGGATCCTAGGGCTAGCAGGGCATATCTCATTCTACCCAAGCAAGGTGAGCAAGAGTAGACAGGTCTAACCGAGTCCAGATTATAAAACAGTATCCCTTACATGAAGCAGTAGTACTGAGGCCAGTAAGTCTGTCCACACCCTGAAGTCCAACTCAGCAGGGCCCATGACGACACAAGCATGTGGGTACAGCTGTAGCAGAGAAGAAAACCAGCAACCCTCCCACAGAGGCCAGACAAAAGCTAAGAGCCTCAGGGCTACAGTTTAAATAGGCTCCCTGACCATAGGTGAGACTGGTCAGGGCCATTAAGGCTTATTAGCCCACTCAGGGCCCTGACATTTGGTAGTGCCAACTGATTAGGATCTACTAATCAGCAGCATCTGAGAAGCAGGAAAAGAAGAGATCTGGAGAGGGTTTTTTTCAAGGCAGGTATAGTGTATCATCATTAGAAGTATCAAAAGATACAGAGACTAGGGTTAAAGCAGCAAAAATCTGCCCATTTGTTAGCTTATGTTCCCTGTCCATTTCAGCTGGACGCACAGCTCTAAAGGGAGTAGGCCTCAATCTATCTAATTTTTACCACTGGTGAAAATCATTAGCCATTATCCATTAAAAAGGCTGTATACTTAGGTTTTTAAAATTTCTTCACCTGCCCAAATGCCTGCATGCAGGATAAACTGAATACACATTTCTCAAGAGAACATTTGCTGTAGTCTTTTGGTATCAGAATCACAATTTCGTTCATTGAGCAACAGGCATAAAAAATTTTTTCAGGTACTAATGAAGTCCCTACAATCTAAAAGCTAGTTCAAACAGCTTTTAACTCATAGGGAGAAACTTGTCAATCATGCCTATCTATGTACACATTTACACAAGCACCACTTTATTTGCAAACTTCTCTCTGTCTACATCCAAACTTTTGAGCTTAAGTCAGCTTCCACCTTTCCTTGCTTCCCCCATAGCAGTATGTTTTGGTGAGGACACACTTCACTTATACAATCAAGGTTGCAAATGCTTTAACATCCACCACTTCTGCTAGGCAACAAGAATGATATTCTATCAAAGATTGTACCAATCTATAAAACGCCAACACATTTTTTTCTGATTCATTTAATATCAATTTTAATTGTAGCACACTTTATACTTTCCTTTTCATACTTTCTTTAAATGAAATAAGTAAAATTAGGCTATTAGTGAGTAGTCTGACTTCTTTTTCTTTCAGAAAGCAAGCAAAAGAAGTGAGCGTATTTGCTGGTGCCTCCTTAGTTTTTAGGATTTTCATTTGTAGTGTTATTCACAAAGATCAGGAAAGGCTAGTTATTGCCCATTGTAAGGACAGTATTGAGAAAACTAGCCTACTTAATGGAAAGTAATCTGATATTTTAAAGCCCAGATCATCTATGAAGCTTTGAGACCCTTAACACTAGAGGATTTTACCTTTCATTTCTAATGTCCCACTTCAGTCCTCCTAACAAGTATTTTGAATACTTCTTACTTCATAAAACAAACCCTTCTAACTTCTTTATGAAAGCTTTTCCTTGGTCTAGAAGGCACTTAACCTTTCTAAACTTGATTTTTTCCACAAAAATGTGAAGAGGAGCTGGCAGTTACATGCTGCTATTATATTTGGAAAACATGCTTGAATTTTAAACCACGTCATTGAGTGGTATTCAGAAACCTGAATCTTCACTTAAGTTGAAGGGGAAGGTTATATAGATAGGATGAGAGGTTGAGAGGCAGCAGGAGAGAAAGTGATCATTTATAATCTTGCAGACCAGACTTTTACTTTCTGTTGAACCCAAATATGATGCACTCACTTTCCATTCATTTTGTTGAATTCTGTCTTGAAGGTATTTATGTATTGCTTATTTCTCCAGTCTTTTATAACTTCTCAACCATAACTGTAAACCAGATTAAAATTAACCATCTTCCAATTTGTCCTACCATGTAAATGCTTGTTAGTTTTATTGATTGTATTACATAGAGTTTATATTGCCTTGGCAAACAGTTTACAGGGGCTATAAAATAAGCCCTAGAATAGGCCATGAAAATGTTCCTGCAAGTCAGGCTTCATTACCTACTAGAAAATGCACTTTTAATATATATTACATATATCCTGGAGATAGGAGCACAATTTCTATAAACCTTGATAGACTTTAATGCAAAATTAACAATTTTTTGAATGGGAGACAATGAGACAACGAGCAATTCAAATTCATGCCCTAAAGAGCACATTTGATGTTCCCATGGTTTTTAGATTCCATTATTCAAAAATTCTGTTTTACTTATTTATTTCCTACTGTTATTTCTTATTTATTATATTTCAACTTGCTACCTTTGTTTTTGCTTTAAAAAGAGGTAGGGTTAAGAGCAGAGGGAAGGTAAACCTGGCTGATTGGAAGTCAGCCTTTCAAGACCGAGATGATCCTCTTCCCCATTCTTGGGAAAAAAAATTGCAGAGTTACTCTGTTTTCAGGACTGACAGTTATTTAAATTCTAATTAGGAATTTAAGGACAAAGCAATTTCTTTATAGTCTTCTCCCAATATAACTTTTTCTCTATTTACACAAGTGTGAATAAGAAGTTTGATTATTTATTCATGGGTCTTCTAAAATCTGACCTGAGTAGTTTAGGAATACATATTCCAAAGACACACAAACAGTCCACTCTCAAATGAAAATTTCATGAACTTGTCAAATATCCTCTTCATTAATCCTTCAGCTGAAGTCTACTTCTTTTGACTAATATGAGGTCTACTGAGCATGGCCCTCTTGCCATGGATGGCAGATAGGAGAGCATAGCTCTGTAATGCCACTAATTTCTCTCTGTACCTCTACCTTTTTGTAATCTTGACCTTAGATGCAGTTATTTTGCTGTGGTGGCCTTTACATATATAGCTATTCTGTCTAGTCCTCTGAACACTGTAGTCAGTTCACCACTTCCTTCAGATGTTACAAACTGGGATCTGACATCTTTCAACACTTCAGTTCTCATTTCTTTCTGCCGTACAAAAATTCACATCTTAAATCTCCTTTGGCTCCCTTTTTGCTTTTTCTTTTTTTCCATCCTTTCCCATCTTACACTCCTTTTTCCTGTCATTTGATGTTTTGAACCTGTTGATAACTGTCAAATGCAGTTTCTACTTGGAACAACCGGATTTTTTCAAGTTTTCTAGGCCTAAATACGAGCCCCCAGCTCTATCTCTTTTGTTGTTACCTGGCATCCCTCAGAATTTACAGGTAATACTTGGTGTCTCAGACTTTCTTTGGGTTAGGTTCTACAATGCAGATGCATAGGCTGAATAATATAAAAGGAAGAAATTTTCTTCACTCTGTGAAGTGCTAGATATGATAACAAATGATAAAATTGTACAAAACAACCTGAAGATGGTAGTGAGAGGGTATGTATGGTTAACAAAAGTATTTAGCATTCCTGCTGCTGCCTTATTCCCTATGTAAAACTGGCAAAATGCATCTCCATTGGGGCTTACAAGGATCACTGCATCAGAAGAAGCCATTGTAACTTAGGCTAGCTTTAAAGACATGAAATATGTACTTGCTCCTGTCTGCAAAGCACAGGCACTGGTATTCAGGGCCAGCAGTAATACAGTTAATGGAAGACCTGCAAAGGAGCTGGCAAAGGAGAATGACTTGAAGAAGGAGGCAGTTAGAACTGAAATAAATTTAACTGCAATAGTTGTGAAGTTCAGTGGTTGTACTCCGCCTTTCCTTCCAACAGCCTAATTCTTATTCTTCAGATGTTTTTGCCTCCTGTTTTTATAACTGCTTTCAAGGGGCATGCATTCCTATCATTCATTCTGGATGATGGTAACCAGTTTTTTTCTTTCTGTCTGTAATCAACTGCCCTGGCCATCACTATACTGCTGTACTGCTAGAAAAGCACCTTTCTTCATGCCATTGCAAACCACTATTGTAAAGAGCAAACCACTTCAAACTGCACAGTGATGCTTACATTTTCAACATTAAACTGCAGCTTTTTTAAGACCATTTGTTTATTTATGCTATTAACCAGATAATGTTCTAGCAAAGTGCTGCAGTACTGAAATGTCAATGTTCATTTATGAACCACATTGAGATTCCCTAAATGAATGCAAGCAGTGCAGAGTGATTTGTATGCAAAACATATGTTGCCTAATCAGATTCATAAATTCAAAGTGCATTTAATCAATTAGTTATATATGATTCACCAGCAGTTAAAAAGTTTCCTTAATGATATCAAAAGCGGAATAAACAATGGAATATAAAGTTCATTTTTTCTAAATTAAACAGATAACAATCATAGTACTTTTGTATCTGAAATAATGAACAAGAAATGCATATCAAGGAAAGGGCTTCTAAAACTATGTCCTGTTTCTTTTTTTCTGTACTCTTTTCCAAAGTGGATGTTATGTAAAATTTAAACATTTCTCTTCTATACAGATAACTTTTTAGTAGGTATTAATATACTTCTTTTCCAGATTAAAAAAAGCTGTTTATTCAAGTCCCTTCAATATTAAGTTACCCTGTAAATGTATTTTAGCATTAAATGAAAATGTATAATCTTTCCCATTAAAAGAAAAATAATTAGATATCAGAATTGCTACAGATTGTTCATATAACTTTGGTTTCGCACTTTTTACTCTCCAGTTTGAAATAGTATACAATAAAGCTATCTTAGTGATTTTTTAAAATAAGAGAAAATCACTACTTAACATTTTTTTATTCTTTATGCTATTCAAGGTAGTAAAGTGGAGCATGTGCAGAAGAAACTCTTGACTTTGACAAATAAATTTAATTAAATAACCAGAATTAGAAATCAAGCAATAAACCACAGGTCTTATCTAGTCCATGGACCCAAGGCACATGATCAAATTCATCTCATTGTAGATATTTTTCTAACCAGCTGTTAATCACTACCAATTCTTAGCACTCTACTATCTCCATAGACTAACTATCTTTGTCTAACTTTAGGATTACAAAGGAAATAACTATTCTCAGTCATCCTGACTGCAGTTTAAACCTATTAGTGACATAAAGATAATATTCTCTTTGTTTGCAGTGAGTTTATATATTGTAAGTCTGTTGTAAAATACTGTTAAAAAGATAGTCCTCACTTGCCTTTTCTGAAGAAAAACAGTCTTTGTTCACAGTTCTTCAAAGGTTATGCTCAGTAGACCTCTATTCCTACCCATACGTATACTCTAACAGGCTCACATAGCAGCTGAATCTGGGCCAAGTATGCCATCTGAATTCCAGTAGAGCAGAAGGATTACTTCCATCTTGCTATTTATACTCTTGTTAGCTATTTTTCGGATGCCTGCCCTTCTTAAATCAGTTTATAGAACTAGTGACTGATACCCCAATTACACTTCTCTGTAATCCATCCCTCTTTGTTTTTTTGGACTGTTCTATACAGTAACTCCTCCATCCTGTGAGCTCAGTATTTTCTAACTAGGAATACTGTGCATTTGGTCCTTTGAAAAACATCTTATTTTTTCAAACTGCTTCTTCAGGTAAAATTATACTGAATTCAAATCCTGTTGTACAATGCATTTACATTCTCTCCTGTCATCAGCATATGTAATAAATGTCACCCCTCTCATTCATGAAAACAGTGAATAATACCGGACCCAGGACACACATGGTGTGTCATTTATTTCATGGTGAGTCATTGTTTCTTGCCTTCTGTGTATGATTCTCCTACTAGTTTTGATGCAGTGTTTTCCAAAATGTTCTGCCTTCCTAAGTTGCTTTTATGCATGTCAAAGCTCAGGATGTATCACCTCTACAACTTTTCCTCCACTCCCATGTTGTCGTACAGAAGATTTCTTGTTTTATGGGATTTGCTCCTAAAAGACTGTGTTAAATCTTATTTGTCTCAATCATTTTCTTAGTTGCTTTCATACAGAAACGAGGAATTTTCCTGTAGCTTAGTTAAGTCTGAAAGTCCCTAGTACCTTTTTTTTTCTCCTTTTTCAATGGTAAACCATATATTTATCCTTTTCTGTGTTTTTTCTGCTTCACCAGATCTACACAAGTTTTGAAAGGCAACACGTAATGGCTCTGCAATTCAGTCAAACAGATCTTTCCATTTCATAGCATGCCATTCATTTAATCCTGGGGATTTAAAAACATCGATAGATTTAAATATCCAGTAACCTGTTCTGCCTTATTTGAAGGCTGAGTTCTTGCTGGTTTGTCGTTGATGTTACTTGTGAAGGTCAATCAATTACAGCTTATCTTCCCCATCAACAGTAATATAAAGAGGCAGACATCATAATTTTTTCTATCACAAATAAAAAAAAGGTGAGAGAAGTAAGATTACAACACTTGAAAACTGCAAATGACAATTAAATCAACATAGAAATGTCAAAAGCTTGTGATAAGGAGCTCACCAATAACATTACTAAACCAAAAAACACCTAATAAAAACTTCCTCAATTTCATTGCTGTAAGGAGAAACAAGAACGGACCAAATTCCTGGTCAAAGGGACGGGGTTGGAAAGGGACAGTAGAATGTGGTGAATCAACAAATGGTTACAGGACTCGTGCCACAGCCAGGGGTTCAGCTACTTAGATCATGGAACTCACTTTGAGAAACCTGGTCTGCTGGGGGCTCCATTACCCAGAGAAGGGGAAGAGCATCTTTGGTCATAGGCTTCCCAAGCTAGTGAAGAAAGCTTTAACTAAAGTTGCCAGGGGAAGGGAACCTCAATCCATCCCACTCCTACCACTTTGATGCCCATGCCATCAATAGATGTCAAGAGCCTGGAGAGGGATCACAGGTCAACAGGAGAGCACCTTAAGAGCAGCAAAAGGAATTCCAGTCACTCCAGCCAGTAAGTCAGCTTCATCAGGGGCCCAATTTAAATGCCTCTGTGCAAAGGGGAATAAACAAGAGGAGTTAGAGACATGCACACTTACAGGGCTATGATCTTATTGGCATCACAGAGATGTGGTGGGATGGCTTTTATGACAGGAGTGCTGGAATAGATGGATACAGGGTCTTTAGGAAGGACAGGCAGAGGAGACAAGGAGAGGGTGTCATCCACCATATGAATGACCAACTGGAGTGCGTGGAGCTCTGTCTGGGGATGGGTGAGGAGCCAACCGAGAGTGATGCGTCCCAACAAAGACAAAATCAGGCAAAAAAGCCAGCAGGCCTGCATAGATGAAAAATGACAATCTCAAACACAAAAAGGAAGCCTACAGAGAGTGGAAGCAGTAACAGGTAGCCTGGGAGGAATACAGACAAATTGTCTGACAAGCTAAGGATCAGGTTAGGAAAGTTAAAGCCCTGATAGAATTAAAGCCAGCCAGTGATGTTAAGGGCAGCAAGAAAAGCTTCTATAGCTACGTCAGTGATATAAGACTAGGGAAAATAAGAGCCCTCTCTGGAAGGAAACGGGAAACCGGGTTACCCAGGATATGGAGAAGGCTGAGGTACTCAATGACTTTTTCACCTCAGTCTTCACCAGGAAGTGCTCCAGCCACTCCATGCAAGTCAAAGAAAGGAAAAAGCAGGGACTGGGAGAAAGAAGAATCACCCACTGTAGGAGGCGGTCAGGTTCAAGACCATCTAAGGAAACTGAAGGTGCACAAGTCCATGGGACCAGATGAGATGCATCTGTGGCTCCTGAGGGAACTGACAAATGAAGTGGCTAAGCTGCTGTCCATCATATCTGAGAAGGCCTGCCAGTCCAGTGAGGTTCCCACAGACTGGAAAGGGGGAAACATAACCCCCATTTGTAAAAAGGGAAATAAGGAAGACCCAGGGAACTACAGGCCAGTCAGTCTCACTTCTGTGCCTGGCAAGATCATGGAGCAGATTCTCCTGGGAACTATGCTAAGGCACACAGTAAATTAGGAGGTGATAGTGACAGTCAGCATGGCTTCACCAAGGGCAAATCATGCCTGGTAAATTTGGTGGCCTTCTACGACGGGGTTACAGCATTGGTGGATAGGGGAAGAGCAACTGCCATCATCCATCTGGACTTGTGCAAAGCATTTGACACTGTCCTGCATGGTATCCTTGTCTCTAAACCGGAGGGACATGGATTTGGCGGATGGACCTTTTGGTGGGTAAGGAATTGGTTGGATGGTCACACTCGAAGATTTGTGGTCAGTAGCTCAGTGTCCAAGTGGAGACCAGTGATGAGCGGCGCTGCCGTGTGGTCGGTATTGGAACTGGTGCTTTTTAACATCTTTGTTGGCAACATGGACAGTGGGATTGACTGCACCCTCAGCAAGTTTGCCAATGACACCAAGGTGTGTGGGGCGGTCAACACGCTGGAGGGAAAGGGATGCCACTCAGAGGGACCCTGACAGGCTTGAGAGGTGGGCCCACGTGAACCTCATGAAGTTGAATAAGGCCAAGCGCAAGGTCCTGTACATGGATTGGTGCAACCCGCAGTATCAATCCAGGCTGGGCAGAGAATGGATTGAGATCAGCCCTGAGGAGAAGGACTTGGGGATGCTGGTGGACAAAAAGCCTAACATGGCTCAAGGATGTTTGCTTGCCACCCAGAAAGCCAACCATATCCTGGGCTGCATCAAGAGAAGTGTGGCCAGCAGGTTGAGGGAGGTGATTCTCCCCCTCTACTTTGCTCTCAGGAGACCCCACCTGCAGTACTGTGTTCAGTTCTGGGGCCCCCAATATAAAAAAGGACAAGGACCAATTGGAGCAAGTCCAGAGGAGGGCCACAAAGATGATCAGAGATCTGGAGGACCTCTTTGATAAAGACCGGCTGAGAGAGCTGGGGTTGCTCAGCCTGGAGAGGAAAAGGCTCTAGGGAGACCTTCCAGTACCTAAAGGGGGCTTACAAGAAAGCTGGAGAGGGGCTTTTTTGCAAGGGCATGTAGTGACAGGACAAGGGGGAATGGCTTTAAACTAAAATAAAAGGGGTGATTTAGATTAGATATTAGGAAGAAATTCTTTACTGTGAGGGTGGTGAGACACTGGAACACGTTGCCCATAGAAGCTGTGGATGCCCCATCCTTGTAAGTGTCCAAGGCCAGGCTGGATGGGGCTTTGAGCAACCTGGTCTAGTAGCAGGTGTCCCTGCCCACAGCATGGGGGTTGAAACTATATGATCTTTAAGGTCCCTTCCAACCCAAACTATTCTATGAAATAACAAGTTTGACATTAACTTGTAATTCAACACAGAAATCTAGAGAGAATTTACTTTACAACTTTGTAAATATATAGCTGCATTTCCCATCATTTAAAGAAAATCCAACATTGGTTATTGTAAGTCTAAAACTTAATTTCCTAATTATGAACTTCATCTCAGAAGTTATTTCTTCCTTAACATATAGGCATATGAACTGGAAAGATATGAGTAATACATACAAATCCAGAGGTATTTCAAAGCATGTAAGTTCTAAGTAGAATATTTTAAGAATAAATACTCAGAGTTTCATTGAGTTTCCTCCACAGTGTCTACACAGACCTCCACGACGTCTACAAGACAAACAATATTATTTGGCACAACGATTAAGAATGAAGTTCTGCAGTCAGGAGACTGAAAGACTCAGAAAGACTGAAAGAGAGATCTGAAAGAGAGACTACAAGACCAGGCTCAGAAGCAAAGCCACAAAACACAAGGGCAAAATACACTTTACAATGGGATACTAAGGAAGTCATTCTGCCTCATTAAAAGAAGCTCCAGAGCTGCCTGTATCCCACACACATCGAGCACCACTTGCACACATGCAGTGCTCTTCCTTCCAGGCAAATACGCATAAGTGAATCCTTATGACCGCCTATGAAGTAGCCATAAGGACATAACTTAAATGAGACCAAGCCATGGTACTGACAACACACTTTCAAATCAGTGCAGTCCTAGTCAGTACATTTCAGTCTATCTTGTCCTTCTGAAGTAAAAGGTAAAATTCCTACCGGCAGCAATAGGGACAAGTTTTCATTGTATACATTAATACTGAACAACAGCATACACTAGGGGAATTGTAATGCATTCCAGAATGTGAAAACTGAAGCTAGTAAAATTCATTGTAAGAAGATTGCATTTTTAATTTATTTTTTTTTACTAAAGCTGCTACCTACACAGGAACATAGTGAATTATCTTTCACTTGAAATATTTCTTGTCTTTCAAGCAAGATAGGATATTTTAATAGAGTATATATAAGAATCACTGAGAAGTATAGGTTTAGATTGAACTGAGCAATTTTAGTGTTCTTTTCTTTCCTTGCAGCCCAACAATCTATGAAAACAAGACCATATGTGAAATTCTAAATGTTTTAATTATTCTTTTTATTGGAAAGCAGGAAACTTTGAGTTACCCTTTTAACTTTTCCAAATTATGATATATTGCTCCACACAACTGGTAGAAATTATTTCTCTTCTCTATATGTAGAGCCATGATGCTCCTTCATCCCCGCTTCAAAGCCAGTCATTTGCTCAGCGTGCATATGCAAATTCATTGAGGTCATAATTTATCCCCAAAATTACAGCACACCTAGTTGTAAGTACTTTAGCACCTTCTTTGTCTCCTGCTTTGCATCAGCTTTCCATTGTACCCATACTATGTAGTGTAAATAATTCTTTAAACAGGTACCAAAAAAGTTTCAGAGCAAAAAACATGCTTCATCAATAACCATTAAGTTTCTAACATTTCTTTCAGTATCTCTCTAGAGCACTGCAGTATGCTTTGTTAACGTTCAAGTTTTTACAAAGGTAATTTGGGGGCTCTGAACTGGTGTTAAGTAGTACCATTTCAACATATGGAAATATTTTCCCAGTATCTAGTTAGCATTGACTTTTTGCATTCCTATATTATGAGTATTAAGGCCAAAGGTCCAAAGTCTTTGAAGAAATGCCATATGCTTAATAAAGAATTATATATAATTTTTATTTGGTCATATTTCTCCATTTGACCAACTACTGGTTTTTGCACTTTTAGCCATATCTCTATTATTCTTCCCTATCATTCCTCTAGGTTTTGGGATTTTTTCTTTCCAAAGACATCATCTTTTATCACATTTAACAGTATCAGGATTTTTCACAGTAGGATTTACATTTGGATTTGGCACAAAATAGGCAATTCATAAGGCAACCTGTAATTCCAATCCATTAGGCTAATGTATTGCAGCTGCTGTGAACAGTGGGCATGTCATTTTTTGTGTAATTATGTCTGGTACAATATATAACGTGAAAGAAAATAAACTGAAATATTACTACGCATCTAAACATCTCAGAGAGTTATTTTCACCCTGTTCCCTCATCCTTATTCTCAATAGAGGAGTCAGTTGTATGCATGGCTAACATATTTGGGGTTTTTTAAGTGTTACCTTTAACAGCTGGTTAACTCTCCTATAGAAGTGTTCTGACCAGCGGCACATAGCTTACCTGTAATGTATCTGTAAGTATCAATATTTAGCACCAGTTGTCATTAGCGTTTTTAGAAACTAATAGGAATTTACATCACAACTCATGTATTAGTTCCAGTTAGTTTTCTTAATTTCTACTTTAAAATCTTTTATTGTATAACCTACAATTTTATATTATTTTTTTTCTAGGAAGTGGACCACTAGCAAATCATTCACGAATTCGTGTGGCTTCATTTTCACTTCTTTCCTCTGCCTGAAAAAGTCAGTATCAACATCTTCTACCATGTCAAAGAGTGCCTTTTCCAGACTTTCAGACATTATGATATAACTCCAAAATCTCTCATTGATTATTTTGCATGTTATATTATATATTCTGAGAGAAAGACTGAGAAAAAACAAAGGATGCTTTCCTAACCTGTCAGTTAAATTACCTTCACAGAGCAGAGTCTAGTCCCTACATTATCACAGCAGCAAAAGTCTCTAAGTCACACACCTCACAAAGAAGCACTATCATGATCAGGACAGTTCCTGATGAATGAAGTAGGCAATATAAATCCAAATGCTGAATATCAACTGATGTAACACTATGAAGAACCATTAATTTCAGCACCACTGTGATCATTTATGCAATGGCAAATCTGGATGCATTCCATAAAACAGTTCAAAGAGCCACTACAGAGCTCCCTAACTAAGCCCTTGTGCTTGGCTAAGATGTCTTATCTTGCTTCAAGATCCTATACTCTGAAATGTGAACAATGATAACAGACTGGCAGCAGGGGATTCTTCTTCCTTGGTAAATCTTTTACTGAGAAATATTTTCAACCCAGTATGTTGTGGGGAGAAGGGATTGTGAGAGAAGAGACCCTATAGCTTTTTACAAAAAAAATAATTAAGGAGTTTGGCGATAAAACAGAAGGAGAATGGTTATGAAATATTTCGAAAATAAAGGCAAAAATAAAAATATTAATTTGAACCCTAAGATTTTGTTATTTAAAACTTTAGCTGCAAGAATGCTTCTCAAGAAAGCTAGGATAACCAATAACCTACAGTTTGTGGTGGTTCATGTAGGATAGTTCTGCTCTTTTTTTTTCTAACATTTTCCCCCAAAAATACAGATTTTGCACTGTAAAATTACATTGTTGAATTTTATCCTAATAACACCAGTTTTCACTTTCATGTTGCACCTCTCTCAAAAATTTATGAAGGTTTTGCAACACAAAGTTACTTCTTGCATATTTATTTTAAAGAAACTAATTCAAATGACTTCAGAATGAAACTATGGAAGAAGTAGTTAATTTGTGGATGATGACATTACAAATCTTTAATAAATTAGTTTTTAGAAAAGAGTCTTCTGAGACATATTTAATCAGATTGTAACATAACCCCATGTATTGCATCCCTAATTACATTGTATCATTTAGTTAATTTGGTTTGTACTTCAATTATTAACATTCATGATTTATCCTTATGAAATTAAAATGATCAAACATACTTGATAAAGACAATTTTAGAACTAGATTCAGTTATTTTCTACCGTCATGTAATTATGTTACCTCTAGGGCTCATTTTGATTATGACAGAGCACTACAGAAAAGTTAGAACCATTTGTATCAAATACAAGTAGAATTCTACAGTACAAAACCAACCACAATAATTGCTTATTTATAAATAAAGAACCAAAAATATAAGTAACCTAGAGACTACCTTCCTGTATACGTTAGACTTACTTCACATTTGTTCTTTAAATAAACATGTCATCTGTTTTCACAGGAACATTTTTGACGTTAGAGGCATATAGTTATATCTACTTCAATGTAGCCAGGGCTACAACGTTCCCTGTTCCCTGGTGTTCCAGATTCGTCAGACTACAAGGCCTGATCCTTTCCCTCGCATTGCTAGTTGTACTAGTAGCACTTGACAGGAAAAGGGAGAGAACAAAAACCTTTTATTTGACCCAAGCCAATCTTATCAAGCAGCTCCAGCTGCCCACAGCTTAGTGTTATCCAGTATCTCTACAAAATCAAAACAAACTTGTGCTATAAGCCACATGAGCTACTACCAAAGGTTCTAATGGGACAAGCCAGCACAGACTATGTGATTGCTACCAGGAGGACATTGGATTCTGCAGAGCAGGGGCACACTTACCATGAGTCCCTTCTTCACTGCAAACTAGAAAGATATGTAAATTTGGGGGGGAAAAGCAGATAGAATCATAGAAAAAGTTAGGGTGGAAGGGATCTATAGTTGTCGTCTAACACAATGGCATGGTCAAAATGGAGCTAACTTCTGTTAGATCATGTTGCCAAGAGCTTTGTCCTAAGACGCTATTCCTAGGAGCCTACTAGGGCAGGAACTTTTCCCACTTCTGGATCCACATTGTGAATATATTATTCTTTAGGTCTGAACCAAATTTTCCTTGTTGCAGCCTATGACTGCTGCCTCTCATCCTTTCAATGTGCACCTCTGCGAAGAGCCAGGCTCTGTCTACTCCACTAGGTGGTTGAAGACTTCTATTAGATGCCCTTGTAGCATCCTCTTCTCCTCAGCATTTTCTTCTATGACGTATGCCTCAGGCATCTAACTGCCATAGTGGCCCTCCCCCATACTCTAACCCATCCATCAATATCTCCCTTGTACTGGGGGAACACAAAAGCTAGAGGATTTTAACTGCTTGCTAACAGCAGATTGGCAGATATTTAAAAGGAATTGTTTAATTTATCATCATTTCCCATCGTTACGTTCTGAACTCAGAATGATCCATGGATAGATACACAAACCTAAACCATGCTTTCATACTCTGATGTGTTTCTGTAATCATACTCTGTAGTGATTTTTTGTGTTATGCATAAAATTTTCACTTTGGTCCTATAAAATAAATATATCTTTTCCTAGGAGCAAAGCAGCACAGAACTAAGAGGGGAGGGCCCTGGTTCATCCTTTCTCAATTTAGGGATCAAACAGAAGTACCCAAGCTAAAAGCAGAGCTGTTCTCAGCTGTGACTACAATTACTAGAAAAGAACAGCCACCTCTAAAAGGGGTGCACCCACCAACATCTGGCTCACACTCTGGAAATTCCTGTCTTTGTCACAGAAGAAAAATACAGTGAGCGTGTCCGAAGTTAGACACCTTTTCAAAAGACCAGGGATTTCTGAGAAGCACACATAGAAAATCTTATATTTTATAGTAAAATAACTGGTTTTGCTTGTTCATCTTCCTTTATTTAGTAAATACATTTTTATACCTATATAAAACAAACAGCACAGGCTCCTACCCAGAAGACAAAAAAAACTGTTGTCTGTATTCTTCATCATTAGAACATGACACATACATGGATATGTATGGAAATAAAAGTTTCTCTAATCAGGCAAAATGCAACAAAATGGCCTCTTGAGATGCAGAGATCAGGTGCACAGAAATGGGCCAGAAAACTCACTAGACAGACTCAGAATTGGAGGGGAGGGATGCGGGAAAAGACACAGAGAGGTACATCTAAGTCTGGAACCTGAGAGAAGGAAACCACTGTCATATAAAAGATACTTTATTCAGGCATGTTCCCTTACAATTTGCAACTTATTCATGACTGAGTCATAAAGTAACCATGATGAATTTAAAAAGAAAGGAGATACAAAGGGGAAGCCACACGTATCAAGGGCTCCCTATAAATGAGGTTGAACTGTATTGAGTATTTTAATAACAATGCAAAAAATACAGAAATTCATGTGTTGTATTAAGACATATTACAAAGTGTTAACCTGTGACGGTAGCTGAACAAGTGACAGTATGACCACAGTCCACTGAATGATTCTTTTATGATACTGAAAGCTCACTGCCTTTTGGTCAGAAACCAAAACGTCAGTAGAGCATGTAATATGATACAGGCCTTTGATTGCTGATCATTGCCAGATCATTGACTTGAAATTGCAGGCCCTGGCTACCCAGGCACTGCACTAAAATATTCTTCTGCCCACATCCACTTCAGCTCGACTGTTAACTTACAGACTCTCAAAATATATCGTGGTCAATATGGAACCTTACAATTACTGCAAAGCTGAAACAGTATCTTGACCTCAAGAACTATTTAACAAAGGAAAGGCAATTCTAAAAAGAAATGTTTCTTCCTAAAGCATATTTTTCTTCCTTGTACTAACACCAATATTTTACAACATATTTTCATGGATTCAGAGGTCACTGATGGATGCCATTGCATATACAAACCAGTAACATTTGCCCTTTTATGTTAATAGATCATTAAGGCTAAAAAATATCCCATTTGCTAATGTAGTGGAATATCTCTCTCACATCATCGTCTAGGTACAATTCTATATAACTGACAGCAAAAAGCAAAAAAGAACATTTTTTTGGCTCTCTTTGCCTCAGTCATTATTACAGAGATAGGGGATTTAATCTGACCATGGTAGCAGGTGATTTATTATTTTGTTGCTGCAGAAACAGACAGCTGAAAAGGGGTTTTGAAATGGAAATTGTGACATTTACTGAGTAATAATCTCATACCGCCATTTACAGGAAGCAGGTGGTAGCTGTTTACCATTGCAGACAGATGGAAGTCCTGCAGTGGAGTTATTTTTTTTCTGTTAGATAAATTAGCTTAAATAATTCAAGTGTTTTCCCCCCCTGCGTGATTAGGGCTTTGTGCAAATTTAAGTATTTAAAGACTGTTTTACTATCACGCAAAATGTTGCACAGCTCATATTATTTTTCCTTTTTGAGCCCCTGCAAACCAGATTTCGTTTTTATAAAGAATATAATAACTATTTAATATCCCCAAAGGAGGTGCTTCATGAGGGTAAGTAGCACCATGAAAAATTCCGCTCATGTTAATGTAGGAAAAAAAAAACATTTTCTAACCAAGCACAGTTCCATAGAGTTTTATCCTGAGTGCCACAGCCTATACATTGCAGTTAGGAGGATACACCAGTGATACCAGCCACAGATATACTCTCTTGTCTCAATCCTATGCTTAGCATTTTCATTGATTAATAATTTTAATCTCTCTTGTTTAAACAAGCAGTTTTCAAAACACAAATATAGTATCTCCAAAGTTGTCACACAGTTTCTAGCAGAACATCTCAAATCAGAGTAGGATTTTTAAAATTTTTTTCTTGATTCCTCATGGGATTCTTTTCCTTGAGGAAGGATAGGAATGAAAGAGGGACAGACTGAGAAAGTACAAAGCACTCCCTCATGAAGTTATACTATCACAAAAAAACAAAAAAAAACAAAAAAAAAAAACCCGATTAAAAATCTTTTGGTTTTGAGTTTAATAATTTTCAGTTTATCCACAATTCAAAAGTGGTATGGTCTACAAACTTCATCATGTATTAGTAAGCCATATTTCAACAAATTCTTAGAACAGTACCATTTATTATATTTGAAGTAAAAATACTGAACATATTTAAAATTCCACGGTGTTGAAGTTTTATGTGCATTTCCAGGAGCATTAAAATGCTTTGAGGTACTTGATGGTAATTATAAATACAGTGATGCACTTAGTAGATTCTGTCTACTGTCTTCAGGCAATTGACAAACATCATCAAATTCTTGTCGTGCCTTCAGCAGACATTATTAATATGGGCAATTGCTTAACAATTATAATTGCCACAAGTATCGATCTTGTAAGCACTGTTACCATGAATTAAATCACTACCAAGAAACAGGTTGGTGAATTCTGTCAATAACTATTGCATGGGTAACAGCTGTGGATCCCATTGAAGTCAGTGGTAAATTCTTCCTGTTTTCTGTAGAAGCAGGATTTCACTCCAAGATCTTAAAAAAATCAGGTTGCAATCTTTACTAATTTCATCTCTGTTTTCTGAAGTTTGTAATAGTTATGATCCAAGGATTAATCTAAAATAGTAAATTTGATAGCTTTAAAAGATGGAAAACTGGAATTAAACATAGGAATAAGTACCTGTAACACCATGTAGACAAATATAAATCAGCTTTTTCAAAGCGGGTTGACCTTTCAGTGGGAGCTAATACCTGTTTCCCTTAAACCATTTAAAAACCCCAGCCTGAACAAGCAGAGAAATGAATTAGTATTGTAATTCAAATCCTCAAGCAGGTCTTTTACAGGCAGCTATAGATTAGATCTCTCTTTACTTGCCTATCTGAGGTTTAAATTGTTTGTAGAACTACTGTTTCTGAAGAGCAAAAAGAGGTCATCTGTACCTTTCTCTAAAGAACTGCAATAACTAAATTTTCATTCACCCCTCTCGTTATCTTGACATCAAAGTGTTAAGCTACCTAAGCAGTCATCTATCCTTAAAAAGCAACACATTATAAATTTAAAAATATTACCACATTTCCCTAGAAACTAGTGTTTATCTGCAAAGTTTTATAGATCTAATTGACTGTTTCACATCTTCGTATGTGTGTTAAAACTCCTGGTCTAGATCTTCGAAAGTATTCACCTTCCTAATTCTTATGGAAATCTAACTACTTGATACGGGTAGTATTTTCTGTTTAACAGAGAAAGTGACATATTTCAGCTTCTTCCTTCCCTTTTTTTCAGGATTTTTATCAAGTTTCTTTATTGTTGGATTTGACAGATCTCTATGAGTAGTTTAAGTACAGGTCTTTCAATACATTTTTAAAGGAAGAACATAAGTTTCTTGCTTTACTGTGACAGATAAAAGATACTGGCTACATTTCCAGATGTAGTTTTCCAAGACAGGTATTTATGCCCTTAGTATAATTCTTCCTCTTTGGTATATGGTCTACAGCGATTTTATACCTGTCCCAGGCATTCAACATCCTTCAAATACCCAAGCTGGATTTATATATCCCTCTAAACTTGCAAAAACCTAATCTTGCTCCCCATACACTTAAAAACAAAAAGTTCTCCTTCAACTTTTCTTCAGTCTAGCCTTTGGCTGAACATAACGTAGTTTAAAATACTACATTTTGAGGATAGAGTGACAGAGAGTATAACTGAGAGGCATTGCTGAAATAGATTCTTGGTGGCTTTGGGCCTACAGGAACTAATACTGAGATCAGGGAAGAAAAGATTAAATAATTAATGCTTACTCAGTGCATTCTGCCAGCACGATCTTTCCATGCAAGCCTCTGTATTTACTAGCTTTACAGTCTTTTAGAGAAAAAACAGTACTAACAGAAATATTTTACTTTTATCTGTCTGAGATATCTGGATGTCTGTGTAAAGTAACTGTCTCTTCACTCTAAGACTCTTCATTCTAAGTTTTCCTTGTTCTCCTAGCACACATTACACATCCTCAAGGTGATACATTTTTCTGGCTATTCATGGCAGCTTTATATTCTACAGCTAATTCTAATACCAACGAGTTGATCAGGCCAGGCAGTTTTCCAGGCAGTCAAATACATACTGAAAAGCCAAAATTTTATTTTAAGAAGTCTTTATTTGGCTGACTGTCCCATCTCTAGTCTCATCTAAATTCTAGCACTGACTTTAATTTGATTTGGCCCTAGTTTGAGAGGGACTAAAGCTTGTATGTACAAATACAGCAGACATTAGAACACGAAAGCAAATACGCAAACTCTTCATGTTAAATCCAGGATGAAAACTAGACTAAGCCTTCTAGCTACTATTAGCATAAGTCTCTGGAATAAAAATTTTCTTTCTGGTAAGTTATAGTGTATCAGGGAAAGAAAATCTAATAATAGAGTTTCATCTTACACTTGATACAGTAATGAATCATTATGTGGTTGCCTCTCATAGCACAAGACTTAACTCACTGGTTCAAAAATCCAAATTTACAATACCACCCCTTGTTTTTATCGTAGAAGAAAGAACCAGTGAATTTGTTGTCCTATAAGTCTATGGGTTTCTTTTGCATTCAGCTCTTTAACAACTCTGCATCTTCAGAAATGCTCTCTACCATATATGTTGTGTCTCATGAGGGAAAACTTTCTGTCTCTTCCTGATCTCATGCATTTTATAAGTACATAGAAAAACAGAAAAGGTCATCGTGCAGTGCATGCTTTCAATTATGCAAGAGATTAGCACCATCTAATAATTTCAGCACTTTTGCTATACAACATGTAATTTTATTTATAGGAACATACACAACCTATATAAAATATATTTTCTATACTGCTGAAAAAGTATTAAATAATACTTCTGCTAAAAATGCAATTTCAATTAGATCACAGAAGTGATTTCAGTAAGATCACAAAGGTGGTCTCATGTAGATCTTGCATCTATAAAAATATTAACTAAATCTTTTCAATATATACTACTCATAGTATAGCATATTATAGAACTACAGTATGATTGTATTGTAGTATTACCATACCCTCCTAGGATAAATGTAAAATCATTTCATGAGAAAAATTATGCAGGACAGTATAGTAAAAATAGAAAACTCTTAGTAACCTTTGTTAAGAAATTGCCTTTTGGTATTTAGCAGAGCAGGTACACATTTACAATCAACGCTGCAACTATATTCACCTCTTCCTTGTATATTTGATCCACACTGAATGGTGTAGAGTTACGGCCTCTCAGAGTTTCACTGATTGCCATTACAAGGAGCATTAATGATCATTATTGTTAACAATATCAGCCAAAAGCAGGGAGCAAATCAAGAATGAAGAATAACCTGAGAATAGTCAGTAGATGTCATTTTGCAGAGATGTACAGTTCATAGTCACCGAAGTACTTCGGAACTAATCTTTAAACAGATAAGTACTCAGCATGCTTAAAAATAATGGCATAATTAAACCCATTAATGAACTGTGAATTTCAGATTTCTCATAATCAGATAATTAAGTTTTTCATGTGCTTATTTTTTGAACACCAGAAAAATTATTTTCACCTGTATCTTAGTACTCAGTATTTGTTACCGTTCCAATAATAGGAGTAACATTTTAATCTGCTTCAATATCAGATAAGATCAGTCATTATAAATTAACATGTACAAGAACATAAGACAGAACACTTAGATAATAGAATATATATGTAAGGAACTATGCATAAAAAATCCGATTAAGAAAAATTAATTCCTATTAAAAAAATATTATTGTACTTTTGTATGTATGCTTCAGCAAAAGGGATATTTCATGTTCACAGAACATCATCATACGTTTTTGTGCTATTTCTCACAGAGATTGACAGAGTAACTACTTTTCCTTATCCTAAGCCTTATTTATAAATCCTCACCTTTTCATCCAGATACTCTACAATTACAGGACAAAAAGACAGTGTTTAGGGGCAGTCACAATCTAAATAATAAAATTTAATTTTAAGAGGTTGGAAGGATAATTAGGTAATACTATTGTTTTACATGGGTTTTTAGGTTGGATTCTTGTCCAATTTCCACCAACATGAATTTATAATGACCTTATCTATTTCACAGTGAATGTTCACTAATAGAAGTAGGAACAGAATCTGTGTGTTTATATTATATATCTTTGTAGCTGCAGATTAAATTTTAGTTTCCATTACAATTTCATCATAATTTGGTTTGGGGTTTTTTGTTACAAATTTTCATATCATTTCTACCAATTATTCATTTTAGCCAGTGTCCACAAGGCAGAAAAAGAACATTCAAAAACAAAGAATAAATATTTTATATCCTCAGAACTACTGTGATAATCCTTTATATTGGCTACCCTAGAAATTTGAAGGGTCAGAAGTTTAATTTAGTGCATTTTACCTCCTATTCAGTATACAGAAGCTTTTTGAAAATTACTACATACCTATATAGTAATTATGCACACTCTAGTTATTTTAAAAACCTTATTACTCCATCGGCTACCACAAACTAAATGCTCCCTGTTGCAACATCACACAGCACGTGTCTGTTGGAAGCCATCTGCAGTGATTTTTAAATTTGCTCAAGGCAGCTGATACTAATGTCATGCAGAATCCTATTAAAAAATGACCCTATCAGCCCATTCAAGTATCTCCACCAAAACAACTTATCTTCATATTTCCTTCCCACTTAACATTCCCAGCCTCAGCTAAAAATAAAGAACTACAGCTCTGGTATTTTAAAATCCTCATTGAATTAAAATAGTCCAACAATAACATTTTACTGAAGTCTATATAGGTAGTGGCCTGGATTTCATGCAGGTAAACAGCAAAAAAGCTCTGTAGTATTGTTCTAAGCCCAAGGAAACCAGGGATAGGTGACAACCTACTCCAAAACCAGCAATCCTATGACACTACCACTGCAAGTTTAGGGATTTGTTTTCTATCACATCCATCAGAAATTAAGATTAACTCAATTTCTTAATCTCATAATAAAATATAAATTCTCAATATGTGGGCTGCAAAAGGTCACAAATTGAGCTTAAATTCTATTCTACCAGACCACAGGGAAAAGTATAAGTTCATTCAAGGAGGTAAAAAATTTGTTTACAGTCTTGTCAAGTATCAAAGCCATTACTTTTCTGTTGCATTTGTCTTTGGTGAGTGGGTTGGAGTTTTTGTTAACCTGGCCAAGTGACAACTCCAAGAGACACAGGATATCTCAAGAGTCATCAGCAAATTTTCTGTTCTCTGGGAGAAGATTTTTAAATGCCCTGTTGATTAATTACCAAGCTTAAAACTTATAAACCTTCAAAGGAAATCCTTGTCTGAATAGGGGGAAACTGAGAACCTAACAACAAATTTGCCCTTGATCAGTATCTATTTCAGAGAAGGGAAGTCGGAGGGTAACGTTTGTGAAAGAACTAGATTTTGGCTGACACAGTTATCTAAGCATACTATCAGCTTTTTAATTGAGTGAACCAGAAAAAGTCATCTGGTGCTAAATGAAACTAAAATTAGTTATTATGCATGGACTTCATTTATGATCATATACATCTTTCTGAATATAGTAATTTTCTTAAATCTTGCATTGTAGTATAATAAATTCATGTTGACTTTATTCAGCGGTTTGACTGTCATTACAAATTATTTCAAGGAAAGCTGCCAAAATCACAAGCACTCCATTCTTCAGAAAGTGTCAGTCTTGAGGGTGCTTAGCTACACAATGAGAGATGTGAGGACATTTAGAGTGTGAGTAGCCAGTGATCCTCAGGGCTGGGAGCTGGTATTGCAGGAAATTATTTTTGAAACATGCCCCAGGTAGAGGGATGATGTGTAGTAAAATAGTAAGGACAATGCCTGATCCCCAGGAATTCAAATTATAATTACTTTATGCTTTCTTGTTATCATGGATTTTCATTTACTCAACAGTGCAAAATATTTGGCTGCTTGGTGCTTATTGCCATATCTCTGTTAGCCATAAAACAAAAGACCAGACTAAAACAGGACAGCTGTAGTCATTTATGCATATTTCTATACGTGCTTGATCCAGCAGTAAATGCAAGCTCTCATTTTTTAATGGTGACCCTTTCTAAAGCGTTTCTCTCTGTGGTGCAGTGGCAAGTATTTCTGATACCAGCAGGACTTCTCAGAACGTGCTCCATTACCTTACCTGCTGTGCTGCTTCACCAATGAGGCTAAGCAAGTAAACAAACAGTACAACATTCTGTGTTTATTTTTACAATACAACATTCTGTTCGTATATTTACATTGACTGATAAAAAAGAAAATATATATCAGCAATAAAAATAAGGTGGGGCTGACAGTATCAGACAGGAGACACGGAGGGGGAAAATATTTTGATATTTTATAAGCATAAACAAGCCCCAGTCCTGAAAACTCTCAACTACATCCAGATTCATCCAATGTGACAGTCGATGCATATTCAGAGATTGTAGGAAATACAGTAAAGTAATACCAAAATGGAGGTCCCAGTTCCAACCCGCACCTTTCCATCAAAATGCATAAAGATCAACACAGACTCCTAAGGTTTAAATAAGCTATTTAATCAACTGTGAAGAATGAAAATTCAGTATTTGCCCTGATTTTCTATGTTGACCTTAGAAAAGACCACCTGGAAAATAAGACGTCTTCAGACTGTTTCAACCTACTTTGTTACAATTCACTTTTGGTCAAGCCAGATCAATTTTCTTTGCCAATTTTCTAGACTGTACTGTTTGCCTATGTAGCTGGTTAGGTCTCTTTAGACTATAGTTTAGAAATAACTTTTGTACTCTGTAGTGATCTGTTTCTTCTGGTTTATTTCTTAAAAGTACATATATGTTACTCTTGCAGCTATAACCATCACAGAGCAATGAACTGAACAATTTCAGTTCATTTACAAGATGTAATTATGCAACGGACTAGCAATGCAAGCAGTTGGTGCTTTCTCAATTGTTTTTAATTTTCTTTAAACAATATTTTTGAAGTTATAAATATATACATACCTCTTCACAAATGTTAAGAGCCAGTAAATTAACGATAATTTCAGACTACATTATGCTGTTCAGGCAAGGAATGAAAAATCGAAACCATCCTGATTAGGTAAATTTAGTATCAATTTGTCTTCACTATCATTATAAACATTTAGTTAACATGCATAATAACAACATGCTAAAATAGAAATGTTGCTTTTTAAAATAAAGCCATGGTTTTCAGCATATTTTCCTCACAGCTGCTATCTTTCTGACTATGGTGCCCTCTAAGAACAAGCCATTATTACTGTGCAATAGACGGCAAGTTACCATTTCCTATATGAAGTGCAAATAAGCACTGAAGAATTGCAGACAGACATTCAACTATGCAGATCCGTTAAATTTATCCTTTGCCTATTCTTTCACAGGTACCATTGTGCATTATACGAGTGTGATGCATACTAATACATCTAGGGTCTTAATAACACCCTCCTACTTCTCTAGAAGCACCTAGTCCATCCAGCAGGAATTCTTTGTCAAATTACCAATTGTAATTTAAATAGGAGTATAATATTGCTTTTGTATTTGAGAGTTGCTGAAGGAAAGCAAAAAAGAATGGAGAGCAGTTCATTCTTTAAGGCCACATAGTCTGAAAGGAATAAAGAAGTAAAAAGAAAAACAAAAAAAACCCACTTGCAATTCTAGAGGGTTAATTTTTTTCTGGTAATTGCATATAGTTTAGAATATCAGCCAGAGAACATTCTCACACTTATACCTGGGAATCTAATTTAGGAGGTAGAAGCCAATGCTGCCTACACAGCAAGGGCAGAGTTAAAGTACTCAAGCACACAGTTTAGGCATTCTAACCATGCTCTGGATTTCCCATTTTATGTATTCTCCATATGGAAAGTCTGGTTTCTTAATGCAAACTTCTTAATTAGATACCTGAATTTAATCATTGTGAGTACTCTCCATGGCAACCAGATTTATGTTTGCCACTTTTCTAAGTAAAGCAAGGGTGCATCACAGAATGTTGTGATGGACCCTGAAACAATTGGGGTTTACAGTTACCTTTTGAGCTAACACCTAATTTTCATCGCTAGCACTGTTTACAATTTTCTCCACCATAACTCATCTGGTAACAATAAATGGTTTCAGTTTGGGTTTTTTTGGGTTGGGGAGGGGTGTGGGGTGTGTGTGTCTGACTTGTCATGGTTCTTTTTGAGATTCTGATCATTTCATAGACATTTGGATCTCAGCTTCTCATAATGACTTTGATATGTACCTGGTTCCCAAACACACTTTTGACTTAAATAAAACATCAAGATACAGTTATGAAAATGTATTGATCATATCATAAAGAAGTGGCAATGCTTTTCCAAAACCCAGGTGATTCTTAGTGCCATGAATGTTGTTTTTCATGGTATAGTCTTAAAGTCAAAAGAGCCCAAATTTCAGTAAGGAATTTGCAGTCAAAAGTGAGTTACTCAGGGGCTGTTCATGTGGGAATATGCATGAGGTGAATTCAAGACCAGCTGCATCTGGTGCAGACATTTTCTAACTCAAAGTGATTACTGAATTGAAGTTCAAACTTTTAGAGACTTGAAATAGAGCAACACCATTTCTATTTTCTAAGTCATAATAGGAGGACATAAATTTAAGTATCATATTAAAAATTTTCATGGGAAAACTGTTTTGCAAAGCAAGAGCTTATCATCCTGAGTCTGAGAGAACAGTACAAGACCAATCATGTTTCCCTGGACTTGAGGGAAACAGAGATCCTTATAAAGGTCAATGGCAGAATTTTAGCCTAAAGAAAAGAAGTAATACCTGATACAATACAGTATACATATATATAATGGGAACACCATGATTCTTCCATAGCTGAAACTAAAAGGAATGGCTGAGTTGCTTTGGTTTTGTTGGTTGTTTTTTTTTTTATTTAATAATGAGGTATTCATTATCTGTTACATTTCAAAATGATAGAATCTATAAGCAAATTATATGGACCCATTATGCTATCATCAGTCAAATTACATCTGACTGTTACTTTTGGATCTTTATTTGATTGGTTAGATGGTTTACTCTGTTCTAAAAATACTGTTCAGCTTTTAAAAGCACCTTTGGTTACTTAGAAGCACAATTCTAAGTGGCTTTTAATCTAATTAACACTCATCCAGAATCATTCTGATGAGAGCAAGGTAATAGTCCCAGGCCATTTCATCAGTCTTTCTTCTACGTATTAGTCTGTAACATGTATTAGTCTGTATGGAAACTTACAAAAAATGTCTGGTGAAATAAATGGAGAATGAGTTGGACTGAAAATTAATAAAGCTGGCACTAAATCACATAAATCCTTTCAAAGATACCACACATACACCCCATTGGCCCCCACTTAAAATTTTCTTCTTGTGAAAAATTAAAAAACAACACCACCAAAACACAGAAACACTCCCATTTTCACTGGAAGTCAAGAGCTAGTTTTGCTTCATTTCTCAAAAAAGGCAGAACATAAACCAGGTTCTTCTATCAACAGCCAAATTAAAAACACCATCTCAGGGACCCTATTCACCACCTGTAAAAAGATGTGAGAGATCTGGGGATACTATACAACAGAGGGGGAAATCACTTTCTCATATAGTTTGTTGCACTGCAGAAGTGGTCTGAAGATTGTTTTCTACATGTGGACAGCCTCAAGCAGACCCTTTTTACGCTAATGTGTACTGAACTCATAATTGGACCTTAAGATTCTGGTCTGTGTAGCAGGATTTAGTCCCAGACAGCTTCACATGGGTTTTCCAACACCATGAAGGTGAATAAGCACTCTTCACTTATATACAAAAAGGTGATGGACTATGCACTATAACTCAGCTCCCAGGGTTTGAAAAGAGCATATTTCCTAGGCAAGTTATGAAAACTTGAGACAAAGGGTTTACAATATGAAAACTGCCAGAGTGGGGGCAATAGTAGCAGAGATGTTCCCAACAGGATCAGAAATGCACCTTATGATCCTCTGCCTTACGCCTTTCCCTTTCTTAAAACACAGGATTGAGTAATTACAGAAATTTTATATGAAAATCTGGCCCCTTTGAAAGTCTCATGTATTTACAATGTATGACAGAGTCAGGCAATAATAGTCAGAAATACACAGCCTCCATGCTTATAAATTAATTCAATATTTTCTACATATTAAATAATTACACAGAAAACATGATTCCACATTATATCTAGCCTTCTGAAGTGATATTAAATAGCTTCTGTCACACGCACATTATATTTCAAAGGCTCTAGATTCCTGTTTAAGCAAAAATTATATAAATATGATACATGATACATGTCTGCTTGTATAAGCCTGTAATTTTTAGCGAACAATATAATCATATTGCTATCTCATAATTCTATCACCATGAACAGAACTAATTTACAATTAGATTTATTTCTTTTTGAAATTCACAGTGATTGAGTGTCATCTACAAAATCAAAAGCACCATTTCTCTGCACATCCTAGAAAACCTCCATACTCAGTTAAAGCACCTGGCAGACTAGAATCTCTTTCATTTGCTTTATCTGGCATGTTCATTATAGTATTATACAGATACTGATCCTTTCTATTTCATTACTGAATGCTCCCCTGTGTTTTATATGCAGCACATACTATAAATCAACAAGAGCAAATGTACATAAAGACTGGGTGCATCCAAGCTTTCTTCTTTACCCCTAAGCACTCAGCAGCTTACTCCTTGATGAAGCATAGCAGAACATCTGTGGTGGCCTTCACTTAGATTTACTTTGCCAGATTTTCATTAAAAGAGTGACTCAATAAAAATGTTGCTTATCCTAATAAAGCCCTTTGGAGCTTAGCAAATTTGCATTTAATACTTTTTAATGTCATTACAGCATTAATAATCTGTGCCTAAAGAGCAATAAAACTTTACATTTTCCGGTTTATGAAAGAAGCTTCATAAACCCATGATTTTCTTGTGGCTCAGCTTTAACGCACCATAAATAGAGACACAAGCAGGAAAGCTGTATGACACCATGGTTTTGTATAAATTTATGGCTGAGTCCTCTACTAGGTATCTCTTGTTTCAGAGATTATATACAAAAATTAATAAAAATTGAGTTGTGAATAAACATACCAGGAAATAAATGGGACTGAGCTTCAGAAAATAAGACTTTACTGCATGAAGAACTTCTGCTTCCTTTGGCAGCCTAAAATTTTTCACCTTGGGGGCAGGAAAAAGACATTATGATGCCTGGAAACAAACCAAGAGAAATCCTTAGCTGAATCCTCCACTGATACATGTACTGCATTTTCTCCAAAAACTGTCTTAGGAAATGTTTTTCATTTTAGGCTACCTATGGGTTTTGAGATTACCTGTGAAAGACATTCCCAGTAACACCATTCTGAAACTATCCAATCATCATTAGAATTGCTGTAATGCCAATTTAAAGTCAGTGTATGTGGAAACAACCATAAAACTGAGATCTATTTAGTCTTTCAAAGCAATGAGGCTCCTGACTGATTAGAAAAACTGGTTCCAAGCAACAGAAAATTTCGGCCTAGCCATAGAGATCCAGGTTCTGCTTGTGATCCAGTAGTCTAAACAATAGTTAGGCTGGCTGGAATATCTGGACAATGAGCCTGAAAAAGTCAGACCAATACTTGGAAATTATAAAAAAGCAGAAAATGCAATAGAAGTACATTTCTTAACAGAAGCCATAAGAGACTTTATTATGACTTCAGAGACTCGTTCTCATTTGCATTCATGTAAATGTATGAAAACACTGGTGAATTGCTGAAGTCTTAATAATTTTAGCAAATCATTATTTCCCAAAGCTGTTAGAAAAATAATTTTTCACTGTTCTAGGAATAAGTGAAGATCCATAATGAAGCACTAAATGTATGCCAGACTGAGGATGAGCTATCTTATCTGACTCTAAAGACAAACTAGTCATTTCTTTTTGATTCATCCACCAGAACAGGAAAATAAAAATAAGTTATTATTTTCACTGTGGCACACACATACAGTACAGCCCTGATCCTTTGGTGAATGCAAAGTAAAACAAAGAAGAACAAAACTCAAAATGCATCTATGAAAGCATTTTCCAGTTAGTACTTACTGATGATCTAGAACCGCACATGTTCTGCTAAAGAACATGCCAACATTTCACATCTGCTTCAGTGTAACTAGTGTTACTCAAAACCTGTGCTTCTGAAAATGTTATTGCTTGACCCCTTGGCTTGTGACTCCTCAAAAAAGGACATAATGTCGAGAAAGTGGTGAGCACCTTCCTTCTATAAAGCCCATATCCTCAAAATACCTGAAAACATTTGAAATTCTACTTTCAAGATAGATAGCTGGTTTTAATAGTGTTGACTTAACACTTCATTATGCATGCTTTTTCAGGCATTCAGATGAAAGTAACAGGCTTATTTATGATTACTTTCTAATAGTAATTTACGATCAGCATCAGTAAATTTATTGGAAATCAGAGTGGTCTGTCTGTGATCATTTAATTGCATAGTATCATCATGCTCCATTTTCTTTCTACCTTTTCATCCACAAGATGTCTTTAGATTTTTAATGGGTCCATTTTTCTTCTCTATACTCAGTTCTACTCAGTTTCTATCTGATCTCCCTATACTCTCTACACTGTTTCATTTAATAAACTCATTTGCATAGGAAGATTATAAAGGATCTCAAAATGGGTGGAGAAAGTTTGTGCTAGTTAGTTTTGTGAGAAAGTGAGAGGATGATGATGGTAGACTAAAAAGAAATTTCACACCTACCTCCCCTGCTTCCAGTCTAAGTCTAATTGCAGTTTTAGGGAGGGAAATGAAGGTGACCACTACTTTAGTACTGCAATACTAGCTTTTCAGAAAAAGGAGACAAAGAAAGGTTCTGTTGAAGGTCTGTGATGTTGGTTGCACAACAATTTGTAATACTCAAATTGTCAATATGTTAAGAACAGTCTGTTAGAGTCTTGGCAACAGAGCTGGCTTCTTTTTGTTCTGTTAGACTAAAATAAGAAGCTTAATTAATTTACAGCCTGTATTTACATTTGGTGTGTGACAACACATGTCCTCCCAGCTGGCATAATTTGGCACACATTTTTTAACATGGAAGCACATGGTATTTGGAAACCACCAACTCCCACAATACTGAATGCACTTTTTTATTTCCTGATTTGAACACTCATGCATTACAGTTAATGCTTATCAGCTTGCCACTTTATTTTTCAACTTGGTCATGCCTGAAATACCAAGGTCAACATGGACTGAGAAAAAGTGTCAGCAAGAAAACCTTTATAGTAGTGGCAATATATCCATGACCTCTGCTTATTTAGGACCAGAATCTAAAAAAATTAATTTAAAACACAATCATCTTGTAGGCATACACATTACAGGAGTGAATGTCCATTTTTCTTCCTCCCCTGAAGGATTTCTCTTGAGATAATACACAACTATGTCACAATTCTCTGTAACATAGAGTTAGTGTCAAAGACAAAACGGGCACAAGGCTTAGTTCATAATTTCATTCTTTTTTTTACAGCAGTATTGAAATTGTTGGGGGCAGATGTTTTAATCTCTTAAAAGTTAACATTATACAGGATAGTAAAATGTTAGAGTCAGTCTTCACAGGAAATGCAATTGGAATAGAGGTCCGCATTCATTATGCTTGCTCTTTCTCCTGAAAATATTGTTCTGTGCTGAACTAAGATCTTACTTCAATGTTGTAGTGTGGAGGAGAATTCAATATTGAGGAAGCATTCAAGGTTTTGACATTCATGTTCATCCTACATTATGGTGAAAAGAGCTTCTCTGGAAGTGTTCACAAAAATTATTTTTTTATGAGTTTTCCACGTTTTGACTGAAAAATGAGTCTGTAATGCTCGGAACACTGGACTTGTACATATGAGACCGCCAACACTGAGCGGGCAAACACTGCTCTGGATAAGGCAAAGCACTGGCAAAGACAGAGCTAATTCAAGCCAGAAATGTAAATAACTGACAAAACAGATACCTTAAATTATTGTGCATTATGAACTCCTCTTGCTGAAAGGGAAACCTCAAATGCTTAGGAGTTCTGAGCAAATTCATTATCACAGTGAAAGTTCATTTATTTATTAATCACTAGGTCAAACACATCAAGAATCAAATTGGTAGAAAAATTACTGCCTTTATTATAAAGTTTTACAGTTAATCATAAGGAGCTATTTCATTAAAAATATGTACAAGTGGCCTAGATTTTACAAAACGGGGGGAACAAGAAATGTAGTGAACTCTATCAGCAGAATACGCAGATCTATGACAGCAAAGCTAACAAAGCCTCAGCTCGTGTCTTTCACATTTGGGTCTTTCCATGCAAAACATGCAGGTCTCCTCACTGGAGCTTTTCTTGTGATTGAGGGATGCTTACTGTCATGTTCTGGTACTTAATATTGCATTTGTCTCATTTACTTTGTAGGGCATCATTTTAGTTCTCTGTCTTTTACTCAGTACATTATTGTCATAATAACCTGATCAAATTTAAACTTCCAACTGTCTGTCAAATTTCTTTGCAATTAAGAAAATGGTTCAAAAGCTATTTGTGGCAAAAGAAAAAGACAGTGTCATCATACACATCTAATTCCTTAGGAAACCTAGATAAAAATAGCGCAGGAATGTTACAGGTTTTAATCAGCTTTCTGAAAAGAAACAGAATAAAAACTATCAATGTGATGAATTTATGATCGTTTTTAATTTATACTGTAAGAAAGTCAGCACTCTGATACCCCAGCCACCATCTCCATTTCCATTACTGAAAATAAAACTTTCCAGCCGATGATAAAAACAGACAAAGCTTGAATTTACTCTTTACACTATTCTCGAAATTCAGATATGACACTCTGAGAAGATGATAGAAGGACTTCAGAGGTGTAATGGACACCTTAAACCATTCATCAGGGTGAGGAAAGCTGGACAAACAGGTGTTGCAGTTTAAGACCAGGCTGACAGTGCAGAGATACCAAAACACTTTAATCACAGGTACATGCTGGTTTTTTAAATTGTGATGACATCTCCCTGCCCTGTAGAGGGAGAGAGGGCACAGAGTGGGTAAGTGCACTGGGGTCTCACCCCATGGCTCATCCCCCTCCTCTGGTCCCTTGGGCCATCCCTCACAAGTCCCTGGGGCCTCTCCCCCCGCCACCCCCACACAGGGGTCAGTTACAGGACCAGTAGAGGATACCCCATACTGTTGGGTCTGTTCAAATCCCCTCAGGGCCTGGCAATGGATGGTGATCATGTGGGCCTGCAAATGATGTCTGCAGCCTCCACAGCAGGTGACACAGGGCTGCCAGTTCCCGCTGAGCTTGCTGCTCTTATGGCCGTGGCTCTCCCCAGCCCACAGGGCTAAGGCCAATCCATCCTTTCAGACTGCTGCCAGCCAGTCCCCATTAAACCCCTCAGTTAATAAATTTAAATGGCTGCATTTCCTTTCAACATTGCAACAAAACTTAGCCTAAGGTTTGGCTGGGAGGGTGCTGAACTAATAAACTAATAGAACCTCTGCTGCTCCTTTTTTCTTTTTCTTTTTTTTTTTGTATTGCTGTAGTATTCTTTTCTTACACCCTATTTGAAATATACCATTAATCAAGTTTATAGTGCATCATGTTCAGATTCATTAAAAAAAAATTCAGGCAAATCTTACAGCAGTCATTTTTAGTTCTGCTATTTCGGATGAAAAAGCCACTTGCTAAGCAACTTTTCTAATATAAATTTAACCCCACCCCCCAAAAAAACCTTCATATATATTCTAAATCGCTCCTACAGTCATCATATGAAGCTTCATAAATATATTCATATGGGATGGACTGCATTTAGCCCTGTGTTCTGGGGAGAGCCATGGCCATAAATATAATCATATTTAAGAGGCTGCAAGGTAGATATAAGGCCTTCCTCAGAACTTATTCTAAGAGTGGCCGTCTCTGTTCTTTTTGAAACAGAATAAAATCCTGCATAAAACCTTCTGTAATCTGTTGAAAGCAGGATCTCAGCATGGGAAAATGAACTCATTTGAGTTGATTAAATGTAGTTGAACAGATCATTTGCTTTTACTAGCAACAATAAACGAATGTTATAATTCTCATAATGTATATAATACAAGATAACATAATTTTTCTAGACATAAGGCCCTTTGTCATAAAGCCTCCTTCCTATATACCATGATATTTCAAGTAAAAGTAATAAAAGCATTGTTACCAGAAAAGAGATATTTCCCTCGTGGTGTTTGCAGCTTTGTGTTGGAAGGGATTTTAGTGACCGTAAAAGATAAATACATTTGCCATTCAAGTGAAGCAATGAAGAAACTAGTGATAGAGTGGCAGTCTTCATTTAAGTAATGCATAGGCTTTGTTGGTAAAATTGCTAGCTCATCTCAATTTAATACCCAAATACCTGTTCATAAAAAAACAGACAACCAGATATGTATTCGGATTCTAAGAACAAGCAGCAGTATCACCTTTGGTTTCACCATTATATTCTCACTAGAGAAGAACACAGTATTCTAAGATACTTTTCAACAAGATCCTTTAAAGCTTCCATTTTCTGCTGTTGGACTCTGTAGTCCTTCTTTACTGCAAAGAGAAGCTAGGCTGTGTGCCAGACCTTGCTGATCAACAACACTCAATAGTGCTCTATCTTCAGCAGAAATGCCTTGAATACTCATTTTGGCTAATATAATTAAAGACACTTTCTTACTGTAAATGCAAAAGAAACTAGAGCAAAGCTTCATGCAAATAGATTAAACTTGTCTGCCTCACTTTCACACATCCACTCACATTCCATATGTTTTTACTCTTGCATGTTATTTTCTTATTAGTATTACAAATATCCAGTGCTAAACACAAAATCTATTTTGTCAAGAACTTGTTAGTGTTTTGATTACATATTCACCAAAAGATGCTCATCAAGTCTGACAGCAAGACAGAAAAGTGAGCCAAAGACAGATGACATGCTATGTTCTTACTCCTGTCTTAAGTTGAAGAAACACTATTGAATTTAATACGACAATACAGATGTAAAAACAGTGGAACATATAAGAGAATTAGATCCGGTAGTTCCCATTTAAAAGTATAAACAAATAGAAGTAAGACTCCACATTTCCTTTTAATACTCATCCAAAACCGAAAAGTTCTGTCTTGCAAAACATCACAGAAATTCATTTTGAGGTCTACCTTTATCTCATTATACAATTACTTTTTTTCTAAGCTCTGCAGCAATGATGATAATTTAATTCTGCACACTTTCTGGAGGGGGTATTTTCTGAAGGAAAGGCTTACTACTAACTAAGCTTAACATGCAGAGAATGAGCTCTGTGCCTCAAGAAACTACTACTACCAGTGACGGATAGGTTTGAAATATTCATGAGAAAACTTAAGCCAGAGGTGTTTCTCTTACATATTATTAGTTTAAGCTGTAAAACCTTTCAATATTTATTGCAGAAACAGCCAACAGTTCCCCTTCTTCTTTTCCTTCAAACACACTCTCTTTAAATGCAGAAGTGGAAGTTGACAAGCTCAGGAGGTCATTTCATCCACTGCATAATTGGGGCGTTCAGCATACCAGTCTGAACAACTGGCCTTTTCCTGAAAGCAGACAATCCTGAAACAGCATACTACCAAAATGGTTTTAGGTTCATTTATGGTTTTCCACATGCCACAGAAATTACAAACTTGGAAAAATTAATGTTGTCCCACCAGAGTTCAATCTGCATTTTCCATCACAGATATACTGCGATCTAATACCACGTATTAGTTTTCACCATTAGAGATTGTTTTCATTTAATCACCTCTTTATTCTAAATGCATTAGCACCATCCCATATCTTTAACTTATAGCTGCTAATGAAAAATGTATAATGCAGATTTCTCTCACCTTTTTCTGTTCATACGTTGTCTATGAAACAAAGCCTAGCTTATCTGAACTGTCATAAACCTTTCCATTTTTTTCTGAAATAAGTTTTATAGAATTACTATTTCATCCCATAGACCTTGATCCTACAATTCAATATTAGTGACAGTGTCACGAGCCAACATACCCCATCAAAGTCAGTAAGACTGTGGTTTCATTATCCCATGCAAGCACCCTTATTGTAGGAGATGGTCTGGTGGATGCAAGCTATGGATCACAGGTATCAGCCTGACTCAATTTCTGCATTTCACTGTGTTTGAACATTTTAACTCATGGGCCAATTGTTTCTGCTTCCTAAAAGACTACCAAGAATGACCAAAATATCCATGCAAATGGTTTCTGCATAAGCACTCACATGAAACTGCAAGAAGGCTTGGGAGATTTTTGCACTCCACTGTTAACTGAGGGACTGAATTCACCTGAATGAATTTATGTTCATTTGTGGAAGTGAATATAAAATAAAGGTGAATATCACTGAACACAATTCAGCACTTAACTGATTGAATATTTGTGGATACTTTAAAATAGTACTTTTTACTAGCCCTTCTGCATAAAAATGCAGTATTATCAGAGAGACTTTCTGTCATAATAGTGAATTAAATTCTCTCTAGGGTTAACATGAGAAAGAAATACAGGTGGTAGATTCCTCATCTTTTCCCTGTTTCATCTCCAATATGCTCATTTTTCCTAATAAAATATCACATAATAAAGAAAAATATGTTTAACACCTAAATTGTCAGAAATTACATCTCAGAATGAATATCCTCTGAATTAAAGGTAACATTTAATACCTCTTGGAGCTATGGTTTCAGCCTGTCTGCAGATGTGCTGACCCCAGCTCATATTTTGAAGCAAGCTTTTGTCTACAGACGGGCTATTGCTCTCTTCCTTTTCTTTCCCTGTCTCCTTTTTAAACACAAGCTGGTGCTCTACAAAATTTGAAAGGTTACTAAGTAATGTCCATGCAAAACACACTCCCCTCAAAGGAATGTGGAAATCACTATAGAAATCTGAAGTCACAGTGTTCATCTAGTACCAAGAAAAAAGTAATAGTATTAGAATAAAACAGTTACTGGCAGTAACTAGTGAAATCTTTTCTACAGTTTTCATCCACCTGGTGCTAAAAAGGTTTGAAAATGTTTTGGAAAACGTATGAGCTAAGCTGACCATATACCAATAACCATGGAGAAAATCTTCAATGAAGATGAAGATGAATAGTAGGGTGGGTGTGGTGTTTTCAGAGAAAAGCATTGCTTAATAAAAGTACACAGGTAAAAGTCAACACACACTGATGTTGCTCTGGTCAACACAACAGCAATAAAATAGGCATTTGCTTCAACATAATACAAATTCGACAGGAGGACTATATCTGTGGAATATTGAAATACTGCAATCTGGCTGACAGAGTGGGGACATTTCTATTAAAATACAGCATTATGGAAGTCATAATGCTATTCTGAAGCATACAGGCCTTGAAATATAGCATATTTTCTTTTAATGTCATTGCCTATGTGGTTCTTTTAATGCAGTTGATGGAAGTTCATTTCCAGCTTCAAATACTTAACTAGAAGTTTTTAAAATTTGAATCTCCAGTCAAACAAGTTAATTTCTTCAGCTTCCTTTCCTCACAGAGGAATTTCCTGAAGCACCAATGTTCTGCTGTGATGGCATATTTTACAGTATTGTTAGGTGTTTAAAAGTGTTTGCCTGTCATGCTTGTGGGTGTAGAGATTATCATCTAAAAAATCTCAGAGCATCACATCTTTGAAGTTCAGATTTAATCAAGGATAACTGCCATTCTACTACTTCCCCTAGTGATGGATGTAATGCAGCTAAGAACACATGATGCTATTAATCAATAGTTTTAGTCATGAGAATCAAAAATACATAGTTTTTTTTCTATTTCCAATCTGAGTGCTTGGCTGAAAGAACCTCTCCACAACTGCAACAGGAAGTTCAGTAAATCTTTTGGAGATATGCTGAACCAGAAGGCTACACATCATACATAAATCCATATTACCTCATTTCCAAGAGAAAAATCACAGTTCTTTAGAAATTACTTGTTATTTGTGAAATACACAGGTACAATCTTTTCTTATATCTGAAGACTAATTTCATTTCTTCTTTCCTGAACACACAATTTTGCTGATTTTCCGAAGTCAAATTTTCAGATTTCTGGTGTTTATTTGAACATTTCTACCAGAAACATAATCAAAATAATATTAACAAAAGGTGCATTAGATAATGTACACATATATTTTACCATAAGTGTATGTAATACAATTTCTATAATTCTCTGTTCTTTTCTTATATTAAAACTTGTTTGCATATTTTCAATCTCATGCTATCCTATTAATTATAGACAACCATATATATGTCATATATATTATGATTATTCTATATATATTCTAGATCTGAGACAAGCAAAGTTGAAAAGATGTTTACTTCTACCACCATAATGTTGCACAGCATGGAAGGAGAAGGACCTGGGAGTTCTGGTGGACAGCAGGTTGCCCATGAGCCAGCAGTGTGCCCTTGTGGCCAAGAAGGTCAATGGGATCCTGGGGTGCATTAGGAAGACCATGGCCAGCAGGTCGAGGGAGGTGATCCTCCCCCTCTATTCTGCCCTGGTTAGGCTGCATCTGGAGTGCTGTGTCCAGTGCTGGGCTCCCCAGTTCAAGAGAGACAGGGAACTACTGGAGGGAGTCCAGGGCAGGACTACAAAGATGTCTGGGGGACTGGAGCATCTCCCTTATGAGGAAAGGCTGATAACTGTGGGGCCTTTAGCCTGCAGAAGAGAAGACAGAGGGGATCTTATCAATGTGTATAAGTATCTTAAGAGCGAGTGTCAAGAGGCTGGGGCCAGGCTCTTTTCAGTAGTGTCCAGTGACAGGACAAAGGGCAATGGGCACAAACGGCAACACCAGAAGTTCCACCTGAATATGAAGAAAAACTCTGAGGGTGACAGAGCAGTGAAACAGGCTACCCATAGAGGTTGTGGAGTTTCCTTCTCTGGAGACATTCAAAACCCACCTGGACGTGACTCTATGTAACCTGCTCCAGAAGAACCTCCTTTAGAAGGGATTGGCCTGGATGTTCTCCAGAGGTCACTTCCAACCCTGGCCATTCTTTGATTCTGTGTATGTTATCTTTAGAAGCAGCCACTCTTGCCCAGAAAACATAAAAACCACAAAATAAAACAGAAAACTGGTACCCATGGACTGCTGAACTGTCTAGTTTCTTTTACTTCCCCTGTAAAGACACTAATTACACCTCTCTGGGTCAGAGAAGAGATGAACTCTGGAGCTTGAATGGGAAGCCATATCTGGTAAAAATATCTCCCAATTAACCTTCAAGGAGCTACCCAGTCTCAACAGAACCCTACATAGGTAAGTGTCTACAAAGCATTTTCCTGGAACACAGCAAAATCCAGATACTAAATTCCTCAAGAAATACTTGTACCTACTTCATTTGTTCAAGTGCTGGCAACTTTATTGATTTTGATGCAAGCCAACCATCTCAAACGTGCATCATTTGCATTTTGTGTGACACCTGACGCTGTAGAAAAGGCTGTGAATACAGCAGTTTGTATTAGTGGGAAATACTACAGAAGATCAGTCAGATTAAACCCGATAATAAATTTTCACAATAACAATTCTGTATGTGCAAGTAATACTCTAACACTAAACTTTAAATCTTTGTAACTGCCTAGTGTAACTCAGATATGGTTAGGTCACAGCAACATGCACAATCTTGTCCTCTGAAAGCTAGACATTCTCAAAGATAAGCATCCAAACAATGCAGACTGCTAAAATTACAAATAATTTCAGAAGTGTGATTAAAAATGTGATTTACTTGCAAGTCTGTGATGCCCAGATACTATTGACTTTCAAGCCTTATTACTTCAATGTTTTTAATATAAAAAGTTACAGTTGTCCACACAATAGCAATGAAATAGCCCCATACAAGAATCAAGCAAGTGGTTCCATTAATTGCTAGCTTTATGTCCTTTGCATTTCCCTACCTTTATGGTCTTTGTCCACTAAGCTTTCCATCTCCCTGTTTATGAGATCAGCATATGGCCATTTGCTCTGTGAAATCTAGGAAAAGAAAAGAGATGTTGCAATTGCATGTAACTATGGGCATGACTGAACTGGCCAGACTGCTACAGCCAAAGAATACACCTCAACTAAGCTCTTCCCCTGCCTTTCCCTCAGCAAGGATGTTAATTTAGATCTCTCAGCTATCATTCAGCTGCTGATAAAGCAGGGAGAAAAGTAATTACCTCTAGTACCTTCCCCCACCCACTTTAAAACTGACCAATAGATTAAGTTATTGAGGGAAAGAGAAAGCAGACATGAAGATAGTAATTTAGTGTGTCTCATTTCCTTCGCTGCCAAGAAAAACAGACTATAAATAAGATAATGGAATGTGTATTAAGATACCAGAGCCTGATCTTGCAAGCATACAATTGGCATCTTTTCACTTAATTGTAATTACTTACATGAAAAAAAGTGACATTCCTAAATTACCATTGGAAGAACTGGAGGTTCATTATCCAGCATTTTAGAATACAGTACCATTAGAGAAATGGGATTGGCTTAAACTCTTCAACCTTATATCACATAAACTGTATCACATGAGTGGCAGAAATATTAAAATTCAGAAAGGATGTGAATTCCCAGAATTTTTGTTCCTGCAATTCCAAACATAATGTTGTTATAAACTACTGCTAATCCAACATTTTTGTATCCCAGTGAAAACATGACCATAGAAACAGTGACCATTCCCCTGTAAATTTCCATTCTCAAATGGTTGTTATATATATACTTTATTTTTATACAAAATGACTGACTGCTAATAACAATGAAATGAATGTATGATATAGAAACATTTTGCGGGCCAGAAATCTATCTTATTTTAGTTGGAAGCTTTTCATACTACGTGTAACCAAGGAAACAGAATAAACTCTGTCTATGTTTTTATCATCTGAAGATGTCCTTGAAGAAATGAGTTAGATAACTCTGAATAACACATGTGTAACATACACTATTGATGAAGATACTAGACATCTGTGATATCTATCACAGATAGATAAACTCTTATCCTTTTAAGAGGAATGCATAAGAATCTGGAAGTGCATAATTTGCATGTGATACAACTCCCAGGCTTTCAAAAAGCAATGAAGATTGCCTTCTGCTGAACATACCCAAAAGGATGGGATATTTTATTTCTCACTGATTTATGTCATTGTCAAGATGTAAATATAGAGCATGATAACACATGAGTTCCAAATCCTGTGGAGGCTAAAAGAACTTTCCCTGCTTGCATAGAAACCCTAATTTCTTTAACATCCGAATAGTATGCAGTAGAGTTCAGCTCTACCATGTGGGTGATTTCTCAAAACCTACATTACAAGCAAAAGACCTATCTGGGATGGGAGCCTTTGGGAGAAAAACAATAATAATTTGTATCAATTTTTAAAACATTCTTCTGTTACAGGGAGAAAAAAATGCACAAATTCAAAACACCATCATTTCTCTGGTCATAGTCCAACATTTCCCTTTAATCTTCCTCCCAGCTTCCTTCACTGCAAAATGACAAAGAAATAAATCCACAAATACACACCTATCTTCTTCTGAAAGTAATTTCTTATTTGCATATTCCCTATTTAAGCAGCCTTTCTAAAGGCTTTGTGATGGAAAAACTGTATGTATGTAGGTATTTATATAGTTTTATTTTTACTACCCACTCAGCTATTTTATTCACATTTTCACATCTCCCACCAAACAGGAGAGAATTTCCTATCAAATAAATTGTAGTGGAAAATAAATGCCCATGTCTCTTTTTTTTACTCTTATAATGTAAAAAGGCAGCTGAAAACTGGTATTTCCAAAGGGTAAAATGAAGCACATGTTTTCCTCCACTGAATCTTGTCAGATTCTTCTCGTGCAATATGTTACGAACAAGCTGACTTTAAAGGCTGTGGGAGCTTTGCATAGTGTTATGTATTAACGCGAATCAAGTCCTAAATTTGTTTCAAGGGTTTTTTTATTCTTTGTTTCATAGATGACCAGAAAAATAAGATATGCCTCTTTGCTTTTCTGGATTTCTCCCAAAAGCTACCTGAATAAAAGTATGCAGGCTAGAATATTCTGTTGGCATTCAGAATGTGAACTCTTGGAGCACACACAGCCAGCTTAAGACTGTAACTTTGATGTGTGATGCCTCTCTAGTCTAGCTTCTTGTTCATCCATACCACCCATATCCTATAAAACTACTATGTGGTGCTGCATGATTTGCTCTGCCCTATTTATGCTATTGCCCACTGCTGCCTCACAGCTTTTACAGTTTTTCCCAGAGCTTTCCCAAGGCCGGTCTGAACTACAAAGGAGAATGTAACCTGCCTGATTTAGTAAGAAGGCAATGGAGGCCAAGGTGTATTACCATCCCTGGTTCTAGGAACAAGTTCAAGGTCACAAACAGAAAGGAAGAAGGCAGAACTCTTCTTGGCGTGTGGGCATGTGGAGATGACTGGGAGCTAAGGCTCCTCTGCCCCAGACAGTCAGAGATACAATTTTCAAGAACAATATACCTTATTTCTGGCAAGACATGAAAAATATCTTTCTTGTCCAGAAAAATATATTCTTTTCTTCACTCACACAGCATGATTCAGCCCTTCCTGAACAGCTCTCCTTTGCCCTCAGCACAGCTATCTAGATGCCACCAGAACTGCTGAGGAGAGAGGACTTTACAAAATACCTATGCCTAGTCTCCTCTAGCACGCTCAAGGCTGTTGCAGCAGGTGTCCAGAACCTGAACTCCGAGGCCTTCCAGGCCCGTCCTCTGCTGTGCATGGTCTTTTTCTAAAAAGTCCACCTCTCATGTAAATCCATGCTGAATGCAATAAAAAAAAAAATGTTTCATTTGTTCAGAAATGTTCACACTGTCTGAGTTCCAGCAATTCCACATAGGAAGAATATTTGTCAGGAACAGCTTCAGTGGACCAAAAGTAATAATTCTCTCCTGACTATATTACAACCGATCCCTTGGGGTCATTCTTTTGGAAGAGTGAAACAGCTTTTGTGAATTATGTTAGCTGAAAATAATTTTATTTATGCATTGCTACACAAAGGCAAGGCTGCCAGGGAGGAAGTAAGAAGGGCAGCCTTGTTCAGCCTGGTCTTCATTAAACATCATTTTGTCACTAAGTAAACACAGTTCCTTTTTCTCTTTGCATGTTCACATAGCTTGGCTGTGGTCAGCACCAGACATATCTTGGAAAGGTATGATTTGTGTTGGCAAGAGGGTGGCAAAGCTGACAGAAAGCACAGTTGGTGTATACACCAGCTGCTGAAGGACAAAATGGCATCTGCTGCGCATATTAGGCCTGCACCACACTACCTCTGTGCTTGGTGATGGCCTCCCAGGCTCTAAACAGATGGTTGCTATGCAGATTCTGGACATCTATCAACCCTGGTCTTGGAACACAGCCAGGAATATCAGAGCAGGAATCCTAGGTGGGCAACCAGACTTTTCTGTGAAAGGTATTAAGCCAGAGGCTTGCAGATGCTGTAGCAGATTTCTCCTTTTCACTGTGGCGGTAAAGCCGTTTCTTATTTCAGTTCTCATCTTCCTTCAGGGAGAGTTTGACACAGAGGAATCTCTGCAAGGCACAAGGGCCATCCCCTCTAGCAGATACCTATTTCTAGTGTGGTTACACTAAAGGAGTAAGGTCTCCCAAAAAGTCCTTTTAGGAGTTGTGCTGTGTGTGCAGCCTCTAGGAAATGTTGTGAGAGTAGCTGCACATCCTTGGAAAATGCATGTTGTCAGGCAGAGCATGTGCTGGAGGATACAATACGGGTTGGTGGCTTTGGTATGCAGTAACTTGTGCAATCTTCCTTGGAGTATCCTGGACCCAGATCAATTCAGCAGATATGTATATCCTCAGGGAATCAGCCTCCAGGGCTTGGATAGGCACATTCCTATAGGATAGATACACAGACAGTGAAATTACAATGTTATCTGTGAAAAGAGAGAAATAATGTAACCTTTGTGCAAAACTATGATTTTACCAACAGTATTTAGTTCAAAAAAGCATGACAAAAAGTGAGAGGATTGATCTCTGAAAAAGTTCAACACCTCAGCTCTGCTCCAAAGAAAACTCATCAGGCTCCCCACAGAATCCTCCAGGAAATATAACCATTCTGAAGTTCATATTATTACTACTTTTAAAGTTAAAAAGCAAATTAAGGTATCAAGGTCTTTCTTGAGGAAGGAAAGGTGAAGGCAAAGGGTAAGGCAGTTCCTGTTCATTTACAGTAAGATGAAAAAGATCTATATAGACCTGACTTTTCTCAAGTTTTGGAGTAGCTGTTTAGTTTCTCTCAGTCAGATAAACACAGAATGTTCAAGGGGAAGTCTCCAGTATTTCATTTGGAGAAAATTTGGTTTACAACAATGGAGAGAAAAGCTAGTCAGAAATGGCTGGAAAAGGTTTTGTGCCTTAAGCACATGCGCTTTTACAGACCTGCTAGACTGTAAGCCCCTTCACAACAGCTTCTCTCCTTAACCCTCGGACCAGGTGGGATTGTGCTGTTGAGGCAATAAAATGGCAAAACTGCACAGAGCAGCTCTTTGAACAATAGAATCTCCATTTAACAGATATACTGCTCCAAATATTTGCCAGAATAACAGAAAGGAAAATGGAAAATCATTGCGAAAAATGTGCCTATCCTGCTAAAAGACTTTTAGTCAATGATTACCTTAAGTAGCTTGGACAAAAGCAAAGTGAGCATTTTGACATGGCGCCTTCTTAATTTGGATCCCTGAGAACATTCAGGAAAGTACAAAGAAAATGAGGATTTATTCTGACAACAGCCGATTTCCCCTGTAATTTAAAATACACAGAAGGTACCATTCCCTTGCCAATGCAACCTCCTTTATCCCTTACTGGAGACAAGCAGCTACATTCCCCCGCTAAGTCAGAATAAACGTCATTTCTTCCAAAGAACCATAGACCCCTGCCAATGGGGAAAAGAGGTCTCAGGACAACACAATTGCAGTGTTGCAACCTGATTTTACCCTTCATTTAGAGGCAGTAACCTATATTTTAGGAGTAAAATATAAAAATTAAAAATTAAAGTGTTTTTAAATGCTCTGCATTATTGCACTTAAGAGCTTAACTCAGGAATTTCCATGCATGATCATACAGCCAAAGACATAATAAGTATGCACTATTTTTGTCACAGTATGCACACTACATTCCATGCACAGGCCAATTCACAATATGCTTCATCTTTTAATTAACAGCTGTCATCATCTGTCAGTTTCCAGAGGAACATGCCATATCTTTATACGAGAAAAAAGTACAAGAGAAACATAATGGTAGCTAGAGACACTCACTAGAAGAAAACGAGATTTTAGTACAAATCATTTACACAGAACAAAAGAATTTTTACAGCTTGCTCTCCCTGCATTAGTTTCATGTCAGACCATCTATTAACATAGTGAAAAGGGCCACTCAGCAATGTCATACTCAAAAACACGTAACTTAAAAACAGGTAACTACAGCAAACAGAGCTTTGTTCTGCATTGGTAGTTTACACTTATTTCTACAAGTAGTCAATTGTATTGGGTGGCTAGGGGAGTTGATATGCTAGCAAGAGTTATGTCTTCTCTTATCTGTCAACCCTACACCTTCATATTAAAAATCTAGGTGCCATGTGATGATAAAATAGCCCTTTACCACTGAGTTTGTAACCCTACATTCAATTGCTCTTCTCTTTCTCACCATAGTTTATTTTATGAAATAAAATTATGATCTCTTTCAAGTTTTTCATCTTCTCTTCTGGAATAATCTAGTTTTCCTTCTGTATTTGTTCTTAATGTCAACAACCACTTGTCTCTCCTAGAGCCTTCTCATTACTGGTACATGCAATCCTGAAATCTGTCTTCCTACAGTCAAAGGTTTTGTACCTACCTGTGGAAACAAGCACCTAAAATGTGGCATTCAGCTCAGGTTCAATATGACCAATGTAATCCAGTTTGTTTTGAGCCAAGTGCTATTGTTACCAGTAAAGAACTGGCTCATTCATGCTGAGTTTACACATAAACCTGAATCCAAACTGGCTTAAAGCATTGTCATTTCTTCTGCTTGTCATAGCCCAGCACTAAATCTTTTATATCTTCTACTCCCACACTAGAATGAAAGACAAGGTGAGTTACAACAGACATGCACTATTAAAAGCTGTTTCTGCATGTCTCAGCCTGTTTGTTCCTCATTAAGAGTGAAAGAAAAGAAGTTTTTCTGCTCTCTGAATCAGCACTGAGACTGACCTTTTCTTGCTGATTTTAGAGTTAATGGGTAAAAAAAATGTGAGGGAGGGAGGAGGGAAGGGCAGGAGGGCAGGTTCACTGCATTGCACCTGCTCAGAGGGCCAGCTGCCTATGATCCTGGGTCCAGCTCTGATACAGCCCAGCTGTGAGACTTCAGCCCAAGCTTCTGATGAAATTGCCCAAGACATGAGAAAATCTGTATAGCAAAGCCATCCAAGATAAGAAATATAAAATTGCAGAGGTATGACTGCTGAGATGAAGATAAGTAGTAGCTCAAAGATTCAAGGAGAAAGACACCAACATGAGAGGTATATGACCCTAAAGGGAAAAACGGGGAACTGACAGCAACTCGGTAACCTTGAGGATGAACTCGTTCCAGAGAGCAGTAGAAGACTATTCCTCCCCACCTGACTAAAAGCTGCCCAGCTGCCTTGTCAGCAGGGATGTTTCAGCTTCCTAATCAGGAGTGGTAAGCATACTAATATTTAGCATAGTTGCTCTTTGGTTATTACTGTTTACTATGTCTACATCAGGAAGTTGTGTTACACTTTTAAGATTTGTATAATCTACTAGGAGAGTCTCTAAACACAGTAAAAGTGATCCAGATAGGAAGTGTAGCATTAACTTGGACAACTTTGTCCTTTATTTGTTTACAAGTTCACAGATATTTATCCTGTCTTTTTTGGCTGCAGAGGGATGAGATCAGTCAGAAACAGGTAATAGGTTGACAGCTCAATATTCTGCATGAGTGCCAGCTGATAAACTAAAATCTGTATGACTGCAGATGCAACACCAGCAAGTCTTACCTAATAAACTGAGGTACAGAGTTCACAGACTAGGATTTAGGAAACAGTGAACATATTAAAATAAAATAATAATAAAAAAAGGAATTAATAGCCAACAAGAAGAAATTCTTAACAATGGCTGCTAATGAAAACCATACTCTTAACCTCTCACTCATCTGTCACAGTTCATTCAGCCACCAATTCTTCTTCCAGCACGTAACCACAGTGGAGTAATGCAGGTGTCCATCCTGGGACCTGTCCTGTTTTAAATCTTTATCAAGTGGCCTGGATGAGACAGTAGAATGCACTTACAGCAAGTGTACAGATGACCCAAACCAGAGGGGTTCATACATTATAGGGAGGACAATCATTCGGAGGGGCTTAGATAGGTTGAAGGAATTGGTCAACAAAAAATTGATTTTTTTTTTGAGACTTTTTGTATTTCAAAGCTTGCAAACCCACATAAAATCAAAATCTGTAAAGCCTCTATAGAAGGCATAGAACTGTAATCTCTCAGACCTAAAATGGAAACCGGGGAGCCCACAGTTGCCTGGAAGCTGTGAGTTTGGGAGTACTTCCAGGAAACAGGAAAAGAAGCAGTTTGTGATAAAAAGCAAAACCAGGAAGAAACACATGCACTCACAAGGCTATGCTTGCAATTTGTTTGTGCTATCATAATTTGATGAAGGGGGAAATGAAACAATCCATGTCAAGCAGAACATGAGGACAAATCATCAATTTAATATCAACCTTCTCAGAGCCTACACTAGCACTGAACAAAGCTCATTTGTATTGATGTCCAGTGGTCTTCACTGTGATTTAAAGTTGTCCATTACACTATGCCTCAACTTTACCATTTCATCTCCTTGGTTTTTTTCCACCTGCATATATAATGTTATTTTAGGTTCCTCCTCCAAGTCACTCCCCATCCACATTGGAAACCTTTACAAAGACCTGCATTTTCTTTTAGAGAAATATGTACAACAAAATATATAACTCAACATGAAGTTTTTCCTATGCTCCCAGCTAAATCCTATCTCCTGGAACCTGATAATACAAAAATATACCTCCTGAATGATCAACTTAAATTTGTGACATGTAATAGTGTAACTGGGTGCAATAGGATTATCCATAGTGTTTCAAAGCACAAAGACTTGAAGAGAAAAAATTATGTTGTTGTTTCTTGATACCTACAGTGGAACCTACAGCTTTTATCAGAAAAGGTAATTTTATATTTGTTTTTTCTAAATTAATTCTCTTAAGTACTTAGCATTCTGGAGGAACCTCTGAAAATTCAGCACATCAGTCTCTTCCACTGAAATATCAAAAACCTTCACATTCATCTACTATTTCTAAAGGTCTTTGGTTTTTGAGGTAAATAAAATGGTACATAAATATTTCCATCAGTTATGTACTTTAAAAAAATGACAGAAGGAACTTAGTAAAAATCCTTCATATTTCATCATCAATTGCTGATACAATAGTCACTAATCCTTCAATTTTTTATATCTATTTTTAACAGTGAATGCTTACAGTCACTGGATCCATAACCTCATGAAAGCCACTGACAAGCTCCTGGTTGATTATATAATTAAGTGCATATGCAGGATCAGAGCTTTATCTTCAGAGACAGCCATTTCTTTCAGAAATGTCAATAACTTGTCCATTTACTTCACATTTTATTTTTAAGACTGTATTTTTCAGTTTCTTATTTCTAAACTAAATTCATGGCCCCTTCTGGCTGATGGCTTAGATTCTGCACATCTTACTATTCTGCTCCTCCTCCTTTATTTTGTAAATTATTTCTACCTACTTATTCATTTATATTTACTTCATGGAGTAGTGTCAGACAACTTCGTGTATACGTAAAAGTCATGCTCACTGTGTTCAAACATAGCTCATTTCTCTTTCATCTTTTTCCTCAAATGCATTTCTTTTTATTCTAAACTAAGGATAAAATGACATCTTCATTTTAATTTCTTCCACGCTGGTGCACTTTAATTGATCTGCAAAAGATGTCAGAATGTGTTGAAGCTGAACAATAGAGTACTTCAATCAAATGCCAAAGTAATCTGTTATAATTTTTTCTAAGCAAAAAGCAAGAACTGTAACTCAAAGACTGGAAGGAATTATGGCATTATTGTTTAATTTTGAAACAAAAAATTCTACGTATTTAACCACCTGGGGTTGAACAATTCCTGTTTTGGTGATTTATCTGCACCTCTGCATCATAAAAGTGCCAGATTTTACTTCTTTTCAGAAGTCTCTGAAAGGCTGTATAACTTCTCAAAGTAAAGGTTTTAAGGGTTGGTTCTTTTCTGTTTTTCAGATTTCCCATTAAAATTACCCTCCATAAAAATATAAACATGATCCTGCCAGAAGGCAGAATGGCAGGTATACTAAATCTGTTTTTTTTCTGTCACTTCTGTAATCATGTGAAATCCGGGGGGGGGGGGGGGGGGAGGTGGGGGGTGTGTGGTGTGTGTAACTGAAATACATACATAATATGACCTACATAGTCTTGAAATTGTTGCTATTTAGATGTTTATGTTTTGCCTTGTGTTACGATGAAAAATAACTCTTACATTTTGCAATATCTGAAAAATTCAGCTGTCATAAAAAAAAAATGTAGAAATCCTACATACAGTGAAAGTTAATTTGACTGTAAACTTGAAATTAAACCATAACTTCATTGGTGAGGGATCTAGGAAGAATTCTTCCACATAGGGTCTACATTGGAAATTCTTCTGTAATACAAAATGGCTAGATTAGCACAGATTCAAGTACAAAAAGGTACCTGAGGCAGGATTCTATATAGGTACCTGTGAACTGTCTGATGATGCTCAACCAGCTTAGGCAGGACTGCAATGGGTATAACGACAGCTATGTTGCTATAAGCAATTCTACGGGATTAGACTCTGTAATTAGGAAACCACATAAACATAAATGAATATACTCAAGATACAAAGTAGATTTTATAAAACAAAGAAAGAAACAAACTAAGACCTCCCGCTACCACAGCCTTGGTGGGCTAAATTGCCAAGGTAGCTATTCTAGCTGCTGTGGCAACCAGATAACTCTGTTTGTAATTGCACAGTTGCAAAGTGTACTTGTCATGTGACCATCTTAAGACTGGGAATCACCAGGCTTCACTGAGTACAAGATGACGACTGACAGATCTTTTTCCTGATGCCCTTTCCAAGATACTATGTTGCTGAAACTAAATCACTCTCCAGTATTGAGAGCTACAAGCTTTGATTCTTTTTTTTGCTCAGGACCAAGCTGAACAGTAAACAAGTGAAAGAAGGCGATTAACAAAACACATTCACCACTTGGCTTTAAACCCTTGGCGCAGAATGTGATTAGCTGTTAGGTAGTAAACTAGCGTCATACTGGCTGAGACAGCTGAAGTCCATGCTACTGTGGGAAGAGCTACGTTTCTGCTACCCTCCCTGCATTCTGTTGGAAAGCAGGACAGACTCACTCCTGGGCTTTTCATAGTTGTTATAGTCACAATTTAGTAATCAGAGAATTTGTCAACTATAGTTTTTAAGTGTCCTTCCCAAAAGGAGGGTCTATGTATACACATACAAAACTAATGAGCTACTATATACTAAATTAGGAACTACTAGGGAAACCTCACAATAGGGGTTTAGCTAGATTCTTGACAAACGTACACTTGGGTGCTCTACAATTCTCTGATAATGCAATATGTTGAAAAAAACTTTAAGAAATATAAGCTTAGTACTCAAATTTGAATGATTTTGGAATAAAAGAATAGCTATCCTAAAGTATTGCCATGCACATGTACATATATATAACACACTTTAATGGTTTAACCCCAGCTGACAACTAAGCCCCACATAGTCACTCAGCCACTCCCCCCCAGCAGGATGGGAGGAAGAATCAGAAGAGCAAAAGTGAGAAAACTCATGGATTGAGGTAAAGACAGTGTAATAGGTAAAAAAAAAGCCGTGCACACAAGCAAAACAAAACAAGGAATTCATTCACCACTTCCCATGGGCAGGCAGGTGTTCAGCCATCTCCAGGAAAGCGGGGCTCCATCACGCATCACAGTTACCTGGGAAGTCAAATAACATCACTCCAAATGTCCCTGCTTCCTTCTTCTTCCCCCAGGTTTATATGCTGAGCATGATACCATATGGCATGCGACACCCCCTTAGTCATTCAGGGTCAAATGTCCTGGCTGTGTCCTCTCCCAGCTTCTTGGGCACCCCCAGCCTGCTCACTGGTGGGGTGGGGTGAGAAGCAGGAAAAGCCTTGACTCTGTGTAAGCACTGCTCAGAAATAACAAAAGCATTCCTGAATTATGAACACTGTTTTCAGCACAAATCAAAAGCATAGCCCCATACTAGCTACTAAAGAATATTAACTCTATCCCAGCCAAAACCAGCACATATGTATACACATGTACCTCCATATATATACACATGTATATGTGTATATATACAAATTTTCCAAATTTGAACTGTGAAAGCTTTTCAGCTTAAGAAAACCAGGAGACTAGCAGATGCCTTATTACAAAATCCTATCCATGCCCATAGCTGTTAAAGATGAACAAAATTTGCATAGTATTCGCACAAAACTCCAGACAGAGTATTTGTAATTCAGATTTGGCTTACAATGTATTCATTTACATTTTATAATGACTTTAGCAGACAAAAAAGCCAAGAATGAAATAGGTTTTTTCCCCAGTTACCAGAAAGTAAAAGAGATATATTCAATGCACCAGTAGTGAGAACACAACTTCAATTTTGAACATCACCATCAACAATAAGAAATAGGACAGGCCAGATTAAGTACTTATTTTGCCCTAGGCACTTTATGAAATGCAGGCCCCCTGAGCACCACCCTCCTCTTAAAAACTGGCATCTGAAATTCTAATGAAATCTCAGCTGAACAAGTGACTAGTCCTCTTTCCTCCAAACACAGTAACTCTATATTCATTCCTTCATGCATGCACCTAAAACCCCATTAAAGTTAATGGGAGTCACATGCACACCTAAAAGGGAATAGCCCCATAAATATTCTTAAAGGGCACATAAAGTGTAAAAGAAAACTCTTCACAAGTAGATTTTTCTTAATGATGTAAAAATGTTGCAATTTGGGATTAAGTTTCAAACAGGAAGACCAACGGGAAGAATTTCTCACCTGGTTTTAGATTACAATTGCAGGAAATCAAGCTGCTTCTTTCAAAACTGGAGATAATAGCAAGTCAGCAGAGTAGTTATATGTCTTTGCTATTGAGAATAACTTAAGCGCACTTCTTCAAAGGCAGCACTGCGTACATAAAGAGTGATGAGTTTGACTGACCCTTTTAAATCCGTACCTTCAACAGGTTTTCTTACTTCTCCAGAAAACAGGATGGCCCATTTAAAACAAAAAATCAAAATGTTCTGAGCACATTTTCAATTTTAACCACAGTTAAAGTTACCTACATTTAAGTGGTCATTACATCTATTTCATCAAAGTCTAAGCAGCACAAGCAGGTATAGCTGACTTCCTAGATTTGCTCTTATTTGTTAAGTCTCATGAACATATGTAATAACAATGTAAATCCAACTCCAGTGAAGAAAGGAATGTCACTGTATTTTTCACAGATTTGTGTAAACCAGCTCCATGGATAATATGTTTCTAAATTTAATAATGCCTCACTCTAATCAGTGGCTATGTTTCCTCTATTTCCACATTGGGGAAATACCAACAGAAGATCTTATTAGTGCACAGAACTAGGAAACAACTTTTATCATACTCATTAAGCTGGCCTAAGACGTTATCCACCATGACACAACAGTGACATCACTCTTACGGATTTTGCCCACATGAGTGCTTCAAAATTCCAGCCTAGCTTCTGCAAGGGTGAGGAGATATTACTTGACAGCAGAGAGGGAAAATCTCTCCCACAGTCAACAAATAACAGTACCTCTCTTCGCAGTCCCATCTACAAGATCAGCAAAGCTGTCTGTAGGGCTCAAGCACACACACACTTTGTTGTCCTCCCTAACTTCTTTTTTCTCCTCTCATCTTCCCAGTCTGTGTATTAGCCATATTGCCATGCACACAGCACGTATTGCACTTGCTCCCCGTTCCAAAGGTGTCTGTACTTGCATTCATTTGTTTCCTCTCCCTACTCATCCAGTCCCTTATATTGTCCTCAACCTCATCACTCTTTCTCAGTCTATTTTGGGATCTGAATCCTAGTCTTCCTTTAAAAATGATGCCAGCAATCTGCTTCTCCCCAAAGGCTTTAAACTCCACACACATGCTTCTGCTCCCCTCCAATTTTCATTCAAACTCAGCTTCTCTGTACCATCACGGAGCATTCCAGCCTTCCCCTCTTACAATACAGCAAACTTATCTCACCCTCAGTTTCTTTACCCAATTCCCACATTTTTCCTAATGAAACCTATACAAACTTGCTCCTGCTCTTCCCCCCCTATATATAACAGGCTCTTGTTCTAACCTAAAACAATAATTGTCCCTGTATCTATACCAGGGCTACATCTTCTGCATTCCTATGAAAGGAAAAAGAAAAAAGAAAGAAAACCAAAAGAAAAAAAACTTTCTAATTTGTATTTCTGTGTTTAGTCACACCGCAGCTTTGGAAATAAGGAAAAGTAACTCTCGAGGAAATATTCAGACCCATCATGCTTGGTATAGAGAAAGGTCTCTGGTTATGCATTTTTATGCATTTAGCTGCCATGTGTACACTGGTTTCTATGGAACATGGACAACTAAATATGTTTTCAAAGCCGTGTAATTTCTCCAAACGGGGATAGCTTTTTTTTTTTTTTAGAAGTAGAAAAAGGCACATATTTGTCATAAAATCAACCTACATCCCAAATGCTACATCTCTGCTCTAGCCCATAGGTCTGCTAGAACCGTGCAATTAAAGGGCTGTAAAAATCCTGGCAAGTAATGTGGTTTTCCCCTTATTTCATTCCTCTGAAATGGTTGAACCATTTTTGCTGAAATTGTCTGAAAATACTCAGCCCAAGTGTATACCCAATGTGGAAAAATATCCACATTGTCAGGCAAAGTTAGGTGGCAGAAAATAAGGAGTCGTAACGAAAAACCTTACTGTTTCAGCAGCACTACCAACCAAGAACGGAACATATGATAAGTATGAGGTAGAGTCTTTCTTCACTGCATCCCCTATTTTACACTCAATTTAGCTCTTACACTCCCTCTCACTTCTTCTGGCTTCCAGGGTTTTTGCTAACAAACTCTTTGTAACCTTTGGGCACATTTCTTGCTGACCCAGACGCCCACACCACCAAATCTGATTGTCACTCTGGGGCAGAGGCATAGTTTAAAAGTATTGCAAATTCAGGCAGGGTGAACTTTCATGCCCAGATGTTTGCTGTTGGTAGTAAATGCAGAATAAGTGACCATTGCTTCTTCACCTTTACTGCAAGGTACGTTGTCACCAATGCAGAGTATCTGACACCCTCAGAAAGTGTTGAGAATGCATTTCTGACAAAAGTATTTTTATCCAAAGAGATAGCACAAACTCTTACCATAAACTGGACTGCAAGCTTTCTAAGCAAGTGATCCATCATTTTGTTTCACAAACTTTGGATCAGTCCACTTATCTATCAAAAAATGAAGTAGCTGGCCATGGATGAAACCAAGTGCTATTAATATGATGAGGAGGATGCAAAGCAGATCTGGGAAAGGAACAAATTATTTCTCAACCTCTACTTTCGCTCCCTGGTCACAACTTTCTTCCTAATGACTTTTGGAAGTATCTAGTTCAAATGAGCAATTGAGTAAGAGTAATGATCTGACCTTTTCCAAGTATTATCTTACATGAAACACAACTGCTTTTAGACAAAACACATATAATTATTCAAACTGGGGAGGTATTTTTCTGCTAATGCAAAGCAAGCTACTATTTTCCACACTGAGCAACACCATTTCAGTGCTGTTGAGCCCTGGAGCTTTCTCTAAGCCTTCAGTATCAAAAGCTCTACTACAGCCCTTCTCCAAATCATTGAGGTCAGATAACTGAGAGGTATTTAACTGAAGCCTAAATCTATTAAATACAAATTGCATTAAAGTAACATTAAGGATTTGATTAAAACCTAGAATACCAAGGGTAGAAGGCATAGGGAGAAAGAGATAAAATCAGAGGGGAAAATTAGAATTAAAAAGCTCCCAAAATGCAGAAGAAATCCATAGTCATGTCTAAGTTTTGATTTTTTTTGCCATTCTATAATAAAGATAATAAAATGAAAAATATAGTATACTGATTGGTTTGACTAAAAGAACTTACCTACAGACCAGCAACTTGTGCTAATTTTTAAGACTGATTAACTTTGAAACATCAGATAATGAACTGGAAAAGAAATTACTTAAATGTTTAACTGCAGAAAAATCAGCATGTGCTGCTTTCATTTACACTACAGCCTTGTGCAGTCTCTATAAACTGCCTGTCTGATTCCTTCATCAGCTATTTCCTAATTTTACTTTTTCTTTTCATTAAAAGGAAAAAGAGCTAAGTAACAAAGAAAGGGAAAACAAATGCAATGTAAACAGACTCAAAAACTATATTTGAAATAAAACCTGATTCCGTTGCTGCATTTTTTAATAATATCCCAGTGAGCTAATTCAAATGTGACCTTCAAAGAAAAAAGACACTCAGTCTTTGGGAAGGGGGAGGAGGAATTTCACTTCTGATGAAGTCTTCTTTCCCTCTTTTTTTTTTTTTAATCTTTTGCTCGCCTGATGGTTTGCTTTGGAAATCAGGACCTGGCTAAACATAAGAATTCTATGAAGACTTGAGAATTATAGCAATGACATCGAAGGAACTAATAAGCATATGCATGCTTTCACAAAGTATTTATTGGGGTTTCTACTATTATGTTCAAAAAACTTCCAACCATATATTAGTTGCAATTGCAGTTTGAGCTAGTAGGCCTTTCCCAGACTCCAAAGTGCAAGTGAGATTTCCACTTAGGTGGATACTAAGGTAGCTGTGAGGACATTATCAAATCCAGAAAGAAATCCTATAAATTTAAGAACATATAAGCATGTATTAGAGAAAAGGTCAAAGTAGATAATCTAAGGGTTAAAATGGATAAACATACAAGATAACTCCAATCAAAACTGACTAGGAGAATGCAAGCTGAGCATTTGTGAAGACACAAGAATTTTATTAAGGTGAGAAAGAGGATTTAGGAGGGTCGTTTACTCTTTTTTTTAACCAGCACCCACTTCTACCAGTAACTAGCCTTGTATATAAAAGAAAGCTTAATAATTACCACTTAATTATAGCTTTCATATAGACACTGGATAATTCAGAAATCTAACAAAGAAATCAGAAAATAGTAGATCTGACTTCCCAAGTATTTCTAAGATGATAAAACTCAGAAAGGTTATGCTGCAGTTATAGCTCCAAATGTCATGTTGTAATATATATATATTATATATAATACACGTTATATATTTTATATATCTATATAAAACACAAATAGGACCTAATCTTTAGGAAAATGTTGCAATGGAAATAATACAAATCTTCAAAGTAAGCCACTACCTTAGCTGTTGTGTCAAAACAAAAGATTGTTGTATATCATTTTGTGCTCCAGAGGGCTAGAACAACCCACTTGTCCAACAGCCAGACCAGAATGGCCATAGCCTTTATGTTTGTGTATTTAATACTAAAAAATGGTTTTGTTTATCTGCCTCTAAAAATGGTTAAGAAGGGAAAAGTAGTGCAGTTTGCTTCTGTGCAATTTTACACAGAACACTGAATTCCCCTAACTCACACTGAAGTTCAGTAGGAGGTAGGCAGGTCAGCGCTGTCGGAAGTATGTCAGTTATTTATAAGAAAGAGATAGTAAAAGATACATGGTTTCCAAAGGCCTTTTTCCAAAATCATTTCACTTAAACTTTTAAGAAGCTTTTCTAAATTTTTCGCATAACATTTTTTTTCCCCAGAAAACAAGTGTCATTGTTTGGACAAAACCTGCTTTTCTTTTTCTAAATCCTCCTCCCTCCAACAGAGGCAAAAAACCCACAACAATATGCACAAAAATCAATGGTAGGGGACTAAAAAGGGCTAGAAAGAATAGCAGTTTCCTTTTGCCCACTGATATAAAATACAACTTTTAAAATTTTAAAAAAAAAAAAAAAAATTTCTCCATTAACACATCTATTAAAATTTTCAATACTGCAAAAAGTTTTTTTCCAGTAAGAACATTTGACACTACTCAAGGTGACAAAAAGTGCAACTAGTCAACGTGAATATATAATTTTCCCAGGAAGGCAAAAACTAGATATTATGCAGAAAGCTTAGTTGCTGTTTTAAAAAAATATTTTCTTATTCAACCTAGTTCAAAAGCAGTTTTTCACTAAGCTTTTTACTCAGCTTCTACTCAGAACAAACTGGATGAAACCATGGCATCAGCAAAGCTGTGAATTAGGACCAACTAAGATTAAGAAATGACCTTGTAGAGTGGGTAAAGAAGTCAAAACATATTAGAAATGAACACCTTTATATGTCTCATCCTGTTCTACCTCCATTGTTCATAAGTTTGACAATTTTTAAAATAGCTCTATTTTTTAATACCGAACATCTTGAAAGCAGCACGTGTAGGATGCAGCATGCTTCAGCTTTATGTGTATGATCACATGGTTTGCTGGAGCAGGTTGAGCCTCCCTGGATTCAGAAAGACTACTCCTATGTTTCAGGACAAGTGCGTTTTTTTCTGGAACAAAGTCAATGCTGAGCAGCTCTGAGCCTAGGGAGAGCCACACTGTTCTGTTCAGCAGAGCACAGAGACGCTTTGCAGCTGGTGCTGATCATGCTCTACTCCAGAAACATTGCCATCACATCATCGTACAATACATTTCACACTGACAGCAAAGCATGCAAGATGGAAAGCACAAAATACCTGGGGAAGGCTGTACTGTCTCTGCAGCCTTCTGTTGTGCAGATTTACATTTAGAGAGAGGTCTCTAGCCTCCCGCCATGGCTTGGGACGCTGCCTTCACAGCCAGTCCCCACCTGCCCCACAGCACATCCTGCTTCTACTGAAATCCCCTATGCATGCTGACTTGTGCCCCACTGCCCAAGACAGCCAAAGACAGGCTCCTTCCCCAGTCTCAGTGGCTCCCACTCCTCCCCTCTCCTTTCCTGCCCCACTTGATACCTTCGCCTTGGACCCCTTTTCTCCCAGGCAGCTGTGGATAGCAGCTTCACGGTCCCTGCCCCAGACCCCTTGCTGAGGAGAGGATGGGTCCTACTCTTATGTTCATGTCCCCCACCACCACCATCCTGAACTTTTCTTCATTGCAGGATGCTGGGGCCTGTTCTGCAACCTTGGAAAGGAAACCTGGCTTTTACACACAATTGGGGAAAACAGTTACACCCTTAAGGAAAACACCTTTTCTCTGCCTTTTCCCAGGCTTTACTCTATTCCTACACTCCAGAGTCCTGTCCTCCCCCCTTGTTATCACCACAGGTTACACTCAGTCCCTTCAGCTGGGCAAGAAGCTGGGTGGGGACTGTGGGCCACTGGTTACCATCAGTACTATTACCATCTCTGCTGCTCCTTTCTTCTCACACTGTTCCCCCTGCTCCAGTGTGTGGTTGTCACCAAAATCAGGAGTAAACCTCTTAACGCCAATGTAGCATTAAGAAGGCGGCACTCTGCTTACAGCATCTATTTACAGGGTGCACAGGGGATCGCTCCAACCAACGTGCACACCAAGTTCCTTGAGGGTACTCACTCTGTACAGTAGAGCACTTGCACATCCATGGTGTATTACATGCTCATTTTCATTCATTGGTTACAATTTTTTCGCTCCTAATGCAAACTCATACACACCCTCAGGCAGCACTGCTGAAGTTTTTTACCAGCTGCCCCTGGTCCCCAGGCTGGGGTTTGCCCTCTCTCAGCAGGGACAGGGCGGGGTGGGGGGGGAGGGGGGGGTGTACCTATTTGAGTTGGAGGTCACAATTCCCCCTGCCACAATTACCAACTTTCTGTGAATTTTAACCCTTTATCTACTTGCTTCCTCTTGCAGCCAGAACTTTCTCTTTAGGAGGCTTCTTTCCACATAACTTAAGGTAATGGTGTTCTTTTCATCATCCATTCTTTGTTTCCCGTCCTTCCAAAGGCTGACTCCCTTGATCAGAAGTCCTTTGATCTAAACTTTTAACAACTTTAGAGAGTCAGTTTGGCCTGAACTTTGTGCACAGATGTGTTTAACATACAGCTAAACACTAAATCAGAGTGTGATAATTTGGGGGTTTAGACAACAGGGTCTCCCTGGGAGCTGCAGTTCCTTCAGGAATATCCATCTGCTCTAGCATGGGTTTTCCAGAGAACGGTGAATCTCTGCTCCATCACCGGGGAGCATCACCCCTCTTCTTTCTCTCACCTTGGTGTTCCCTGTGCTGCTTCTCACTCTTTTTGTTCCCTCTTCCCTCCATCTGGCCTTTTCTGCCCTCCCTCGCGCAGGTTTCCCCACGGCCATGGCGGCCGTGGCAGCTGCGGGGCCCGGCCGTGCCTGCGCTGGGGCCGTTGGAGCCGGCTGGAACCGGCTGGAACCAGCTGTGCCCGGCACGGGGCAGCCCAGGCCGCTCCCCACAGAGGCCGTTCCCAGCCACCAAAACCTGGCCAGCTACACCCAGCACGCTGGCTTATGTATCCCCTAAGTCTTTCTTCCTTCACAAGGTGCAATGCTGCATCCCCACAGGTTCTGCCTTACCAGGAACCAAAGCACTCGCTGTCTCAGTCTTCTCCATGCCCTGAGTTCTTACTGTAGCCCATCTTGTTGCCTTTCACATCAGCCACTGAATTCAACATCAGCCAAGCTCTGACTGTCTTGTCTACATTCCAATATACTGGAGTAATGCCTTTATATTCCTCCTGGGAAGCCCAACCCTGCTTCTACTTTCTGTGTACTTTTTTTTTTTTTTTAATTTGATCTCTGTCAGGATTTTCCTGCTTATTTATGTCTCCACCCACCATAAGGTTCTCCAAAAGGCCGTTGCTCCCCATAATGCAAGGCTGCACTTGTCTTTCATTATTATTCCCCAACCTATCTCTGAACCATTAAGTTTAACCTGAATGTAAACTCATCATCGGCCATCAAATCTTCTACTAGGCTTTCATGCACTATGCCTGGCCTGAAAATTGCTTCCAAGAACTGTATTACTGCCATTTGTCATTAATGTGAGTCACAGCATCACCAGTCCCAAAGCTCAAAGCCATTTCTGGTTAACCATGGGAAATCTATCAAAATTATATTAATATGCATTTGGCAATCGCTGTATTGCAAATTTTGCAACAGTTGCTCTCACAATCAAATACCCACCAGAAATTTCTATGAGATGCTAAGCTACTAGACAGCATAATTTTAAAAGCACTAAATCAAGGAAATATACAGTTTTTTGGTGTCTAATAAGCATGTCAGGACAAACAGGACATTCTACACTAAGAGTTAACTGACACCGCTTCTGCAGGCAGGACTTAGAACTGGAACGATTTCCCAAGCCAACCGATCTCATTGTCTGACATGACAGAGGTCACCTTATTGCACTTCCATGCACTTCCATCCATAAATGCACCAGGTACAAATGTACAAAGTCTTATTCAGTCGACTTCTCCCAATACAAAAAAGCTATTACAAAACAGAATTCCTCTGAGTTATTAACTTTCATCAAATTCCAAACATGGGTTGAATTATGGCCTGTTTTCACCCACTTCTTGCACAAACATTGACCTTTAGTTCAAACAGTTCTTCTACTTCAGTAATCTTTACCTGCCTCCATGTACCTTTAAAAGATAAACATCTCCCTTCAGCTTTCATTTTGTCAAACTCACATAGCATGCTCATGTTGAACAGGGTCTCTGTTTCCCAAATCCTCACACCCATTGTTTGTGTTTGTATTGAACATGTATGAACAGAATTTTCCACAGAGTTCTAGATGAATCTAGCAGCAACTTTTACAAAAGAGTTACTATTCTCCTGATTTCAGCCATAAAGATTTTGCATTTGTCCTTCTTTTCTGCACTTGCCTCTTTTGAATTTGTCTTCTCCTCCATGTCACGCCTCTGGCAACCTAGACTTACCCCTGTGACATTAAATAAGCTGTAATCTTTCTAACGTTTCTTCAATAAGCAGTTGTACAGAAATTCTTGCTATTATTCCTTATAAAACCATAGCCATGTCATCAAAATCATCTCTTTCTATTCATATCATTCAATGTCTTCCAATCATGTGTGATCAGCACATTCCCATTTCAGTATCCATCCTATGGCAATAGAAGAATTACTTGCTATGTTCTGAGCTGTACCATAAAATAAACAAATTTTTCATCGTGTTTGTGTAGCAGGGTTCAGAATTAACTGTTTCAGGAAAAAAAAAGCCAACTTTTTACTAAACTACTAAATGCTGTGTAGTATGTAGCCTACATGAGTTGGGTTTCTTCACTTAGTTTACTTTATATGACAGCTGTGGCCACAGAAATTATGTTGGCTTACTAAAATGCTAAGGTATAGTGTCAGTTGGAGTTTGGCAGAAAAATAAAGAAAACAATTATGTACTACCATGCAATATTCTGGGCAAATATTGCTCAGAAACGAAATACTTTTTTAAGAAGTATATTTAACTAGCTGACAGTATTTTCAGAGAACTTTAGAGGATGATCATTTTTCATATTTTATCTAGCACTTTATTCTGAGTACATCTAACTCACCCCTATGATGTGCTAGGATGCCCTTGCAACTAGCAAGCATTATGACTAGGAACTGTGTGGGAATATCTTTGGATAGTTTCCATGCTAGCAGTGAAGGGTTGTTGACTACATTCTGTCCAAAGATGTACTGAAATCTGAGTAAAGTCAGAAGACCTTACCTCATTTCTCTGCTACAGGGCAAATTTTGCTGAGATCCTTATTGTTTGATTTGAAAAAAAAAAATAAAAAAAGAAGCCTTTAAACTCCTATTCTAGAAAACAGTTTCATATCCAATTATTATATTTTTAATAGAAGAATAGAGATGTTTTCAGGTACTTCACAGCAGAAATGTAATAAGAAAAATGTTAATATATGGAAGATGCAAATTTGAATCTGCAGAAATAAAAAATAAGTATTCACCAAGATACTAAAGTACAACTGAAAATAGGTAAATATAAGTCAATCAGTGAAGCATTCTGTGTGTCTTTGTGTCATCTTACCAGAATGCAAAAATAATTTCTCTCTGTAAAACCTGCCTTTGTTCAAACATTCAGTGTTGGTTAAAAAAAACCACATATATTAGTAAAAATAGAAATATCAGCTACTAAAAGGAATAGTTACTACATTTAAAAGTTAAGCAAGTTCCCCAGCTGACTAGAGGCAATGTCTAAATTTGCAAAAAAATTTATTAAAATAGTCTGTGGCAGTCTTCTACAGCAAAGTCGTTTGTGCTTACACTATATTTGCCAAATATTTAATTAGTGATTCAGATTGCCTTGGCTATATCTTATGTTAAACCAACAAGTATTTTTTAATTTCTGACAAGATGCATATAACCAATACTGTTTCCCTCTTCCACGAATGCCACTGCTGTTGCAGAATCCAAGAAATCAGGATATAGCATTAACATTCTGTACTTTTCATTGTATTTTTCAAAATGCATACTGATGACGCTCAATAGGCAGATGTGTGAAGACTGAAAAGTACTTTCCAATCAGTAAAAGAAATATTCCTTTCTGTACCAAATTAACCTATAACCCACAAACTCTACCTCACTGCTAGTAAAAAAGCCCATGGAGTTTAGTTTCCCATACATTAATTTCTAGGACAGCGCTCTCTTTAGTCCCACTTAGATTATCAGAGTATCTCAGACACCAGAGGAAGCAGAACAAGACACTGCGCTTGCAACCAGTCCTGATACATGCAAGTCATGGGACTTAATCTGTAAGGGAGCTTTGCCTGACTCTTCCTTGGTCTCTGTGTAGTTTCTTGTGCTCTAGAGACCAAACCTGTTTTCTGTTCTTCCATGTTATTGTGATGCTGGGAACACATCTGAGAAAAAGTCAGAAAGTGGTATGGAGAGCTCTGAGCTGTGTTCTCTTTCACGTATAACTCCCAGGATTTCTGAAATTATATCCAAGTATAATATATCCATATAATAATATATAATAATATCCAAGTATTGATGAGCACCATCCACTAATGAGTTTCAAATGCTTTACAAAAGGTAGTAAATCAAGAATCTGCTCAGCATCATCAGCAAAGTGAGGAACAGGGCTAACATCCTTGAGTTTACATCTAGTAACGGGGCTTCATGGAGTCATATTTAATCCCACTGTTCCTTCCACTATGAATCCAGTCAGCTTGTGGCAGGAGTTTTGGGCTAATCTACATAGATACCTGGATTCATCAGATCAGTTTCAGGCAAAGCAGCACATTTCCAGAGTCCAGTGTGACTGTCATACAAATAATATATTAACAAATGTCTCAAAAATAGTATAGCCATACCAAGGGGATACTGAACGCTAGCTGTTAGCAAGCCTAATTAGCTAGGATATGGCATCACACAGAATCACATAAATGGCTTGCAGTTCTGAAGCTAGTTTTGACTGATGCTAGTTTTGGCACATCTATTCATGCACAGCACCAACACTTATATGATATGACAGAAGGAAAAAACTGATCTGGGTTGGAAATGCCCCTAAAAATACTCAGGCCAAAGTTTAAACAGATCAACTATTTGAAAATAGTGGTGTTCTACAAAGAAGCACAACAACTGTTACAGTATTAGAGAATACATGTTACAGTATTCCAACATTTCCAATTAAAATAGAAATTTTTTCTTGCATGGAAATAGCAGATATATAAGGGGGTTGTCCTTGATTGAACAGGGATATATTGCAGATATATTTACAGTGAGGAAAACACTGAGCCTTATTTCTGTTGCATTAAAAATCTGCAAATGAATAATTTTATATTTATTAGATATGTGTGCATGTACAAAATCTCTTATAGATAGAAGTGGAAAGATTCTTTTTTTTTGGCATCCCTTCAAATTACATTGCTACAGCACAGTTATTAGGTAATTACAAGTGCAATTGTAGAGTAGTAACTGTTTTTGTTACTACCAGTTACCACTAATTCCCTGGTTGTATTACTGTGTGCCTAATTATGGTGTAATTACAACAGAGTTAATTTGTAACACTAACGCACTCAGTAGGAGTATTACAATAAGAAAAGACAATGAATAATACAGTTATTTAGTGAATTACCCAGTAATGTTAATTAGTTCTAGTTAGGTGTTGAAAGGAAACTTGCAGAGCAATTCTGCTGTAACTGCACTGTAATGAAAGTACCTCTATTGTAAACTGTAGAAAGGTTTCATCAAGGCTTTAATGGGTTCCATTGAAAACAAATAATGCTCTTAAACTCTTAAAATAAAGCATTTGGAGCCATGTATATGAAATTGTTCAAGATGTCGATGGAACTCCAGACAATTAAAACAAAGGAACAAACAACAAGCAAAACAAACCACAGATAAAAGCTTCAGATATTCTTGTTGAACAGGTTGTAATGTGATCTTCATCAGAGATGTCTGAATTAAATTATTTTATGAAGTGAAATCAAGACATTGTCAAAGGATTGAAGCCTCACAAAGGCCCATGCTGACCACATCCCAAGCTTCTCTAAGAGACCTGTGAAACCCTCTCCTGAAACATTCATTGCCATTTGCCTCAAGCCACTGTTGCAACAGTTTGGGAGAGCATGTACATAGGTTCACAGTCAGCCGGTGCAGATTGCTGAAGGAAGTAACCAGGAGGAAAAGGTCTTCAAGCTTCAAGCTGGTGGTGGAGAGCAGCAGCTCCGGGCAGTGAGCAAAGGCAGACCTTCTGTGCTTGGCTGCAGCTGCTATCCCTGGGCCATGGGACAAGGAGCGTGCTGGGTGTGTTGGCAGTGCTGAAGACTCCTAGCTAGTTCCTTCACTTTCCCTGTCTTCTCTTTCAGGTACCCTGTGCTAATCCAGGTTGTGTCTGGGGGAGAGCATGAGGGATCAGGGGACTTGGGCACACCAGCTCTTCCCCCGGTGCCTCCCAACAGGTCATCACAGACTGCCCATGGTGTCGCACCTGACCCGACTTGATCACTGGAGAAATGCAGACGAGATTGAAACTTCCCCTCCTGCTCTCCCTCCTTCCCCTTGCATATGGAGCCAACCTCCAAAGGGGTGCAGGTACATGTGCATCCCAGCTCAACCCCATATCTCTCTGCCCTGTGCCAGCTCCTACTGAGGAGCTTTTCCCACCAGCTGCTTTTCCACCACCAGCTTTTCTCACCACCTGCTGGAGCTTTTCCCACCCAGAGCCACATGTGCCCCCACTGCCAGGGCCCTTTCCCTAAGCCTGCATTCCCCTGGCATCTGGGCAGGAGGTTTCCTCAGCACCTTTCCATCCAGCTGGGACTGGCTGACCGGGGGAGCTGAAGGGCAAAGGCAGGGGTTCCGGGTAGCCCTTAGGGCTGGCTGGCCCACAGAGCTGCTGTTGCTGCTTTCCAGACTGCAAGGAGACACTTCAAGAGTCCTTTACCTCCCCTTTCCCACAGTTTTCTTGGGCTTTCTTTGCTTTTCCTCTCCTAGCACCAGGAAAGGTCAGGCACTTTGCAAACCTCTTGGCAGGACACTGCATGGGCTGCTGAGGAAGTCCTGGAGGAGACTGGCTGTGCTTCGAGGGCTGGCACAGGCTGAGCCGGCAGAGGCAACAGCAGTCTGCCAGCGCTCCATCTGCCTGGGTGACACTGAAGGAGTAGGTTATGTGGTCTTCTGCCTTCACCGCTTCTGCTTTGCCTGCTTTCAGCTGTGGACCAGTGGGCCAGAGGGAGAGGTGACTGTCTGCTCTGCAGGCAGCCTTTGGAGCGGGTGCTGCACATGTTGAGAGCAATGACAACTCAGAGTATGGTGTCAGCTCACTCACCCGCTGCCAGAGGAACAAGGACAGAGTCCAGAGCAGGTTGTTCTGCCAGAGATGCACTACAACCTCCGCAGGCATCCCACCAACTACAACACCTCGGCTGGGATAAGGGGGCCTTGGAGACCAACCAAGCAATGAGGCATGTTGCAGCTCTGGGGTCCTTAAATGCCACCTCCCACCAGGACCCCACACAGCATTTCTTGGGAGTGAACCCCACTGAGGACTGGGGAGCAACCTGCCAGCCCTGCTGCTGCACCCTACGTGCTCAGCCAGCACAGTGATGCTGTGGCCCCCGTGTACCAGCCTCCATTGCATCCTGTAGACATCCACATGCTCTACAGTGGAGCTGTATTTCAAAACCGAAAAAACCCACTGCAGTGAATGCTTTCCAACACTGTCTCAACAGCAAGAGAAATTCAACGTGGAGAATTTCTTGGAGTGCACAATGATTTCACTTAATGTAATTCTGCAACAGAGGATGTTTCTCGCATGCTCTCCTGCTCTCCTATCCTCCCCCTTCCAAGTACCAGGGCAGCAGTGTCCAAGTTTTTTCACCAGCAGCCAGGCTGTGTGTCCTGAAGACCTGCCCATAGTCCAGCTGCCAGAAAAAGAACCTCTACAGGTTCTGTAAGAACCACCCCCACCAAGGGGCCTGGTGGACAGCTGAGTTGAACAGGAGCCTGCAGTGTGCCCTTTTGGCAAAGGTAGACAGCGGTACACTCTGCTGCATTGTGCAGTGTTGACAGCAGGTGGAGGGAGGTAATCTCTCCCTTCTCCTCGGCACTGCTGACACCACACCTGGACTACTGTGTCCAGTTCTGGGCTCCCCAGTACAAGAGACATGGACATGCTGGGAGAGTCCAGCCAAGAGCTGAACTACAATGATGAAAGGACTGGAGCATCTGTTGTAGGAGGAAAGGCTGGGCGAGCTCAGACTCCTGTTTATCCTGGAAAAGAGAAGGCTCAGGGCAGATCTCATCAAGGTATAAAGATGATGGAGCCAGCCTATTTCCAGTGGCATCCAGTGACAGTAAAAAAGCACTCCAAAGGAAACACTGCACTTAAAACCTATGCAAATTCAAGCATTTAAGTGCCTTCCTCTTGTGTTTGAGTTCTTCATGGGGTGTTGGACTAGATGACCTTTAAAGGTCCCTTTGAACCCAAACTATTCTATGATTCTATGATGGATAAGATCATTCCATCTTTGAACAGCTTTCAGTTCCTTAAGTGAGAAATGCTATTTTTCTCCTGCTATTCTCATTCAAGCTGCCCAAACAGGAGTAGAAAAATAGCTAGAATGTCATGAACTGACAGCCAAGCAGCCAACAACTGATTCTCATCAATTAGAAAATAAAGCTCACCAGTGGCAAGGAGCAGCACAGAACTACCTATCTGTCTGCTTTATACTGTGACTGTGTCAGTCCAGCTGAGTCCTGCACTGGTCGGCCTCCACATTATTCCTCCTAGATCAGCAAAGACAAGTGGTTGGAACAGGCAGAGGTGGCTAAAGGACAAATCTGGTTATTTTTCTTCAGCTCTGTCCCCGGCTGCCCACACAAAACAACTGAAGAGCAGTAGAGCTACTATTCAAATCCATAGTAAGGCCACTGCAGCCCTCTCAGGAGCAGGGAAAGAGCAGGGGGATTTCATTTCCCAGACAGCCTGGTTACTGAATGGAGTATATTTGACCTTATGATCAGAGTGGATTTGCAGCCAAAAAGAATGCCTTACATTCTAGCACGTTTCCTACTGCATGTATTTACGAATTGGAGCCTTTCTCTTCTTATGAGTCAACAAATTTGTAAGGAAAAGTCAGATCAGTACAGAGCTTTTTGTTAGCCTATCAGACCAACAGTGCAAAATATAGAGAAATTGCAGCTTGAAAAGTTCAAAGTCATCTAAGAACATTCATACACAGTTTGAAAATAAGCGTTCAGATTCATAAATGTTTCTTCTATGAGCTACTAAGTGCATTGCAGTTTTAGGGCACTGCCTAGTAGTACTCTGTAAATCCAGAGCACTACAGGATTTTCCTAGTTAGCTTTGCACTCGGTGAAAGAAACTAAGCATATTCGCACACTGTTTCTCAGTTAATCTGTTCACTAACTTATTATTCAAAATAACCCACTCATTTCTCCACATCCATGATGCCCTCAAGCACTTACTCTCCAATTTCAGGCAGAGCTGGAAGCAGTCGAAAGCTTAGACAAACAAATATTCCCCCAAAACCCCCACATATCTAACAAAGGTTTTCAGATTCCTCTTGGTGATTCATGTATACAAAATTTCAGTACTGAGACATTCGGTGTTGCAAAAACCAAGCAGTGGTTTTTTTCTCACTCTGTTTCTCTTTATATTAAATTTCCCATTACTGAAAGAGGGCTATGGAACATGTTTGTTAATGCAAGTGGGATTCTCAAAAACATACCAAAAATGAGGCCTGGGGGAGGTGGGGGGGGAAGTATTTTTCTTTTCTGTCTCATAAGAAAATGACTATTTACTTTCTTGACTAGATCAGTCATGGAGTATACTAGATTTATTACTTGTCTACCGTTACCTTTTTCGTATTTCTTACAGAAATATTCTAAGTAACCCCACTGAACTGTATCATCAGTGTTTCTTAGCCTCAGTCAGACTCCTATGTAACATATCAAACAGAAGACACTAAAAAGCTTTGATGTATCATGTGACCATGAAAAATGAGGAGACAGACATTGTTTATTGCTAAACCGGTCCTTTTGACTAAAAACCTTGCAACTCTGACTGTAAATGTGAGATACTCCTCTTCATTATACTGTCTAAAACAAATGAGTACTGAAATTCAAAAATCTTTCAGCAAAAGCAACTGTGTTTATTAAACTCTCAGTTAAAAGAAAAGCTGATTAAACTCTCTGAAATTCCTTAATAGCTTGGGTTCCAGATGTTATTTTTTTCTACACTTCTGCTAGCAAGTTTTAATAGCTAGATAGCACATCACAATTTATTTTCGCTGTAATCTTTAAATTAGGATACATTTGAGATGTGTTTCATTTTTTTAAAAAAACTATTTTCTTCTGCAGTCCAGAGCACTGAACAGAGTTAAGATCTGCAGCTGAAATCTGTTCAGCATTGTATGCCAGAGACAAGTTGCCTATAACTACTATATACTTTATTCTTCATGGATTTGTTACTGATTTAGAAAGGTGGAAGAGAGAGAGGTACAGACTGCAGATTCTCTGTGGAGTTCTCATCAATGTTAATTTTTTAAAAGAACAACTAAATGCAAATTATAAATTTAATTTTAAAAAATATTTGAGATGCTTTAGCATTAATTGTACAAAAAATGTATTTTCAGACATATTAGGACTACTTATACCCTTTTTCACACCAAGAATCTGAATACAAGACCTTCATGTTTCAGACAAAGCTGTGTTTGGAAAACAGGGTATTGTAAATTAATGATTTTTTTTTTAAAATAAATGTTATGAACTAATCATCAAAAACATAATGATGATAAAAATAGGTTTTGAGAATGGACCTTGACTGTATTTTTTTAATTATTGTTTCCCAGTCTTCATCTTGGTCTTTGGTTATGAATGGCCTTGTGTTGCTGATCTGCTGTCATGCAACTGCAGCACAGGAGCCACAAGGTCTGTTCTTATCAGCTGGGTGAGCCTGAATAAAGGCAAAGCCACCGGCCCTTTCTGCTGGCATCAGCCACCCGCCAGGAGAACTGGTGCAGCATATATTGCAATACTTTTCCCCTCCCTGCACCATCCATCCCCCACAGTCAAATGCTCTTTTTACACCTTTTAAAGGAGTTGAATATGGGAGTCCATGTTGTAATTTCTGACAATTTTACTGAGTTTTTCTTCAGATGAATATTTCTTAAAGTTCCTTGTGCTGTAAGGAGGAATATGTAAAAGGGAACTACTGTTTCGTTGGATTTTAATGATTATTTCCAGCCGTAGGAGAGAAAGTATGGGAGTAATTGCATCTGAAATTCTTTTTAAAAAGGCAGATTATTTGTGTATTTTTTTCATATATACTCTTTCTATATGTATATATATATATGTGTGACCTAGTTTTGTTTTGTGGGTGTTTTTTTTTCCTTTTTTCTCCCCTTTTAAGGGTTTGGATTAACATTAGTGAAATTCTTCAAAACTTCACTGTGTTCCAACTATATATGTAGATAAACTGTCATTTCTCCTTTAAAGGTCACACATTTTCCAAGTGTTTTAAAATGCTTCAAAAACATTTAGTACATAGGAAAGGACACAAAAAACCAGCATAATTCCATTAATGTTGAGATGTCAACTAATAAAAGCACAGACCAGGTTTGCTTTACTACCAACATTTAGCCAAGAAGTTCTCTTAGCATCAGTAAGTGACATTGCCTAAATGCCTGTGCCTACAATGCAGAATTTTCAGACCTCTCTGTAAATCTGTCATCGAATTCACAGATTCTGAATCACTAGTTTCAGCATCACCAAATAAGTATTTGGAATTTATACTACTCTAGGGTAATTCATTGGGAAAAATAGCAGCACTTGATGATGTTAGATATTCCACGAAGACATGGGGTGAATCAACTATTGCTAAGCTCCTCTCTCTAGAGAAATGGGTAGTAAAAAAAACCCACAACAACAACAACAAAACAAAAAAAAAAAAAAAACACAGAGCTCAACACCAAAAAAAACCCCCAAAAATGTGATACAGAAAAGCTGATAAGAGTACGAAGTGTGGAAAGATGGAAAAATATGGCTAACATACTACTCTGTTGCCATAGTAATAGCCTATTTCTACCAAAGAGTACATGAATCAGACAGTATTTTTAAGGAGTTCACAAATGAAATCTGAGTACCAAAAAATAACATGAGAAGGAGCTGTAGCACCTTAATTCAAGCAGGGGAAAGACCAGAAAGATCAGAAGATCAGCAAGTGTTCTACAGAAGCATAGCAACATTTCTAAGTGTGCTTTCATATTAATGATGGAGTCAGAGCAGTAAAAGTATAAATAAAATAACCCATTAAAATCACAGAGGATTTTTCTTGATCCAGGACTACACAGTTCAACCCTTGTCTTGCAGATATCAAGAATGTAAAAGTAAAGAAAACAGCTAGCACAGAGAAACAGGCTGAGTAATGCAGACAGCATATAGTGCAGATGTATCAAATGGACTCCTAGCAACTTCAAGAACTTGACTTTTCAGCATTAAAAGATATTATTTTTGCATTGATATAATGGAGCTCTTTTGATTTACATCAGCTAAAAATCTGACCTTCTTTCTTAAAAGTGTTTGATTTAGTTTCACATACTGGAAATGTTTTGGCAAATTACCACTATAAGGTGGGAGTAAGGGAAGTGATCAAAAGGTGAAGTACACAGTTTGCACGTCTCACTCCTCAATAGGTGATTAACTGTCAGGGTCTTTAAAGATTGAGTTACGTTGTATCTCATAAGAGAGAGACGTTCACCCCGTCTTCCCAGTTTTAGCTCAAAAGTAGCTTACAAAGTAAGCTTACTTCTACACCGTCCATGCAACACACAAGTCAAATATTTCCCACCAGCTGCCAAATATTACAAGGAGTAAATCATGGTTCTGATCAAGCCATCATACAGCTACAGGTTATAAATAACTCTGATGGCTATAGGTAAACTTCATGTACAGACCACCTTTAAGCACTGGAGTTGATCCAATCTCTTTCAACAGAACAAGTGTCTATTATATAAAGCACATGTTTAAGTACCTTTGCTACATGGGGGAGTAGTTAAGATACAGTGAATTGGAATAAAGGCAATCAAATATTTTATGTAAAATTTCTCTCATTCTGAAATCTCTACTGATACAGCCTTCACCTCCAACAAAATCTAAAATTATTTAAATACTTAATGTGATAAAAATAACCTGTAATGGTGCAAAGGAATGGATATTCAATGCTCAGTAAAGTTAAGCTGAGCTGGAGATTCAAAGGCACAGAACTAGGAAAACGGAAAGGATAAATGTCCTACACAGAAATGTCCTACTTCTGACTTTTTACATATATGCACTTTAGGTGGGTAAGTTTTTTATTATATAATTGTATAATATTAAGTAATAATTCTAGATTATTTGACCTCTATTCTAACATGCCCCAAATTCTATGCGTTTTTTCACTTAATGGAAATATACACTATTAAAAGAATGAAAGCATTCCATTTTTGTTACTGTCAAACAGTAAAGATTTCCTGATTTCTCTATCACACATATTTATGAAAACATAGTGGGTAAACCTACCTAAAATGAAACTAAAGAAACTCTGTTGTAATACAAGCATAAAAAGCAAATGGTGCAAACAGAAGTTGTAGCGGTTTGGGGTTTTCTTATGACTTGCTATGAAAACCTTCGCTTCTGAGTTATTCTTAGACTTATTAGGTATGTTCCAGCAATAGAAAAAACAGAACTCTAGAGGTGTGGAGATTTCCATCCTGATTGATTTTCTTGCATATATACAACTGCCACAGATGCTTTTGCCTTCTCAAAAATGTAATGAAAGTTTGCAGTTACTGTGTCCAGAGGTCTTCTTTCAGTTAGGATGTACCATCCCTGACTGACAAACCTCAAAACGTGCAGGCAAAATAAACAACACAGGTATGAGCAAATGGAATTAAAGTTGGGTTTATTTTTGGCTGAGGTTGCTTCTCCAGTGTTAATGGCATGTAACTCACAATGGAAAAGGCAGACAGCATTTTAAAAATTTATATTTTAAAATTCATTCTTTTATTTTTATCTGTTTGTCTTCATACTGAAAGAATAAATTATCATTAATATGAGATAAAACCCTAGTTATGAGGCTATGAAACTTCAAGCAATCTCACACAAATGCAATTTGAATTACACAATTTAAATGGAATATTTCCAATTATAAGTGTTATATAAAGTATGAGATATTTATAATGCATTAAAAAATACTGCTTTCCATCTCAGTGTTTTATATTCTGCACCAGAGCCAGTTATTGTTGAGACTGAAACCCGCAGTCTATTCATCTACCCATAGTAAAGTAAAAATTTTAGAGCGCTTTTAGGCAGACACACATAGTGTGAAGATGGGCTACATCAGAGTGGAGAAGATATATAGCTGCTTTTTGTTCTGATTGCAAACACTTCCTGTAGCAAATTATTGCCAAAACTTGTGGAAATGGCATAAAAATAATGTAAAAATTTATCCGTGACCTTGACAGACATGTAGCTAAGTTTCTTTGGTCTGGGCTTTGTGTGTTTTTGTGATCCAGAACACCGGCCTCCAGAGGCTGGGATCTGCCCTGCAACTCTGCTTTGCTCTCAGTTCTCTGCCTTGATGCTCTGACTTTGTTGTAGAGTGATGCTGTGTGGAAAGCGACGGAAATCAACAACAATCAACAGCCAAAAGTACAGGTGGAAGAGTTAAATGCCACAGAATGGATTAGGTGGCTGCATTTCAGAACTGGATGTGGTAGTGCAAGCATCCCTGGTCAGAATCGTGTGTCCACGCCCTGCCACCCGCAGGCTAAATCTAGTTGCTGGTGAAGGCTTCATGCAGCAGAGAATGGCTTTTTGACTGCAGAATCCAGACAGTTCTTACCTGAAATTGCAGTACTAGACGTATTCTAGGGCTCAAAAGTTATAAAGGATTACTCCCACCCTGCTCTTCTCAAACAAAAAGTGATCAGTTCCCAAAAACTGTGAACAATCTCAAATAGGTAAGAGCCAAGTACAAAGAGGACCCAATGTTATTTTCTCCTTTCTTGCAAAACTGCTTATAAAACTTGAGTACTGCACAGAAAGCTTGAACTATAGTTCTGCGTATTTTCAGTATGGATTTTGGTTGCTGCAGTATCTGACAGAATCATCATATTTGCATTTTAAAAAATAGTATTTTGTTATTTGGATTGAAAAGTTCAAAACTGCAAGAAAGAAACTGAATATAAAATATTTTGTGTGTTACCACTGGGAAATCTGAGACATAAAGAACTACAGCCATGCAATCCTTCCTAAAAATAAAAGTTTAGTGTGAAATATGCCCACAGGAAATCTTTAAAATATTCAGCTTGCTATCCCAAAAGACAGTATTTATGTGATCTTTGAAAAGCCATAGTCTTTAATGTGAGTTTAGCATTTGTAAATGCAGATGAATTTGTACAGACCTCAAGCATAATTATTTGCTCCATTAGGTCCCAAGTTTGCAGAATTCTGAATTCTAATTGGATGGCATTAATTACCCTCTGCTAGGAATACATAATATTCTAAAGGGTTTACCCAATCACTTAGTGTACTCCCAAACCTAGTTCTCAGGCTAGCAATCAAATCATTGATATTACTAAGTCACCCCGTATATTCATTAGTTAAGGCTCACTTTGGAGTTACCTACACAATTGTCAATAAAGGTGAGCAAATACTGAACTCCATGCTTGCAGCTAAGATGAGGGAAAACAAACCAGAAGGGCACAGGAGAAAGGAGAATGGTACTACCACAGGTCTGCTGATGGTCAATAAAATGTGTCTGATTATAATCAACACCAGAGACTAAAATTATTCTAGAAGCAAAACTTTTAAGGAAATGTAAATGGGGGTAGGAAACTGAAAGCTAGAGGCTTCTAAGAATTATAAATTAAGGGAATGAGAGTTGCGAGGCATAGCAGGGAAATGGAGGGAGGCATTGATCCCTAAGCATGGCTAATGAGATCAAAAAATCAATCCCTTGAATTGAGTGATCCCTACTTAACTTTTCTATTAAGAAGACATCCAATCCTGCCATGGTAGAATCTAGGACAAATATTACATTACTTAAAGACCCTTGCCATTAGAAAGTTTGTCACAATGTCTAAGTCAAGCTCAGTATTTGTCGCATTGTCACTGGCAAAACAGTTTCAACTCAGGCAATTTTATTCAATTATTTTATTGCCAATTAATACACACTTAATTACTAGTTTAGGTATTGAGGAAAAATAAAGACAAACAACTAAAACCTTCTTTTAAGGAAATACCTGCTCCCTTCCCCGGAATCCTCTTTGGTCTAGCTCTTCTTCTTCCCCCTTCCTAGGCTCAACTTCACCCATTGCCACCACAGACTACACTCCATTACATTCCCAGCCCCTTTGATGGCTTGTCTGCGTAATGGTTTCTTCCTGCTGCCCCTTGCTTCTTACCAGTCTTCTGACACTGTTCCATGTTTCTTACTGCTCCTGTGCTCCAGCAGGGTTCTCCAGGGGTTGCAGCTCCTTGGAGATGTCCCTGCCCCAGCGTGGGTTGCCTGTGGGCTACAGTTTTCTGATGAGTATCCATGCTCTGGTGTAGGTCCTCTAAGGACCACACTCCCTCAGATATATTCCTATTCTGGTGGGGGTTGCCCATGGGCCATAATATCTTATTATTAATTATTATTATCTTAGGCAGGGGCTGCAGCCCATCAGAGGTACCTCCTCTGGCACTAAGCATCTACTTCCAAGAGTGCATCTACTGTCTTATTCCCGATAGTGTCCTATTCCAAGTGTCTCCTCCATTTCTTCTCCTCTGCTTTATCCCCACATTTCTCTGAACATGTCTCTTCACATATCTCCTCACGTGCCTTCTTCCCTTGTGGTTGCACCTGTTCTTGAACACTACTGAACAACAGTTCCTCATGCTCACCTGCCTGGCTGCAGTATTGGTGCCTTCCTCCTTTATGATAAATTATCCTCTACTTTCAGTTTTCCCATCATCAGTTCAGAAAATGTGAGGCTTATCAGAGGTTTGAGGTTTACTGAGGTGTGGTTTAACCCCAGCCGGCAACCAAGCACCAACAGCCGCTCGCTCACTCCCCCCTACCCAGAGGGATGGGAAGGAGGATCAGAAAGGAATTTAAAACTCAAGGGTTGAGATAAGAACAATTTAATAGATAAAGCAAAAGCCCCGTTCGCAAGCAAAGCAAAGAATTAATTCACTGCTTCCCATGGGCAGGCAGGTGTTCAGCCACCGCCAGGGAAGCCAGGCTCCATCACATATAATGGTTACTCAGGAAGACAAACACCATAACGCCAGATTCCACCCCCCTTCCTTCTTCTTCCCCCAGTATATATACTCAGCATGATGTCATATGGTATGAAATACCTCTTTGGCTAGCTTGGGTCACCTGTCCTGGCTGTGTCCTCTCACAGTTTCCCATGCCCCTCCAGCCCTCTGGTTGGCAGGGCCAAAGAAACTGAAAAGTCCTTGATTTAGTATAAACATCACCCAGCAACAAATAAAAACATCAGTGTCCTATCAACTTTGCTCTCACATCATAGTCAAAACACAGCATAGTACTAACTACTAAGAAGAAAATTAACTCTATCCCAGCTGAAACCAGGATATGAGGTTTATTATATCCCCAGTTATTTGTTGCACTTCTCATGACCCTGTCCAGTTAGTGCATTTCACCCTTTAGCATATTTGCCTACGACTTTCACAGTGTCCAGCAGAGACTCCCCTATGCCTGGGAAGGCAGAGAACTGTTTCTCATGACTTTCATGTATTTATGAACTTAGTTTGACATAGCTTTTTTTCACAAGTTTGATATTGAGCCATTAATTGTAATCTCAAGATCTTCCTCCACAGAACTGTTGTCAGCTATTCCCCATTTTGATTCTGCAAAATGTGCATATTGACCAACGTCAAGTAACATTTATCTCAGACTATTTCCCCAAGTTGTCGCGATCATTCTGAAATCTCATTTTACAGTACTTGCAACCAATCCTGTTGTATTTGCAGGCAGTCCCACTCAAGTGCACACCCCTGACACTCATATCTTTACTAGAAATACTGACTAGTGTTGTCAATTCTCTACTGGTTCTGAAAACCACCACTTCATGTAATTTCTTTTTGTTTCTCTTCCCCTAGAAACCTAAGCATTTTTTTAAAAAAAATATCTTTTCTCTCCATTATGATTTATACAGTAAAACACTCTTCTGATCACATACACTACAGCAAGAATTTGTGGAATATATTTGAAAACATTCAGTCCCAATTAGCAGTAAGGCATTAGTTAAGGAAGCGCTAACAACCCAAGATAAGGATAACAGAGTTAGAGGCATCTGTCAGTAGTTCAAATCTTCCATAATAATTTCTACAACTCATGCTCCATTTCTCAGTGCTACTATGGGGAAAGGAGGCTTAACTAAAGCAACCCACTCACCAAGCGTTACAGTCACTACAAGGACTCAATTAGCATGTTCCACAACTGACCAAGGACAGAGATTTTCTTCAAATTTGCACTTTGGAAGTAAACTCATTAACTGCTACTGAAACATTGTGTCACTCAGGTTTCAATAGGTCTGTTTGGGGTTCAAGATGTATCTTCAAACCAGTGACATCTCTTGAAATAGTATAGCAATGTTAGATTTCAAATAATTGCCTCCACCCCTGCTTTTTGTTAAGACTTCAGTGACTCAGGGAGTAGGTTCATAAGCACACTGGAACAGATAACACAGTGAATCTATGAGTGATTTTTTTCAGCATTGGAATTTCTCTGTTTTTGAAGTAGATGTGGCTATGCTTTTCAATCAAGATCTTCACTTTGTTTCTGCCTTCTCCAGTTCTGCAGAAATAAAATAGGCAGATACTGCCAAATACCTCCACTTCTCCAGAGTATAATTTCTTGCTCACACAAGCAGATTCATTCTGTACCTTGTTACATAATATTCTGCTCCTCCTACAGCTCACATTCACTACCAGAGTATTTTAAGAAAGTAGAGAAGTTTTAAGGTAATGTATTTGATTCCTCTTGTGACTTTAAAGTTTCAGCTATGTTGCTGTGTCTCTCAAATAAAGGAGTTAATTTTACAGTGGTATTTTCAACATCTTCAACTGGGATATATAGGCAGTGAAAAAGTTGGTTTGCAATGAGGTTTTTAAAAACATATTTTTATTCTTCTCCTGTGAAATAATGCTTGGATCACACACTTACATTATTAAACTTTCACTGTTCTTGTAAGATATCCACAACTAAAAGGTATATAACTGATAAGATATCCACAACTAAAAGGTATATAAGTGCTAAGCTACTATATAGGGGGGCAAAATAGGCACCTCATAAAGTCTTAATTTATTTTCCTCAGTTCAAGAACAAAACATGCATGAGAAGTTTATGGAATGCAAAATACAAACAGAATCCCTGAATGGTTGGACTCCTGCTTTACGAATTTGTAGCCATGTGGACAACATCAACTGACATAAGGGAATATGACTAACATAAGACATGTGAACCAGGACTGAGAGATCTCTGAATCCTTACACCAGCAGCACTCTAGTTACTACCATATGTCATACGCAGTTCCCTGGGGTGAAGAATTTCATGTGTTCCAATCAAACACAATATAACTTCTCTTAATATAATTATAAGGCTTGGAGTCAATTAAACTTTAGCATAGTACTACTAGAAACTGGGATTATTCTACATGGCAAATGGTGGCTATTGCCAGAGTAATGAGAGAGTATACAGAAATGAAAAATGACACCACCATCAATGTCTTCCTCTTTCATGTGCAGAAAATGTCAACAGCCTCAGTAATACAATTGTCTTTACAAGCCTAATCAATAGGATAGCAACATGGTAATCAAATGCCAAACCTGTTTATGATTTACTATGACCAAAGGTTCAGCTTGTACATACATTTTTTTCTTCCAAATCTACAATTCCTATAAGCTGTTATTTGACAAATATCATATGTACAGGCTTCCCTGCCCATATTCAAAGACATTCTTTAAAACAGCTTCTGACCAAAGTTCCTCACAAAAGAAATGGCACTGACTCTTCTTAGTTTATGTAATTCCTCAACCTCCCCATGAGAAAAAAAGTTTACAGAAGTTTCCAGAGGTAGCTGTTTGGAAGCGCTGAATAAAAAGCTTCTCTCTGTTCTAGTACTACTACTACTAAAATAAGTGTATGAAGAGGTTTAGATTTCACTGGTGTGTTTAACAAAACAGAAAATGCAAATGTTGCAGGCAGACACCCACAGGAAAAAGAATGCCCCTAATTGAAAAAAGACTGAAAAAAAAACTTAAACAAGTCATTTTGATTACTTTCAAAATACTTAGTTTGGTAATTAAGCAAAATGGAAATCTATTTCATAAAGTCAGTGGGAAGAACCTCATTGTCTTCTGCCATACCTGTTCTCATGTGCATCCTTAAAATTGACTGAGCTCCAGATATTTCTGTATAGTAGCCTTAAAACCTATCCAGCTCTGTGGATGCAGGTGACTATGGTGTACCTGAGTAACCTAGGGTGCAAGTGATGGTTTATCACAGGAAGTTTCCAAAATGCCATTCATAGTGGTTTGGCTTTGGTGGGCTGCCAGATGCCCAGCCAGCTGTTTTCTCACTCCCCCTCCTAGACAGGATAGGGGGAGAAAATCAGATTATAAAGCTTGTGGGTGAATGTAAGACACAGAGACCAATTATCAATTACCATCACGGGCAAAACAGGCTCATGCTGGGGAAAAGTAATGTATTGTCCATTAGAAATATGAGTTGGATGAAACAAAATCCAAAACAGTTCCTCACCTCCCTCACCTCCTTCCCAGGCTCAGCTTCACTCCTTCACCCCCAGCTCCTCTGCCTCCCCACGCCGAGAGGCACAGGATGATGGGAACAGGGGTGCTGCCAGTCCATAGCACTCCTCTCTGTGGCTCCTTCCTCCTCACACTTCTCCCTAGCTCCAGCATCGGCTCTTCATGGGCTGCAGTGCTTCAGCATAAACCCTCTCCAGTGTGGGCTACTCCATGAGCTGCAGGGCAACAGCTGCCCCAGCGTGCTCCCCACAGGGGCTGCAGGCCGGGCTGTTCCTGACCCGCTCCCCCTCAGCGCCGGCAGCGCTGCCCTCCCTCACGCAGGTTTCCCCACGGCCATGGCGGCCATGGTGGCTGCGGGGCCCAGCCGTGCCTGCACTGGGGCCGTTGGAGCCGGCTGGAACCGGCTGGAACCGGCTGTGCCCGGCATATGGCAGCCCTGGCTGCTCCCCACAGAGGCCGCCCCTGGCTCTTGACAAACCCGCACACCTACACCTTTTCAGGGCCTGGTGTCTGCTGGGAGACATTGCTTGTATATTGTGCCTGGGAGTCTTAAAAAATGCAGTTGTTCTGCTGAGTAATTTTCAAGACAAAAGAGAGCAAAACCATTTATGAAGCTACTTTTGCCTGTTAAATATTTTCCTGATTCTAAATAAAGAGGAAAAAATACCACAAAAGGATATTCTTTGTGGCCATACATTCCACTTACAAAACAAAGCTTTTAAATAAATGCATACTTTCCATACTGATAAGGAAATCTTTCATAAATCATAGACCTATGCAGAAAAGAGTAATAAATATAACTGATAAAGAAATGTTCCATAAAACTCTTACTGGATTGCATCATGGTTCATCAGGAAACCCACTGGCTAAAATCCAAGTTAGGGAGAGCAGGGCAGTAACAGCTTTCCACACCCTTTGGCTTTGGGGAGCACCCCACTGATGATGCTGCACCCCGATTCCCCGCCAGCCAGGGGGCTACTTTGGCATGGAAAGTTTCTTCTTGTCTCTCTCCTACACGCACGCACTCACACCCACACACTCACACCCAGACCCCCATGTCCATCCCCACACACACACACTCATTTCAGATCCTCAACCAAGACAAATTTCTAATCATTCTTGTCCAATTTAAATATCTTGCCAGAAATGCTTCCATTCTGGCACGTTTAAAAGTTTTTTTAAAAAGTCATCAAAGAGAAAAAGCAAGTATGAAGTTGTATTTCAGTCTTGTGAACTTTTTCCCTCACTTGTTGATTTTCACTGTAATCTCTATGTTTTAATATAGTTCTCTACACAATGTCTGTCTTGTTCTCAAAGCAATAGCTTTCGTTTTTAAAGCGTTCATCATGTCTTATTAAATAAGAGCTTATTGGACACTAATTGCATGGGACTTCTAGGCAGAATGAAGACAAAAATAGTTTATTATCATGTTAGCAGCATTTCATTTCCAACTGTTAGACCTTCATTTATGTCTGCTAATGTAATAAAATTAATCCTATAATTTCAGTGGCTTAAATTTTCATTAAAGTTGGTATGATTTCTTGGGTACGCAGTTGTCCATTTAATGAAAAAAAATCTTTTCTCTCCCTGTGGAGGCTAGCAAGTGAGAGACAGGCTTGATTTTTCCTATACTAAAAGTTCTGTCTTCTATTTCCTTTCAACCCACTGACAGCTGAAGTGAAAAGCAAAACAGCTGACTGACAGCTGCCTGGCAGGCTATGCACAGTCCTAATTACAGCTCCTCTGTAGGGTCATACTCATGCTTACAGCCCTACAAGGTCTCAGATCATGATTTTTCATACATACATGATCAATATAATCAAGTTTGAATCTTTACAGCAAGCTATATAAAACCTGAGAGAGCAAAACAGGGAAGCTCTCTGGCTTCTGCTAACAATCAAGCATTCAAAAGCAACTGAACAATATGCGTGAAAATACTTGCCCTTTCTTCTCTATGTGCTCTTCATTTTTAGGATCATCTATTCTTTTTCTCCTATGTTATACTGTATTACCTCAGTCAACCCACACAACAACAAGGCTACTTTCAGCGCAGATTGCAGATTTGCAGATTGTAACTCCAGGCTGAGTTATAGGCCACTGGTAAGTGATAGCAGCCACATCAGAAGAATATTTCTTGGTCCTGATTCTGCTGAATCAAGGGAAAAGGCAATTGCTTCCCATTCTCAGTTCACTTAATCTGCATGCTGAAGTGGAAGAAGGAAATGCTGTCTCCTTTACCCCACAAAATACAAGATGTGAAATTCCATGGGGTGGAGGAAACAAGTGTTGGTATTATTAAAAATGAAGGGAAAAAAATAAATTGCATCAAACAAAATGGTCTGAGGCACACTGTGAGGAAAAAGTTCCACTACAGGCTGAAATGCCACTCCACCATGTACGGCGCTTGCCTAATTTCAAATAGAATAGATCACCTGAAACTGCAGGAGATTCAGACAGTTAATTGAAGCTGAAGTTCAGAAAATATTGTGTCCAAATAAGATTACTTGGGCTTTCTGCTGGACCATAGAAGTTCTACCCAGTTTCAGCTAGAATATTCTGAAAGCTTAGCTTCAAAGTAATATATAAACAGAGTTCAGCAATGCATCAGCCTTTATAAAACATTACCATTCCTACTAACAATAGCAGAAACCTTTTTGGAAAGAATTGCTTTGTCTATGTTGGATAACATTCATTTTCTTCCTCACCATGAGCCTTTGATTAGAATTCACCCCTAACCTCACAAGTATTCCTCACTTTGATCCAAGCACAAAGGTGTCATGCTCAAAGGAGTACTGCAGATTCTAAATGACTTTCCTACAATATGTATTGCTTGTGAGGAGCAAAGTCAAAGCTTAGTGAGGTTTAAAAGTTTATATTTTACCATTAAAATGATTGCATTTAGATACAATCTGCTATGAATTGAGTGTACAGTAAACTATTTCATCTAGAACCATGAAACTATTTCTAATAATTAGTCCTTCACCTCACTTTTCACTTGAGATTATAATTTTAGAAGTATTCTTATTCCTTCTCCCTTATCTAAAAAGACAGATTCACACAGGATCTTTTTAAAACCAATATTACTTTTTCATTATCCTTCCCACCCCAGACTGGAATAGTTTTACTGATTGCAACTTACTTCTAGCAAATTATTGTTTCCTTTTGTTTTCTCATCTATATAAAATCTGTCTGTTATTCTCTATTAGCAAGGATCCAGCTATGATCTAAATAACTTTTTTATGTCTTTCCTCAAAGTAAATACTGCTGTTTTTAAGCAAGTACTATCTTTATAGACTATGTCACTGCTGAACAGGATTTGGATCCATGACCAAGACCGCAATGTGCTACAAAATAATTGTAGTAATTTAGGTCCTTAATCTATTTTAGTACTCTTTTACCTAATCACAACTTTGATTCTTTTTAATTTATTTATTTGGAGCCACAGAGATTTCAAAGTTTGCATCCCAGTATTTGCATTAATATGCAAACTTTGATTCCAGAAATTATTTACTAATTGGAAAATTGAAACAGTTTCTATTAAAAATGCATGGGTTTATTTTGGAAAATAGCAATAAAAATAATAATTTAAATCAGGAGGACAAAAGGCATAAACATGAATGGGTTTCTTCGGAAAATCCCTGTCTGATTTGTTGGCTACCCTCTTTAAAGGTTCATATCTGTTTCAACGAAAGCAAAACAAAGTTAAGGAGGCAGGCACATACCCAGGTACCATTTTGTTTCTACCAACTTTCCCACCAAAAATTGAGATTTTTATGCTAATAAACCATTACTATTACTTGACACATTTTGCTATCAGGAAACAAAAATTTGTCTCATTAAAAGTAAAATATTTTTGATACTGCAGATCCTTATATCCATTCTAAAATGTGTCAGATAACTCAATGAGGTTCAGTCTCTTATTACCCTTTTGTAAACAAGCTAAAGATTGTCTTAAGGTAGGTGCTACCAGGTACTGTTGAGATCTTCTCTTCATAGTCTATTCTTATGCTGGTTGGTACACCAAAGCTAAATATCACCCTGGGATTATGAACAGCAACATGGCCTGCCACTCTCAGATGAATAGAAAGATTAATATAGTCAGTAAACAGATGAATTACGTCCTGCTTAGGAGTGCAATGAGAACCCAATGACCAGTCTGGGGCAGTACACTTCGAAGAACACCATAGGCCAAATGAGGTAAACCTGAATAAGAACAGCTAATGGAGCCAGATACCTAAAAGGCATGAATTGCATTTTGAGAATGACTCAAAATGGTTGGTTTAAACATGAGAAGATTTAGGAGACATGGCAATGGCAGGCATAAAAAGCTGCTGCCAAAGACAAAGAAGAATATGGTGTCATGTCTACGGCAAACAGATAAACTAATGAAAGAAGATTTGGCCTATACAACAAACTTCTTAGCAATACCATCAGTGGTACACTGAAATAAACAGCCTGGAAGACTGCAGACTTACCATCACTGGAAGATTTTAATAAAAGGTTAGATAAATACCTGCCAGGGATAACACAATTATAGTTGATACTGGACTCAGCAGGAAGATGGACTAGACATCTTCCCTTCCAGCCTGGCAGGTCCTTGAGGCTAACAGTCAGCAGCAAAAAGGAGGTTTCCAATTAACTCTCAGAAATCGCAGTGCTCTTATTTTTCAGGTCTGGAACCTCATGTGATTGAAAGGAGGAGCCACTTGGTTTGACAGGCTCTTGTGTTGCTTCAGTACCTTTCATGGCACTTTCTAGCTCATCAGCCTGACTTGCCTTTCCTGGATTTGACAGCAACAAGTCTCAAGTGAGGGAGAGGGGAAATATGAGAAAACTTATTATCCTATTTACAAATATCACCAGGCTGGTACAAAATGAAATATCACCAACTATCCATGCTCATTTATTTCTAATAAATAGATAGGGTGAAATCATTAGCAGACATGACTTATTTTTCTCTAAAGTGGAGAGAAGGATGCATAATTTCTCATAGCCTGAGCACTGCACAAAACATCAATAAAGACACAAAATCGTTAAGAGTGCAGAATTAGGCCAATCACGTAGAGTCTATTACACAGTCCAGCAGGCATCTTAGCTTGAAAATATTTCTTAGCAAACAGTTGGCATTTTTAAATCTTTACATTAGAAAAATTGATTGGTTATTATTTTATTAGATTGAAAAATCTTTAAAGCTACAGGAATCCAAACATATTACGTTGAAACAGCAGATAGCTGCCAGCACTGGGCGTGCACAAGAGGCCGCTCATAGAAGTGTAAGGGAGAGAGTAAATACATTTCAAATGTGAGAACAGTTATTTTATCCAACGGTAAAATGTAGAGCACAAAGAAACCAAATATAGCCACCCTTTCAGAGTGTAGATGAGATTAACTCACTTCTGAACATAAGATAAAGAAAGGGACAAACCTAACACGCTAATTTTTCGCCTATGACAGATCCATGAGTCTTTCCTTATGCTACCAATAATTGTAGTCCCAATACGCTGGAGTCCATAAGACCTTTGCCAATTACTTCCGTGAGAACAGAATCAAGGCCAATTAGGGTAATATATACTTCTGCTAGGCTTGTCACAGCTTTACCTACAGATACATATATAAAAAAATTTATGTACTCAGTAACATATGCTGTGAGACAGACAGTTCCTCTCAGCTTCCTTTGCTGAGACTTCCACTGCTTCAGTTTACATCCCTACTGTAATGGGCACCTAATTAGCCCCTCAGTTGCCTAGCTGCCATGGGCAACACAAGATCATGCTGTTTTATGTTTCCATAACTCCTCCAAAAACTGCCTTACACAACTCCCAATGCATACAAAGACAATAACAAGGAAACAGATAGTTCTACTCACAGAGGCTGAAAAAAAAAAAAAAAAAAAAAAAAAAAGAAAATAAAAGAAAATCCGAAACTGGTAAAATTAATCTTTTGTGAGAGATTATGAGCCCTAGGAACTTAGAAGCATTCCACAGCTAAAAAATGGAAGAATTTGCTGCGCTATAATTTTACTATTTTTCTGTCTTTTCCTACAAGTTCACAAAAAAATTGCACTCAGAGATAAAATATGGCATGAGAAGGATAACAAGGGAAAATGTAGTATATGTTTAATAAAACAGTTTTACATCCCCTAAGGCAGTACACACAAATACCTTCAAATACGGGTTCTTGTCAATCCATATCAGGATGGAAGGAAAATTACTTTAGCTGTTTGATTTATGAACTTTAACATGTATGGTATCTTTTAAGTGTATCTGAACTGTCTGAATTTTTAAAATTTAGCCTCAGGATAGATATAACATTCTTTAAATGTTTTACTAGTTTGCTTTGTTTTAAAGCACAAGATTATTAATAGGCACTGCTAAACAGAAGTCTGCTTTGGCGTAGGTCATTCTGAGAGTTACACAGAGTGTTTAACAGTCCCTCATGTTTGACTAGGCTGTGGTTAGTATTGTAATTAGAGATATTTAAAGTATAAAGTCAATAAAGAAATTTAAATTCATTCTATCACTCTAAGAAAACAGTTATTACCTTCTTAACACTGCATTTTAACTGACAGCAAATAGGGCTCAACAACAATGCCAGAACCCAGGTATTCGGAGGCACATCTGTTAGGAATATTAGGTGAGTTATGAGGGTTGACATATTCCTCCACTTCAGCATCTCACAGCGAAAATAGCATCAGAGATCCTGCAATAAAATGTATATATATAAAAAATAAAAATTATGGCTGTCTACAAGGTATTCTATTAATTATATTTGAAACTGTAAAGTCTGTTGTAGTAAATTTGAGCCCTAATTATTCTGTATTTTCTTGTTTATATGTATAAACATAACTTTATTGGTTTAACCATATTTGAAACAGCAACTGATCTAGTTTCAAAAAGTATTCTTATATGGAAATAAGACACAGAAGACAAGCAAAAAGTTTAAAACTAAAAAGTTTAAGACAAATTATTAAGGATGGTAACAAGAAAAATCCATACTTTAGATCCCATTTCAAGATTTTATCATCTCAAGTGAAATAGGTACACCAGTGCCCTTTAGTTCATCACATGACTGAGCTTTTTGGCCATCTTTTCTGCCTTTTGATTAATAAAATAGGATATATCACTTGCATTAAGTGCAATGAGCTTAAAACGTAATGGTATAACACAAAACTCAGGAACATTGGGTAAAAGCCTCATATCTGCTGTCGTTTTATAACACTGCTTTATTATACAATATATTCCAAGTACAGTAGCTATAAAGAGCTCTTAACCATATCTACTCATTCCCATTAATTATCAGGTATCATCATGCAAGGCAAAGATAATTGGCTTTAAAGTGATCTTGAATGAACTACAAGGAGGCAAACTGCCCTTCTGAAGAGCGAACAAAGAGCTGACGATGTGTGCTGGGCAGCAATTTCCTCCTCAGCTAGGAAAAGAAAAGGCACCATGTAGGGTCACCAGTTCCTGGGAGGAGCCAGTTTACCAGGACTAGCAGGAAGGACTGGAGGGCAGTTAATAGTATATGTTAGAGATGAATGCCAACAACGGTACTCCATAGGCGATACTATCACCTGTGCTGCAGCTTTTCCATGCACAGGTAATAAAAGTTACCAAGGCTTTCTTTTTTTAAGGATCATTTTTAAAGTTAAAAGTGTGAGACCACTTACATGTTCTATTCTGCTACTACTAGAATTCATGCCAATAGATAACTAACAACAGGACTCTGAATTTGCATTATTTGCTGCTATATTGCCTTTAGGGTGATATAAAAGCTCTTCCTTGAAAGAGCTGCTTTAGATGTCACTTGAGCTCTGATGTTTCTGGTCTTCGGGGGAAGGGCTTATTGCAAGGGTCTGCAAGTTGGGGTAATACATGGGCTGGATTTGGATTTCCTTGCCATATCTTTCTTATCCTCCTGCATCCCAAAGGATCAGACCCAGGGGCATTACCCTTCCAAATGACCTAAACAGCAATGGAGAGGGAAGGTCCCCATGTTACACTTGCCAGATAGCTTAAACATAGGCTGGGTACAAGAGGCCAGTTTCATTTCCTCTAATGTGAGAAAGCCAATCGTTTGCAAAAGCAGTTGTGCTATATAGGTATGTATATCTAGTGGGTAGTCCCGATTCCTAAACTTCTGATTTCATGACTAAGTGCCATTTTAAGTGTAAAACATGTGGCTGTTTTCCCTTCCTGTTGGTCTCGACAAAAAGACTGGCCATTGTGTTTCCCGGTTGAAAGTTACAGCTTTGGGTCATCAGGCAGCTACAAACATGGAAACATCCTAAATTGTCTTGTGATTAAGCAATTCTCAAACAATTGATATTTAAATATTTAGTGATAGGATTTTTGGTCACAAGTAAGAGCTCCCACATGGAATACACCATACAGACAAGGAACAAAGCCCAGCTTGCTGGAACTCCATTTGACTTATGTAGACATTACTACCTGCCCTGGTGAGATGCCCCTCTCCTTAACTGGCAAGACATGCTTAGACTCGCTTCAGTGAATAGACTCACCAATCCCCCTTTTTTTTCCCCAAGGCAGGCAATGCAGTTTTAAAACCAAACCAAACCAAACAAAAAATCCTGCATAAACAGTATTAGTTTTGAGTGGCTTCATTCTTCTTACAGATATTCAAATGATACAGCTTCACTGATTTATAACATTTACTTTGGTTTGACGTAGAGAGATTGTACTCACAGATCGATTCTTTCAACAGACCAATTATAATGAAATGTAGTTCTTGGTCCACAGCCAGCATACTCTATAATACATTTATTCTTTACTTCCACATAATTTACTTCCCTGGACAGCCTTGCTCATCTGTAACTGTTTTGTTTTGATACAGAATGGAATTTTGGTTTGTTCTTAAAATAAACTGGTGTACTTTCAATGGACTCACAGTTGCTTCCGCAGCATTTTGCTTCTAAGCGTCATGTTGCACTCAGTGGGCAATCAGCGACAGGTCTGTATTACACCAGTTGTGATATATGTAAAGCAGTAAAATTATTTTTAATACCATGCTGGGCATCTTTTACCATGGATTTGTTTTTATAAATAAAGCTTTACACCAAGTACTTGCATTTATGAAAAAAATGCTGTAAGTTAGCTGTAATTTTTTGAAAGGTACATTCTTGTGGCTGTTTGGGAATGGGTAGTCACTCAGAAGTGTGATAAGTACAGTTAATTTGTTATTTTCAGCTGTAGACTGAAGGTATCTGTCTAGGGGGTCTGCGAAATGGTCAGTTGCCTCTTTTCATGTAGTTGCAATTTGGAATAAAGGCGATCCAGTCAAGGTATTTCATCCTTTAAAGTGTGCAACACTGCTTTTTGAGAGGGGACTGGCCTGATACATAGTTTAACTCTACAGGTGCCTTCCTTCTGGTCTGCCCTACTGGCTGCTGTCTGAGTCCCTCAGTTGCCTGCCCGAACTTCCAGCAGTGCCTGAGCTAAGTCTTTGATACTGTCTAAGCCCCTCTAAGAGCAAGCCTTTGGAAAACTATGGTCACTGGGATCTCTCCTAACCTGCAAACATTTGAATGTACATCTAAAAATATCAACATCTTGTTTATTGTAATGTTATCACCCCTCCATGGTTTCATACTTCAGATGTATTGCATAACTATTCAATTCAGCTGAAAATCTGGCATTAGGCCATAAGGAACACAATTTAAAAGCATCTGTTTGATTTCATTTGTACCAAAACCACTTGGAGAATTGAATAAGTGTCTCACCTTCCTGAACTTCAGTTAGCACAGTTCAAGAATACAAGAAAAAAAAAATTCACAACATGAAAATACTGCTAATTCATGGTCAACAAAAATAATCAGACTTGCTCAGATCTGGCCTACCAGTTACCATCGATAAATTTTGAGAAGTATCTTTGCAAGGTTTACTCAATCTATAACTCTGGCTGCTCCTAATACTAAGATAATGGAATATTTGATGCAGCAGGATGGTGCCACAGGACTGCAGTGAGAACTGTTGCAGATCTAATTTATGAAGAGAAAATGTTGTTTGGCAATAGTCTGACATTTTAAAGAATAGTCTCAACTCTAATTCTCCCTTTTAATGAGTTGCTATTTTGTCGGGGAATATGCTTCAGTGTCTGCAAAGGGTGAATTTGCATTTTGCTCTGTTCTCCCAGAGCAGAAAAAGTGAGCATGGAAGGATCCCAGTAAAGGAAACAGCTGTGCACTGATGGTACAATCTTCCATTTTGTTCCATTTCTGCACAGGCATCTCTAGTCTCTCCCTCTGCATACAGGAGGTGTGACTCATGCAGAGTAACAGGAGTTTCACAACAGTGTCTCCTCTAGCATATCGTTTTCAAGGCCTGCAAAATAAGTAATTTTTTCCCAAACTTTTATACTTTGCGAAGGGGATGTGGGTTGCTAGTTGACAAAAACTTAGCTAACTGTAAAGTGGAAACAGCAAGAACGATTGCAGGAGAAGCAAACTGGCCAGACATTTCCTTGACTGCATACAGGTCTGTCCATCTTTCCGAAATGTTACTCCTTAGTTGTCACTTCCCAGCTGCTGGCAGCAAAAAATTCTGCAACAAAGCTTTTTAAAAATCAGTCTGCTACATGTGTAAGGCCACCTCTTCCAAGTGCTTTTACACTTGAATGACTTTTACTAATCTTTAAAGTATTATAGCAACAAAAACATCTTGCAAAGAAGCACAGAATCCCCACATCCTTTCTGTTTAAAAACAGAGTCAGGCATTATGCTGTTTTGACCTCTTTTGGATCAGCTGACCTCTGTCAAATAACTAATACATTTTGGTTGCTATGGTCAACAGTCAGATAACAACAGAAGAAATGCAAATACCAAAAAAGAAACATCCACTGCAGCATTATCTGGCAAATTCTTCAAATGTTCCGACGCCCATGCTCCTGTTCCCCCAGCACGTAGGGTTCAAGCTCTTGTATTACAACCTGCAGTCCCGGGTTTCATTTAAAAATGGTTGGTTGGACCAAAAGTCAGTTCTAAAAGTAAACATTGGAAAAACATGCTCTGTGAAAGTCTCCCAGTAATACAAAAACTAGAATTAAAATTGGCAAAAAACCAAGTTTTCAGTGCAGTCTTATTTTGCTATGCAGGTGCCACACTTTTTACTTTGAAAAGAAAGCATTAGAAACATCTATTTGGAAGGCAGCTAAATCTCCAAAGGCTTCGTTCATAACCTACTGCACAATGTAAATGTGATATAGAAGATGCAATGTATTTGATTTCATAATATCTATTTTTTCTCCAAAACTATCTACTATGTATTTAATGAAGATCTTCCTGTTACTATCTATGGATTAATGGATGGATTTTAATATCACTTCCATACAGCATAAAATTCATTAAAGATCAAGCAGGAGTACAGCTGTTCTTAAAAATATATATTATTGTGATAATTCAAGGAAGACTGTATTAGTGCCATACCATACAAGAGCCATCCACAAAGGATACAGATTCCAAACTGAATCTTGAATGAATTACATAACAGCGGGAAGAGCCATTAAATGGAACAACAAAACAAAGGCAGCTAGTCATGAGCTTAAAGCTAAATGTAATTTTAATTGTTTTGGTGAATTAGGTGCTAAGGTCTATTGCACAGTCTTCACCTGAAGCATAGACAGAACTTCCATTTGAAATATTCATCAGCCTTATTTAAATTAAATCTTTAGTATTCCAAAAGCTCTCAGGAATGACTCATATCTCAAGTAAAATAACCTGATGAAAATTGAAGATAATGGTCTCATGCCATTAATGACACTAAAATGGAAGCACACAATTGTCTTGTACAGCTGAACCAAAAATATCTATTGTAAAGGAAGTTGGAGAAGAGATGAGGTAATGTGAGAGCAGTCAAATAAGAACAATAAAATGAATTTCATTTTCCAAAAACAGTTAATGCCTGGACATAATAATGTTAGTTTATATTATTTATTTTTTAGTTAGTGTCCTATAGGGTAATGTTACACATGATATTTGCATCTTACTGGAAGTTACAGGAAGCCAAATGCAGATCCCTAAAAACACAAAGTTGTGTTTTAAGTTGGGTTCAGAAGAGAAGTGGTAACTGGAATTTCAAAACTGAAGACATACTTTTTAACTGTCACAGGTTTTTCATAGCTTTATCATTTCATAAATCAGTGATTGAAGTGACATTAATACAGTTGCTCTTAATACAACAAAAATGAGAAATCCAACAAAAGTTGGGAAACAATTTGATGAATAATACAATTTTTTGCTAAACTTCATTAAAATTTTGTATTTGGATAATATTTTATATTGCTAACTATATTGTAATAATTATTGGCATTGAATACCTGTAATAAAATTACACTAAGACAGTAAATACCATCTGCCACTATATCTTGTGCCCACAAAACAGTGACTTCAGAGTGAAAAGAAAAAGTGATAGATGTACAGATTATACATATAGAAACAACACAGCTTCTAAAAAGAAAGATGGGATTTGTTGAGCTATATTTTAACTATTTATGAAATGCTATTTTCTATTTTTGCCCTTCTTGTTCAAAGGAGCACTGTCAACACAAAGCTAAAAAATGTATTTCCCTACCTCAGTTACTATAACAACAGTGTATACTATTAAATACAAACATCTTTTTACCTATCCTAATGTTTGGAGCTGGGGGCACAGAAAGAGAAAAGTGAGTTATTTCTGTTCCTTGTGGTTTAAGTGAAATCGTTTTTTATGTGCTGGGACACAGTCAAGAAACCAAGGCAGTAGAGTCCGTTCGATGCAGTACCAAATACTCTCAAGTCCTATTACAGTCTGAGGACAAAATCCTAGCTATGTAGATAAGCAAACAGAAAAAAATCACCTGCGCAGGAAATTACCCATCATTATTGTTTGTTTACACAGTGCCATGGATAATGTTTGAGCCGCGATTAAGGGAGTGGATCTTCTAAGGACACAGCAATAAAGGCTGCTGGGAGATTCAACAAACATTCATTCCTGCATGAATTCTTAAAAGTTTGTTTTCTGGCTTCTGCTACGCGTCTTGGCTTCATTTAAAGAATGCAAGTTCAAAATCACAATTAATTATCATTTTACTCCAAAAATATACTAATGGCCACAAGATAACTTGAGATGGTTTATTTTACCAATTAAGAAAGGCCAGCTGAAATGCAAATAGTGTTATGATAATAGTAAAAATATAGCTGCAGTAAGGCTTCAGCAGTAGTACATAGTGATATGGACTCTCAGTGTTGTGATGATGGCAAGGAAAACTCAGCCTTTTATTTCTAAATTAGTGCATCTGTAGCAAGGTAGAAGTCCTTTTTTTTTCTGTTACTGAGAGTGAAGAACACAAAAGAGGCCATTTATAGCCATCCAAGAGCTAACCATGCATATCATGGTATAACCATGTCTGGGAAAAATATAAGTTCTTACAAAACTTGTTAAATAAAAACAGACCAAACAAGGTTAGCAGAAATAAAGGAATCACACTGGTGCCAGTTGGCCACCATTATTGTTATATGGCATGATCCTCTTCCTTCCCTCTCCCCCAGTAAATCAGCACCTGGGCTTAAATGACTTGGTTGTGTCAACACCACGAGGGAGCAAGGCTTTTTGACAGAGGAAGATTCTGTCCTCTTATCTTAATAAATACCAATATCTCATTAAAAAGCCCCACAAAACTGAAATATTCTGTGTGTTGCATTTGCATTTCATGATATAGTTCTCTGTATTGTCAACAGAAGGCATCTAAAAAAAGTTTATCAGCACTCTGAATAAAAGTCTGTTGGAAGTTCTTTTATCAGTATCTATGACACTCTTGAATCAAAAAGTGTATCAAAAATTGTTTGCTACTCTGATGCATTACAGGCCCTGCAATACCAAGGGGTAAAAGATGAGGTCTTGGAGACTACAGACCAGAGATCCCAACAGCTGTCTTCTATTTATGCTTTAAGAAAACAAACTATACCTAAAATTTCAGTTTACAGTGTTCTTTATCTTTTGCAATGACCTGAATCTGTGCTTCATATTAGTATATATTATAGGGGAGAGACAGAGAGAAACATTTCAAGCACTCATTTAGCAACTGACCTCAGCAATCCTGCAAAAAAAGAGGTGAGGTTTTTTTCACATACTATTTTAATTTTTAAAAATGCACAGTTGCTATTGAAGAAATACAATGGGAGAAGTAGAACTACACTGTCAGAGGGCCTAACATAGCCCTTTGTTTTGAATTACCCTCAGGAGGAGCCTTCTCTCTCCGAGAGTTTAATGAAAACTGTCTCCTAATTTAGCAAAGGTAGGAGCTGATAGTTAACCAACGAGACTACCAGCCTCTGATTTCTTTCTCTTTTACATACAAGCACAGATGCATGTCGGAATGGCCCTGATATTTTGAGTGAAAGCTGCGTTCTCGTTTCACTTCTAAATGGATGGTGATCAGGGACTCTGGAGAAAGCCAGAAACAGTAAATCAACAGAGCTGTAGGGTGGGTAAAAATCCAGCACTTGAACTATCCCAGTTTGTGACACATCTGATCAAGCAGTGGTAGATGAGCCTAAGGCATTTTCTAGGGACTGCTGACATGCTGAGAAAAGTAGTCAGGTTCAAGGCTAGTCTGCGGATTATTAACCCACAACCATTTACTCGCCCCAGGAAATGCCCATGGCCCAGAATGTTCTCTCAATCCCTTTTCTCCTTACCACAGCTTGAAAAGTTCTAAATTAACTTTTTAAGTATTTGCAAGACTCTATGACTGAAACATTTTCTCCCAACTGGATTTTTTTCAGTACTGGGAAAAAAGAAGCTTTAGCTTTTTTAAGGTTTAACTGCATTGCCAGATAAAAAGAAATGTTTTCATACTTTAAACACCAAGATTGATTGTGAAGGAGCAGCAAGTGGATTGTTTTGCTGTATTTTGCTTCCAGATGCAGCTAGCAAAAGTTCTAGTTACAGTCAGGGAAGAGAAAGGTGGTGGAAGGATGTCAGAATACACACATGCAGCTTTGATTGCACATGGTACACTTTCAAATTTACTTAATCTGAGTAGAGTGAGATCGGACATTCCGTTAAAAGTACACTTCAAAGACATTCGCTTTGCAATTCTTTTGTTTGATAACCCTGCAAATATATTGGGAAAATGACATGGGAAGCTACTTGCAACTCAGCCATTATCTTCTCTCATCTCCTTGCTGTTTATATCTAAAACAAACACAGATGATACTTGTCTTATGAAATGTGATTGTGCTTTCTTCTGGTTGTACATCTGATTTCAGGGGAATCGATGGCCAATATGATCACATCACATTTTGTGTTTAAGGATTTACCCATAGTGTCAGACTTATACTTACATTTGGTGTAGACAAAAAATAAGTATTTTCCTTATTTCTAAAGCTGCTGAAGCAGACTGGCTATGCAAAGCCTCTCTTTTGTTCATGCATCTTATTGCTCGGCCGTCATTTGCGCTAGATACACCTTTTGCTTCACGTTAGTACAGCCTTTTGCAGAAGGTCATTTATTAGGTACTCACATGTCTATGGAAAAGCCTGATTACTCCATGTTTGTCAGAAAGAGGAAAAGGTATTACATTTGAATACTGAATGGACTGCAAACTAGTCTCCAGACGACAAATATGAACATTTTCAAAGGCTTTACTTATTACCAGTATAAATGAAAATAGCCAAATGAACCTATACATTCAGGGTTAAAATAGACAAATACTCTGATGTGCAGAGGATGAAAAAGCATACCGTTTACAGCTTTTTCAACTTTAATACTAAAGTAAATGCATAAAATTTATGACTACTGCAATACCCCTTTCTGTATGGAATGCTAATGCCCCCTACTGGCCCTTCACAAGCATTTTCTGAATTTTTGTGTTGACAAAAGATGCTCAGTACTCCTAATCTGTTCCATTCCAAAGAAAGGAAAATTATTTAGCCACTACTGAGTTTCTCTATGGTTCACACCCATCAAACACGTATCTGCAGAAAAAGAGCTTTTGTCTGGGTTTTTATCGCCAAGACACATTCTGCAAGTGCTGTTTGCTTTTCCAAATTCACAGCTGCCAGGGGAATTACTGACTACAAAGAACTCATGCACTGATAACCTTTTTTTAAACCCTTGTCAATATTTGAAAGGGAAAGCATTCAGATTTTCATGAAAAATTACATGGAAACAAGCAGCAGGATAGTTACCAATAGAGAGTTGTTTATAATGAATGGTCTTCTGAAGATTTTTATGACATCTGGTCTTGAACTGCCTTAGCCCAAGAGGACACCACTATCAGTTTGTGAGACATTTGCCTTGATTTGTCTGCATATTCTGAAAATTTACACTGTATATCATACAATTCTCTTGCTGCTGCATCTAATCTTTTGCTTGAGAGAGAATTTAATGAAAAATAGATTTTAAAAAGACTTGCTATCCTGGCTTCCCAAGGAAATGAAGTGCACACCATCACATAGTCCTCAGACCTTTTTCTCCCAGAGGCCTTTGAAGCTGCTGATCAATTTACGAGTTGACACAGGGCCAGAAAGCTCAAGGATCTCAAGTTTCTCCAAAGATCATAACTGGGTAGCAGATAGTGAGCTCCCAAAGAAAGCAAGCTATGTCCCACCTCTTCATACACTCAGAGATATAGGAATCAGATGATAAATCAGCAGCTGTAAGCCCTGCAGCACCCCAGTGCCACTGAGACAGCCACTTTGCCCAGTCAGAGGGAAGCTGGCAATACTATGGACAGGGGAGTGAATCAGGACACAAATCACAGAAAAGTAAGAAGCCATGATTCTCTAGTTCCATGTCTCATAAGGCAACATGCTTTGGTGTTACTGCTAATTGCCTAGTAAAACCTACCATGTGACCATCTAGATATAATCTTCCTTGTCGAGTTCTGCTTATGGATGAAACTGTCTCCTCTTCACATGGTCATCGCTTCTTGTCTTCCAGGAAGAGCCATGCTCTCTGCTCTGGCAGCTGGCCTGCCCATGTAAGTGCTTCCTAAACTTTCTTGTGTGACATGGACAAAGCTAGTTCAAACATTTTACAATAGTAGGTCTTTGCTGATTTTGCTTGGTTTGTTTGGATTAAATGCAGTCCATCATGAATAAAAGCCACATGTTCCTGTTGAACATGTTCTGAATCACCAGAGTCAGTCATGTCTGCCTGAGGTACCATGGGAGCAGGATGTGAGCTTGACCCAATCTGAGGGCAACGCTAAAGGAAGCCAAACGTGCCAGAACCTTGCTAACTGCTGACAGTGATATGGGTAATGAGGCACTGCAGGTCCGTGCAATTTCAGCTGAGGAGAGCAATTAGAGAAGAGATCAGGCACTAAAATGTTTCACTACGGGATTCTGATTCTATGCAATGCAGGCTAGGGATACCCAAACACCATTAAGTGCTCATACACCTTCTTGAACCATACGCACAATTGCATGCCCCCAGTGATTGACCTAATGGGGAATTTCCATACTCCACCGCAGAGCACAGACATATCCAATGGTGGAATCGTCACTGGCAGTAACACAAATGATGAGGCCCATAGTCTGCAAACCACATTAAAATATACAACACTATATTAGAACATATTAGAACTTTACCGTAACTCATTCCAAATGTCAGCCCAAGAACAGAAAAAAGCCAGGAACTGTGCTGCATAAGACAATGGAAATAATTACTAACAATCAAATCCACCCGCCTCCACACAGGTACCATTTGCAGTGGAATACTGTGAAAAAACAGACAAAGACACAGAGAGCTACACAGTTGCATTTTCTTGTAAAGATATTATTATATGAATCTTTAAATGTGCCACTCCATTAGAAACAAATGTCTCTCTTAGGAAGTAAGAACATTTTACTGTCATATGGAAGAGATAAGATACACAAATAATGGAAGAGTGTCTTACAAATTACAGGAGCTGGATATGTATGAATACATCTGTCTCTTTAAGAAGATTTCTTTCTGCGAACTGCAGGTAACCTGACAGAGGAAGCATATACCTACAGTGCTCACAATGCCCTTTACAGGAACACATTTCTTTAGATAATTCTTTTTCTATGTAAAAGCCTATTTACTCAGTGGTTATTAGACAAGGAAAATGGAGTTCCATTTATATTTAGAACTGGAATCCAAGCCAAACTCCAGGGGAGGAAAGGAAACATTTTACAGATGAAGATTTGCAATCTAACTGCAGAGTTAGGTAATACAAATGTCCTAAAAGAGGAGAGGAAAACACAATGCTATGATTAAAGTCACCTAAATGAGAAATAAGAAATCTGAGTCTGTTTTCAGACAAAAGACAGATGTGTCACATTTGTGGAGAGACATTACACAGCTACATGGAAAAGAAGTATTTTAAAACCAGCATACGCCTATTTTGGTGTGATAAGCATCTAACACAAAGGGATATTTTTTTATTTTATTTATTTATAAAAGCTAGGCTTTCAGAACAACATGTTGTCAAGATGAAGTTTCCCACAACAGAACTACCACTAATATTAACATAACTGGACACTTGCAGCAGTCAAAGCCAAATAAGGTGGTTATGTATAAGTTGGTAAATAAACCCTGTAGATAACCCTTTCAAAAACTATAACCCAATTTTAAGTCAGAGGTTCATTTCCAAAAGTGGCTTAAAGTCAACTTTTTAAAAGTTATTTGAGTGATCAATGTTACAGATGAATGCTCTATAGGAATTTTGTGCTGGATAAGAAGGGTAGTTGCTTAATTCCCACTGCTTTCAACACATCTGCTTTTATATGCTTAGATATCTGAGTTTCAATGACATTAATCAGATTCTAGCCTCTATAAACATGCCTAGTACTTTTTAAATACAGGGTAGTTAGGTATTTTTGACACTTCTATTTTGCTTCTCAGATAGGCTCTCTTCTCTCTCATCTGTCATACAGTTCACCCCCACTGATGCTACTCTACTGCAGAACTATAAATAATTTTTGTGATCTACCTTCTCTCTGCCTCTATCTTTTATTTCATCATTTCTTCCTTTTCTTCCTACTCCTTGCCAGTTGCTGTTGGTTGCAGAAAAATATACCCTGGCAGGGATTGTTCTAATTTTGGATATGTTAGTTTCTTCTTCTGTCAGCACTGTCGAATTCTGTCAATTTTCTGTGGAGAGAATCGGAGTTAAAGTCTAGAAGGTAATCTGGATGTAACATACCATTGTTTAATCTGAAAGACCAAAATGACAAGGATTATCTTGACTCTCTTGTCTTCATAAGAGTACCAGATCTGGCCTTTCTGCCATGTCACCCTATTTTCCCTGCTTAGCCCACAGCACTGATGGATGAAAGAATTTTAGACAGGATGGCAGAACTGGGATGAAAATTAATTCAAGATTCCTGCTATCTCTGCTATTCAAGGGCAAAGGAGGGAAAGGTGAGGAGAAGCTGTGAACTCTCTTTCTAAATACCAGGTTAAAACCACCTCCTTTTGCATTTTCTCTGCAAATTCTTACTCTATACTTTGACAACTGAAGTTGCATTTCTGGCTGCCTTGACAAAACATCAGAGAATACTAAGAGACTCAGACAAGCAAGGAGAATTACAGATGCACTCAGCAGGTCATCAGTCCAACCTCCTGGACAAAGCAGGTCAGCTCTGGGATCAGACCAGGTTGCCCAGTACTTTCTCTAATGGGATATTGAAAACTTCCAGGATGGAGCCTGCAATACCTCACTGGGTAACCACTCCATTGCTTGGCTGTCCTCATGGAGAAATATTTTTCCTTATAGCTGTTATAAACCACCTCTATTTAAGTTTATTCCCATTGTTTTCTTCTTGTCCTTCCACATACAGCTGCAAAAAAACTGGCTTTGTCCTCCTGATGACTTACCTGATGAGTCACCAGCTGTGTCTTCTCCAGGCTGAACAAGACCTGGTCCCTCAGCATCTTCTCACAGTGCACATGTTCTAGTCCTTGATTACCTTGTTGGCCTTCCCCTGACCTCACATCAGTTTAAAAATGTTTTTCTTCTATTGGGGGGGGGAGGGGGAAGATGGACAGGGAGGAACTAGTCTAATGACTGTCAATTGTCAACTGCCACTCAGCCAGCCAGCCTCCAGTCAGTAGCACTGCAGAGGATTATCCCATCTCTGGTACAGGACTTCGTATTCGCTCTTGAAGTTCCTAGTGGCTCATTCCTGTAGTATGAGTAGCTCTTTTTAAATGGTTCCTGTGCCCCTGAGCAGTTTGATAGCACCCTAGAAGGTGATCCACAAACTTGATAAGGGCATGTTCTGCCTCTTCCTCCAGGTCATTGGTAAAGCTATTAAACATGACAGATCCCAGGACAGATCTCTTAGCATCTCCACTCATAACCAGTTTCAAGGTAGAGTGTGACCCCTTAAGTACTGTGTTTAATCCAGTTAGTTTCTCACCCCTCCAGCAGTCTACTCATCTAGCCTGTATCATGCCAGCCTGGCTAAAAGATGCCATGGAAGACAGAATATCAAGACAGACAACATCTACTATTTAACCGTCTTCCACAGATCTCATCATTGTTCGGTTGAGCATAACTTGACCTTGGTAAATTGTAATCACCTTCTTCTCCATATGTAGTTGCCTTGAAGAATTTTGTCTAACAGCATTGGTGAGTGGAGAAAAAAAAATAGGGACAATTACTTTAGATCGATTATGGTATTTTGTTTCCCTAAAATCACACAACAGTAATAAACAAAATTAAAATTAGTTCTAAATACTTTCTATCCAGAAAAGGTTGAAAAAGAACAGCTTTTAAATTACAACATGAAATGGACTGCTTTTAGTGAACAAGAAATTCTGACAGAATTACACGGCACAAGAAAATTGTTGACACATTCCAGTGGGTCTTTGCTGTTGACAGGATTAATTTGTAGTATTGTCATTTAAGGCACATACTTTCATATATGAAGTAAGCCAAATGCTTAGGTTTTTTCTCTTCTAACAAGACAATCTGAAACATTTCTAACTCTTAAATGTAAGAACTGGTGCTTAGCAGAGTGGTATATGTATGTATGCATGCTAGCATTTAAACCAGTTGTAAGCAAAGCCAGTTGGGTGTCAAAAAGCAGGGAAAGCTGATGTCTGAATACATTGCTTGGAAAGTATATGGCAGTATTTCTTGACATAAATACCATTCATTGTCTACTTTAACACTTTCATTAATAATGCTGTCATATTTTTACTAATAATACACAGAAATTGATTCTTCTGAAGCAGAGAACATTTTTTTTCATTCTTTATTACACAGAAAGTACTGTGTTTAAAAAGTATCTCAAGAAAAAATCGTGCCCTTGCCCATGGCAGGGGGATTGGAACTATATGATCTTTAAGGTCCCTTCCAACCTAAACCATTCTCTGGTTCTATGAAACCATCATGAACTTTTAACAAGGTATGCTTTCAACACAAGGAGGTGCTGCTGAGGCTCAAATCTTTGGGACAGAGCCAGTCATGCATCAATGCGCAGACTGACATACTTGCACAAAATTTCTGAAGGCAAACACTATTCCCCACATTCAAGAATGAAATCCTGGCTCTGTGCAAGGTAACTTGTGCTATGCTATAAATTTCATAACCTTGGAGAATAAGTAAGGGTCAGTACTACATTGTGCACAAACGTGTCTATGTTTCTGTAAGACACGTATTATTAGAATTCTCTTACAATTCTGGCACTGAAAAAGTCTGTGGGTAACATTGCATGGACTAGTTTTAATAGCCTAACGAACAGTGGGAGGACAAGAAGCCTAAGAATTAAACAGAATAAGAATTTATTCAGTTTTATTTTTGGTAGAAAATCTTCTATCACAGATTTGCATTCCCTGATTTATTTTCAGAGTATTCAAAAATCAATTAATTATGGTGTAAACACAGAGCTTCTGGGCCACCCAGATTTTGATATATATATACACACTACAACAGGTAAATAAAGTCTCATTCTTACAGAGGAAATAGAAAGAAAAAAGAAAAGTTTTCTGGATGAAACATTGACATGGTGCCTTCCTCAGACGCCTATTCCTCTGCAAAAATGGTATGCCTTAGTCAGAATGTTTCCACTGCTGGTTGCTGATCTCCCATCACAAAACATGAAGGCAGTAATGTCACAGGAGCTCCTGGCCTTAGCCCTCCTTTGGAGATGCAGTTAAGATGGGAGCACGACTTCTTGAAAAAAACCAGATTCCAGAAACACAGATTCATTAGCTTTTCAGTATTCAATTCAGTTTGACCATGTTCTTTTTATAAGTAAAGGGGGGGAGGCAGGAGGGGTGTGGAAAATGTGCATTTCTAAAATAGTGGTTAGATAATTGCGCCACTGTTTTTTTTCTGGAAAAGAATGGTTGACATGGCAAAATTGCTGTCTGCCCTAGTCTATTGATCATACTGCCATGAAAAGAGATTGAACAAGAGAATCTTTGTGTTCTCTTCATCTGTCAGCTTCACAAATTAAGCCCATTTATGCCTTTCCACTTAAGCAGATGATCACTATTTTTATTTTAAAATGCCAGGAAATAAGGCAGTGGAGACTCTCTTTCACTTGTATGTCGGCGTTCTGTCCTTACCTTGCTCTGTCTAGCAGAACATACACATATACACAAGAACATGCAGTTCAGAAAACCCTAATTGAACACACCAGGATTCACAGTGGGATCCCACTTGCAGAGAATGAGTTCTTTGCCTCTCAGTGAATTCCCCACAGGAATTTCCAGCTGAAGGCAGCAGTCTATTTTACACATCAGAAATTACATGAAAGGGTGGAAACACTGCTCCAGATCAGCATCATTAGCATCTATACAGTCAAATTATTTCAGTCAGTCAAATTACTGGAAAACAAACATATCTTCAAATCACCTCCCTGAGGTCAAGACGTATTGACATTCAGTCAGGGGCAGATGTTTTATGTGTCACATCTGACGTCATCCACTGACTCATGGGCAAATCCAGAATATTCTCTAAGAGAGGTGAGAATGACTGAAAAAAGAGACAGTGTTTGCCCCTGTGCTCACTCCAGTAGGTCTTGTTGCTTCTCCACAGGTGAGGGAAAACTGTTTTTTCTGCCTAATATCTATCTTCTGTCATGCAGCTCAGTTGTTAATTATAGGTTAGACCTCCTGGGACCACCTTAACCAGAACACTCTTGATTTTAGCAAAACTTGACCTTTCAAAAGAAGAGTATAGGGGGGGGAATTTTGGATGACACATTAACAAATTTTATGGCTGAATCATTCATGGACTTTTTTGTTTGTTTCTTTCTAAGCCTGTGCCTAAAACTGCAATAATCTATTTGACACTACTAAGAAATACCTTTTTTCTATTTCTTGTATTTTATAGTCTTTACTGAAGTATCTTTTATAATCTTTTACATTTTTGTAGAATGTCTTGACAACTCCAGTAATTTGGAGGACTAATACTAAAACAGTTTGCTGTTTTTTGCAGAATATCTTTTTATAAAGAGACCACAATTCATTCTAAACAGGAATCTCAGCATTAAATTTAAATATAGTTCTTCCAGTTTCATTTGAAAGTTGCATTCTCTGGAGAGAAAAACTCCCTTTATCTTTTGCTGAGACCGAATAGTCACAGTTAAACTTTCTGGTTTCAGTATTTCCAACTTCTGCCAGTTTATTATGCATTTTAGGATATTTCTTCTCTCATTTCTTAAGTCTTGGCATCTGAAACCACATGAGTGTTTGGGAATCTTATTTTTCTTTTGAAAAGCATCATTTTCACCTGCTACTAGTGTTCAAGATGGTTTGAAATAGGAATCCAAAGCACTTAAACAAAAAGGAATGTAAGAAAGAGAATGACATTTTTTGAATCTCATCTTTAAACCAATTTCATGACAGAGCAGAGAAGTGGTGGCATGGGGCTGGCCAGATGAAACCCTTATGCATTCACCTGATTCTATTATATGGGATTTTCAGAATTTACAAGAGAATATTTTCAGTGTTGACCTTGCAAATGTCCTGAAGGACTTCTCACAGTGAGTGCAAGTAGGAATTTTTATGTTATGAAAGACTCTAGTCACTTTTTCCACCCACCTCAGCCCTTCTCAGAGCAAGGCAAGCATTGCAGTCTTGCACTGGACACCTTCAAGTCAAGGCTCCCATGTCCTGCAGCCACACCAGAGACATCTGGAAATGGGTGGACACAGGATCAGGATCTAAAGGAGTTTTAAAATATTAAACTCAGGTTTTCCATTATGAAGTTACTAATCCCACCAGATTCTACGGGGAAAGGTTACATCTAGAAATCAAATTATGTTACAAAGACCCGAATCTCCTTATTATGCACTTGCATATTACCCCACTCAGTAGATTGACTCTCGGACTATCATGGCTAAACACTGCAATAATATAAATAATAGCAGTTTAATGATAACAAGAGTGCACTGATATAAAACTAATTGTCTGTCGTGGGAAAGAATGAGCTGTATCTGTGATAAGGCTCAACACTGACAAAAATTAAAATGTCACAGTATCAGATTCTTGTTTTGCCTGACTTCAGACTTCCAGAAATAACAGACTAATGGAGCAGCTGCTCCGCTGCTAAAGCTGCTCCATCGTTTTGTTAAAAAAATAAACCAATATCATGGTTTTTACCATGTAAATGAATCAAAATTATAATAATTATAATAATTTAACTATCAGAAATTATTTTAAGAGCATTAAACACCTAATTTCTGTGAGAAAAGTATTGGATTAATTCACTTGAATGAAGTTATGACAGTGCTAAGGTACTTGCAGGCAGAAGAAAGAGATAGCCTGGTTTGGAAAAGAAGTTTCTTTTTTACTTAATGTACCCATCAACCACAATATTTCTCACATAGGCTAGAGAAAACAGTCACAAACATGAATGGTGTGCAGAGCTTTAAAAATATTTTTTTTCTATAAAGAGTTAAATAACAATGTCTTTCTCCACTGAAGATGGAAAGTGGAATTTTGAGCAGAAAGCATGTTTCAAGATCTAATGAGGAATAGAAGCATCCAAAGCCAATTACTTTGCTTTTAATGAGTTTGTTATAAGGAACTAAAAAGGCAAAGCACAGTTGGGGCCAGTAAAAGGAGGAAATTAGGAACATACATCTCCATAGTCAGCTTCCTAGAACAGCTCACTTAGTTATTTCAGATCAAAAAGTTTAGAAGCAAAGCAGGGTGTTTCAGCTCCCAAAAGCATATTTTTGATTACACGACAGAAGCCTTTCAATTAGCGGTTAGAGTGACACATCATGAGGACTTGGCAGCTCTAGATCAATAAGCTGACCCCAGGATTTCTTTTTTTTTTTTTTTCCTTTCCTTCAGACTATCAGGAAAGGGAAAAAATAGCATCCAAGGGGAGAAAAATTACAGCAACATAAAGCATCTGCACAGTATAAACAGAACTATGGTGAGCAACATTTTTCAATACCTTTCACTAGATGCTCTTCCTTGACCTTTTTCTACTTTATTACATTGCTTTGAAACAAACAAAAACATTTCTGTGGTAAGTCAAAGTCAAAAGCAGGGTATTTTTCAGCTGTTTTCCCAGATCTTCTAGCTGTGGTGATCTTCTAATTGTAAATCCTTCTCTGTATGTACATTCCAGCTTTTTTCTCTTTTCTTTTTCTTCTTTAAATCAAAATGAAACTTGACAGAAATGAAAGCTTAGCAGTCACCTAGGACGTACGCATCTTAGAGATTGTACCATTATCTCTGCTCAGCTGTTCCTTTTCTGTCAGCACAGACACTTCCAAACAAGCTTGGAGGCTTTCCTCTGTGTCCAACAGCTTTAAAAGCAAAATTAATTCAATGCTATGAAATTAAACTGCATATCCAAGAAAGAAAATGTTACTTTACCGTGGTTTTTTTTCATCACTTCAGTTTCTTCTGGTCTATAAGGAAATGAATCGAATCCTGCAAAAGGTTTCTGTGTTCTCTTTCTAGTCCATCCAAGGCTAACAATTCATAATATGGGCAGCTAGGAAATAAGTTCAGAAATACATGTGAGGTGCCTGTGCTAGAGCTGCTAGAAAGCAGCAGACATAAGGGTTAAAAAAGTAACATAACACACATGGCTTTGCCTAAATGCAGGCTGTGTATCAGAGCATTAAAGACCACAAGGAAAGCTACTGCATGAGTACAGGAACTGCTGACAGGCAAAAAGCAGTAGGAGGTCTCCTCTCCTCAAAATCCTCTGTGAGGAGGGTAGCTTTTATGTGACTGGCCAAAAGTACAAACTTCCCTATCTGGAGGCAGGACATCCAAGATGATGTGATGAACAGCCAGGCAGGACTTGATCTTGACTGCTGGACCAGCCTCTGACAGTAAGCTGTTCAGCCTTTGGGTATGAAAATAAGATTCCAATAACTAAAGAAGCAAACATATACTGGATTTTCCTGTTTTGTGGCTTATGACTCAAAGCTGTGTCCAGCTGTGTGTCACCTGCATTAAGTCCCAACCTCGCCCTTTTGCAATTAGCTGGTATAGTTCCCTGAGCAGGGAACACAGGTGCGTGGTCTGGGGCCCTCTTTTCATAAGCGTGTGCTGAGAAGGCATAAGAGAACTGGCATGTTAAGCACCTGTACAGCACAGTCAGGACTTGAATCAGCCTCTGAACTGCCACATCAGCAAACAGGGCAACTCCTGGACCTGAGCCGGCACCAGCTCTGTGGAGCCACCAACTGCAGTAGACAGCGTGCCCCATAAAAACGGCAACATCCATCAGCAGGCAAATGGGAATCTTTAAGCTCATACTGTCTCATCTATGCTTTGCAACTTCCAAGTAAAATTATTAGCATTGCTCCCAGGGAGAGGAGAGAAAGATAAATACGATAGCTTATTTCTGTCTTAGGCCAGGAATTTCAAATGGCCAATAGGGATTATTTCCTTTTTAATACACAGCTTCAAGTTTGAAGGGAGGCATAGGAGAGTATGTATTAAGGCCACAGAAGATTTCTTTCTTGAGCTTGTTTAGTGAGAACAGTGCTATTCAGCTGGCACTGACAGGTTCTACTTACAAAAAAAAAATAATAAAATCTCATTATAGTGTGCCAACACAGCACTTTGCCATATCCTAGATTTCACAGCCTAAAATTACAAGCAAACTTGCCAAAAAAATAAAATAACATGTGAGCATGAGACAAAAGGCAGAGCAAACCAGAAGACAGAACACTGTCAGAAAAATCACATAATTATACCATGAATTATACCATGGGACTTAAGCATCATAGAGCCCCATGAAATGAAAAAGCTCCATTGATTTCCTCTCAGCTCCATGAGTGAGCTCCTTTATCAAATGCCTTTGAAAGTAAGACCTCCCACTGGTTTTCTTATATTAAACTGGGGAAAAAATACATTCTATTGTCAGGGCTGTTGCAAGGATGTAATCAGTGGTTTGGCATCCCAGCTTACAGAAACCAAGCAAGTTGGAAAAAACTCCCTGTACTTATAGTTGCTATTTTTCTTTTCTAATAGAAGGTTGAATATAATTACTTTAAAACTCAGTGACATCAGGGTAGATAACATTAAAACAAATGACCTTTCTTCCAACTACACATTTTCCTCATCATTGTGATAAAGTGATAATTGCCTGGAGATTGCTTATTGTAAAGGCAAGCTCTTGTCACTTACTAATTCCCTCTTTAGGTCACTTTCCTGACAAGCAGAATCATTTACAACATGAACCATGAACCTGAGCCACATTTCTATTCAGTTCTACTGAAAATTAATATGAGAGTATCAGAAGGAATAACGCTGGGGGAGGAAACTTCCATAGGCATCAGGTATTTTGGGAAGCTACCGCATTATCTAAATGTATGGCTGTCATCATCTCAGCTCAAGAGCCAAAACACTGTGTAATCAGCATGAGAAAGAAAATGATCCGATTGATTAGCTGATTAAGATCCACCAGTTCAGAGGGGACAAACATTTACGGAAGGTTTCCTGTTCCTGAAAATTATGGGGTTTGTGTTTTCAGTATTAAATCGTGTTTGGAAATAAGTATAGAGTTATCACATCACATTTGGATTTCCATGAACTCCATACATGGGCTGACATGGACTTACTGTGTAGGCAGAATAGATGAGATAAAACAAAAACTATGAACAGTATTTTCATACACAAAATGTAGAATATGTTTATTTATAATTATGTTCTTTATGCACAAGGGGAAAGCAAAGGAAAGAAAAAAGACAGTGACAGCAAATGCACAAAAGACGCTAAAGCTTTTCCTTTAAGAGGGTATATCTGAAGTGAACAAAAAATTGCAGATGCATCCAGCAGACATCTAAAAAACCTGCAGGTGCAGTAGTAAAATAATTTGAAATATATATAAACTTATATATATACACACATACATTGCTACAGAGAATAGATTATTTGACCTAGAAGGAAAACTGTTCAACATGACAAATTTTACTTATTTGGCTATTGCTTCTTTGCTAGCTGAATCAGAAGAATTCACCTGCTGTTGCAGAGGCAGAGAAGATGTGAAGTGAGGCAACTGTGCATGCGGCTTGGGTCCCGCAGGCAGGCTGGCCCGAGCTGCAGGCAGCCTCAGGGCTGCTCTCACTCCACCTGGTGCTGCAGTCCTGGGGCGCAGTACAAGTTGTACAGTACTGTTGCAAGAGGGCAGTGAGCACCAGGTCTGAAGGGACAAGTCAGGGAGATGTAGATTTATGCCATGGGCCATTCCTTCTCCCTGATCAGAGAGCATTCAGGAGGCTGCTTTTGCCTGCTGCACAAAAGTTTTCAGCCACCATCATGGACTGGCTGAAGGGCAGTCATAGGAACAGCCTCACTAGATCGGATGAAAATTCCCGTCCTTGATGCTTTTCAGACTAAACACATCTATGTTATAATAAATATTCTGGAAGATACTTTCACATACGTGAGAACCTCGAATCCCTCCCACCCACACCCACCTCCCTTCCCTTCCTTCCTAGCTAACCTACCTATTGCCATTAACACTATCGGATACCTATAAATGGACTTCTCTGTGGAAAATACAGATATTGTTCTTCCAGCGATCTGCTCTACTAATTGCACAAAAACTCAGGTTTCAAATTACTTTATTTGAGCAAACCTTAACAAGTAGTTTAGCTTTAAACCATGTTTTATCAGCATCTGCCTTTAGAGGTTGTCAGTACCTCACCTGGGTTAATTAAATCTACTTAGTTTGATGACAATCCAGACTGTTAAGCACTTAGGGGAGGGGAAAAAAAGATAAAGGAAAATAGGAGAGACATGAAGAGATAGTGCAAATTAAAAAAAAAAAAAGAGTAAAGGTAAAATGTGTTATAACAGCAGTGTTTGGAAAAAAGACACTGAAAAGGAAGAGGAAGGGAAAGAGTTATAGCAACTTAGAGAGCAACAAAATGTATGAGGAAAATTCTTTAAAAAACATTTAATAGGATTGTTGCTGTTGTTTTTATTTTCTCTTAAATACAGCTATCTAAGCAGAATATGGATCTTCACTGTATTCCTTCTTTTTCCTGACTCCAGTTCTGAGCTGCCCTAACAGTAGTTTAGAATGATAGCCTTAACTACAATGAGATATGCATAGCCTTCTTCATCTTCATTTTTCAGAAACTATTTATATTAGAGAACTGTAAGCAACCATCATAAGGCTAGTTATGCCAGTGGTATATTAGTCAGATATTTGCCTGTGAAAAAGGAAGCCCATGTCCCCTTTAGAGCAACCCCAGTACTGAATAAAAGACAGAGTATTAAAAATAACTAAATCTGTGAAAGAGGAAAGATTTTTCCAAGCTCTATGTGAAGATATTACTGTGCTTTATTCTTAGTCAATTTAACACTGAATAGCAACTGCCTGTGCGGTTCTCTTCTTTGAAGAGAGCTCTCATTCAAGTTTTTTGTGTCCTTCATTACTTCCATTGGCCAAACTTCCCCAAACTGTACTTCTCATTATGCATCAGGATTAAAGAATTCCCACAGTGCATTGCTTTGATTCAATGAGACAAAAGTTCGCACTATATTACGGGAAACAGAGTTAAGGTTAGTGGCTTACCTGATTTGAGAAGATGATACTTAAAGTACAACCAGCATGTTGGGCTACCACATGTGAAGTAAATAAGGATTAATGTAGAAACAAAATAATTTTATTTCGGTTTTTACCGAAAATAGACATATTTCGCTTCATTCTTTCCAAGGAAATTTAAAATTCAACCGAAACTTACACATTACTTCTACATTTGCAAAAATAAGAGGTGAGGCGTGAGGGAGGTGCTCCTTGTAATACTCCACATATCACCTTGTCTTTATTCAAATGTTTCCTAGAATTTCCTACCAAAATGAGTACAAAAGCAATTGAGATGGGTTAAGCTACCAAGATGTCGAGGGTGCTAATATTACCTTATTCTTTTGTCCTGTTCCATCCAGCAGTTTCTCCTAGTTTTCATTTTCTTCCCTATATAGTCGTACTCATCCACTGTTCAGCATCTCAGGCCACGAATGGCACCTCTGTTGTAAGTTCATATGAGCCAACAGTAAATTCATGGTACATATGGCCATCTCAGGTAAATGGAGACAACTACTGAACTTTAGTTCAACTTAGCAAATGCATGGTGTAGTACTTTCAGGTTCTAGAAAGCCCTGAGCTTTCAGCAAAGAGGGCAGCTATAATATATGCACCTCAAGATTTCAGCCTATAAGTGTTTCTCTAGTACAGTCAATAACTAACTAATTTATCGGGGGGGGGGGGGGCAAGAAAAATTGTTCATGATTTTTTAAGTGTTCAGTAGAAAGGAATCATAAGTTGTTTTCTGACTCCTCTACAACTCCTTAACCAAATCTGGTCATCTTAGGCCGTCTATCAATTTACTAGATGGTGTTTGCTGACATGATGGTATGAATTTCAGCGGTTCCCAAGAGCTGCTGTACCCCTTTTCTTAATGTTTCCACACAAATAGCAAGATGCTGCACAGTACCTGGAAGGCACATGGGACAATACACAGAGCTCCATTTCCAAACCCATGGACTGATAGAACGTGTGAAAAAAATAAGTCAGAAGTATCAGCTAAGAGAACCAAGTCTTAGGGCATGAAGGTGTTATGACTGGCGATAGCAACCAGTTAGAGGGAGGCAATAACAACATTGAATTGTGTTTGAGTATGTAACTTGGTCCAGTTGGATGCTAACCTATAACAATGGGCCAGGGAGGGAGTTGCCTGAACTGCAAAACCTTGTTGTGTTTCTTAAATGATGAGAAAAAACACTGAGGTCTGAAAAGAAACACAGAGATTGAAATATTAAGTTTCTGGTACGCAACAAGTTATTTCTCCTTTGTGGTTAGCTAAAGCAGGGTTCTACTTCCTCTTTCCATTATAAAAGAATACATGGACATTTTGATTTACCCACAAGGCTCAGATTTCTCAAAAAAAAATAAAAAAAAAATCTGTCTGTTGTCCCCAGAGCCATAGATCTGCTCATTCCAAAACAAAGACCACAGCCTGACAGAAAGTCTTCTGATACTGGATATTGGGGAGACTGTCCAGACTCAAGACACCAGAGCAACATCTCACTTCTAAAATTTTAGGTTTGTCCCAATACTGAAATACTGAGCCTAACTGAAAAGGAAATTATTTAAAGTAATCTGATATTTATATTTTTTAGTAAACTAAAGATAATAAACCATAATGACTAGAAACTAGCACATTATTTTCCTTGAGAAAAGGCACAGGAGGTGGAAGAAAGGAAAAACTTCCCACAGGAATGACAGCAGTGGCTCTAGAAAATGTGGTACAGGTGGTATAAACATAAATGAACACATGGTACTCTGGAACAGGAACTTACTGTTTGGGTTTTTTTTTTATTTCCTTGTTTATATTTTTTTAATCTATATGGATTTATTTTGAATACTGAGAATGCTGTCTGTAAAGTTACAAAGTTATGGGTCACTGGAGGGACAGTCCATGACTAATAGTTTCACCCAGGTGGCTCAATATCTCTGCAGTTTTCAGCAAGCTTAGGAGAGTAACTGTCAATTCCCACGATATTTCTCTTCCTGTCAACCACCTCTCATGCCTAACCGTATGTTCTGTCCTCCTCATCAGTCCCTCAGTCCTGACAGAGCTGCATGCTCCTAACTCCACACACATTGCCTCTTTATCCTGCCTGTCCCCATTCTGAAACCTCTGTAAACTGTTATTCCCTGCTCAGAAAGAAACACTCTCTTACTGTTTCCCTAGAGGGTCCATACTTTTTCACGTGTTCTTAACTTACACTCCAAGACTTACACTCCAAATAAAAGAGGAGCCATCAATATGATGAAAATTAGTAAGATTGATCACTCTTTACTACTGTATCTCTGAATCTTGATTTTTATGGGGAGTGGTATCTTTTCCTACAGTCTCAATTTACATTCCAATTCCCTATGGAGATACTCGAGCTATCTCAAAACATGCTGCTTCAGGTATCAAGAGCACTGTAGCCCTCTTACACTACTAAGAAGGTGAATCAATTCTGAAAAAGTGTACATGCAGCTGTGTTACTTCTAAGCTTTTTTTAAAGATTTTCCTTTCATATTTTCATTTCTGACTTGCAAGGAAAAGCAATTATCTACTGCACACTAAAGATCTGTGACTATGTCATGGTTTAACCCCGGCTGGTAATTAAGTACCAAGCAGCTGCTCGCTCACTCCCCCCTCACCCAGAGGGATGGGGAGGAGAGTTGGAAAGGAATGGAAAACTCGAGGGTTGAGATAAGAACAATTTAATAATAGAAACAGAATAAAAATTAAAGAAATAGAATAAAAATTAAAGAACAATAATAAAAACTATGACAATAACAGTTATAATGAAAAGGGGGAGGGAAAGAATAAATTCCAGAGGGAAAGGAAGAAAGAAACACATGATGCACAGTGCAACTGCTCACCGCCTGCTGACTAATGCCCAGCCAGTCCCCGAGCAATGATCCCCACCCCAGCCAGCCCCCCAGGCAGATATACCAGGCACATTGTCCCATGGCATGGAATATCCCTTTGGCTATTTTGGGTCAGCTGACCTGGCTGTGTCCCCTCCCAGTTCCTTGTGCCCCTCCAGCCTTTTCGCTAACAAGGCCTGAGGAACTGAAAAGTCTCACATCAAAGCCAAAACACAGCACTGCACTAGCTTCTAAGAAGATAATTAAGTCCATCCCAGCTGAACCCCGGACAGACTATTTCCCAGATACCTCTAAATGGAGTCCATCAGTTAGTTGTACTTTGATTTCCATTGTTGGAGGTGTAAACCGTTCTCATCAGGTAACTTCCAAATGTGTAATCAAGGTAATATGCACTCATGTCATGATATTTTGCTTGTAGCAGCCTATAAGTGTCTTCAATCTCTTTTAAATTTGTTTATCATAATCAAAATACAAAAGGCCATGCATGGATTTTAAACAACTTTAAATGGTTCAATTTTATAATACTTGTTTAATTTTCATAATTACCACACATCTGTCCACTCCATTTTATGGATCAAGCCCATAAAGCTGGCATTCATTAGTATGCTTAGGTGGCTTACATGCCTCATGAGCAAGAGCCTTTTGATAAGCGAGATGAAAATAATTATTTACCTCATCAGCTCTCTCTCACATCTCTGGATTCCTTGCTGAAACTGCAGATCCTCCAGTGTGATTTTTTTCCCTAAAATTCCCTCAGTACACACTGAAATCAGGTTTACTAGCCATTCTTGGAACAAGTGATTCATAATAATTTGATTCAAATAAAAAATAAATATAATAAATGTGCAGACATACACACAAGGTGGTGAAACAACAAAGCATTCTGAGAGGAATTTAAAAAAATAAAAACACTGAAGTAAGATCCTGTTGTGCTATAGGGTATCCTTAATGCATGATGATTTAATCTTGGAACAAATTTAACAACTGCTTTCATATGCTCATAAAAGTATGATTCACATCTCTCTCACAATTCTTTCCTGATAAGACTAAACAAGCCAACTGAACAGCTCCATCCTCCAAACTATTAGCACAGCAGTTACCACCTTAAAAAAAAAAAAAAAATTATGTCCTTGGGATATAGAGTTTCTTTTTTCTACTTGTATCAATTTTGAGCAGACACATTCCATATGCATTTGTTCATTTATTCAAGGATGGTGCACGTTATAGATGGATTGCAGCAAAAATCAGAATTAATTAGTGAGGGATGGAAGCTGTTAGTATGACTGCACTTTTTAAATGCTTCAGTTGAGTTTATTTAAAGTTTGTTCCTATGCTAAGGACAAGTCAAAAACAAATCCTCATCAGTGGTGCAGGTAATGGAGAAATTTCAAGACCCACAGGAAAATTCAGTGGCTTGATATTACAGCGTGCTTCATTTCATCATCTAAACAATGGGGATTACTATTTAGCCATTAAAGACTGTACATATAAAGGAACACACGCCAGAGGACTTCTCAGGTATTTTCAAATGTATTGTAGGTATTTTCAAATATGTTGTGCACCTTCCAGCTGAACTGAAGTCAACAGAAACTGCAGCCATTAGCTCACTGGAAAGAAGCGCCTCTACTGCTGTTTAATACTATAAAGAAGTCCACTGTAAGACACCTTTTCCCTATCAGAGCACTGGAAAACAGCAGGGGTGTAGGTACACATGAAGGTTTGTTGCCTGTAGTACCCAAAGACAAGAGCTTCAATTATAAAGATAGTCAACTCAGGATAGGAGAAACAGAGGACTAATTTTAAAAGTGACACATGAAAAAAACAAAAAGATCCTCCTCAAAACTTCAGAGAAACAAAAGCCCAGGAAGGGCAAAGTAAGGAGAAAGAAAAGAATTATGTAAAATCAGTTTTGCTCCCAAAGTGCTGGAAAAATTAAGAACTTCAATTTATTAGATTATCTAAGATGAGTTTCTACCAGACTAGTTATTGGTTTTCACCAGCCACACTTTGTTAGAGAGGAGTAAGCTCTTTTGCTCCCTGCTACATCTGCCAGTGCCCTGCATACTGCAGTGCAATGCGTGGTGGTCTCAGCTGGTTCTCATCCAGCACTTGCATCAGCATTTCCATCCTTCTCTCCTGGGCTGAACTTGCTTACTTCTGTTTATCTCACACCGACTACAATTCAAACACAGCGCAATCCAAACCTGTCAAAAAACATCAAGAGAAGGTGAATCCACAACTTGTTTCCATAAGGTTTTATGGAAGTTAATAACTTCTGGGGTTTGGGGTTTTTTTGTTTGTTTGGGGGATTTTTAATTCCTTAATTTTTAGATTTCTCTTTGTTTGGCTTCAGCTTCGCTCATTCAGTTTCCTGTTTTGCCTTTGCCCATGGGACTACAGAGCCTTTCTTCTGCCACTACTTTTCCTCTTTACCTCAGTGTCTCTAAGTGTAGAAAGATGTTTTTAATATTCTTTTGGAAAAAAAAACCTCAGGAAAGCTATGCTACGCTTTTCAAAGGACACTTATTCAAGCTACCAACCCTCTACGCTTGCAATAAGCTGCTGACAAACAGGCTTTATTCATCTACCAGTCATAATACTGTTTTGTTTCTGCATCAAAATAAGTTCTGCATGCATTTGGTTCTCCAGACAATGAGGATTATTATTTTTGCTTCCTACTTATAGAGAACACTAGAAAAAGAAGTAAATTCTTTACAGACAAAATTTGCAAATACCAGAGCTGTTAGGTTATTGTTGCATTTTTCCTTGTTTACCCTTTTAACAATTTTCAACCAGTGCTTCCCACTCTCTTAACACTTTCCTGTGGGGATCATCCTGCTTTGGAGCCAAACATTCAAAAGAAGGTTTTCCACCCCACGCTGCTGAGGGGCCATAGAGAAGCCATACATGGTCAGGAAACACAGGCTGAACGAAGCCAGGGTAGCAAAGGGCAAGGCCAACACCAACCATCCCCTAATCTGAGGGAGTCTGCAGCCTGCTCTAGTTACTTTTTTACATTGCACCAGTGAAAACCAGTAAACTTGACCCCAAAGGTAGACACATAAGTTGGGGCTTTTCTAAAGAAAATAATGAACACTGAAAAATCCTTGACAGCTATAACAAGAACTTGGTTCATGACGTGAGCTGCTTGCTGAGGCTGACCACCACACCTCATTGCAGAGGTGGTTTTCATCCATTAACTCCTCCATCTTTCCAGTCCTACTGCTGGTTGAATCTCACCCCTTCCTTACCCATGCCCCTGTCCCTCAAAGGCATTCACTTTTCAGTCCTCTGTGTCCCTGCTGCCCCTCTCACTTTCTGTTTGCTTTGGACTGGGCAGCCATAGTGATGGACACATAGAAATGCACATGCACATGCTGATGCATCCTTTTCAGCAGCAGATGGTACACTCCTCCAAGGATTATTCCATCTTGAAAGCTTTTTTTTTTTTGCCTCCCACATGACTCATTTCATCCAAGATGACAGCATCTTGTCATGCCCACTCTCCGTTAGCCCAGCATTTTCTTCCTCCTGTGTCACTTCCAGCAGTGATTCACAAGCCCACAAATTATTCTGCCATTACTTATATTTGTTTATGAAATTGCCAACAGATGGGTAATGGTCTTCCAAAATAATAGTTACCTCCAGGCACACATATTGACAAAGTACCATGAAATGCTTTTGTTTATACCCTGTGCTTTTCTTTATGATACATGAAAAGTGCCTTAATTGCTTTCTGAAAGTCTTTCTGACTTAACTGCTGTTCCTCAGTCAAGTCAGTTTTCCATAACGTTGAGACCTTACCCTCCGTGGTCTCCCAGTCACACCCAGGAAGCCAAGATTCAGTATTACTGCTACTCTATTTTGCTCTTAGAAACAGTCAGAAAGCATCATTTCTTTCAAGACTTAAAAAAGTTATTAAAAAGTTTACATTATTTTAAATGTAAGAAGATACATTGGCATAGCCAAATATAGTCATGAAAGACTGAAAAAAGAGGATGGGCTTGTAAATTAATGGGCTAAAATTTAATACATTTGGAAATGAGCCCCAAAAGACCAGCAACACAGTGAAGAGCTAGATGCTTTCACTCATCAAATTCTTTTCCAGATATATTTTTTTGCCCTTTTTTTTTTAATATAGTCTAGGTCTGGTGATCTCCTTTTTTCCTATATGCCTCTTTTACATGTTAGCACTTTATGTAAACCTAAAAGGAATAGAAAGGTGAATTCATACTGAAATGACCAAAAATGTTGTAGTTTTGCTTTATGGCTCACCCTTAAGTTAGAATAAAGTGCAAATACACTTCTTAGATTTCTTTTTCATCTCCTAGATCTGCCTATTTTGAGAAACCATATCTCCCTCTAAGGCTTTTTCAGGCTTAAGTAAGACTGATTTAGGGATGAATAGAAACAACCCCAGGCAAAATATGAGGATTAAGCAAGAAATATTTACTCAACTTTAACCATGGTAGCTTGAATGTTATTATAGTCATTCAGCATTTTTGTAGAACTCATCCTTAAAATATTCCTGAAGTCCATGTCTTAGCTCACAAGAAACTCAGAAAAGCAGTGTAACTCTCAAAGGTAGATTTTGGATGTCATTTTTAGAGGGGTAATGGGCTTCAGCTCATTTCTGATGTAATGAACCTGACCTAGAGGAAGAAAGCCTTATCACAATTGCATCTAATACAAGTGTTGCAAGTTCCTTTGATGGTTTTCTTTTTATATCAGTTATTTTATTTTTAAATTGACTAAGGAATAGTTTTCTCCAGTCCATAATAAATTCAGTAGCAACTCTGAATGAATCACACACTTGTGATGGTGTTATGACTTTTTTTCTGTCAGTATCCCCTTTGATGAGTCCCCAAAATCTCAAGGAACAGGCATGGTTTTCCTAACTGAAAGTTTCAAAACACCAAATTAAAAGTTTACATCATTATAATATACATTAAAACAGCAGGTGAGTAACCAGTAAAACAGTTGCTAAATACTTTTTATGGGGTATTTTAAAACTTTAAATTTCTCTTTTTAAAAAGAAACACATAAACACATCAAACAGCAAGACTCATTTGTACCCTCCAGCAGTCCCTGAATCAAGATGTTTTCTCAGTGTAGTTAACTTGCAAGTCACTGCAAGTCAATAACTGACACACCTGACTGCGTAGTTCCCTACTCTTCCTTCCCATTCTCTCATTTAGATTGTTTTTTATCTGTGCTTTAACAATTCGGCATTCATTTCTTTAGAAAGTGTCAGTAAACACACCATTGAAAGAGACTGATCTATAGATCCAGACAAGCCTAGCAATGATCAGAACCTAGCTGTAAAAGACTAAATCACAATGTTAGCAGACATAAAACTCTTTAACAATGCCATGAAGGTGCTAGGTATGCTCAGCCCATTGCTTTAAAGACCAGTTCTTTGCTGTTCAAAATACACATACTGCAGAACCCAAGGACTGGGTGAGACTCGGACTGTCCATGTAAAAAGCATTTTAAAAGGATTCCAGTTGCAGACATCACATAGAATAGAATCTGAAACATATAAATCCCCATTCTGGAGCTGAAAGAATAATTTTGATGTTGTGTTTGTTAAGATTAGTTTCAATTTAGCAGTGGTCTGCAGATTTCTAAAAGGGCTAAGTGACTCATTGGCACAGTATTTGGCTCACCACTGGATGTCTACAGTTCACAGACTATAGGAATCACATTGCAGCATACAATAACTTCTGAGTATTGTAATAAATACACTTCCAAAGAACACAAAATAATAATAATGAAAACGGTTGAGTGTCATTTACAATATCAGTGTGGAAAAAGCCAGAAATATAATGCACTCTACATAATTACTCTACTGGAATGTCGTGTTAATGACTATGCTGCACACTGAAAGATAACTTTCCAGAAATTTTTGCCTATTGTCTCCAGTGACCAGTGTTAGGATCCAATGAAATGGGATGAAGCTGCACCAGGGGAAGTTCAGATTGGACATTAGGAAAAGGTTCTTCACTGAGAGGGTGGTCAGTCACTGAAACAGGTTCCTCAGGGAAAGGGTCATGGCACCAGCCCTGTCACAGTTCAAAGAGCATCTGGACAATGCTCTTAGTCATATGGTTTAGTTTCAGGCTGTCGTGTGAGGAACAGGGAGTTGGACTCAATGATCCTTATGAGTCCCTTCCAACTTGGGATATTCTGTGATTCTGTGATTCTGTGAAAAGACTCATATCTGCATTGTACCATTTTTGAGTCCCTGGTAAGATTATTTACAGTGCATGTGTATGGAAAATTGATAGATACTGCACATTTGGTGCTCTTTTCATGATGTTTGCTACATTCAGCATGATATAAGATTACAGATTTAAAATATGTTTCCTAGCTCATCCCACTGTATAAATCAATGTATTAAGCCAGCCTAGCAGAAATCTAGAGACAGACACAGAGGAAATCTGCTTATTCTAAGATTAAAAAAAAAAAAAAAAAGCAGGATTATTTCTTATATAAGTAAAGATGAATAAACATTTATATACTAAGTTACTTGCCAAAGCATAAGCCATTTTCCATGTGTTCCAAAGGCAGGAGGGGAAAGGGCATGAAAACTACCGCAGAGAAGAAAAAGTTTATTGGCTTACAACAGATTTGCTCCTTTAAAAAAGAAACATACTGTTTAACTAAAGAATACATCTACTAAGGCAATAGCACATGTTCTTCATAAAGGTGAAAAATATTACCTTTTTAGAGAAAGCAAGTCTACACTCCGAATTATAAGGTATACATCTGACTGTGGGATGCTAATTTAAGGAGTTTATACCTATTTGTAGGGATATTGCAGCTGACTTCTAGCTGAAAAAGAGTGGGGACAAATTTTCATTTCTGGAGATGCTGGCTTTGTCACATTTCACAGTTTCCATGTTGGTTTTTTTTTCTTCTTTTGAGGTATTCTCAGAAGATAATGAGAATACCTCCTATACACATAGAATTTATCTGTCCCTTATTGCCTTTCTGGCTTATCCTTCTCCAGAAAAATAATCTAAAACAGCTAAAAGAAATTAGAGTCAGAGGTAGAAGAATATGCTGTATATTATGGGTAGAAAGTAGAGGAAATTGTGATTCACTATCAAGTATCGTAATGGATAGGAGAACCAATTCATAAATTCAATGTAAGCTTGTTTCCTTATGCATCATAAAGAGTCATTACTTCATAAAGCATGGATTTATTATCTTTGGTATCAGATAGCCAGCCTTGTCAAAGAAAAATGTAACATTTTCTGAAGAATACTTGATAGCAGTGGGCCACAATATTACTAGTGTATTACCAGCTACTGCTAATAATACTAACACTAGAACATGAACAAAAAGGGAAGACAAATTCTGAAAACCTGGTGCTTCTATGAACAGCATCAGTAAAGAGATCAAATTAAACTACTACAGACAGAAAGACAAATGTAATTAACCCACACTGCCACTTTATGAATGGGCAAAAGAAAGACATGGCATGTGGGTTGTCCTGAGATTTTTGTCTTCATATGTCAAAACCAGTTATGGGCAAAGTAAATTTCTTTTTGTCTGAATAATTTACTCTTACTATTTATTTTGAGGGTTGATGAGGCATCCTTAGCCAAAACTTAAAAAGCAGTCAGAACTGACCATTTGATGATCTTTTATAATAGTCCTTTTGCCCTATTCCACTGTATAAGAGAGGCTGCAAGGGAAAGGGAAACAGCTCAAAGGGAAAAAGAACCAGAGTTATCAAAGAAACAATGTTAGACAGAAGCTAGAAAAAGTCTCCAAGAATGATGTCTGGGGTAATAAGTGGAAATATATAGAGAAAAAAAGAGAGTGTGTCCTGGCTTGATCATTACCTCTAGCTTAGCAAGGCAGAGAAGATGAAATACTTGCAGATCTGGGAAAAAGGAAAAGAAAGGAGAAACTAAGATGTTATCTTGACAGCAGCCTTCCTCCAGCTATGTGATAATCAGTGAGACCAAGCAGACAATCATTTAGTGCTACAAAGAAGACAATTATCTCTCTGTGGCATTTGGCCAAGCCACACTAACTCATTGCAGGCTAGATCAGATTTTCTCCAAAAGCCCACATCTTTTATTATTTCCAGTAAGACAGAAAGCCATGTACCCTTGTCTACAATGGGTTCTATGCCACAGAGACAAAAAGACAAACAAATGGACCCTAAGGAACCATAAAGGAAAATACCAGATTTAAGCTGAAGGAAAATCCAAAGGGTACAATCTGAATGATTGACTGGGCTGTGACAATGCATAGAGAAAAGGGGGGGGAAAGTTAAAACACTGCTGTGACAGAAGGAATGAGAAAAGAAGGAAGAGAGAAAGAATGAGGTGAAACAGACTCTAGAAGGGGCAATTTGAAGGACTCTTGGTCGATTAAGGTGCAGAGGGGGAAAGAGAGAGAGGCAAGAAGACAGGGAGGAGATGAGACAAATACCAAAAAATGGCACACTGTCTGAACTGTTGTAATTTTCAGTTGTCTTTGTCTTCTAATCCCTCATTTTGCATTAATATGACTAAATGACAAACTGAAAACATTTTGAAGGATGTCTCTGGAAGTGCGGCTGTATGTACTGCCTTCAGTGGGTTTGGGCCTCCCCAGCCCGTTGCTAAAGCTCTTTTGACAATTTTAGAGAGACTACAGACTAAATGCTCTTTTAAGGCGGGGAGGGGGGGAAGACATGTCCATTTTCCAAACTGAAAAAGGAGACAAAAGTTATCTTCCAACTACCTAAATGGGTTGTAACTTTCAATGTATTTTTGTAGCTTAAACTTAGTAAAACTGTATGTATAACACTTCTTTTGCTAGTCGCTAAGAGCGGCGCGGCAGCACAAAGACAACGGGTTCTCGCAAAAATATATTCTGCTGGACTGACTTTGATGGAGATGCAAAGCCTTTGCCATTAGCCAAAACTCAAACCTTATTATCAAGCAAAAAAAACCATTTTGTTTGTCAGAAGGGAAAAGAGGCAAAGAGGTGCAAGAATGACTTTCTTCAATCTCTACCACCACTGCCTTGTTAAATACCTTGCTGCATTGGCAAGTTCTGTAGCTTCAGGAATATTGTGTCCCAAATCTTATTAGCAACATTCATTTAATGTTGACAGTCTTTTTTTCACTTGATGCATCTGTGCATTCACTCTTACCCATATAAGCTTGTTAAAAAAAGATTTTATTCTGCTATCTCATTTGTAATTAAGCCTAAATCATGGTTTAAGCTTGCAAAAGCATCAAAGGCACCATTACACCTTAACTTGCCTTAGGTTTGTTTCAGCTGGGACACTTTAGATAAGAGATACATAAACCTAAAGCATGACGGAGTAAAATGTGTTGAGATTTCAGAGCTTTACATGGGGACACGGAGCACAGAAGGCAGAGTGACTGAATGAGTTACTGGGACATCTACAAGGTCACTATGAGTGAGACATTGACAGGCCTTTAGATGGATGGTTACCTAATAGTGAACGCTCTAGTGATCTTTAAATGTTATACAACATGAATGTCCAAAGACGGCTGGAACCACAGATGCTGCTTGTCATGTGCCAAGCATCGTTAAGGGAGCAAACTGGAGGTAACTCCTCCAAATCTTCACCAGCCTACCAAATTGTCTCTTTTTGCCAACAAGGCATGGCTGCACTGCCAGAGATGATGTCGTGCAGAGACACATGAGGAAGGCTGAGAAACACAACAGTCGACCAGGTACAAAACCATCCTAGTGAAAACAGGCAGTCTCCGCGCTTCCATGCTAGAGCCAATCCAAGCACTGAACAAACAGTACAGTAACACATTATAGGAAACTAAGATATTATTTTTGTTTAAAGGATGATTGACATCATCCAGGAGGACTGAAGCATTAACATTCAATCTACTTAAGAAGAATGATAGATGATAAAAATTGGAAGGGTGTGAAAAAAGCTACTTGGGAAAAATTTACATTAGCTTTTGCTTCAGTAGCTTATGTAATAACATCCTGAGAGGAGTGCAGTCAGGAACGTTAAGTAGTTTGGGGGCTTTTTTCCTCTTAAAAATATCAAGTATTTTCTTCCTTGTTGGCTGCTGGTTCTTTGTTGGATGGTTGTTTGGGTTTTTTTTTTTGCTTGGAGATCTCTGTTGATGGCTGGAGAGCAACTGGGTATATTAAATTACAGTGTACAGCATGCTAAAACCTGAGCAACTTAAAATTGAAGAAGTTTTTAGACTTAGAATATGATAAATCAGTCTTGTAAGCATCTAGTAAACTCAAAAAAAGAAATCTTTGTTTCTGAAATTTCCCAGCCCACCATCTTTTACATCGGCCTGAAAAAAAAAAATCCATTAATTTCTTCTTTCAGTCTTACAAATTCTTTTCTTCAAATAAACACCAAAACCTGATATGAACAAAAAAATGCCAAAGCAAGGTTTACAGGCTTTCATGTTCCATAAAGAATAAAAAAATATATAAATTCATCTAATAAAAAAATGTATCAAAAATAAAATACTATTTTTTACTTGTTGTTGGTGGTCTGGTTTTTTGTTCAACCATAGTCTTAAAAGTATTTTTTAAATACTGTAGATTCAAACGAAATTGTGTCCAGGAGGTTTCTGCATGCACACACACAGGAAACAGCTTAAAAGAACTCTAAGAAATGCTTCCTGAATTTAAAGATTTCCTTGGGAGTTATTCAACTTACAAATGTTGTAAACAATATTCAAATAGTGGAGTCAGCATGGATGTTGGCTTTTTTATTAAAAAAATTATAAACGTAATTTGCAAATATTGCTATTTTGGAAAGAAGACAAAGTGTCATAACTGAGGTGGAACATGGTTCCAACATATCTATACAGTTTATACTTACTTCTATAACACTTCTGTAATGTTTGCATACTCTTTTGTTCCTCAAAACAATTAATTTTAGTTTAAATAATTTATTTTATGAAAAATACTATTTAAAATACTTCTTTACTAGGTGTTCTACTTCAAAGGTTTTTCTGGATGACTGTGGTGGTTTGATCCGGGTTAACAGATATAGTCCCACCTGGCCACTCCCCTGATGGACTGGGAGAAAATAAGAACAGTGAGAAAACTTGTTGGGTCAAGATAAGGACACAGGGATCACTTGTGAATTACCATCATAGGCAAAACAGACTTGACTTGGACAAATTAGCTGAATATATTGCCAAGTAAAATAAATATTTAATTTATATTTCATGTAGCAGGGAATAAAAAGAAAAAGAAACAAACATTTACGCACTTAGGAAAAACATTTTTTCTCCCCTTTTCCCAGGTTCAACTACAAACACCTCCACGCTCCCCTTGTTATTACTGCAAGTTACACTCAGTCCCTTCAGTGAGGTAAAGGGCAGCACAGGGGGATTGTGGTCAGGAGGTAGAGGCTTCTGGCTGTTGCTCCTTCCTTCTCTTTCTTTTCTTCAGTGTGTGTTCCCCAGAAGCTGCAGTCCTTTCTGGGGTTTATCTTCTCCAGCACAGGTTCATCCATGGGTGCAGTCCCTTCAGAGAAGCACCTGCTTCCTCATGGGTCCTCCACAGACCACAGTCCTTTCAGAGGCAAGGGGTGTCTGCTCCACCACAGAGCATGTCCACCCCCTCCTCTGACCTTGGTGTACCCTCTGCTGGTTTTCAATCTTTTTGTTCCCTTCTCTCCCTTTTCAGTTGTTTTCTGTCCTTTCTGAAGTGTTTTCACAGGGGTGCCACCAGCTTCACTGATGGGCTCAACCACGCCCCATGATGGGTCTGTTGGAGCTGGCAGAACTGGCTTTGTCTGGCACAGTGCAGCCCCTGGCCTTTTGTCATGGAGGTCATGTTGTGACCTCTGCTACCAAAACCTTGCCACGTAAACCCAGTACAATGGTGAAAAAAAGATTAACTATGCTTGTTGACCAAACTGAAAAGAAGAGGACTAATGCCAAGTTAAAATCGACAGATTATACACAGCCTATATCGTCAAAGGAGTCCATCTGAAAGATTTCATCAATATCCACAAGGAACAAACACCCACATAAGTGAATCAGTCACTAGACAATGCACAAGTACTGAGTACTACCTTCCAAACACATCTGTATTTGTAAAAAGACATACTTCATTGTCTGATGACAGACAGCCCACCAAAAAGAAAAAAGATGTCACCATAATAAATAGAAGCCACATGTGTAATAAAAGTATCAACAAAGTTATAAAGAGATACTGAATATTCTGCCTGGCATACAAACTCTGATTATCAGCATCACAATTAATTACATTCATCATTACAAATCAAAAATTGTGAATGATAATTTTTACATCTATCTTAGACAATAAAGTAACATATTTTAATTAAGAAAATTGAGAAATGTTTTTATCCTGCACACAGAAGGAATTCTTAATGCAAAAGTAATCAGCAGAAAGTGATCAGATAATTAAATCACAATCAGAATGATCTAGAACAGCAAAAATTCTTATTAACAGCCGATCTGATTTTGAAGACAAGAAATTTAGAGACCTCTAAGTCCTGAGCATATCATGCATTGATCAAGTAAGTGTAAAGTAACAGGACATCTAGCAGCATGTAAAACTTGGGGTAACTTAACATGAAATAGAGTCCTATCTAACTGTGTCAGAACCAAGAGCCACTCAACATAGCTTCCCTCCCACAGATAGAGTAGAAATCCTTCCTTATGAAGACCTTAGTTGCCAAAATCAAGGCAAATATAAGAAAAAGACACAAAAGTAAATTAAATTTCTTCTGTTTTCAGGCAAACCTAGAAGATACTGTCCAGGTTAACAAATTTATAACCATTCACGTGACAACAGGTTAATAAGACTGGAAATAGTAAATTCAGCAATAAAGACATGACAACAGGGCTCAACTAATACCAAAACAATAGAAATTTACTTGCAAAGGGCAGTGAATTACAGATTCTTCATCACATAAAAGTGGTTGCTTCATTTCCCAGAAAATGCAACAGTGTGTAAGAATATATTCTGTGCAAATATAATAATTCAAAGAACTATTGCCTCTAGTAACATTGGATTGGAAAGTTGTATCAGAGAAATCAAGTGCTAGAACAGAAAAAGTATGTATCTTAGAAAGAGAAATTATTGGCAGAGTTTAACTACATAAGAGTCACAAGCCTGAAAATCCTCACTATTCAATTACTGCCTTCCACAGACACAGTCTAATTCAGTGTACGTTAATTCTCCCCCGTGGACCTGAAAGTGCAGTTTCCATGCATGTGTAGAGTTACCTCTGTTGTACCACTCTTGAGAAGCTCAGCACAAAGCTTATCCCTAACTGGATCCAAAAGCCAGGCACTCCACATCTTATGGTTCCTAAAAATGCCTCACACACACCAACAGATGCAGCTACCGTAGAAGGTGCACTTGCTACTTACCAGTTTATTTTATAACGGTAATGGTTATATGGTCAGACCACTTGATCAGGAGAACAATGTTTAACTGCTCTTTGAAGATTCCCATCAGCCAGGAGAGCACATTCATCAGTGATCAACAGGCTGTTTTGTACAGGGACACATCCCACCCATCCCATCTGAAGGTCTGCAGACCACACTCACCAAAACACCACACTCAAGGATGCCCTGGAAGGAAGACCGCTGCAAAAATTACATTTACTCTTCTCCTCTCCTTGTGGTCAAAGAAATCTTTATTTCTTGTACTGAGGCACAACACCAGTAAAAATGATAGAAGGTTATTCTATGACTGCACTTCTAGGGAAGCATCTGAATTTGAATTTCTCCTAGGCAAGGAGGGGAACTGAGATGTAGTTTCTCACATTCTACATTTACACTCTATTCATCAAGCCATGATCCTGCCTGGGTAGTTGGTAACAGCACCATCAGGCACACCTTGAAAGACAAGAAGCGAATAAGAGTGCTCATTGTCTTGGGAGACAGAAAAAAGGCAAAAGGCTCCAGGGTTTCAAAAGAGAGTTTGATAAACTAGTTTCATCTTGGACTGAAATTTAAGCAAGTCATCTGCTGGGTGGGATTAATGAGCTGTCCTATTTGTCTGTATGTCTGGGGCAGCTGAGCTGTTGGACATTTTGCTTAGCGTACTGGGTAAGTTTTGTTATGAAGTGTTTTGCTCTTTTCCATGTGTTGCAGAGATTGCCTAGGCATCTCACTAAATGGTTTTGACTTCTTTTAAGTAATCAAGCACCTAGGTGCCCAAGTCATTTTTTGATAATGAGTAAAGAGAAGTATCATGGACTTAGTACAAGTGCCTCTAGAAGGTGACATGTTCGTGTCTGAAGGACTATGGTAGTGATCGCATTTCTTAAACCCCTGTCACATGCAAATAAATATTTCAAGGAGCTTGAGAAGAATTACCTTACCCCATTAAAAAAAAGGTGCCATGTTTGTTTCTCCAGACTAAGTGGACTCCTCAGTGCTTATTAAACCTTGCTGAACACTCTATATAGATATTCTAGACATGTCTTTGGCATTTTACTTTCTAAGGAGACATTACTTTCCTCATTTTTATTTCAGACAAGACATAACCTGAAGATAAAAACAATAGAAGGAAGCTTGTTTCACAAGAGAAGCAGAGCAGATCAAAAATTACTTTTCAGTATGACTGAATCATAAAATTGTCATATAATTGTCCAACTCAGCCTAGCTGGTTTTGTTATGTTTTCTAGTACTTGCATCACAGACCAATAAAGTGGAAATGTTAGGAGTAGTGGCATAAAAATTATTCACAAGTCAAAAACTATGCAAAAGAAGAAAAGAAATTACACAGGCAGTAAATATTTTGCTAAACTATTTATTCTTTTTTTGAGAAAGCAGAAGTACCATCATTCCTTAAAAACTGTCTTGAAAACTATACATTTCCAAGACAACTGAAAAAACAGCCCATTTAAGTTACTGCTATTTCGGTTCCCTCACTCCAATTGTGCTATATATTATTGCATGGTTCAGTGGAAGGTCTTCAGAGAACATAAAACCTCTGATTCAATATCCTTGTCTAAACCATCTCTGTATGTACAAGATCAATAACTAAACCACAAAAGGTTCCAGAAATAAGAAAATGAACTAATTGCTGTACTTCAGCTTTAATTAGCACTAGGTGTTTTCCAAACACCACCTCTGTTTGTCACTGTTGATCTAATAGTACCCCCTTTAAGTTCAGGGGTTTGCCTTGTGTAGGTTATGCAGAATCAGAGCAAAGAGCAAAGGTTTTCATTCTTTCTACTGGAAATCTCCAGCTATAAGATATTGGGGGGTTTATGTCACACTAGTAAATCTTCGTGTTTAGTCCACTGGGAATTTGTCTCAAACTGCCAGACGATACCTAAGTTAGACAACATGTAACTGTAACTACTTTCAAAGGGCAAAGTAGGCATTTTCAGGAACCTAAGGTGACTAACATATCAGCGTAAGGGAGAAAGTGTTATAAGGAAAATAATCAGCCATAGGAAAGCTAGGAGGCATGCATTGCTTCCATACTCTGTGTTGGCTTTACTATATATTTGAGAACAAACACCAGTGAGGGAAAAAGAGACCAAGACAAATTGTGTCACAGTAGCTTGGTTTTCCACCCTTCTGCAATTTGATGCGTACGGATGAAGTTACTGGGTGCACAGGTGGTGTCATTGACTCCACAATGCCATCAGGCCAAGGAGGCAAAAGCACAAGGCTATGAAGCTGGAGGAAGACGGGAAGAGGCTTTAATGAATAGCTACATACAGACACCTTATTTAAGTCCTCAGATCACAAGAGTATGACAGCACTACCTATTTTGCTGTGCAACTTAGACCCAAAATACATCCAAATGAGAATTTTCCATGTATGTAATAGTTAAAGCCCATTTTGCACAACTCCAAATGGAATATTACAGTGGGAAACAGAGGAGGTTCATATCCCTCACATTCCTGCAAGTATGTTAAAAATAAATGCAGTAGTCCAAATTCAACAACAAATTCACCTCTGCAAATAGATGCCTGTATCAATGACACAAAGCCCAGAAGAACTGCCGTTATTCATCCTAGCTCTTGTGTTTAGCCCCGTGAATGCCTACAGCAGGGAAGCACCTGTCTGGAGGTACCGTGTGTATATAGATGTAATGTTGTGTGTAAACCAGGTCACAGAAGCACATGATTAGACGGCAAAATGTTTTCATAAGCCTAGTATTCAGATCTGCTGTGAGAGGTTCTGATGAAAACAGCGAATTTGATCTAAGGAAATGATGTTTCATAAATGATTGGTATCCACAAACATTTATGGAAAATACAGCAACATTTTGACAGGTCTTTGCTATCCCTCCTGCTAGATTGCTTATGAATCCAAGCTTCATAGATCAACAGCTAAATATCCCAGGTCCCAGACAGCCCAGCCCAGGACATTCCAGCATCTACAGCTCTGGTCCATCATAGTCCCAACATGCCAGCAGCGCTGGGAACTCCCGTCTGAGCCAGGGGTTCAGAGCTTCCCACCTCTTTCCCATACAAGTAGCAGCAAGGCAATTTGCCACAGACCTATTTCCTACCTTTTCCCAGAAAAATCAGCAGATTAAGATTTTCAGAATCAAAACTTTTTTGAACCCTTTGCTTGCAGAGCAGATTCCAGACATCATTCTGCCCTGAAACAATATAAGCATTTTCAGTGTGTCAGAATTTCCCCAGCACAAAAATGCTGAATTTGTAATTGCTCTCCTGGAGACTTACTCTCAGATCAGATGCTTTTTTTTCAGTTGAAAAAAGGCACGTTTCTGTAAACACACAGCTTTCTTGTTCAGTTGGGTTAGCAGAAGACAGCTTATATGCAGATACTCTGTGTCAAAACCAACAATATACTTTTTCTGAATACTGTTTTAAAAGAATTAATCTAAAGCTTTTCCATTAACATTAATGAACACTATACACTTAAATACCCTGTGAAAAGGAGAGAGAATGGACACTATCAGTGCATGAATAGTCAGCAAGTCTTACAAATTACAGAAGCCCTGAGGGAAATTCATGTTCTAAGTGAGTCAGTGCGTGATTGAAAGTGACACATCAGGGAAGTATATTCCATTCCATTTAAATTATTGTCTTTCTTTAGGCTCTTATGTTGCTTATGATGGATTATATTTTGTTTGCCAGAGATTCTGTGTTTTCACTGTTAGCAAGTGTACATCTGCTGCTTCAGCACTCCAAGGTACCAGCTTCAATTAGCGTAATATTCTCATTAAATTGTTTATAATGTCTGCTATGCAAATACAACAGGGGAAGCAGATAATATAGGTCATTTTGAGTATCTCAGTTAAATTAAAGATATGGCCTTTTAAAAGGCAAACAATACTGTTATTAATACAAATATTATACATATCAAAGTCTCATGTGTCTTTGGTTATGGCAGGGGCTAGGTACCAGGGGTACAATAAAATGTATCTATTCTACTAAATTTGACACCAGACTGCCATTAAGAAGGAGATAGCTCCTTCAAACAAAGGGAGGTCCCATTTTCCCAGTTTTGGAGCTACCAGCATTTTTTGCAGTATTAGCCTTGAACAGCACTCATAAGAAACCAAGCAATGAAATGCCTTGCCCACACATGGGCTTGTGTTTATGGAAGATCTTTTTGCTCTTTTTTTATTCCAGATCTTCACTACATTTTACTGGTCTTTGAAATAACAGGCAGTCCCCATATTGCCCACTAAAATCTTCCTCTAGTCTGTACAAGTCCCAGCTGGAATTAATGTCATCCATACTCAGCTTCCCACTTTTTCCTCTGCTCCCCTGTATTACTTTCTAATGGCTCAGACCCAAAGGAAACTGTCCCTAAAAAAAGTAGGTGAATAGGAAACAAACACCCACTCATCGTCCCTGAACCTTTCCTCCAGACTCATTGACACGCCAGCTATCTCTAGTCAGTATCTCCACATCCTGATTTAGCAAAAAAACCCAGTGCTTTTAAGTGAGCTACAAGTGAGCTCAGTCTTGTACGAATTGTTCTTTAAAGTCTGCACAATAAAACCTCAAGCCCTGAACGAATGCACCACAGAGGTATCAAAACACTTCATCCAGTTTAGTACTCTCTTGAAAAAGTTCCTTACAGCTCTTTTACTTCTCCAAAACAGGGCTGAGCACACACACACACATTTCAGAATGACATCTCAAGCTCACACATAATCACTTTTTACAATCTTTCCCATGAAATGGTGGAAAAAACCCTGGAATTTTATATGCACCAATATTAATATCCTTAACACTACTAGTACAGTCACCACAACTGTCAGTACACAAGGTACACATGTATCTTCACAGTTGGCTAAACTGTATTGTCAAAGAAGCCTTGCAGACAAACTGCAAGCAAAGCTACACTTCGGAAGAGAGCATAGTCTGAAATTTAAATTTTATTTCTTATTAAAATTTATTAAATTTGAAGCTGATATGGGTAAGTTCAGAAAAGAAATTATCCATTTTTCTGACTGATCAGACCATAATAAGGGAGTCATATGCTTACTGTCCTCATAAAAGTTTTTAAATCTTTTTAAGCCAAAAACATACACGTGTATTTATTAATCATACTATATAACAATATTATATCATATAACCATCCCACAGTCAGCTAAGAAATACCTGTCTGCAAGGCTGTTATTATACATGTCCCCTACACTTCATTGTAGTTCATAAATGTTTCATCCATATGAGATTTTGATACAATTTTTATTTTTAATATTATATCCTAAAAGGCTCAGGACAAAATTAATCTCTTGTATAATGTTAGTGGACCAATTGGAGATGCAGCAGGAAAGAATTTTGCCCCTATTCTTTCCTGAAGGTGATGTGAGCAACCATAAAGGTGACCTGTAGAAGCAAGAAATTACTGAGCAGAAGAAGATGTCTTCTGAAGAACACTGACAAATGCCTGCCAACCTGAAACTGTAAGTCTGGGAACTAGGCATGGGAACCAGAAACATCTTTGAAAAGTGAAACTGGCCTCTTTGAAGTACAGCTGGGGTACTTAGAAACCACAGACATCCTGAGACACCACCAATAAGCACAAAATCAAGGGACTGTAATGGCAACTTACCATCTGAAAAGGTGGAAAACAGAACAGAGCAGGTGGAAAAATAAAATGGCTCTGAAAGAACAGAAAACAACATCATCTATTGGCTGCTTTAAATAGGATGTCTTATACCTTCTTACTTCTCTATGTTATAAAAATGAATTAATTTTTATCCAAAAATGCAGTCTCTATCTCTGTTAGTATGGGAGAACTTCCCATGCTGCACGTAACTTTTCCTAAACAAGTTGAATCCCTCATGAACTTTCTACAAGCTCTTGGACTCTCACCAGGGACACTTGGCTGATGCCAGACTCTGACATGGATCATCTTTGGAGACTGGCTGTTATTTTATTGATCTCCTTTTGGCCCCTTCTCCCACATTGGGATCAGTTCAGTTTGTCATTCCACCCCTGGTGGACCCCAGATTGGGTCCCTTTCTGAAGTCTGTCTCATTCACCTGATACTGATTTTATTTATATATGTGTGTGTGTATATACGCACATACATATATATAAGTAATCTATTGTATCTGTTGTTTTATTGTTGACAAGTTTCTTCATGAACAATAAATTTGTAGCAACCTGTAATAGTGCATATCTACTTGGTTTTTGCTGTTATTATTTGTTGCTATTATATTGATTAGGGCTATATGATCAAATACTGCTATTATTGATTGTTGCATTCCTTTGATTAATACTGTATTGATAGCTGATAGTAACTTGTAGTAGCGAGAGAGAGACAGACAGACAGACAGATTCACTTTATTAATCCTAGGTACACTTGCTAGCAGTGATTGTTGTGATAGTTTACTTGCTAGTGGTGATCCTTGTATTTGTGGTAATCTGTAATAAAGTAGAGAAATTCAGAGGATAAGGCCTCTGTGTCTGAATATTATGGAATCCTATGAACCCACAGTCATGATCTCTATATACACACAGATCAGTAACACTTTAGGTTGTAACAAAAGGCCATTAATTATCTGATCTAATTTGCTAATCCACTTTAAATGGTTCAAAAGGAGAATGATTTTAAATAGAGGATAGCAATGGTTTTAATTTGATATCTTATTCAAACTGTTTGACAATTTCAAACATTTACTAAATGAAGAATTGGTAAATCAGTTCAAATAAAAATCAAGATAAAATTTTATTCATAGATTTCAAGAAAAAGTGATTTCTGTTCACAGAAAGGGAAAGGAGCAAATGTTGCTGGACCTCACCCTGGAGGTGATTAACATAAAACTGGTTTCCCATGTAGTTAAGCAAACTTGATGAGGACTACCTAAACACTCATCAGAACCACAGGAATTACCACTTTCTGCATGTAACCGTCAGTCCTTTCCTAGACTACAGAGGACATCGTGGGTTACTCCAAAAATCAGATACTTCAAAGGTGCCCAAAAGTTTAATATATTTTTAAAACCATGGACTAAACCAAGAGAATCTTGCACTCGGAACCTTTGTCATCAATCTGAGCAACTAGCTCTGCAGAGCCAAGTGTCTAAGTAAGATGCTTTCAACTTTCTTTAGATGTGGTTAGAAAGAATTTTACTTCCTTACATTTACTATGGTACAGGTTTTTTTGTCTCTCCTCATCAAGTAATGCTAACAACCTTTAAGTACTCAATGGCAGGAATAACTATTTATCACACTGAGCCTGTGATCAAGGAACTCTAAAAATCAGGGATCAGATCAAGAATAAGGATTCTCTAGAAATTTCTCTCTTAAGATTTAACCATGATTGTGGAATGGATGGAAAACAATGGACGTATTATGAACGATCCAGGCTGAGTGGCCTCATTGTAGCAACAGGCTGCAAGCTGCAGATATTGTGAAGGACATGTCCAAGGACAAGGAGATTGTGAAACTGCGTATGCGGCAAGAAGATAAGGAAGTTGGACTGAAAAATGATGAGCTAAGATGTGAAAGCAGGATGTCTACGTGACAAGAGAGCAGCGCATGGACACCGCTGGTGTCTATGGCCAGGTGTCTATGGTGTCTATTGGCCAGGACCAATCATAGATGATTAGAGTGCGCGTGGACCAGTAGTTTTAGCCTATCACCTTTGAATAACAATGCATGCATGGCACATGTATCTTTTATTAGAGTATAAATTTGCTGCAAGCCTGTTAATAAATCGGCACTAACTTGATCACATTGATCATACAAGTTGTGTCTCAGCCTTCCACGTCACATGATGGGTGTTGAGCATCTAACACACTCATGAGTGCCTAATGTACTCAGGAGCATATCTAGTTTGAAGCTATAATCTCACAAGAATTCAGTTCATTTACAGAAAAGCAGATAACCCTGCCATCTCTTTCTCTCCGGTACTACTTCGGGAAACCAGTGAAAAAGTTACTGATATGAACTGCTTTCCTAAGACTAACTGATAAGAGCAGGAGGTATATGACATCAGTACTGAAGAGCTGTTTGGAGATATGCTCATCCAACAGCCACCTAAACAGAATGTTAGAGACCCTGAGCTTCTTCCAAAAGACCGTATCAGCAGATTTACAGAGAAGCAGCCTATACAATGACCCATATCTTCAGGAGCTCCAGAGTACAATTATTAAAGCTCATAAATTAATCCTGAAACACATGTGAGAAGACATGAACCTTCTGAGCAACTGGCACAGTAGCACACATTTGTCAAGAAGCACTTTGAGGACTACACCAGTCTTGCAGATTTAATAGAATATGGCTTCTTAGCTAATGCTGCTGCTGTGAACTGTTGCACCTGGGCTGAGCTAGTGAAGATTTCCACAAGAGTAAGGGAAAGGAAAAGAGTGCAAAACCTTTAGAGTACTTATTAGATGAAAATAAATAATGTTCAGTCTGTAGCAATCAGCAATCAGGCTCCCAGACCTGCAGCTTTAGAGAAACATGCCTAAAAAGAGGATATACTTATTTCTCTAACTGTGTAATGGTAGCTAGACAATGGCAAAAGAGGTGATTTTTCAGACAAGGTGCTAAATTTTCCCCAAGGACTGGAAAATCTACAGGGAAGTACTGAAACTGCTGGTGTTTCTTGTTTATATAGCTCAATGCCTTATAAATCCCTTTAGAATTTAAATCTTGTGCTTTAAATACGTTTTAAAATACTCGATATGATGATAATTATTATATGTCTTTCATAGTTTTTACCTAAAAACAGTATTAGATACTCCTGAGCCCAATTCCATAGTAACATAATGGAACAGTGGGTTATTGTTTGTTTTGGTTTTAAGTCTTGTGTGGTCATCAATTATCTTCTTTTAGACATTTTCTTCAGAGATTAACAGAAAATGTTTTGTTTAAGGGACAGAAAATTATGATAAATCATAATATTTTACTGTTCCTTTGAAATATATATATAACATAGATTTACATTGTATGTTCAGTATTGCCATAAGAAAATGGCTAGTTTTCTTCCTCTATGCCATCTATAGTCTTTGATTAAGTGATCGTATCATGTGCAAGGGCTGTGTTGCTTACTTTGGAGATGAACATTTCAGCAGTCTTTCCATCCTAAAGGTTCTTTTGCCATTAACAGAAACAAAGCAGCTTGGAAACTTCCATCACTTTTTCAGAACTGTCTAGCCAGAATCCCCTGGTCTTAAGGCCATCAGATGAGAAAAGATTATTGAGAAAGAGATATTCAGGATAATGTCCCGTGGTCTTAGAAGAGTCTAACATAAAAATCAACCACAAACAGACATTACAACTTTTCAGAGAACCAATCAGCCTACCTATTGCCTCAAGCCCACAGAGTAACAATGACTTACTGGTTCTCTTTGCCACTCTTATGCCTTCGTAAAGTTTCATATAATTTACCACAACTTTCCTTTCCTTTGTCTTGTTTTACAACCTATATAAACTCATTCAAAAGAGTCAGTCTAAGGCAAAGAAACAATGGCAGAATTTGTCTGTGACCTTGGAAGACCTAGACAGATTATGATGTTTATTCTTTATTTTTTACAGTTTCTGCCTACAATTAATTGTAATAAGGAATACATTTAACATTATATTTTAGAGTAAGTTATGTTTTGCTAATCATCAGGTTTTATTTCCTATTACAGGAGACTAGGTACTTTTAAGGTGCTGTATACAGCAGTCTTGTAAAAATACATGTTCTTTAGGAAGAACACAGAAGTTTCAAGCAAAAAGCAGATAACTGATATTTCTAAGCAACTAATTCAGTCAAAATCCACACAAGCCTGAAAATGAGCATCTAAAATGAGTGGCATATGAGGCTATTGAGGTAACATTTTCTTTATAATGTCATTGACTTGTTCCCCTGTGAGCAGAAATAATATTTAAAAAAAAAAAAAAAACAAACAACTAACAGTGGCACATTTTGAAAGATTTTATTATATTGCATTAGCAACTATCCTTTTCATTTAGAATTTTTCATTTAAATTGTTAATATTGATTTTTTTATACACAATCCAGTAGAACAGTCACTTATGGAAGGCTTTATTCATAATTTCAATGACTTCTGTATTGTACTAGAGAAGATGAATATTGATGTCACCGCATCGAGAATTCATAATGTAATAAAACACTGTGCTGTACAGCACAGAACTGTCATCGTTCACCAGCCTAACTCAGTTTGAACAATGCTTGTTAGAATAGTTAGGTGATTTTCTTGCTAGTAAATGGTATTTTTGCAAGGGCAATGTCAGTCTACAAGCACATGTGTTTTTCTCTTACACCACATGAACACGTAAATGAATAATTCTCTGCAGAAAAAAATTTAGCTTCACAGCATCCTGTAGACTAATACACATCATAGTAAATACAGAAATATGTGGAAACAGCCATTAAGCAATATGATTCTGGGATGCTCTTTGCACTTTCTAAGGGACACAAGTGACAACTGTTCTCTGCTTTAATTACAGTATTTAAGTTTGATAGAGATAAATATCTGCATAGAAGTAAATTTTAAAAGAGCATTACTGTCCTTATATAGCAGCAAGTTAGTTGCTTACCACAATACTGATGACAAAGGTAAGCAGTGAATTAACTCAATCCTGCAACGTTATGAAAGGTCGTCATTCAGCTATTTCAAGTTGGGGGTGGGAGGGGGGAAGAATCAGCAGGTGCATGGGCAGATTTGCAGTTTCTTGACCAAAGTATGTGAACCACCATTTGTGGATGGTGAAGAATGGTATGAATATTAACCAGCTGCTTTGCAGGAAAACCATGTACAGAAAGGGAGGCATACTCTGAAAGGATCTAGAGCAAAGCAGCATTCTCACAGAAAACAGCTGGATGTGACGTGCACAGCGAAGAACCTCTATAATGAGGAGGAACAGGCTAGAGAATGAGAAAAGCATGTAAAGAAAGAGTGACAAGGATAATGGAGAGCTCTACAATTTTCTCCCTCAGTCCAATCTCATGCAGGAAACAGAGGAAGAGGAGTTTTGGATTTATTTACTAGCAAAATAATGGAACTACCAATCTATAACTACAGGTCATGTTTTGAAGGAACCCCAGCATTTTTCATCTTCCATCCTAAATATGCTGGTTCTTTTCCTAGATTTACTTTCTTTTCAGGCCTTGGGTTATTGGAGCCCAAGACTTTTAATATGAGATTATTTTTTTCCATGATTTAGAGTGACTGTAGCAGAAAACCCCAGGTTAGAGATGTCTTGAACAGTGGAGTTTGTTCAGTGGAAAGGTAAAACGGTCAGTTGTTTTGGAAAAGAAATCTCATACTCATGAAGTTACCTTCCTAAATATGGAATATTCTCCCTCACATCAGTGCAAATCATTCCACTAGTTTGATTTAAGCAATGTTCAGCCCAGACCAACAGCAGGTTTACGGTTTTGTAATATTATGTTTCTAAATTTGTAATCACTGGGAAAACAAAAATTATGCTGTTCAAGCACTTCTTGCCCTAGAACATCCCAAATTATTAGGTCATTCTAGTATTATGTACAAAAGTAAGTAAATTAGGTGATTATTATCAATTCCCACTGCACTTCAGGTGTCCATCTCTCTATTGTTGAACTCAAGGGCTGCATAAGCTCTGTCTTGGTACAGATGCACTGAGAGAGCTCTCACAGTCACATATCTGACTGTCTATAGCATCTCCATTCTGCAGTGTTGCATGAATTCCCATGGGACACTCTCACCCCACCAAAAGGGAAGTGGCCATAACGACTTTCTCAAGAATGTCCACTGCCCTGGTTTCAGCTGGGATAGTTAGTTTTCTTCTTAGTAGCTGGTGCAGTGCTGTGCTTTGGCTATGATGTGAGAACAATGTTGATAGCACACTGATGTTTTTACTTGTTGCTGGGTGATGTTTATACTAAACCAAGGACTTTTTGGTTTCTTGGGCCTTGCCAGTCAGAGGGCTGGAGGGGCATGGGAAACTGTGAGAGGACACAGTCAGGACAGGTGACCCAAGCTAGCCAAAGAGGTATTTCATACCATATGACATCATGCTGAGTATAGAAGCTGGGGGAAGAAGAAGGAAGGGGGGAAAAATTTGGCATTATGTTTTTTGTCTTCCTGAGTAACTGTTATATGTGATGGAGCCCGGCTTTCCTGGGGGTGGCTGAACACCTGCCTGCCCATGGGAAGTGGTGAATGAATTCTTTGCTTTGCTTTGCTTTGCTTGTGCACGGGGCTTTTGCTTTACCTATTAAATTGTTCTTATCTCAACCCTTGAGTTTTAAATTCCTTTCTGATCCTCCTCCCCATCCTTCTGGGTGAAGGGGAGTGAGCAAGCGGCTGCCTGATGCTTGACTGCCAGCCGGGGTTAAACCACAACACCACATACATGCTGTTTGAATAACTACTCTGAACTTAAAATATAAAAAATATTTACATCAGAACATTATTTTTCAAATTAATCATGACATCATTAATGGTACTACCCAAGGGGATTTAGGTTATGGAAGCTTTTAGGATTATGAAATGAAATGAAAATTTTAATTTGACCCACAGGGTTTTGTTGGATGGATCAAGGTTACAGGAAAATCTTCACTGGTCAAGAAATGAATATTTTGGTCCAGCTGTCCTCCAAAGTAATGCAGTTAAACCATTTCCCTGCTGAAAAAAAAAATAATTATGCAGTACCATACATTTCCATACTGAATCTGAGTGAACAAAACTAAATATTTTATTTTTCTTTTAGATATGCTTCATGGACCTTATACCATACATCTTATACTTTCTTAATAAGGAAAATAAAGGGTTTAATATTAATTATAAGATTTTGTTCCTCAGTAATATACTCTACCTGAAAAATGTATGTCAATACATGTAATGATTTATGTCAACAACGTTTATTAGATAATTACTTTCCATCATTATCATGATTGCATCCAACTTATCATTGAAGCCTATTTTTTTCAATGAAAGTTAAAGGGCAAAAGGGTTTCTTATCAGTCACACTGACATTTATTGCTAACAATACAGACTGGAAAATTATGCAAATAGTGAAAGAGGTATTTTCATGAATACCTAGAAATTTTTACTGAAAAGCCATAGGTTTTCTTAATGCAAAATGGAAACATAAAGGAGTTTCTTGCAATCTTGTTCATCTCATGAACAATTTACATTTGTTTCATGAAAAATTATTTACAAGTTAGGTAGCAAAGGTAAAATAAATGAGTCAGTGTCTAATATTTAGTTGCAACTGCAATTATCCTTTATATAGATCTCATTTCAATTACCTAACAGGGCATTATTTTCTTAATAGCTTGTCATGGAATAATTTTATTTTATTTTTTTTAAGATAGGCACAAATAAAGTTGCACATTCTGTTACTCATCAGTACTTTTTTATAACACAAACAAATTCCTAAGTGCAACTAGCCAACCATCTTTTTTCTTTGAAAAAATAAATTCTATTTTACAGATTATTTAAAAAATTTACTACTGTTACTGCTGTTAAGTACTGTTGCTGGCTATTGTTACCTGAAATAGTTTGTCTTTTCAACATAAACAGTACTTATTCAGTGCTAAGTATGATGGCGTTTTGGCTGTTTCATAGCTAAGAAGTTGTAAATCTGAATTTGACAGCCTCTTTTTCTAGGGTAAAACACTGGGGATCCTCAGTCCAGAAGACGTGCATAGGCTAGGCTGGCACAGTGGAGTCCTTTCAGACTTCACACGGAAAGCAGAATTTTCAGGAGAAAGGGGGTGCTGTAGAAGGTGTTCACTAGGTGTGACAGATTACAGACTGGTCTACTTTTTTCTAGACGTTTTCTTGCTAGTAAGGTACCACGGCTGGCATTGCCTTGTCCAAGGTCCATAAAATGGCTGAATTTTATCTCGCTGGATATCTTCATATTTTCACGAACGTTTTCATCTGGTTTTATAAGCAAAGGCAATAGAAAGAAATCTTGTGTTTAGCACAGACTCCCATGAGTCTAGACACAAGTCTTGATAAGGGTTAAGGATGTGCTGAGAGGAACTGTTATTCTGTAGTTCAGTATTTACTTTTTCACTTTTTGTCAAATGTCAGGAAAAGATTGTAATCTTTCCAAAAACTTAAATTATTTTAAATTCTTCACACACAAAAAAAGATACATTGCAATTCTGAAGTCTTATCAAAGCATGACATGATAAAGCCTGCATAGGGGAGGACCTACAGAATAATGCCTGGTACATTATCCTGTATATCCTGAAATAATTCCATTTTACAGTTAATGCTATATAGTTTTGTATGCATTTTGGGATTATGACTACACTGCAGGCAGTAGAAGCGTATACTCTTTCTTCCTCCAAATGCTTAGTAAAATAACAAATGTTCACAGATACTCTTGTTTCTAATTGGATTCCTTCTAGGCCACCTACACAGAAAAACACAATTGCTGAAGCCTGCAGCAGCCACATTGTGCTATATTGTATAAATAGCTCTGGGAGTTCAATAAAGAGCCAAATTGCAAAACCAGTTTCACAAACAGGAGCCTTCATTTGGTAAAGGTGAAACAGGTCAATCCCTCAATTTCCAAATTGTTTTCGCTTTTGAAACACTAGAAGAGGATCAGAGATTGAGATGGGAACAGAAGGGAGGAGGTCAATTTTTGCCTTTTCTTTTGCAGTTGCCTATGTATTGGCTCTAAAATGTATTAAATAAATGTAACAATATAAATTGTAGATAATTATATGCAATACTCGCAGTATATAATAATATGTAATTATAACAGAGAGTGGGTATAAAATGGACTGGAATGAAACAACAAATGTATTGTTGCAGTAAAAAAACATCCAGTACCATACAGTGAAAAGACTCTGAAATCAAAAGTCCTTTGATAGCATGATGTTGTTTGAACAGCTAAAATGGATTATGATTCCACTGGGTAGGTGTGTACTTTAGCATCCCACATTGTATTAAAGAAGATAAAAATTCGGGAAGCAACTGCCATCAAGAGAAAACCTTCAAATAGATTTTCTCTGCTCGTAAAATTACCACTTACATTTTCCACTTTACAAAGAAATACAAAGCTGTGGATTTGTATTAGAATACATTTTATTCATGCCAAGAGATAACTAGATAGCTAGATAAATATATATTAGTAGACACATAAATATCCTGCATACATGTATATATGTCCTAGGCACAAGAAAGCTCAAAAAAAGGCTACAGTGTGAGGCACCCAAAAGTTTATATATGTCAGAGTTAGGGGTTTCTGCCAAATTAGCATCCTTCAGTGTTTGCCATGGGAAGTGGTGCTATCTGGAGGTGTATGCTAATTATACTAGCACTTTAAAGTCTCTCAGATCCCTGCTTGATATAGCTTCCTCAGATGCTCCACGTTAATCACCTGATTTGCAATCTGGAAGGACTAATCTGAGCTAGTTCATAGCTTCTCAAAAAAATATATAAACTGAATTTTGCTAATCCTCCCAAAAGAAAAGCAGGAAGCACAGGAATAGAGGGGCAGACAAATGGATGAGGGGAGCAGGGAAGAAGACAAGGGACAAGATATTTTAGATTTAAAATTTACAGACCTTTTGATGTTTTACATTGAGGAACACTTCTAGAAAGGAGCTACCTCCTTCCCAGTCAGCAGCAGAAACCACCAGCCTACATAATCACTCAGTGGAAGCAGCTGTAGTCAGCCTTGCTTACCAGGTCTTCCTGTATGTATGTGGACCAGCATGTGTACTTTCAGATTTTCTCAGTTATGCATAATTTAATCAATCACAGGCTTAGTTTTCCGACAAAACACAATGCCCTGATTTAAAAACAAGTCCCACAAGAGTCTGGTTTCTAAGCATGGAAGTGCTGGTCCTTCTCAATGAAACATTTTAAGATCTTTTTAAAGGGCAAGTGTACTTTCCTCCTATTTACATTCTGAGAAATGAGCTAACCATGTAGCTGTATCTTTTACGGAAATAAAAATTGACAGCAAGCATGGGCATTTTCACCAAGAACATCTGGAGCTGTGAAATGTTCTAAGAAACTGAAAACAGGATCTTGACATGAAAAGGGAAAGGCCTTTAGATGCAGACCCTGCCTAGACATGCCAGAGGAGGAATCACCCTGGCTTTTTATCTTACTGCTTAACGCCTGAGCAAAGGTTTTGCTCCCGAGGGTACTGAGTTAGGACTATGTAAGGAACATCAGTGTCTTCAACATGCTGTACAGCACAGTACTGCAGGGGAGATACGCTAGGCTCCCACAGTCCATGTCTTCTGTGGTCCTACTGCCTTATATCAGCACTGAGAGGGAAGGAGAGGGCCAGGATGTTTCTTTCAGTCCATTGGCTTCAGTAGGGACTGCCAGAATTATGCTGCCAACATGCCTCTCACATTAATGGTCTGCAGTAAGGTACCATATTTGTGCATATAAAATTACTTTCGCCCACTGAGAATAAAAACCTCCTAAAAAAACCTAGCCTGACAACTGCAATTGTGACTGGCATCCTTAGCATCCAAGGCAGATGGGCCTGTTAGGCATAAGCAATGAGGCCCTGCACACTCTCAGGATGCTATTTACAACGACACTTCATATCTTGGCTCTGTCAGTTCACCCTTACAAATGTCTCTTGTGTATTTTTTTCCTCTGTTTTATGAAGCAGTGTAATACATTCTTTTCTGCATGTCCCTCCAAAATTCATCTTCTTGCTAATACTTCTAACACAAAAAACCCTTTTATATTCCCTTCTTTTTCACATGAGCATGGTTTCCCTCCATTTCAGTTTTCATTCTTCTCTGCACCACCTAAGTAATCTTTTTGTGCAGTGTCTGATGACATACTGGATGCACTGTGTCTCCCACAGGACCTTGGTCTCAGTGAACAGAGCAGAAACACAGGGAGCATCCACAGCTGCAGGGAAATTCTAGCTCAGGAGGGTTTGTGCACAAATTACTCTGTGGGACGATGTTGTATGTATCCACATACATTGGAAAAATCTATGAAGTAGTTAGAACAGGCTTAAGCAAGATGACTTGCCAAATAATTAAATTGCCAAACTCTTAACAGAGTTCTGCTAAGTGCTTGTAAATTGATAATCCTCTAGGCTAATCATACGGTCAAACTTGAGCCCATTTCCTAGTGGCAGTAAGAATTATTGATGCCAAGAAATCCTCTCCCAAGTTTCCACCCTTCTTCAAAGCACAGATTTGCTAGAAGTGCTTCATAAATAGCTGATTCATATTTTTAAAGGGAGGGGAGGTAAACTCATTTCATGTTGCTGAAGCATTCCAAAATTGTTCAACAAACGTCAAGCTGCGGGCAACATTCTGTATCTGCACTACCTCTAGGTGAGACCCTGATAGCACTGCACCTGGCATACGTTCTTCAGTAGCACAAACATTATAGTTCTCTCTCATTAACTTGGTTAAGGACCTGCTTGCATTTTTAGTTTTTTTCAGAATTCTAATGTGAGGAATATATTGGGAGAGTTTTGCCAGTCCATTAGTACTTTTTAATGTCGTGAACGTGATCAAGATAGAAAAAAATAATTTCCTAAACAGTTGAAAATATGATGGAGATACAATTTATTTTCTAAATAAGGAAATTATCATGGAATTGGATGTTAAAAGTGGTTCATTCTTCCACTAGTACAACACTTTAGCTTTTAATGTTGCTATTGCATTTACTCTGGATTCTGGCATACATAATAAGAGACCTCAAACCTTTAGAGTGACTTGCTGTTGAACTGAGTTGGCTTTTAAAACCATCAAAACTGTGTAAATTGCAATGCAATACAAGAAAAGTAGGAAAAATAGACTGGAAAGGCTGTTAAAAAGAAACTGGCATGTGGTGCTCCTGCCATCTTGTGGCTCTTCTGCATCAAATCACTCATTCATTTATATACTAAAACTAAGTTTCAGTGTTAATTCTTCTAGTGCCTACCTGTGGCACAGGTCTGCCAGTAATAGGCATACACACATGAACTGTTCAGATAAGGCATAGCCGTGTGTTGAAATAAAAACACTATGTATCAGCAAAAAATATCTAGAAAGAGCAACATATTTTTGCTTTGTAGACATCTTTTATTCTCCTCTGGGCTCCAGCCATGTTTTCCCAGAGGAAAGAAAAATACATTTTATTACAAATATAATAAACATATATGTGTTTCTATACAAAACAGTATGTTTAATGTATTTTTCTCCTGAAAATGTATACATTTATACATGTATGTACATGCACACAAACACAGACACTATTTAAAATGTATGCATTTAGATCTCTGTTATTCTAAATTGGACCTAAAACCTCAGTAGATAAAAGTACATGATCAGCCTTACTTATTTCAATTTCATTTCTTCCAAAGAGAATCAAGACATATGATTACTTCCCCCACAACTGCAGCTTCCAGGAGCTATCACATCAACTCAGACAACCTGACCTGAATTTAAACCATTCAACCCAATTCAACAACCATAATGTTTCTGTTCAGATAGATTCAGGCTGAAATGAAATATTGAGCTCGTGTTCCCAATTGGAAAGCAAAACATCGCAGCAGAACTGAAACTTAAGCACTGAAAATTTCAATTTTGCAGACTCTGTTTTGTTCCACTCATTGAGGCCAAATATGGTTTGCATAGAAAGCCTTAATCAGATCTAATCAAAAGCCACTAGCCAAACAGTCAGTATGAATGGAAGCTACTGGCTTTCTTCATTTCACCTTTAGAGTCCAAAGACACTGGTAGTGTTTCTCCGTCCTGAGAACTTCAAGCCTGACCACATAAGATCAAGGCTTAGAGTTCATCCGCCACCAGTTCCATAGTGCTAACAACCCCTTCCCAAAACAGAAAGAAATTAGAGCGTGAGCAATGTGTACTCAGGTTCTTGGGGCTCTGAGATGAGAGAGACTTCTTAATAAAAGGCTGTGATAGGGGATTTTAACAAATTGTACTCTGCAAAGAAGGTACGCACCATTCCTGCAGAGGGGTAAAGAGTCTACCATTCCATCCTGGCTATATCCTATAACAATAGATTAAATATGCTTCATTTTTATGTGGAGGGACAAACTTTAGAGTACTATCAAGACCACTCATCTGTAGCTCTCTTTTTTTCTGATGCATGAGGAAAACTAGACGCTGCAAACTATATTTGGAGAGAAAAGATCGAATTGGCATCTTCAGGAGAACATAACTGTTAGTACCATCCAAGGATTTTTCCAATGGTAAAGAAATTTCAGCTGTTCACTGAGGCAAAATTGCTGCTGGTTCACTGAAAATTGTTGGGTGCCAAGAGGCATGAATAGTTAGTAATTGTGGTAATTTCTCATACGTAGCTGGGATGAATGGTTAATATGAAAACGGATTAATACATTTAACTCCTTGACTCTGCACAGGAGTGCTTTACCATTAGTCAAAGTAGTCCCATCACTGGGACTGTACTGCTTGGAAAATACAGATCAAAGGATCCCATTCCACTGTCAGTGTAACAAAGCAGCTGCTTGGGACTGGAAGATGTTACTCACTTTTTAAAAAGCACTGCAACTGTGACTCAAAAGTGTACTATTCCAACAAAAAAAAAAAAAAAAAAGTGACTGTGACACATGGTATCAGTAGACTGCTTGGCACAAGGAAGTGTTCAGAGTGTGAATGCTTCTCACTTTTACCACCGAAACCTTTATCATAGATAGACAAGCATGTTCACCATGTTGTAACCCTCACTACCCACAGATGGTCAGCACTGGATATAAGTGAAATAAAAATATTTATGAGTCTTAAAAGTTTGTCTTTCCCAGGAAAAGATATTTTTTTTTCAGAATTATAGGTCTATATAGCTTGTAAAAGACCTCTGGAAGTCATCTGGTCCAGCACACTGCTCAAAGCAGGGTCAACTCAGAGCAGGTTGCTTAGCTGAATTAGAGACACCTCCAAGGATGAAGATTTCACAACCTCTTTAAGCCACCTGCTCCAGTATTTGAGTACCCTTATTGCAGAAAAAAAAAAAAATCCAGATATCTAATTGGAATTTCCTGTATTGCTGTTTGTGCCTTTTATCTCTCACCCCTTCACTGTTCAACTGCAAGAAGAGTCTGGCTCCATCCTCCTTATACTTGCTCATTAAGCAGCTGAAGGCAGCAATGAAAATTCCCCCATCTCTCCCCATCCTTCTCATCTCAAAACAGAACAAACCCATCTCAGCCTCAGCTCGTACACCATGTGCTCCAGCCTACTCATCATTTCAGTTGCCCTCTGGTGAGCTTTCTCCAGTATGTGCATGTCTGTCTTGAATTGGGGAAGCCCCAAACTGGACACGCTAGTCCAGCACAAATGCTGAACAGAGGGGAATAACCGTAATCACTTCCCTCAGCCTGCTGACTACACTTTTGCAAATACAGCCTGGGATACGGTTGGCCATTTTCTTAATTGCACTCTTCTCACTCATGTTCAAATTGTGTTCATCTGGACTACTTTCTTACCAGTCAGAAGTCAGACCCCAACCTCTGGCCCAGGCCTCTGTATTCAGCATTGTTGAACTTCGTGAGGCCCCTGTCAGTCCATTACCCTAGCCTGACAAAGTCCCCTCTGGATCCATCCACCCGGTAGTCTACCTATGCAATCCATACTTCACCAGTTGGGTGACAAGGATACCATGGATATATAGCAGATACTGTACTGTCTAATGATTCTGAAGTTGAAGAATCAGAGTATAAACAATTTTTGTGCAGCCTTTCTGCCTCTGGAATATTAGTTCAGACAGGAATTATACCTTGAAACTCAATATTGATACTATAAACTATTCTTTGAATATGCTGAAGAAAAAATAACTGACGATTTTCAGAAGGGTATGGTTTTAAAGTTAGTCATCATTCAAAAATATTTAGATGGTTAATATCAGATATCTTCAAGTATCTAAAGAATAACTCACCTAAAATAACTGATATGTACTAATAAGGTCACTTGAAGGTGAGAGTTTTCATGTGATCTGAGAAACAGACTGATAATGATTTTCCCACTATAGGGTTATGTTTCCAGTCACTTATTTTTCAGAAGATTTTTTTTCTAACTGAAAACTCTCTCTCCTCTTGGCCTGTGCATAAATTATTGCAGAAAACCTGAACAAATTCAAGTGAGAGAGGTTGGCAAAAATAAATTTAACTTCTTCAGTTATAAGAAAATAATTACTTTTTACCTTTATTTGAATAAGATATGCTGAGGGAAAAAAGCTTTAACTGTAAGTAAATACATCCTGCAGATGAGTTTGAATTGGATGAACTATGATCACTGAAAACTGAATGTATAATACATTACACAGTGCTAGATCTCAGGCTCCAACACAGTTCATTGATAGGCAGACCAGACCTAATATTCAGAAGGAAGGGTGGATATATGTGTTTACCTGCATTGCAATAGCATGTACCAGAATTGCAACCACACAGCAGGATGCACCATCAGCAGAATCCCGTTGCACTAAGTACCATATACCCAAGACAAAGGCCATGTCTTCCTCAAACGAGCACCTAGGAGCAAGATAAAAGAAAACAGCTGAAAAATGAATTCCAAAATTAATAACATATATTAAAACAGACTAGGTTTTTTATCAGAGAATCAAATTTCAAAGGTCAAATTTCCCTGATACTAGAGATACATGTGAAACCCACTGGCCAAATAGAAGTTTTAACACCACTTTAGTGCCAGTCCACACAGAGAACTGTCAAATTTATTGGTTCCTTTTAGCTTAAATGCCAGAAACATGAGTTACTGATTTAAGAATAGCAACCCTGCTGATAGTTGCGTTGCTATAGGCCCTAATTTCCTTTTCTTGGATCTTTGTCTCATGTTTTAAGAACTTGAAAATTATGCATAACTGGATATTTTTAAAGTGATAGCTGTAAAATTAATCATGCTAAAATTAAGAAATGTGAGGATTAAAGTGGTATCTGTCACCTTAATTTTGCACCCTTGCTTGAATGCATTGTAAGAGTCTTAATTATATCACTACATGCTGTACGGATTTCTACCTCTCTCTCTGTATATAGTATGAATTGTCTCTGGGAACAAGCCACTGATTTGCAGAAAAAGAAGCAGTTGTCCATAACACCTTGGTTTCATTTGTCATTGACACTAGGAGGTGTAAACTGTAATAGGAAACAAGATGGTCTTCTGAGTAAGACAGGTGAAACCTGTCGCCCTGAATTACATTTTATCACTGCTGCTGTCACAGAGACTCTCATCAACTAAGCAGAAAAGCTTTTAAATTATTTTCTCAGGTGTCTACTAATTATGAGCTTCTCATTAAATACTTGACTTGAGACTCTGCTCTGGGGTCAAAGCTAATCACTCACAGGGGAAATTGAAGTCAGCAAAAACTACACCTTCAACCTGAAAATTGCTAATAGTAAGTGTTCTTATAAAAATCAAGCTCCACAGGTCTTGAAGTAGGCATCCAAGACTAATAGATATTTCACACCAAAAGTCATTCTGTGCCTTGGTTTCCTCTTTGTAAAAACAAGCCAATATTTCTTACACCTCTAGAGTTGCAATATTAAGTAAATAAGTTATGTTTGTTGAATAATCAGGATCATGGAGGTCAGTATTCTTCAAGGAAGGCCAATTATAGTAAATATTGTACTGAATCCCACCATGATATTGATAAAATATATTAAATAGTTTCTCACTGAGTAAGCATAAATTGGGAACAATAAAAAATAAACAGGATACCTTAAAGAAAGTATGCATAAGGGTCTTGCTCGGTGGTAAGGTTGCACATGCACAGAAAACCTTAATTTTGGCATTTTTTATGCTTAAGGTACTTGATCTTGCAGCAGGAATGTTCCTTCTTACACAAGACATTACCTTTTTAATATTTCAACTTCAGGTGATCCCATTCAATCTAGTCACTATGTGAATTACAACTACAGAATAATTCCTACATCTTTGCAATAATCAACTTATTTATACTGCTATGGTGCCATCAAATTTGAATCTTTTTTTTTTCTTCAGCTCTAGAATGGTACAAACTTACAATTGCAGCTTATCAGTAACAAGTGGTAACCAGAAGAGTTCCAAATAAATCACTTCATTTGATTTAGTAATTTTTGTCTTACAAGATTGTTACTTTTCAAACCTATTATCACTGGGTTACACTACAGACATCAATCAGCCAATAAACAAAGTGTATGGTTTTATTTTCATAGAAGACTTAGCTGTTGTTAATGTGTATTTAAGCAGACAAAAATAATTGCTATGAGATACAAAGATAATTGCACTAGGTAAACCAAAAGTACAAATTTGTATTTACATGTCTGTGCCTATGCTGAGCAACAAGAAAGTCTGTAACTTTCTGGTAAAAGGAACTTCTATGCATAAATAACATTAGATATTGTCTTTTAGAGACTGAATTTCCATCCGCTTATGAAAAAGACAAAAGACTGTCTAGTTCAAAAATAGTCTTTCATATACCAGAACTATTTGTGGTGTGCTTGTCTATGGTAGACTGGCTTCAATCCAGCTCACCAAGCTGACTTTCAGTGATATTTTACTTATGATTAAACCTTTACTCACTTGTTGTACAGACTGTTTAACATTTAAAATGAAATTCTATTAAAAAGATTGTTTCTGTGGTTCAGACACCTTTTTCTTTTTTCAAATTACTAATTGCTATAGGGGAACTCCTTCCTACACCAATAACTGAACATTAAAGAGAACAGCTGAAGACTAGCCAGAAATATTAATCTCATTCCAAAATTCAACTAGCCCTATAATCCAAATGTAACTTTCAGACTCAGCTGTCACAGGTTAAGCTGCTAAATCTTGTGCTTGAATATGACTGATGCATCTTCATGGCCACTTATTACCTAAAATAATTAAAACAAAACTTTGGAATGAAAAACAATCGACTTGCAAAATTTTGATTCTACTGATCGTAGACTGGAAAAACTATAAGAAAAAACACCAAAGATTTACGATTAAAATTGTGAGGGTTTTTTGATAAGTGATGACTTACTATATTGAACAAAACTGTCAACGTGAAAGGTATTTTTGCTAAAAGGGAGGTCCATTTTTAAATTGTGAAAAAGCAGTATTTTTCTACTTGAGGGATTTCTTAGTGAGAAAACTCATCAAATTCAATCCATTTAAAATTTCCAAGGAAAGGATATACCAGTGACTTTCAAGAGAGAATCACCTGAGCAAGGGAATTCTATTTTAATAGCCAGATGGTAAAAAGGAAGGCTAAGCTTGGGGAAAAAAAAAAAAAAAAAAAAGATACTGTTGATGCCTCAAAGGGGAAGAGGAAGATAAATCACAATATGTGGAAAGAAGCATCCTAAGAAGGGTTGGAAAGTGATCCCTCACAGGCAAGAAGGAGCTTCTGTTTCTTGAAAAATTGTGTTCTGTGGGCAATCCTCTTGCCAATCTGTGGTATGATACTTCAGTACAGGGCTTCCTTATCTCCCAAACACTTTAACCAGAGCCTCCCCCCACTCCCCGCCCCCCATTAATTTTATGTAGTGTATGGAGCAGAGCTGTGAACACACATGTAGGGTCTTCTATGCTCAAAAAAAACACTTGCACAATTGTCAGTAATGTATATAGGTGAAAAGCACTGGTGGTTTCAGGACAAAGAGAAAAACAAATCCTTGTGCTTTAAATAATATAGGAATACTGAATATTATTGATGCAAGTCACAGAATTTATAGAATTACAGATTTAACTGGGCAGGAGATAGATTCACCCGGGAATGGCTAGGAAGAAGTGGAGCAGCTACTTGTAATTTATGGAATACCAGGGGAAAAGAGGGAGGAAATACTTAGAAACCTGTGTGTCTGGGGTGCGGGTCCAGCAAAGGCTGCTGTGCTTCATAGAAAACCAAGGGAAGGCATTGAAGATGGACTACACTGAGTGAAAAGGAAATAACTTAGTATAAACTTTGCAGAGGTTGCTATGAGAGCTTTTAATTCAGTGAGATAGGTATAAAAAGGATTGGTAGAAAGGCTGGTAAAAGCTTGTATCTTTCACTGGCAAACACAAACATTTCTGACATCCAAAAACTGTACAAAGATTACTCTCAGCTGTCTCCTTTACCAACATCACCACAGCATCCAATAGTGACATCCTGCTATTTCACCCCAAAACTAACAACTAGTTGAATGTGTAGCAACTAGATCCAGATGCTGTTTCTCACATCATGTCATATGAGATGCAAGGGACTTGGAAATCCCCAGTGGAAGAGCTGAGAGTTCATTTTGCAGATATGAGAGACTTTACTGTGCTTCCTTCAGCAAACCATTGAAGAAGCATGGCTATCATCTGTGTGATACTCACTGCTCACTGTTCCAAGACTCAGCCTTGGATGGCCTGCCACCTTATCCAAGCTGCCAAATGGAAATCAGCAGTAGGACCAAGTTTCTCTTTTGTTCTCTTAGAAGAGGAGGAAAGCAATGCAAATAAATAAACATTCAGTGATAGCTGTCCAAAACCCCACTAAGCATTTCTAGCTAGCAAATCTGCAATAGTTGCAGAACAATTCAGATCAGAAACCTAAATTTGTGTCCTGCAGAAAGGAATTCAGAACATGTCTGTCCATCAGCCCTATCAAGAAAGCCTACAGCCAAGAAAGCCTATACGCCTAAACTAAACTGGTCATCTAGACTTCTACAGCCAATGGAGACAGTCACATCCAGAGGGTAATTCATTCCATCTTAAAATGGGTAAGAAATTAAGGTTGAATCAACAGCTAATAGGACCTTATCTTTCTCTATTTATAGAAAAACTCCACATTCACAAATTAGGTAAAATAAGTCTTATGCAGAGCAACCAGCTATCTCTGTTAGGCAGCCACACTTGTTAAAAACTGATATTTTCTCACTGACCAGAACTTTTCCATTTGTCTGTTGCTGTTCCTCAGTGATCAGTGTGATCTCCTTGAACATCATTTCTACTGCTGTATTGCATTTTTATAGGACATTTGGTAATTTTGTTTTTTCTGCCAAATCAAAAAAGTGTCCTCAACCTATTACTATAAATGGTTTGTAAACGAACAGTTTGATACAAGATGCCAGATTTCTCTGGAGGCAGGACTCTGGCAAGTGCCAGATGCTTTTTAATTCTACACTATCAGTTATTCCAGGATGACCAAAAGCTCCACAAACACTAATAAGTAGTTTGGCACTAAAATGTACCTAAAAATCCAAATATTCCCAGTTTCTTTCTTGATAAAGTTTTAAAGATAGCTTTGTTTGGAAATCCCTTAAAGGCATAATTTTTCCCTAGCTTTTCCATTGTTTCCTCATTCTTTGAAGTAGAACCATTAAAGCTCCAAATTTTTGTTTTCAGTTCATGTGAATATTCAGTTTCCTTTCCAGTCAGGAGTTTGAAAGTGCAAAAAAAAAAAAAAAGGTATAATGAGGAGGAAAACAACTCGAGTAATATTTTCCAAGACTGGCGGGGGAAGGGAACATTTGGGTGTACACATGAGGTTTTTTTAGAATTTCTGTTCTCACTTTCTCCAAGCCTTTTTTAAAAAATATATACTGTATAAACATGTTTATAGTTTATGCATGTTTACTAGATTTCAGTGTTCATTATTGTACTTTCAGCACAAACAAATTTTAAAGAGTAATAAACATCAAGCATATATTTCCAAGTTAAAGACAGACCTTAGAAGTGTCTACAATAAAATTTACAATACAACCACATTTCTGAATTTGTGGTCTGCAGGTTTTCTGTTTGTTTTCCTTCAGGAATTTAAAGCGTATGATTTAAAATTATAACTTAAGTCTTTTCCTTCTATATGCAACCTGTTATTTCATCTTGCAGTTCAAAGTGTTTCACTTTGTCTGTACTACCAAGGGTATGCATAACAGAAGTGAAAAGTCTGATTAATACTACTATCAGGAGTGTGTACTAATCTCTTATATCCAGAAAAGTTGTAGGTTATTTCCAAGCTGATGTCATTTGTAGAAAAAAAGCATTTTTTAAATGCTTGACATGATTGCGAAATTTATAATCTAAAATACATCCTCCTTGTTAATGTTTTTTTATGCAGATGAGTCTACCTGGCCCCTTTTGCCCCTTTCATTCTGTTATTCTGTTTCATTTCATTAAATGAAAGATCAAAATTGTATTACCAAAACAAGACATATAAAAATAACACTTAAGAAGTTCATACTTAGAAGCAGCAAATCAGAATTATACATGTGTATTGCGTACCTAAACAGAAGTTAATGCTGTCCTGACAGTCATCCACAAGACTTGTTTGTGCTATGAAAAAAATCACCTTTCACAGCATGTGATGGGCTGCAGGATTTCTTTTCCACCCCTCAGGTTTCCAGATGGGTGTCAGGGAGCAGGCATGGGGATGCTGAGCCTGGACCAGGGGTAGTGCGGGTGACAGGGCCTGTTCCCCCAGCCCAGCCCCAAGCAGGGCGCCCAAGGGGCTCCAGGCAGCCCCAGCCCCCAGCATCTCCCTAGGGATGGGACAGGAGCCTGCGGGTAGGCCCAGCTCCATGGGGCCCATGGCTGGACAGGGTGGGGAAGGTGGACGCTGGCCCTGCTGCAGCATTGCTGGGGCAGGGTCTGACAGCCCCAGGGAGCCAAGATGGGGTCTTGTGCAGGGGCAGCCAGGCCCATGAGCACCCCCGGGGCCCAGACAGGCAAGGTCTGATCTCACACCTTGGCAAGGCCTGGGTTCAGCCAAGGGCCAGCCTGGCAGCACGCAAGCAAGATGGAGCCAGAGGTGGTGGCCAGGTCCAACCAAGAAGCGAGACCGTAGGGTAACATGGTGATGATGAAGCAGGTCTGGAATCAAGCTGGAAAGCCAAGCCACAGGTCATGGCTGGGATCAGTCTGTGATTGCTGGACAAGTCTGAGCTGGGCCAGGCAGCCAGCCCAGAGGGCTCTGCAGAGAGGCAGAGGCAAGGCTGTGGCTGCACTGAGGATCAATGCTCCTCCGCCATGGCTCAGGCAGGCAGTGAAGGCCTGGGGCTGAGCGTATACAGAGCACCTAGGCCCGCTGGTGTAGGTGGAGGCCACAGTGAGAAGACCCCAGTGAGGCTGGTCAGGCTGTTTATGGCTTATGAGTGCACTCAGGCCCTGACCATCAGAATGGTGAGTCAGAATGTGTAGGGCTGCACCAGATTCTTGGTTTTACATATGCACAACCTAAATGTTGGCATGACTGTCCCTAACTAGAGCAAGACAGAAACAGTCATTCCTAACTGAAGAGGCACTCACAGGAAGCACGGAAGACAGTTGTTAAATTCAAGACTAATATTTCTCGTAGGCAGCAATTTCTAATCTCTCTATCAAAAGCTGAATCACAGAACCATAGAAACCAGGAGTGGAATGGACTTAAAGACACCATCTAGTCCATTCACCTGCTTTAAAGGCTTTAGAATTGCAGCTCTATCATTGGCTTTATATAAGGCATATGCCTAAGGTACCTACCCTGCTGGAAATGACTTGATGTTCTGTGTGGGTTTTATAATTCTAATAGTTTACCTCAATCTTTTTGACTGCAGAGTCTATTATTTCTTGTCCTGTCTATCAAGAACACAGAGAACAGATTTCTTTCCTCTTTCTGTTAGTTGTTTCTGGTTTTCAAGACTGATCAGTTGCTACGTCTATCTTTTCCTTCGTTGACTAATAACTCCAGGTCTTTCAAGTCTTTCAACTCTTACTGTTCATTTCAGCATTTTCTCCAGTGGTTCTGTGCTGTTCATGAAGCATGAAGATTAAAGGAAATAGTCTGGTTGCTAAATCCATGCTAAATATACCAGAAAGTTGACTTTCAAGGCACAACCTGGTATTTTTCTTTATTTCACCCTTCTTTTCCAGATTTTTTCTCAATTTTATCGGGAGTGTTTTCAATTGTAATGCTATCTTGTAGGGTAGTTGCTGTCATCTGTAAATTTAAGAGCCATAATCCCTATTCCTTCATCATGGAAACAAATGAAAATAGTGAATTGTGATCCCCCAAGTACAGGACCCAATACTTAGCCTTGCTGAACTTCATACAACTGGCCTCAGCCCATTGATCCAGCCTATCCAGATCCTTCTGTAGAGCCTTCCAACCCTCAAGCAGGTCAACATTCCTGCCCAACTTGGTGTCATCTGCAAACTTACTTGAGGATGCACTAGACCCTCATCCAGATCATTGATAAAGATATTAAATAAAACTGGCCCCAGGACTGAGACCTAGAGAACACCACTTGTGACTGGCCACCAACTGGATGTAACTGCATTCAGGACCACTTTTTGGGCCTGGCCATCCAGCCATTTCTTTACCCATACACTCATGCGAGCCGTAAGCAGCCAGTTTCTCCAGGACACTGCTGTGGGAAATGGTGTCAAAGGCTTTACTAAAGTCCAGGTAGACAACATCCACAGCCTTCGCCTCATCCACTAGGTGGGCCACCTTGTTGTAGAAGGAGATCAGGTTCATCAAGCAGGACTTGCCTTTCATAAACCCATACTGGCTGTGCCTGATCCCCTGGTTGTCCTGTACATACCATGTGATGGCACTCAGGATGATCTGCTCCATAACCTTTCCCAGCACCAAGGTCAGACTGACAGGCCTGTACTTCCCTGGATCCTCCTTCCAGTCCTTCTTGTAGATGGCCGTCACAATTTCTAACTTCGAGTTAAATGGAACCTCTGTGGTTAGCCAGGACTGCTGACTAATGATTGAAAAGTGGCTTGGATAAATAAGGCGAGAAGCCAAAAGGGGTGAGATCATAAAGGATTTGATCTTTTTTTTTTTTTCTTATGGAGAGAGACAGGTTTGGAATAGAAGGGGAAGAAGGGGGTAGGGGCAATGAGGAAAGCAGTACTGAAGTAAGAAGTCAAGGATTACATGTAAGCGGTATCTCTGGCCATGAAATCCAGTAGAGGATTATTATTCTTGTTCCTGGAAGATGAAGAAGCTGATAGAGGAGGGAACAAGATGTACTGAAGGAAGTGCTGGATTTCCTTCAAAGATACTCAGCAGCAAAATAACAAGGACAGAGGAAATAGGCACTAAGGACTGAGTCAAGGCTCAGGATTCATGGGATAGTAACTTACACTGAAAGGAAGGCATGGAAATAAAAGAGAAATGGAAAAGGAAAAAGTAAAGGGTATGAACATTTCTTCTGCTGAAAGGATGTAAGAGCTAGCATGGGGACACTAAAGATGATGGGAGAATCTTTTGCATCCCTTGCTGGAGATTTTGGAGAAATTGAGAGAAAAATAAGTATGCTACAGACTGAATGAACATGCAGTTTTGCATTTGGACAGATATGCAGACATTGGGAGTATCCAGAACAAAAGTAAGAGCTGGAGAAGAGGTGAAAGTTTTCAAAATATTTCTCACCAATAAATAGAACCTATATATTTTGAAGTAAGTGTCTCAGTGGCACAGCAAGAGGGACTCCCCCCATAACTAAAAGAAGGCAGGTATGTGAAATAAGAGCCATATTAAGAGAACTGCAGAAGTAACAGATGAAGGGGAAACTTTTTCCTTTTCTTGTGTGTGACAGTTGGGAGATGAATGCCACAGATGAGTATTGTCATTCAAGAAAGAGAAGGAAAAGGATTATGGACAGAGGGCAAAGCACGATTACAAAGGTTGGAGGAATATGTAGAACCTGTGGAGCTGGATGAATGGCTAGGAAAGTGAATGGTGATGATGGGATAACAAAAAGGGGGTATGAGCTGAAAGTGATACAATCCAACCCATGAGGTAGAACTAAAAGTTACAGTGAGTATAATATGAGAGAATTGTAGAAAAGTAAGGGAAAGAAGGAAGTACAGAAGAAGAAAAAAAAAGACACAAACAAAAAAAACCATGTTAGGAGAACAGGAAGCTGGGAAATCAGCACAGGTCACTGTAATGAGATGGGAATTCAGAGGAAATTGCTTGTAGTGCAGTCTTTGCTTTCCCGCTGCAGTAGTATGAAGACATCATTCCCACTCATTGCACACTATAGTACTCCCCAAGATTTGGACAGGGGCAACATGAATGAGGAGCAGAGTGAACACACCAGCAGACACACATTTAAGATGATAAAGTCCTGATCTTCACAGCTGGGGTGAGATCAGAAATACACTAAGATGCAGAAATTCACTTACAAGCACTCTTTTAGAATTACCCTTGTTCAGTGGGAATCCCCATTCAATGTACAAAATCAACTGAGAATTGCCAGGATGAATCACAACAGTGGTCCAACCGGCCCTAGCCAATACGAGAGATGTCAGGTTCCAGACGCCTTGGGTGTAAAATCACTAGAAAATATGTTGCTCTTTAAGTCACAGCCCTCATTTCTGTATTTCTGTATGTATTTTAATGCAGTTATTTCTGTATGTATTTTAATTCAAAGTCCCCTCTGAGTAAGCCATGTTCATCATAACTCTAAGATTGCAGTAAAGGAAAAGGTTATATTTATTTATAAATATATACCAATTAATAATTATTTTTAAATTTTTGCATGTAGTCTGGTGGCAAACTTTGATTTTGATTTTTTTTTTCTCTTTGTAGGAAATGCACAAATGTTCACAAATAAGCAAATTTCAAGAGATGAAATAGCGAAAAAGTACAATGAGTAAGTATGACCACTGAACTGTAGTCACATGCATCAAACAGCAAAACATCTCCACCCTGGGATACAAGAAACAGCTGGAATTACTAGGAAACTTAATGGCATGTACGTATCTAGAGGAAATAATGGTTCTCTTATGGCCACCACCTTCTCTCTCCACCTGTGATTTAGTGGCCTTAAAATACCAAAAAAATTACTCATTTCAAGTGTAGGTTACAAGAAAGAAGTAGATTACCAAACCAAAAATGAGATGCAAATATTCTTTAGGTAACGGTATTTCTCACGTGTGTGTTACAAGGGATCTGAAAAATTATTTCACCGTCTTCTCCTGTGTGCCACAGTGACCTCCATGAATCCTGCAGAAATTGAGGCTCTGATCCTGCAAACAGATATACACCACTTTAAACTTTTGAGTAGTCCTGTTAGCTTTGCTGGAATTACTCTTTCACATGAAGTCAAGCATTGTTATCAGCATTTCTATTATTAGGGAAAAGTTTCCAAAACTCATTAAAGTATTTGTCAAAGAAGCAGGTCACTGAGTAGGATTCTGCCAGGGTACTAGGAACAGAAGTGAGATGTAGGCCACAACCTAATGTCTTGTTGACGACTGCTCCAGAAACACTGAATGTTGCTGAAATACCTCTTTTTATCTGGACAGTCTCCTGGAATAAAAGAATTTGAAGTGTATTTGAGGAATTAAAATTAACTAACAGAAAAAAGTCATGAGATACAGACAAGCAAGTATCATTACTTTCACTACAGGCAATGCTTCCCGTGAAAGAATAGATTGACATATTAAACAGATCCATTCCCACTTCTGTGTGCACAACCATTTACACTTCTGTTCTGCCAGGAAATTCTGAACGTTTAGGTGTGTCTACAACACTGGCCAGTGAATAGTAAGAGGTATGGTTTAAAAACTGCTTTAGTTAAACCACTGTGAACGCTCATGGGAACCCAAGGAGGGCATATGGGGTGTTATACTAGAAACATGAAGTGTGCTGTAAGTTAAATATGAATATAACCTTACATTACCCAAGAGACAATTTCTTAAATTGCACGTTGCTTATCTGACACCACACTATGTATTTAGATCAGTATGGTTTTGAAGGCCCTACTACGTCAAGGCAATGAAATACCATGGGCCTATAGCCCCAGCAAAAATAAAGGGAAGGCATCACTTTGTCTGTGAGAGCAGAAGACAAGTTTGGGAGCTCACTTCTCCCCTGTGGTTGGTAAGAAACCCTCATGTGAGTACATGAAGTTTCAGGATGAAAGGGTAAAAGTGAGGAGAGTTTTAGATTTTTCCTTGTAACGTTCCCAAGAGAAATATCAAACAAACCCCACACCAGTTCTTTTAATGAGATTTTTAACTTAAAATGACTGCAAGTGACTGTAAAAATCAGATTCATTTCTTGAACAGAAACATGGAGAAGGGACATTTGTGTAAGACTATATGCCTGTGACTTAAAATAGTTTGTCATTCTGGGACCTGATTTTAACTTTTGAATAAATGATAGTACCTGAGTGTCAAGTTTAATTAAAAAAAAAAAACCCACTCACAAAACAAAACAGATGAGATTTTCTACTTCAAATAGAGAAAGCTGTTTTCAAATCATTTATCTAGCTGTTGAGTCATTGCCTAATCGAACATAAGTAATAGTTGCATGCAAGAAAAAATAAGGTTACACGAGATTTTCAATTGAATTTCACAATGTCTCTGAGTAAGTGCATATATCTTGCAAAGCTATGTATATGACACATATTTCTTTATTTTTAGAAATATGTTGGCTTTTCTGTCTTCATACATTGGATCCTGATTTCATTGATGTAAAATCACACTGAAGTGGTAGTCTTCCAAAGATACATTAGGATATAAATGTGGGACCAGCACAAATAAATTCATTAATTCTCCCCAGTGAATTTTTATTAATTTTACATAATATTTGAACAAAATAAATACTTGCTATTTCTATGATACATTCCCTATGGGCTTCAGTATTAAGAACACAAGACATTATTTAATAAAATGGTTTGAATAAACAACTACATTTAAGAATCCATTCAACTAATGAGGCAACAATTCTTTATCTTTAATATCACGTTATATCCTGCAAGAAAATTGGCTTCCCCATCAGTGTTCCATCTATTTATATATTCCAGATGATACTACAGAATTTACTTCTATTTAACTTTATTTTATAATTTTCAAAGCAAATCTACTCCAACTGACAACCCTAGAACACTCATGCTGCTTTAAAAAATCAGTGGAGCATGTCCATCCAGAAAGTCCTATTGTTGTGTTTTTAAATTAAATATTACACCTGTGTTTAGTATTCAATTGACAAATTAACTTACCTAGTGCCCTACTCCAAGGTAGGAACTGAGCATCTCAGATTTCCAGTAGATCTATGATATAATTGCCTGAATGAAACATTTTTGTTTTCAGTGAGCTCAAATAAAAAAATCTTTCACTGCACTAAGCCCTTATAGGTCATCCCACTCCCCAAGTTTTGCTGAAATCCAAGACCTTTTCTTTTTTAACTAATTACTCTTTTTTTTCTCTGTGCCATATGCGTGTCTCAGAAGTCAGTCAGAATATAGTAATCTTGTTTCACATTGCAAATATTGTGGTTAAAACACAGTCCTGTTTTGAAAAAGATGACAAATTAAGTGGTATTTCCTGTTTGAAAGAGGGGAGCAACGGAATTTTTCAGGAGTGTGCAATGCTGGTGATGTTTAGGGGAGGCAACTGCCTTCATGGCACGGTGCTCTGAGCCTAGCGTATGGGGTAACTCTGCTCTACAGTTCAGACTGTAAGAAAAAGTATTCCCTGCATTCAGAATAATACAAATGTGTTCATGCAGATATTCAAATCAAATATCACCATGTTTATGAATTAATTCAGTGAAGAACCTCATTTGCTGTCGTAACAGAAATATCTAGGCAGCCAAAAATTTGTGTCGTCAAGAAACTTGTAGTGTTGCTGAAGCTGATGTCTATGGAGCATTATTCAGGTGACACCCTCCTTTGGTTGAGTCCTAAACTGAAAACTTCCGCCTTATCTATTTACCAGGAGGTAGGAATGCAACATTAGTGTAGGTCCTTAGATGCACATCTAAATAAAGGTATGAAGTGTACTTCTGCAAAGCTGTGACTAGATTCCTTCCCTATCAGCCCTTTTTACTTTGTAGCTTTGCTAGATCAGGGGAGTGGACAGGTAGGTAGTAAATCCAGTCTACTGACTTTAAACAGAACTGATCACCTGAATATGACAAGCCTTTAAGATTTCAAACACTGTTATCAAAATCCGGACTTCTGCATATAAATATACACAGAAAGCTTTGATGTTGATACCAAGATAAATTTTGTTACACTGCACTCCATAAATAAGAAACTCATCAGTTAACTATAATCACTGCCTGCCGAGAATGCCCTCACAGTGCCAGATGTCCAGCCTCTCTCCTTATTTATAGTCTTTGGCAAATAGAGATCATTATAGGTACATTTAGTCAGATAATTTATTCAACCAGTTGTAAATAAACCTGCAATTTATTCAAACCAGTTGTAAATAAACCTGAAAATTGATAAATTCCATTCAGTAGCTTTGATGAATGTATTTCAGATGTTTTCTCCTGAGATTTTTAGTTTTTAATCATGGAATCTTATAACGGTATTCAGATCACGTCACAGTAAATTCAAGTATACATCTGCAACATATGTTAAAAACAAAGCCAAATAAAAATTGAAATGGCAATTTTGTAAATACACACCCTAAATCTTGCAGACTAACTCCACAAAACCTTTGGAATGTGTTTATGTTGCTAATGTTGGTAATCAGTACTGGATCTTGATCACTATACCCATATAACCCCTGAATGAGGAGGATGCTGAGGTTAATGCACTTCGTTGTGCCTTTCTGGTTAACTTTTGACTTGGCCCAGGCTCTGTGAGTAGGAATTACCTGGAAAAAATGTAGTGTCTAGCATAAGTAGGCCTCAGCATCTGAGATAAATGTATAGATTTTCTGTAGAGTCATGGAGATAAATAGGTCTTCTAAGGGTACAAATCATCTCCACCTAGAGTAAAAATCTAAAATAAGCCAGAGGAGCTGTGTCCAAAAAAGTGTTTCTCCCCACTTACAGACCTGACGAAGAATCCAGAGTAACTAACACAGACACAGATGTCAATACTATGAAAGTCCATCTTACATGAGATGAATCCCCTGTCGAAGGTCTAAACCTGCTTGCATTCAATCCCAAATGGACTTCAGAATTGCCGTCCTGTAGAAAGACCCAAGTCCATTAAAACAGTTGTCCCTGGAACACCCTGGCAACAAAAGCTTATACTAAAAGACTTGTTCCCCTGCACGTGCAGCAAGTCTCAAGCAAGGACTGACATTTCCCATGCATTGAAACCTCCTCAGTTCTAGTTCTCATATGAAATAGGTATTCCCTGCCCTATACCTGGCATCTCTTCTAGGGATTTTCAAATATCCAGTAGCCTGTTCTGGCAAACATCTGGAAATCTGGTAGATTGCCACCTGCAGCAACAGGGCAAATAAATTGCTACAAAAATGACCGTCAGTCACTTAACCAATAAAATTAGGTCAGCAGTAAACATAAGATAAAGCCATCCACCCGTAGTATGACGTACAGGATATAAAAACACATATACCTTGACAAGCTGGTTTTTAGAATTCTTTTCTGAATGTCTGGTTTTTTTCTAAGGTAAAGCATCCAGGTGCCCAGGCAACAAATATTATGCACAAAATTCTATGCAATATGATAAATGGTGTTTCTGTAAGTAAATGAACACACATTCTTATACAGGAATTAAATATAAGCTAAACCAAGAATGAGTGTGTAAGTTTATGAATAAGTGAAAGTACACAAAGTAAGGCATAGATACACTTATCTTGTGTTATATGAATCATTCTTGACATACGACTATAACGGCAGCCTTCATTAGAAAGGGGAACAGCAAAAACTTCTAAGAAATTAAATAGAAATGCTTCCTAACGTTCAGTGGTTTGGCATTCTTTGTTAAGAAGGTGAAGAAAGCACAAATAGAGTCTGCATGCGTTTTGTGAGTCACTTCAGAAATTAAAGGTTTTGTGTATGAAGCTATGTCACTTGGAAAAGAGGATATGGTATGTATGTGGTGAGCATGAAAATACTAGATACCTTTCTTGTTGTTAGTTGTGGCCTCTGGTTTATAAATGCTTATCTTTCAAAGGATGACATTTCAGACAGACAGGTAATATTTGATACCTGAAGGTTTTCATTGTATGCTAGAGTGTAGATACAGCCTATAGAAAGGAAGTTGGCATTGGAGTTGTAGGGATTCAGGGCAATAAGTGTCTGTGTGTGGTGTAACCATGTATGTCTTCTTGGATCATAAATTGATTTACAACCCTACTGATCTTCCAGATGATGTTGTCTTATCTTTCCTGAAAATCATTCACAGATACAGTTAGCATTCTGAGAAGTGCCCATATGGCACGCAGTCATCTGGCGGCTTACTGCAAACGCTGCCATGGGCTGGGGCGGAGAGGAGAGGGATATATCCATCTGCAGGTATGCACTTGCATTGATTTCATTCAAACCTCCAACAGCAGACTGAGCCACACCTTTATAGTGAAAGTCCTAGAAGAATTGGACTGCTATTTGTAATGAGCTTCCTCATCCCGCACTAACTTCCCTGAGGTTGAGGGAGTGTGCAGGTACTGGTCTGTCTCATCTCCCCCGAGACCATCCCTTCTCCTCTCATCAGCACTTCTTTGGCAGCAAACTTTCTAGCCAGATGGGTGCTGTTGCGCACACTGAAAAGAACCAGAAAAATGTGGTCTTTCAACCTGTCAGATAAATTTGCTACTTTGAGATCCCTTAAGGCATGAAAGTATCATTCCAAAATGGTTTCTTTCATTGAGAATATTTTTTTATTATTATTTTTGGAACCTTGGAAACATGACTGATTATTCATAGTAATGTATGTCTTTATGAGCATCAAATACACAGCAACATAGCTGTTTGATGGTTTAAATGATTAGAAAGGAGAATTTCCCTCCTGAGTTTCACTTTGTGCTCAGTTGTCAGCTACTGCATGGAGGTAAAGCGATGAGGGAAAAGTTTTGGCTGATACTGAATCTTCCTTGGCTACTCTGCCACCTGTTCTTCCTGCAGGGTAGGAGAATGAAAGGAAAGGGAGGACAAGCTGGAAGAATGAAGTTGTGCAGCGGTTACGTTTTGCTGGGCAGAGCACAGGGATATTAGGTGTTTTTCTTAGCAAACTGAGTTTCAAGAATTCTGCAGTAAATTCGTACTTCAAATTTTCACTCAGGGAAGCTTGCAAGCCCTCACAGTTGCACACTGAAAACATGATCCTAAAATGCAGCACACATGAAGGAACAGGAAAACCTGTTTTACCACTTCTAAATCAGTGTGCTGCTATTTTGCTTCTAATTTCAGGTCTTTGTACTTAGAGACATCACATAGAGTTGGTAAAGAATCCTGCAACATAGTGCAATTTTATGATTACCATAAGCCTCATGGAAACATTTCTGTTTCAAAAGACTTTCACTACACAGCGAGCAGCATTCCCCCCAGTTTCCTGCCAGCTCATCTCTCCGAGCTCTGATCACTGAGGCTTGTGGCCCTGGAGTACCATTTCCCTCCCACTAGGATTGCCTCAGGACCAAAGTCCCAAATTAAAGTAGTACTTTTAGGATGCCTTAGCAAAAATTCCAGCTTCTCTGAAGGGCAGGAGAACCTTGGTCACAGAGGGTTTTCATATTCCACATTATGCAGAGGTGTACGGAGTTTTTGCCAAAGCTGGGCTTTCTCTGCATCCTGGACTTTGCACTTCGAAACAGGGATGTGCCCTGAGTGGCTTTCCAATGACTCCTGTGTGCCAAAGACTCGCTGAGAGTCCAAATACCTGCCCACAGTCTGCCAGCTTCTGGGAGCATTCCCTGATCAGTCCAGACCTCCAACTGCAACGCACTTGCCAAATCTCACTTCCAGCTTAACTTTGCAGGGGAGCAATCATGTGTGCCCGTGTTAGCCACTCAGGATGATGAGATAGCTTGAAAGTATGATGGAACATTCACAGAACCAAGACCTATGTGGATACAGATATATTCTGCTGCATTGTCACACCGTTAGCCAGTTTATTAGGCATAATGCTACTTCCCCGTTCATGTGTTTGCTGTTGAGTCAGGCTCTGGTCTGGGGTATTTTTCTTTGTTTTTCTCCGGTTCCGGAAATGTAGGAGGAAGAGATGGTCCAGATCCTACAGTTAACAGACACAAGCGTAATCTTATTTAACCCAACAACAGGACTGGCCGCGTGAGGAAGTGCTGCTCACCTGAGCAAAACCACAGGGTATCCAGTCCTCAGCCCTACTGTGTCCTTTGAAAACAGAGCATGCTGTTACAAATGCAACTGTAACTTTTTGTCTGTGCAGGATTGTGTTGCTCTCTTTCAAACAAGACAGATCTATTCCTTCTACCCTCCCTCTAACAGAGATCAGTTGACGCGGTGACTCAAAGTAAAACTGTTTGCCCCATTGAAGACCACGGCCTCTCCATTGAAGGCTATGTTAGATGTGACTTAATAACGTGATTTTTAGGCACATAATTACTAGTTGGTTTCTCAAGACAACCTGATGCTGGTAACACATGCTGTCAGACCCTCGAGGTTTGATTATTCTAATTCTGCCATTGCCACTTACAGAAAGTTGTGAGTAGAGTCCTAGGGCTCCTCGTGGCACTGAAACATCCCATATATAGCCTTCCCTGCAGCTATGAGCTTTCAGGGTGTCAGACTGAAAAAAATAGACTCTATTTTTAATTTTTGCTAAAAAGCTAAATAGAAGTATAGTTACAGTGGTATTGCTTATAGTGAGATCTTCCCTACCCAGTGAGTTTCTGCTCTCAGCTACAACACAGTTTTAAGTGTGACACTGTCCTGCCTGAAGTCCTTTCTCAGAGGTGTGTTACCCCACTGAAAGCAGCCCTCTACACTTGTTTTATTTATATGTTGCTTTTGTTTTACTTACCTATTCATAACTTCCTTGAATGTAGAGTGCTGGTAATTAATGAGAATTTTTAATTACTGTTATTCAGTAAATAAGATGTGCGTTAAATTACTAGTTAGTATTGTTGCTGCTGGGGCTGTATTAATAAACCTTATTGACATTTATTAATAAAACTTAATGACAGTTAAAAAGAAAATGCAGTTGTGTAACCATGCTTACAACATATTTAGCAGGCTTATATTTACAAAGATATACAGTATTTTAGGAACATGTAAGACCATAGAAGACATCCAAATGTAGTTTTTCATTCAACATATCTATCTCTGTGACATAAAGGTATTTATTACCATATTACCAGGCAATCGGTTTTTATTTTTTTTAATCCCATGTCTCTATAGTAACAACCAGTGTTGTCATTAAGGGGATTCTGGGAAGGAAATATTTATCACTGAAAAAAAGCACAAAATCCCATGTATTTTACAGAAAGAAAGAACATTGATTGAAGACTGACTTCTTCAGAAATTTCTGAACTTTTGCGTAGCTTGTAAAAATTCCCCACCCACATTACTCTCTTTGAAGCATACTCTCACAGAGCTGTTCCTTCCATTTCTTGCCATAAAACTGTCAGCTGAGTGTTTCATGTTGTGATACAGCTCTCTCTGTTACAGGAAATCAACCTAAGTAGTTTTCCTGTGAGTATAAAAGAAGCACATAAAATCCATTAACCCTTTCAATACATGATATATTTACACACTTGTAACCTTGCAAGTCTTAGAACAAAGGAAAACAGACTCAATGAGAAACAGCAGTGGTTGCAGAGATATATTTTTCTTTAAAAAACTTTTACCTACTTATTGGGTATTTTTTTTATTTATCCACAAAAGATATTCGTGGGTGTTTTCATGAGTGGCCTTCTTCACAACTTTGCTATTTCTAACAGCTGCAAAATAATCTTTTTCATACTAAATATTAGCATACTCTCTCAGCCTAGAAGATAAACATTTGGTTTTCTTGACTTGACAGCCTGATATGTTGTTCAAACAGAGTTGTGCCATGAGCTCAGATCCAGCTCTAAATTTTTAACATGTGGTAGATATTTCTGATTTAGTTCCTGTGAAACCTCTTGCTGGATTGTTAGAAATAGGCAGACTGCAAGAGATTAAGAACTCTGAATAAGGTTATACAAATTCATAATCCTTAGCTGAATTTTCTTAGACATCCAGACAAAATCTGGAACTGTAATAAGGATACCTTGCACTGTGGAATTCTTAATAATTCTTAACATCCTGCAGATGACGGTGTATCATAACACCCACTCACTTAAAAGTATCCTAATATTTTACATGAATAAAACTTACTTTGCAGTCCGAACTGGAGAAGACAGCACAGAGGTCTTTAGCTTAAACCATAATAAAAGCTAAGCAGGGATCTTAAAATCAAGATCCAAAAGCCAAAATATATACCATTAACTCCATCTATCAGAATTTTTTGTCTACTCCATATGAATTTTGCATTCTTCTCCAAAATTCATTTATCTGTGCTATATTCTACTGTGAGATGAACTCTGCTGTCAGAAACAAACGTTAAGAACCATCTTCAAAAGCAAAATAGGTCATGTTTCAGGGAAAGGATTTTTGACCTTCAAGGGGCACTCACAAATAGCTGCAGATAGCCCCTAATTCAGACAAAATATCGCCAACTCTTCTTTTGTGAGGAAACATGAGGCTCACCTAGCCTTTCTTTTGCTTTGTATTCAGTCTTATATTCTCATAAATTCTGAACTGCAACTTCTTGCTGTTCTACTACACATTCTTTGCTGAGGATATGTCCCCATGTACCTTTGGTATATCGTCATAAGTTTTCAATGAGTTCAAACAGTTAATGGTTATCATTGAAGTCAGCTGTGCCTTAGTCCAATTTCACATCTTAAACTCTTTATCTTGGGAAATGCAGGAATAAGTCAATACACAATTTCTTTCATAGCACCAACCTGGCTTAATCCAAAACAAAACATTCACCACCCTCAGAAATACAATAAAACTTCTGAAATAATAATTTCCACAGACTGGCAGTTTTCTTCAGCCTGAGTGATCAATAATCCATAACATTCTTCTGATTCCTAGAAATGTAATTATGATTTTTCAGGAGGAAATACAAACTGAAGGATTTGATATCTGGTCCGTGCTTCAGGGCACTGATGTGTACATGATCTACACATTTTTCTGTGTGGCTTATATAAAAGTCATACAAGTACTGCCCTGACTGTTCAGGGTACTCACAATAAGGAATACAGTAGTTCTTAAATGCCATGTAAGGAAGACATATAGCATATAACCCACAGGTAGAAGGAGGATCCACAGCTCTTAAGGCAGAGTTTTCTGCATGGCTCTGATTTCCCCTTCTCTGTGAAAGTGCAAGTGCAACAGTTGGGTTAGGATGGGAGAAAAATTTCTCTTTTAGTTTTAGGTCTAAGTTTATCTCTGGGTCCCAACTAAGACACCTACAGGATGTTTTAGCTTAGTGAGGGACCTAAGCGATTTGTGAAGATCATTTCTCCAAGCAGGAGTCACGTTGGTCTTCAGCCCACGCCTACCAAGACTGAGGGGGGGAAAAAGTAGAAATATAAAACTTTCCTGCATAAGATTAAATATGTCTTTCTGTAGTCCCAGCTTAAACGTAGACTAAACACACTTCTGTCGTGATTAACTTCTTTGGTCACATTTTCAATGGCTACACTTCGCTATTCCACGCTACAGTCCATAGGTGCACAGGAAAGCTCCAATAATTTCTTAAGAAGCCATGAGGAGATACATGCAAATTCAATTTTTCTGAACTCTGCTAAAAAAGCATCGTTTCTTTTTTCATTATTTAGTGAATGCTCCTCTCCCCCCGCTCCCTTTTCCTCCTCCCAAACCCAGCAGAGATTCCTCTTCTACCCGTCACATATTGTCCCTTAACTGGTACTTCCTCAGAAAGAGAGGCTGAAGAGGTTTATAGATGCCATCACACTGGCAGGGAGCATTGTCAGAAGCCAGCCATGCCCCTATGTTCCTCACCAGCTTCCCCCAGGGCAGGGACCCAGGGGGCTGCCCCTGGTCCCTGCAGGGGCCACAGGGGCTGCACTACAAAGCACCTGTGCATGTCCAGGACTGCTCTGCATCAAGTAGCAGCTCTGAGCATCAGGTGTGCTGCCTGACACCACTTGCGGTGTGAGGAACTAGTTTGCCTGAAGAAACGGAAGATTCCCACAGGACATTTTGTGCAGACCAGAACAGCGGACAGAGCCCACCTGAGCAAATGGGTGGCAGAAATCCAGCCAGTTGCTGTTCATACACAGAAATCACATACAAAAGTAATCAGCAAAAAAAGTTGCATTCCTCCACGATGTCAGTAAGATTTGAGAATGACAGAAGTGCACTGGATGGAAGAGTATGGGCATCACACTGCCTTGTCCTCTGGCCCTGTGGTTTGCAGCAATATCCATGTTCCCTCTGGTTTTCCATATTTGAAAGGATGACAGTGGTTTTTACGACCAACAAAGTGGTCATCCATTGTGTCAAAATTATTGGCAATTTATGTTCTACTGCCTTCCTTCCTAGAATCAAAGTGGACAATGCATGATTGTAAAAAGTACAGGACTATCTCACAGACAGCTGCTAGAAATTAAAATCAGTGATAGTCTGGGAATCAAAGATATCAGTTCTCCTCCAAGAATGAAAGAAATAATAATAAAGAAAATACCCAGGAACTATGAGAGCTCCAACTGTAAGTTGAGAACACTGTTAGAAGAAATGCCATTAGGATACAAATCAAAATGTTATTCTTTGATATCTGGATACAACTCAAAGCACTTAGAAACTGCACAGAGTATTTTGGCATTATTAAACATACTTTTAATTACATCTGAGTTCTAACCAGTCACACCTAGACTTATTCAGGATGCATTAAAAAGTGTATTTTATAAACATAGCCCATTCTGCCATGTAAAGGTAATGTCAAAGGCAGTTCAAAAGGACATCCATTCTCTTTTTTTATTAGAGTTCTCCTTACTAGTTCCAGTTTTCACCGCTTTCCAGGACCAAGTCTTTTCCTTTCCTCAATGTAATAGAAAGTACCTGTTTTCCTTAGGATGTAGCTTTTAAAGCAGCTTTCTCCATCACTGCTGCCTACTTCCAGGACCTTGAGCCCGAGGGCTCTGGAGGTCATGTGCAAAGCCTGATCTCCAGCTTTTTTGCTGGAATAGCCTCCAAGTTGCATTTGAACATTTGTGCAGCCTATTGCTCTGGCATGCCCTCCTCGATTTCTCACTGTCAGTTTTGACACAAGCAGAGAAAGACCGCAAGCAGCTCATCTGCTTTTCCTGAGCCTCCCCACCTCCTGGGGTACTGGCTCTAGCCTTAGTTCCTCAGATAAGGCTACAAGTTCCACTGGACAAGTAGGTCCTCCAGAACATCTTGCTTGTGTAACAGCTTTAGAAAGCAGCATCTCCATTGCATGGGCAAGGGAGACTGTAAAGAAAGGGAAGGCACTGTTCATCAGTGTTTAAAGCTGCATCTAGGACGTATGACCTTTGAATCATAAAACAAAGGTAGATCTGAGCAAGCGCATTCTGGCTCCTCTACAGCTCACCAGTAGGATTTCAGTATCGCAGAAGAAGTCATAGGCATTTACAGAGTAATTTGGGCCACAAGAAAAAAAGTTTTCCTGTAAAAGCAACATTAAGACCCAGGACTGCACAAGCTGAAGTGCCAGAGGCTGTTGCAAGGAAATAGAGAACAGAAAGAAATGGTTTGAAAAAGCTACAAATACACATCTCAAATTATATTTTATACACTTCACTAGGCAGTGTGACAAGAAGTGATAAATTGTATAGAATGACTTTTGGCTAATTGGAAAGTTACCTTTTAAAGAATTTATGTTCAAGAATATATTTTATAATCAATGTCACAATTTCCATCATAGTAGTAAAAATGTACTCAAAATAAAAATATAGTCAGCTTTTATTGCAAAGCCTAATTTTAGCAGTTTGGGAATTTTCAACTCAACTCATTAGAAGAATAAAACAATTTCAAAAAGGAGAAGAAGATGAGTCTGGAAAGTCTGAAGAAAACTGCAGTTAATTAAAGGAGAAGTTTGTTGTCTCTAGATTGTTATTACCTTTTCCGGTGACCCATAATTTAAACCACTGCAGTTACTCATGAACAAACTATATTTGAAGATGGCACTTCTGTCATTAAACAGTTTTTAATCAAATCTGGCATTTCCACCTTTTGAATTGTTTATTTTCTAATAGAGCTTAAATTGTGAACTGCTTCTGTCTCCGACAGATGTCATTGGGAGTCTTAACTGCTGTCTCAAGTGAAATTAGTACTGAGTGTTATGGGTCTGACCAGTGTCATACTAAGCTCAAACTCTCCTTGATTTCCCTAAGTTCTGGACTGGAATCTATTGCTTGAACGAATGCATTGCCCTCTGTTGGTCAGGCATGTGTCATAGAGCATCACAGAAGATGGGACATCGTTTAGGAAATTTATGTTTTTGTGTATGCTGAACAACTAGAAAGACTCCAGGAATTTAAAAATACATACCATCGTTTTAGAGACTGATTTTTTTTTTTAAAATGACCCTAAAGGTCTTTTTTTGACATTCTTGTAAGGTGTTACTGCTTTGTGCCTCTCAGTGTAGCCACTGAAATCATATTCACACACCTGAAAATACAAAGGGCATTTATGTTTCTTCCAGGAAGTTCTGCCATGGTTCTGTGCCGTACTCAAGTGCAGAACCACAGTGATAATTGCTGTAAGATGCAAAAAAGAGTTTAGGGAGCGAAACTCAGTGGAGCAGAAAGAAAGCATGGGACAGCCTCAGCAGTACCCTGGACCATGGCCGTGCCACCAGACCACCTCACGGCACCAGGCAGTCTGGACATTTGACAATGATTGCCTGCCTGCCTTCAAACACAAATGCACATACATAACCCTAATCATGCAACCCCTAATTAGGCATCAGTGTCTAATTGACAGCTTTCCTGCTAAATTACCCACATGTATTGTTATTAGCAACATTAGGATTTTATTTGCTCTTTAACCCAAAATCATCTATTGATAGATATATTAACTGGTGTTTTCATGCATTTAAGGCAGTCCCTTACAAACCAGATAATTTTGTGAGTGGCAAAATGAACAAAATTTGGCTGCCTATGGATTTATAATTGAGTTCCCATGTGGATTGTAATATTTAATGAGTTGAACTCCAGTTACCAACCTTTCCACAAGTGAGAATTTTAATAAGGTCTTTCCTAACCTGCTCACTTGTTTTCACAAAAATCATAGGAGCTTCATAACCTCAAGATACCCCTCTGTCATTGTGGGTTCAAATTAACCCATGATTTCAAGTCATTAGAGACAAGACCAACAGATACACACTCAGACATACACATGCCAAGCAGGATTCTATGTCTCATCTCCTTAGAAATATAGGTTTCCAATTTATACTGAAAACAAGTGAAAATGCAAGTTAAAAAAAGAATTTGAGGTAAAAATTAAGATGTTTGTGTTGCAGTATAATCAGGCTGGAGACAATCCCAAGGTCTCATCTCATTGAAACGGAACCTTCCTCTTCTTTGCCATGTAAGCTGGCCCCAGGTTTTGGCCTTACATCGAGTACCAAGAGAAGACATTTGGGGGAGAGGACCAAGTAGCTCAGTGTTTTTTCTTTTTCCTAGGCAATGGCCCAAGAGAAATCCAGTCTCCTTTCAACCCATACACATAGGAAGAAAACAGAGAAGTGACTGCCATAACCTCACCCAACCCAGACACATGAGCATCAGAGCACAGCCAGGCTTACTGCCCTTTTCTCCTCCAGCAGCGTGGGTGGTGGCAATGTCCCCAGAGCGGGCCACCTTGGAGATAAAATTGTTTATGTTTCTCATAGCTGCTTCGCCTGGGATGTGTCAGAGAAACACCACTGCTCCAGCCACAGCTTCAAACTTCTCTCTATAACCACAGGAGTCAAAATCTATCATATTGTTAATGAGGCGTGAGGTTCTGATGTAATCATGTAAGTGCAGGTCTGCAGACAAGCACCCAAAACTTACATAGGCTCAACAGGGAAAATTAAGGTGTTTTTAATTACACACCTAAAACAAAGAGAAGAACAGTGTGTGTAAGGTGGAATTTGACAGTTTTTTATTTCAGTCATTGGCACACAGAACTATTGTCCTTCAGCAATCTTAATGAGTTCTGAAACTATGTTTTTAAAAAAATCACTGAACTTCCAAAGCTTGAAGCAAAAGAAATTCTGTTGTTCACAGTGAAAATATAGTATTTTAAGAGCATACAGCCCTCAGTGTCTGAAGAAAATTAGGAGGCAGCAGCCACACCTTTCCTTGCTGGAAATTCACATAAACTGGATTTTTCTGGAAATACGGTCAGAACCTTAGAACTGTATAAATTTATATCTCCTGTACATTTAGACCAACCTGTCTTTCCAGTCATCTGCACTGATCTTTCAAAGGTGTTAAAAATGTCATATAATTTTAATAATAGGCTTCCACAATCCACTGTTTTACAGTCTTCCATGTACACCCTGATTTGGCTAGAACTTGTCCCTGGTTTTAGAGGTTTGCAACTATTTCAGCATCTGTTGGGTGTCTCTGCACTTTTCATGAAGACAGGGAGAATTTTATCCATCTCTCATTATTTTGTTCCGCCTGGATCTGCCAGGGTTGATTGTAAAATGAAGAGTCCATGCAGGACAGCTCTGGATGAAAAAGTAATACAGAGAAAAGTAAGAAATATCTCACCACAGTGAATTCCCGCTCCAGTTAGATCTTTGAAGTTACTGGCATGAACTCTCTCTCACACAACATACCCCTAACTCGTATAAGTGTGTCGTCTCTACTAAACAATCCTTTATATTTATTATTATTACTCAGTTCAAAGGCTGATGCCAAGCTGTCTGAGGAAAGGAAAGTACATGGTGTATTTTTTAAAAATCCTCACCTTCACTGGAGTTTTATGTTCCTTGGGGTTTCTCTTTTCTTTCTTTTTTTTCTTTTTTTTTTTTTTAAGCTCTGTTCTAAGAAAAGGAAAGCAGGGGATTTACTAAAGGCAAGGCAAGTCGGTTAGTTATGAGTCACCTTCATGACTTATAAAGGGTCTCAAATTGTTTGGAGCGGGCTTTCTTCACCTGACTTGTGCTGCAGGGATATCAGGCGACCAGCCAGACCAACAGACCTCTGTGGCAACTGCTTCTGCCTCAGTTGCTTTTTTCATTTGCCTTATTTCTCTCAGTCTCTCTCTCTCTCTCTCTCTCTCAATCTCACTCTCCCGTTCTCTCACTTCAGAAGAAAAAAAAAAACACAACCCCAGCTCAGTGATCATGGTTAACCGGTGAGATGGAACAAAGGGGAAGTCTGTGGCCTTCTTGCTGCATTGGTTTTGCTTGCATCTCTGTGTAAAGAAACTGCCTCATAGCAGGTAGGTTTTTCAGTTTGGTTCTTTGGCGTTTTTGTTTATTTTTGCTAGTGCTCTTTTTTTAAAAATGAGAGGTTTGTATGTTAGAGGAGATGGGGGCAGGCCAAGGGAAGGGGCCCCAGGGCATGGTTTAGAAGCATCAGGAGTCGGAGAGGCTACACTTCAAACATTTACACACATGCAGAAATCCTCAGGCAGGCACCCTTATGGAAATATGCCTTCAGCCATCCAGAATCGCACACGGACAACCTGTCTTGAGTGAATATAAACCCAGTCGCCTTGCTGTCTTTGCATTCAGTTTTGTAGGTGACCTCACGTTAACTGATGGGACAGCACACATGAGAAAGGTGTCTGCGGTCAACTAAGAGGACGTGGGGGATACATGCTGCTTTTTAGCTCCTGCACCCCTCCCTTTTTTGTTTTGAGATGAATCGTTTAGAAGAGCATGCAATATGGATTATAATTTCTGCAGTGTTTCAGTTTGGAAGAGTTTAATGATTAATCTGCAGTTATTCTCTTGCCTACAGCTTGCCAGAGACATTTTGAGGTGGGGAAAAGTAACTGTACAGATTAGTTTGACTTATTTAATTTTGGCCATACAGGTAATTTTGGACATGGGACAGACAAGTTCTGGACCTCGTTTTATAAATATGCAATAGAGAAATGCCTTCTTTAAAGTATAGCCATTAGACTTGCATCATTTATATATGGTTTGTTCTAATTCTTTTTAAAATTAAGATGTTTAAAATGTCCATATAAAAACTTTATATAACTTCCTTGAAATGCATATCCATACTGACAAAAGAGTATCTCCATGCTCAGCATTAATACCTGTCTGGTGAAAACTCTTAAGGCTTAATTTGGCCATAAAAATTTTCTCCGAACTCAAATTTGGCAGCCAATATCTAAGATTAACCATTTCCTTTGTTAGCTTTTTAATATGTCGATTTTTAGCATACAAACAAGCAAAGTAGCTGAAATATAGTATTAAAAAAAAAAAAAGTAATCCAGCTATTTGATCCACAAAGTGAAATAAAGGCACATTTTATTTTAGAGGGAAGTTTTCAGCAGAGAAAAGCCACTTCTACCCATACACACATCTTTCCAGTATCTTAAAAGACTTGAATCCAAGTGTTTTTTAAAAAATAGATTTGCTTTCTAAGAAATTAGAGGAGAATAAAGGACTTAAAATTCTCCCGAAAATGTAAATAGGGTACCTGAAAATGAATAAATGAATGCCGGGTGTACTGTTTATGTGTAATGGCCTTTTGTAGGTGATTAAAAGAATTATAATTATATTAACCCTAATTCTTTTTCAGTCAAAATTAGATTTCTGCTATTCAAGGGTAAAAATATCTCTGAAACCGGTACATTTCTTTTTGGTCTTATTTTTTACAAAAATTATTTCTTCATGACTTCAGAGGCAGAGAGATTCAAAAGCCACTCTCATATACTATACCAAATTTTGGTTTTGACAAATATAAGGAAATAAGCATATCCAGAGGGCAATCAGCAACATTCTGAGAAAGATGTAAAATAGATGACGATGTTACCCTTTGGCCAGCACCCACTTCTATCTCCCTCTGGTGAATGTTAAGGAAGGATACGCAGAAAGACAGCACAGATGGAAGACCTAATTTTGCTACAGCTGCAGTTGGGTGATGTAGGTCCCACCTCATGTCACTTGCAAAGCTATCAAAGCAGACACAGTCTGCTTTCTGGCACATCTCTCTCAAGACCCCAAAGCTCCTTCAAGTTTTTTCTCCCAGAATCAGGCCTTTAGTTTATTTTCAACGGGTATTTGAACATTGTGCTTGTGAGCTGTGTCTCATTTATATGCAGGTAAATGGAAAAAAAAGGCTGAGGCTCACTAGGTCTGTTTCAAAGCCTGTTGCAGTCAGAGTGGGTCTCTGTTCTTTAACTTCAAAGCATCAGGCTTGGGATCTACCACAGCCTGATTCCTCCAACATGACTGTGAGTGTCATGTGCATGAGCACTGCAGAATTCTGGTCTTGGTGATTTGCCTTTTCTCCCTCCCACCCTCCCACTGAAAAGGGGCTTTGTAACAGAGGTGATTGCACAACCCTAAGCACCTTCAAATGAGGCTTCCCAAAAGGCAAAGTTCTAAATTTTTTTTGCTATTTGGAGAACACCATTTATCTTTTCTAAATTGGCTACCAAATTTTGCAGAGTTGGAACTACTTCCCTAACCTGTATGTGGTTTTCATTAAAAAATTATATTGGGAAGTACTATCAAAGTTTGCATGTCCCCTCACTACCAATCCAAAGAAAAATGTTTGAATTTTACTCCAGATTCATGACAAAGGATTCCCTCCAGTTGACTAATAGGTAAATGAGAATTTGGTCATTTGGACTGGAGAGGCAATACTGGCTAATAATCTCATAGACCAACACACTGGATACTTCTATTCCATCAGTAGACCAGCATAAATCCACTCAGACCCTTGAGGTGCCATACAATGATGTACAAATGTACAGGTGGAGAAACAAGCACTTGTCACATTTAAACTAAATAGTTTTAACTGTACTTGTGGTGCTCCTTCTGAAGGGAATCTGAATATAGACTATGATATGGAGGAACTGATTAACCATTAATATTTCACTGACCAAAGAAAATCCTAGGTTAGAGAACAATGAGCTACCTACACTTGAGCAAACTTTTTAAGTCCCTCAATAACTCATAGCTATTTTTTTTTAATATTTGAAATACAAAAATAGCTATGAATATGATTTCACACATTTTGGAAGAAAGATTGTAAAGTAAAATTACTGTAGTCAACATTTATTTTCCATTAATGACATAGGTCTCAGTAAGGTCTCAATTAGTTGCATTAACATTGCACCAGAAATGAAGATAAACATTGTCACATACAAAGAGAAGAAATTAAATATATGTGCATATCTGTATACAACAGCAGACAAAAGCTTGGCATGTTTACTAATTTTACTTTTTTTTTTTTTTATTGCTTATAGTTCAGACTAAGTCATCCAGCCTCTCAGTTTATACGAATTGCCTCACAGGCTTTTCAGAAAGCACTAGCAGGTGTCTTTAACCTGCCATAGCAGAAGTTTAGGAGCTTTAGGAGGTATTTGGAATAGGAGACATGAACTGTGGAGAAAAAATGTTTGTCTGAAGGAGAGTGGTCTATAAAAATGTATGACAAGAAGCAGAATAGACTAGACTATTTCAGTTGGAAGGGCCTTATGGCAACCATCTAGTCCAACTGCCTGACCACTGCAGGGCTTACCAAAAGTTAAAGCATGTTGTTAAGGACATTGTCCCCATGCATCTTAAACACCGCCAGGCTTGGGACATCAACCACCTCCCCTAGGAGGCCTGTTCCAAGTAGATGAATACAGTAAGGAACACAGCTGGTGGAACAGATCACTTCTGTATAGTATTGACAGAAAAGGCGGAGGTATGACTTGAATGTGAATAGAGAATAACTGAAGCAGAGATGACACTGGAGGAAAAATTATGTGTAGTAGTTGATATGTCTTAAGTCAAATGTCACTACTAAGAAATCCAGAGGGATACCTCAGACAAATAGGTAAAGTCAATGATTAAATGAAGGCTAAAAATACAGAGAGAGGTCTGTGGCCACAGAGGTGGAAGGAGAACAGAGAAAGAACAGTTACAAAAAGGTGAGGTGGGACAACATTTTCAAGTATGTCTGACCGTCAAAGAGGGATGAAATAAAGGGTAGAGCATCTAGCCTAAGAGATCAATTTTGAAATGGACAGCTTCTGTGGAGGTAATAGCAATGAAAGCAGATATAAAGTTTGAAAATTAAATTAAAACACACTCCTATCTGACTACAACAGATGAAGGACAGGACCTGATGATCAGGGATCAGCAGATAAGATAGGAAGAATAAGTGTGTTATTCTGATGCTAGTGACTGAAGGAAGAGGGTGCTAGAAAGAGGAAGAGGGAAATGACACCAGATCTTAGGAGCTTTTTCTTTTTTGATGTTGCAAGGGAAATAACAGGGGATTTTATTTTATTATATTTAAGCATGAGTATATGTTCATCGTTTCCACTGATGACAAGGCCACATTTTTAGAGCTGTATGAGAAGACAGGCAGCAATATATGTATTTGTTCATGTAATGGAAATCTGACAGCTGTACAAAAGGCTGTTACAAAGGTTCGGCAAGAGGAAACACATGTCATTTCTCACCACTTCCTGATGAAGCATGATTTTTTTTTTTTTTTTTTTTTTTTGCCTTTAGCACACAGAAGCAAAACAGTTTGCAGCACTGGAGATGCTATGCAGCTTTTAAACCCAAAATTAAAATGCTAGGGTGTCAGCCTAGGCAAAACTATTCCATTACATAAATCCAAGATCATGGGAGTTGAAAAGCACCGAAGACAGAAGCTTGTGTGTGGCTACAGCTACCTGCTTATCCACTTTTGCCTAAAAGGGCTGGCTCTGGAGTAAAGCTGCAGAGACCAAATACTGCCTGAAGTCTCTCACTTCCCTCCATGCTCAACAGTAATGTTGGAAGTAGGCACATGCAAGTACAGCAGTCATTCAGCTTCTTTAGAGAAACAACTATTAGATCTATTCAAGTGATCAGTTTCAAAACCATCCCTTCTCCAAGACTGTGCAGGAGAAGGCAGACTGAGAAGGAAAGTGCCGTCAACCACAAATGGCTGCTGCAAACCACAGATAAAAATATTCTCTTTTTTAGCAAAACCCATAGGACACTGGCAAACCTGAAAAGGCTATAAAAGAATTAGGGTTTGGGAAGCATGGTGTAAAGAATAGCAACCTGGAATACATTTAAGAGAGTGCAAATTTACAAATGTTCTATAAATATTCCTGAGGCAACAGACTCAGAGGTGACAGAAGCTTCTTGTAGCAAAGCTCTTGTCCTACTGCCTAGTGTGATCCTTACCCAAAGCTTAATGAAGCCAAATTTAGTGTTCCCACAAGAGGAACAAACGTTTTGCATCAAGCCTTTCATAAATATGTATGCCCACTGGGTGACAGTGAATGAATAAGGAGTCAGGGACTTAAGAGACATTAAAAGCACTATAATTGAATCAGAAAATAATTTAGGTTGGAAGGGATCTCTGAAGCCCATCAGATCCAAATCCCTGTTCAAAGCAGGTTCAATCCACAATAAATTCAGATGAGACAATAGACTTTTGTTGCCAGAATTATTTTGTTTGCTTTTTTCCTAAAAAAAAAAAAAAAAAAAAAAAATTAATACCTTAACTTGCATCTCTCGTCCTCCTCCCCTGACCTGCACCCCTCACCCTCCACACACCACATATGCACACACAACCTTCAGGAGTACTGATGTATAGGTTTAGAAACTGTTCACTTCATTGCCCACAAATGCAAATGTTGCACCACAGGTTTCAGTGTCTGACTTCAGTGGGAGTTTAGCCTGAACACTCAACAGAGCTCTGAATCATCATTTTAAATTTGAGGTTTGGAAATTTCTAAACCACTTTTTTCTGCCTACCAAAATTTTATATTCATCTTGGAATTTTTCTTTGCTACTTACATATCACAACCATGTACTTGGCTGGTTTCATTTAGAGTGGCACAAAGTGAAAGGTAATTTCCCTAAAATCTCTAAATTAGATCACAGTCTTACTATGACATTTTAACTTCCTCTTAAAACATGTGTTAGTAAGAGTAGGGAAGTTATAAAAGTACATAAGTTTCTTTAAATTTACATACAAAAAAGATATCCAAAATTGTGTCTGTATATATTGCCTCATTTCCCATATTGTTTTTCTTGTTACTTTTTGCTTAAACAACAGTAAATGTGTCTTTTTTTTTTAAAGTGGTTACTGGGAGACAAAACAGAAAGCAAACTAAGATTCAACAACTTCTGAACACTGCCCAGGAGCGGATACTTTATTTTAGAACGATGGAGAAAGGAAAATATATTTCAATCAAGACATACTGAGCAAAGAACTAACTGGGCATTACTTAGGCCTTTTTAAAACTGCTTGGAATGACTGTCTCAACTATTCCAGCCTTATTACCAATGTAAGTAACTGAAAATTTAAAAAAAAAAATCAGATAATTGGATATGTAATGAGGATTCTCTTACCTTTCTTTTACTGAGTGTTTCTACTGTACTGTGTGATTTCTTTGCAGATTTTTGAAATATTTTATAGAATTACTGATTTCTAAAACTATGTTTTCTTTGTTAGTTTTCAGGAGAGAGCTCATAACAGGCTAAAAGACATTAAAAATAAATGCTCAACTTTGGTCAAAAAAATTCAGCACCTGTTTTTTTTATGGTCAAAGCATCAGTGGCTGGTTAATATTAAGATAATCAAATAATGTCCTGTTCAACACAGACAGTTGTAATCATTAATTTCATTCTAGCCTACTGGAATGAGGATGTAGGAGCCCTGTATATGGATCCTAGATCTGTCCAACAGCTTTTCTCTCTGCTCAGTGCTTATTTATTCCAAGATCCAAAGCAATATTTGTTGCTTAATCTCAAACACAACATACTGATTAAACTGTGATTATTTCTTAGCTCTGTTTCTTACATCCTGTTAAAACAGTCGGCTCTCCTAATAGGCATTTTGTCTTAAGTTAAAATAAACCTAAGTCAATTTCGCTGTACTTTATCTTGGGCTCTTAACATTTTGAGGAACTGACTGATATTAGAAGTCTTCATTAACTGATATCTAAAGAAATACAAAAATTAGGTAAGACTGTGCTACAATCTGTCTTTCTGCTCAATGCAAGAAAGCAGCACACAAAAATGCAATAAGCAGAATGATGGACGTTCTTCAGAGAAAAATAGTGAATGTACTCTGGTTTTCTTATAAAAGTAACAAAAAAAATCGCAGGTTTGACTGTTTTTAAACATACAGCAGATGGTTCCTTTGTATTTAACTGACTACAATCCTTTTTCCTTTAATGGCTTTCCTTTCTCTGATATAATTTTTTATATGCATTTCTGTCTTTTTTTTTTTTTTTTCTTAGGTATATCAAGGGGAAAACCAGTGGTTTCAGTTCTTTATGTCTCACACTCCAGTCTCTGGAGTTCTTCTACAGGCTGTATGTTGTTAATGCTAATCGTGATAGGGGTTTTTACCTCTGACTGACTCCTACATATTAGCATTAACACTGTATCATGCCTCTTACCAGAATTCACATGGAACAAACTGCTGCTGTGGGAGGATAACAGAAATTGTGAATCAGTCAGTGCTATGCTGGGGAAACCTCTGTTCTACATGTAAAAAGACGAGTTGTTCTGCATACAGGCATGCTTGCTAGAATGTTTGCTTGGTTTAGAGTCACTGGAAAAAGCAGGGGGGAAAGCAGCTTTGTGTATCAATAAGTCATTACTAGGATGTAGAATGTGTATCATTTTGAGCACAACAACCTGTTTTTTATTTTGTTTTAGTGCTTTTCAGGTCTTCTGGTTTTACTTCCTACACAAATATTTCATTTCTTCATTTTATTTAGGAAAGAAAAATGACAAATTAAACTTTTGGCATGTATGACTGTGCATTCTATTCATTTCTACAGAATTTTATTATATTTAAGAGAACAGCTGACAGAAAATGTTTCTTTGAGGTTTTATTGTCAGTTCATTAGGAGAAATGGGTCAATGGGCCATTAGGAGAAAATGAAAATAGATTTATTTTATTTTAGGATTATCAGTGCAGTCCAACCTTTTAGAAATCCCAGAAAATTCCAGAGAAATAGGAAAGTATTTTTATATTTATTTTGTGGAAGGTTGAAATACTCACAGTCACAAAAACTGAGTGACAAAGCCAGTCTTTAAAACTCTCTATCTTACGCCTTAATTAAATCTGCTTAATGAATAGCTTAGGTATGAAACGTTAATTTGATGAGGGAGTAGAATGGCAAACAAAAAACCTCAAAGTACTCACCATTAATTAAGAATGAAGGTTAATGTTTGTGCTGTATCAATATGTATACCCTTTTCTGTTCACAGTATTTTGAGTGTGGACCCCCAGCATGAGGTATGATTACACAGCACCTTGAGACCACAGACGTTTACGAATCAATGGTCTCACATATAAAACAGTCTCACATATGAACAGTCTCACTGAATGTGATTTTTCCACTCAGACACAACTGCTGCAAGGTGTAAATATTTTCCAAACCAGGCTGTAAGCTCAGTGGCTCCCCTGGGGATGCACAGGGGCCATGATCACCAAAAAGCTTCACCCCTTCCAAAGCCAGAGCCATAGCTCTGAGAGGGCATTCTCAAAGTAAAGCACATTTTTGTTAAAGAAAAGCATGTTCCTATTCATTTTGCAGGAAAAACAGCTTTGAAAGTGGGAAGGAAATTGTGGCAAAGGAGTAAAGTCAATAAGAATTCTCATTTCTGGGAACTAGGGTGAACAGTGAAGCACAGTTCGATTTCCCTCTCTGTCTAAGGCAAGGTTTGGCAGTATCAGTTCTCTTATTGAAGCCAAGGTGGTCCCCAAACCCCTAGGAGCAGGGCGGTCCCAGGCTTGCAGGTCACTGCTTCTTGTCTTCTCCATGGTGCAGTTACCAGAGAACCAGCAGCAAGCCCAGTGCTGCCCTGACATGGTTGCAGTACTTATGGAACACCTAGCTGCATGACTGACACAGAAAGACAATTTTAAAGCTAAGATTTCTGTCAAACACAGAAACTTGGTGATGCTGTTGAGCTTGTCTCCACAACCATACATCCCCATGGGATGTAAGTTTAAAGTGAAATATTAATTATGCGATAACCTTTATTCCATCAATAGTGCTTACAAAAGGAAGATATTGCATAATATTTTCCTTGATTCCTCATTGCATTCAAAGAAATCTCATCTACTGCACAGCACCCCAAGCCTGCAACCAGTAAAGGATTTATTTCCCTTCTTCAAGGGCTTTAATTATCATCAGAGCAGCACACTTGGAGAACAGTACTGTCCTTGGCGCTTCTGAATGACACAGTACTGAAACAATGACCAGCTGTGACTTCCTTACCTCACCCCACCTTTCACGCCCCAGCCCGGCCTTCCCATTTCTATCGTACAAAGACACGTGCCAATAGAAGGTATATTAAGGAAGAAAGCAGGTCTTGCCACTCACCATTCTAATTCATAGCCACGCTATAAAAATTATATGTATGTTCCATTGCATTTTCTTTCTTTCAAACATAAGCTGAATAACCTGCAAACTTAAGAAATAGATAGCAAATATAAATATAGTCATTAGATGATTTATACATATTTTTTCCACATAGCTGATTTCCCAGAAAAGCTGGCATATTAAGTTGTAGATATTATATTAGCAGATACTTTAAAAATACTTTTTCCTTTTACTCTGAAAAAATGTTAATGCTGTCCATGACTGGGGTTAAATCTTGTGAAAGACCACAGCATGATAGCATTACCATTTTCAGATTGTTGGTGTTCTTCAAGAAACATCTGCTGCCAACTCTTCCCATCGAATGCCTCTATGATACTGAGTTCCTGTTTCTGGAGTCCTTAAAAAAACTAGTAAAATAAAAGTAGCTGCACTAGCAAGTTCACTGGCCTCAAATACCAAAGTATTGCGATAAACTGGGTAGTATAGCATTAGGTAAATTACCAAACAGTGGTAAGAGATTACTTCTTGCCAGAGGTTAAAACAGAAAGGGAAGCTCATTCTGGTTGCTGTCATAAAAGCCGTCCATGTCTACTGATGACTGAGTGTTTTCATCACTTGCATGTGTTCAGTTTCCCAGGGAAAAAATTCACTGCCTTGGTAAGAAAAAAATAAATTTGTCTTGACATTTAAGTCCTCCCATTATGAAGTCAGACTACATCATAATTGCCTTTTCTATCTCCAAAATCCATGATAACATGATTCACAGAATATTTCTTTGGATAAAAAAAAAAAAAAAACCTCAGTTGATCAGGTAACCTGTATACAAAGCTGGAACTGACTCAGCTCAACCTTCCTACTGCACCTCTCAGGATTAGGACACCATGTAGCTTTAAACTTGTTACAAAGTTTCCTTTTTGGATAAAACAAATAAAAGGCTCAACAGTCCTGAGCTCAGGGCAAAAATTCTGCAGTTTGGAGAAGCTCCAAATCTCTTTCAAACAAGAGGTAGAAGGAGGAACAATTTGAATGTGAGAAGCCACAAAGATAGTGCCAGGATGTGCAACAAGGAAGAACGCATCAATTCCTGTCTTTTCCCCTTGTCATCATAAAATCTTAGAATGGTTCGGGTTTGAAGGGACCTTAAAGATCACCTAGTTGAGCCCCCCTGGCATGCGCAGGGACACCCGCCACCACGCCAGGTTGCTCAAAGCCCCATCCAGCCTGGCCTTGGACATTTCCAGGGTCAGGGTATTCACACCTTCTCTGAACAATCTGTCCCAGTGTCTCACCACCTTCATCATAAAAAAAAATTCTTCCTTATTTATTCCTTATCAGAATCTGGCCAGTGTCCTCTTCTGGTTATGTACATCAGCCTAATTCACCCCCCTCCCCCTTCTCCATCACCTAGATTTGCAGTATGGTGTCTTCCTAGATTCTTCCTTACCTTTAGCTGGCTCTGCATTTCTTTTACTGAATGGATACAGTATAAACTGCCTCCTTACACCTGAAAATCCATTTAAAAAAGAGAAGTAGCCAAGGAGGGGACTTGGCTTAATTCTACAGTCTCCCTTGTCCATCTACCCTCCCCTGATACCTGTAGTTTCTGGGATGGATGGCATTCAGTATAGAAAAATAACAGCATCTACTTTCTTGTCGCTCTTTGAGCTGAGCTAGTGTGGTCTCCTTGGGCTACTTCCAACGGAGAAGATTGGGGCAGGCCCCACGGTAGGCAGGACAGTGCACACACATCTAGAATCCACACCCAGCCAGAGCTTTGCCATACTCAGAGCTCGTCTGGATGTTTTATATTACCCCACAGCTTTAAGTTCCGTATATAGCTGTAGTTCCAGAGGTACGTCGGAGCACAGCCCCAAAGAGCCAGCCAGGCTGGTAACACCCTGAAGTTCAGTGCAAGCTCAGAAATCCTTCAGTCAAAAAGGGAACAGAAGCCCTAGCTTAGCCTAGCTGCCCTAACATTCCCCTTGGTAGGTAATTTCAGCATTTTATACGCCAACGACTGATGGTAACATACAGAAACGGCCCTGAGGTTGGGGACCGCATCTCGCCGTTGCTCTGTGGCTGCCGAGAGCACCGTTCCCATCTGCTGTTATGCCTATCCAAGAAATCTTTAGGGCTTTTTTCTAGCAGGGGCATCACTTCTTACAGATGAGGTAGGAAGCACCTCAGAAGTGCCTTATGAGCCATCCCCCACCCCCCCAAAACACACACGGATGTTTCTCCCTACACACACGGCTCTGAACCCCTCCTTGGCAGAACGGGGAATCCAGGCTACATCTCCTGCATCGAACATTGCTGTCCCCGGCACATCGGTGGGAAGAAAGAAGTAGCTGCTACCTCCTGTTAGCCAGCTCTCCTCCAACCGCTACCGCCCGCTGTGAGCAGCGGCCGCCCCCCGCCCGCCCGCCTGCCGCAGGAGGGGCCGCCCTCGGGCACCCACCCCAGGCCGGGCGGCGAGCTACCACCCAGCTCCGCCGGGGTCTGAGCTTCCCCCCTTCACGCCCAGACCCCCGGGGAAGCCGGGCGGAGCGGGGCGGGGGCTGGCGCCCCCCGACAGCATTTTCGGCAAGTTCTGCGCTTGCCCCCGTCCCTTCCCCAGGGATGCCCCCACCCCGCCGGGCCGCCGCTGCTGCCCCCTGGCGGCAGAAGCTGGGCAGCGCCCCGTTCCCCAGTGCCACCGACCCGCTGAGGGTCAGGACACGGGACCCCCCGCTCCGGAGCTTTCAGCCCAGCCACACGCCTGTCACACTGCTCACAGCAGTACAAAAAGCTGGGCACACACCCCCTTCAAAATAAACCCGAAGAGCTCTGAAACATGAAATTCCGGCTCAGGTTAAACTATTTCCTAAGGGGAAGCAGCATTCCCAGCTTCCTCTGCAAGTGGGGGAATCCAGGAGGAATTCTGCATTCCCAGAGCACCGAGCAGGCATCAGGAGACCGTGTGGGCTGGTGATATAATTGGCTTAAGGTTCAAAAAGAGACCACCCAGATGAGACCCCACTGGCATATCCTCCCTGTGGTCTTGGGTTAATCAGAGGTGGCAGGTACCTCACAAACAAAAAACAAAAACAAGAAAGCAAATGTTGCGCTCCTCGGGGCGGGAGCCAATGCCTGCTTCTTCAGCACACCACACCAATAGGTCCAAAGCCAAAGTACACTCCAGAAGGTCAGGTTCAAAAGACACACAAATTATTTCAAGTTCAGTGCAAAGACCACTTATAGTCTGAAGAAAATATGCAGAATCTGTGTGTGTAGTCTTAGAGTAGACCTTAAATCAAGAATCTTACTTAAGAAAATAAGCACCTGATACCATTATTAAAAGTCCTCTGCAACATTAATCAAGACCGGGGGGCGGGGCGAAATATCAGTTTTTCAAGTACTCTGAGAAGGCACAGACTGTGCTTTAAAGCTGTGTTGTGGTGAACAAGAAACTAAACCAGGGGTCGCAGACTGTTAGCTTATCAACATACGTATCAAACTCCGCTGTATGCCAGTAAATCTGAACAGCGAAAGGTTGCACTAAGCACAGAAATGCCGAGCAGCACACACACACTTCAGCACACACCTTAAACAGGTTTCTGCAATTTCATCAAAAGCTACTTTTACCACTTGCATTTCTTCTGCTGTGTTCTGACCCATTCAGCATCTACTTACTATTTAGTTCAATTAAGCTAAGTTAAGATTTCCTTACCTAAATGTATTCTACCGAACTGCCACCCTCCCTCATACAAACTATACTGTCAACTGATTAGAAAGAAAATGACGCAGTTAATAGTAAAAATAGTAATCGGGATAAAATTTGGAGAAAATATTTGCACTTCAAAAAGTAATAAAAATCTCTTCTGGTATGGTAACAGCTCTAACAAGCTAGGGATGAAAATTAGGTCAGAAAAGCCCTTGTGAAATTTAATTTTGGTATTTAAATATCAAAGAATGAAAATGCATAATAAAACCTGCTACACTAAGGGTGCAAGTAAGACTACATGCCTGGTCCTACTCTGGAAAATTATCTTTAACTGCACTTATACAGCAGAAAATATTAAACTCAAAGAACTTTTCAGCATTTACATTCTGGTATTTTTGTATTAGTAAAGCAATGGTAATTACACAGTTGTCTACTGAATGGAGTCTTTTGAATCGGAAACACAATAGAGTAATTTCAATTCTGACAGGAAATCAAATCAGTAAAATAGTATTATTTTGTAATTTAAGGGCTTCTGAAAGAGCACTTTTTTGTTTTTGTTTGGTTTGGGGTTTTTTGTAAGATATTATTTGTCTCAACCTTCTATTGTAGTAGGCAAAGAACTCAGTGGAATTTCATCATGAAGTTTTGGCAAGAAACAAACACATCAGGTCAGAAATTGGAATTAAATATTTTCTTAATGGAAGGCCAAACAAAGGGTCTTGAAATGACACCAAGAAAAAGGGGACGGCCTTTTCAGCTGCCAGTCTGTAGGCCAAACTGCACTAATCAGAGGACAATGTACCAACACATACAATTGTTGTCAAGATAACAAGGATAACTTGCAAGATGAGTTATCGCAAATAAAACATATTTTTCCCTAAAGGGTTGTTATAATATTAGATATGTAATTTCCCCCTCCAAGCAATTTTATAACACACACACACACGTCCCCTTTTTTTGGGGGGTGTTTTTTGGAGTGAAATCTTTAAAGTGGACTGAAATGTCTGATAATGGCTTTGTATGTATCTGTGATTTAGGTCCACAGAATTCAAATTGATTACCTGAGAAATCTTTCTATGCAGCACAAATATATCATGTAAAAATACACATTTTATTATGTACATTTAGAGGTTAAACTTAATTTAAATTGATACAGTTTTTCCTTCTTCAGTTTCAACTTTTGCCTCTTGATGTTCTGCTGTTGCTTCCAAGTATTTTTCTTCAGTGACCTGCAGAAAAATCAATTTTGTTATATTTTTAACAATTATTTAATTATCCTTGATGCTGGAAATGCTCTCCTCATACTGTCACTTGTAGGACAGCCTGCAAAGACAATTATTTTCTCTAAAGTTAAACAACCTGAATGACAAGTATCTTCAAAGTTATTTCATAGAAAAATAACGTGGGCTAGGTTCTGAACACATCTTTGATTAACAAGTTTCAGCACTGTTTTCTTCTCTTGCCACACAAATAAGTAAAATATATGATCTGAAGGCTCCAAAACATCTGCTGTCTAACTCTTACGAAGATCTCCTACATTTAACCACGCCTTGATAGTGAGTCTCTGGTCATATGCAGCTTAGGGTATTTTATAGTTCCATATATCTTAAAAATTTGCCTTTTCCATTTACTCAGTCATTGTAAAGCTTCTCTTGGGTAAGTACATTCCAACTTTGAAACATTGGTTGTTTAACAGAAGAATGTTTGCAAGGAACTCTTCTTTTCCATGTAGGTTTTAAACAGGCAAAAAATACCCAAACTAGTGCATTTATGCAGTTGACTGAAATAGCATTCCCTTGTACGCCCAGTAGCTTCCACCTCAGTTCACCCAGTGGTACTAGATTTTACCCCTGCATTTCCTTATCAGAAACATGTTTGCATGTGTTCTCCTAACCTGTGGCAGAAAACTTATTACTTAAAATCTGGGTAAGTGTAAATACATTCTTCCATTATTTTAGACTTCTTATATCATGTTTGTGATTAAAACAGGGAAAAATAATTTTGAATTTTACACACGTGATACCAATAATAATTCTAGAATTGAATTTGAAAAATACTAATATAGTTTAAAGTGATAATTAACAACAGCTTAGAGAAATTACTATAAAAAGTATATGGGACTTGCAGAAGCAGACAGCTTCAGAGCCATAGATGGAAAGTCTGATATTATTCACTCCAAGGTTGTTTTTTTTAATAGTACAAATTATATCAATTGAATAATGTATGTTTTAACTGTACAATGCATTTTAATAATCAGACTTCAGAAACAATACTAGCACATCCTCTACTACACAGCAGTTAGATTTCCCGTGCATCCCATTTTTCTTCACCTGCAAATATTTCCCTTCCTAAAGGTATTTTCTTGAACATATTACCCATCCCTAATCATTCAAATTCTACTCTATCACAGCATATCTTTGTATTTGGTAATATTCATCACTAACGAGACTTACCAGCCTCTTTGATCTTTCCAGCAGTTTGTGCCACACGACATGGTGAGCCTGTATTAAATGTCATTAAATTATGTTAGTGTAGGTTAAAAAAAACACCACACCTTAGAATAGATTCTGACAACTGCATAGAAATGCTGGCACAAAACCATAACAATTCCTAATTCAGATGCTACAGCTTATGATTTGAGTGTCCAATTTGCACATGTTCTTTTAAGGGACTTAAATAAACGCCGATCACATCCGTTCACTGTGTGGAATCATTGAGGGCGTAATGGGCAAAATCTTATGATGAGGAAGGAAACACAGAGGTGAGGTGAGGAACCCAGTGCCCCTTGTCCCTTGAAAATTTCCCCACCTGAGACAATAGCACATGTGCTAGACCACAGGTCAAAATCACCTAAGTCAACAGGAATGGGGAGAAAGACTCATCTCCACCCACAGTTCTGCAAAGCCTTGAAGATTGATTACTGCTAGGACTTTTTTTGTTATAGTTGTTAAGTTTTACTTAGGTGTCATGAAAGACTATGAAATGGTATCCTTTATCATGAGTACAAATTTCAAGTTCTGCTCTTTTCTGAATCTGAATAAACACCGTCAGAGGCCTCAGTTTCAGAAGATCAGCATGCACAACTAAGGCAAGGTGAATTAAATGTCCATACAGAAACTGCACAACTGAAACAACACTTTCAGTACTGAAAAATAACATCAAGGGCCTTCTGATGCAAACTTTTCTAGTTCTGATTTCACATCCACAATAGTTCCAGGAAAAGAAACCCCAAATATTCAACACAGCCATCATCATGAGCCTTCCCTTTCTGCTACTGTTCTCACCTCCGAATTACATTCAGTTACCAGCACAGCATATAATCAAGGCTGGAAAGTAAGGCAAATGCCGTAACTTAAAGAAAGAAAACCTGTACAAAATGGATTAGTTACCTTTAAATGGACTGGCAGGGACACACCCTGGAACCTCCTTATCAGTTCAGATTCATTAGTCTGAAGGTTATGGGCTGCCGTTATCTCATACTGGAAACAGAAACCTGTCCTTGGAATATGAGGGCCTTCACTAACATCTACAAAGTCACCAAACCTGATGGGAGAAAACAAAAAACCTATGTCAAATACAGTTGGAGAGAAGTACAAGCCTATTTGTTTTTATTTTTGAATAGCAAATTCTTATCTACAAAACAGATGAAAGAAAATCCACAGAAATCTCAAACCAAATCACTAGATTGGCACTTCTAAGTTTCCTGGAGCAAAAGTACAGGTCACACGGTTTCCTAAAACAACCTTAGGAGATTTAAACCTCATAGAAAGAGAATCCTAGGTTTAACAAATCTCTGAAGCCATGTTGGCTTGAAAAGCGGGATGAAGCTGCCATTCACCAGAAAAAGATTTGTCTCGACAGTATTTTCCACAGTACAGCATTTAAAACCTGCACAGGTATTTCCCTTTCAGGTCTTGGAAAACTGAAAATCAATTAAGTGAGAGGCAAGATGATGTACAGCAAAAGAATACTGAGAACAAATCGCTCTCAGAAATCAATAGGTAAGCCCACTTTCCCTCTTATGGAATGAGCTACAGAGTGCAAGGAAGGAGAGAACAGACACAATATTGTTCTAAAATTTCAAGAACCATTGCTGCAAAGACATCTGTTCCTTTAGAGATGTGAACTCCAAAATCAAATGCAGAACGATTTAAACATCTAGAAAACTGAGCATCCTACACCAGCCTAAGCTAGTCACAAATTCTTTTACGTGCAAGTTACAATACAAGCTTCCTGCCTCCAGCCAAAGAACTTTCTATCTTTACACTGTATACCAGCAGCCAGCTCCATTCTCATCACCACCACAAGGCAGTAACCTGTCAGTTAGGAAGGTCCTGGTTTCCACTGGGACAGTTAGTTTGCTTCTCAGTAGCTGGTACAATGCTGTGTTTTGAATTTAGTATGAGAATAAGGTTGATAGCACACTGATGTTTTAGTTGTTGCTGGGTAATGCATACACTAAGTCAAGGGCTTGTCAGTTCCTCAGGCCCTGCCAGGGAGAGGGCTGGAGGGGCACGGGAAACTGGGAGGGGACACAGCCAGGACAGGTGACCTGCACCAGCCAAAGGGATGTTCCATACCATAGAAAGTCATGCCCCTATATAAACTGGGTGGACTTGGCCAGGGCCTGCCAGTCACTGCTTGGGCTGGACATCAGTCAGTGGGTCATGAGCAGCTGTATTGTGCATCACTTGGGTTTTTCTTCCTTTTGCATTTTATTCCTCTCTCTCCCCCCTCCTCTTCATTACTGTTATTGTTATTATTATTATTATATTTTCTTCTATTTCAATTATTAAATTGCTCTTATCTCAACCCATGAGTTTTACCTTTTTCCACAATTCTCCTCCCCATCCTGCTGGGGGCAGGGAAGTGAGCAAGTGACTGTGTGGTGCTTACTTGCTGGCTGGGGTTAAACCATGACAGAAGATCTTGACAACTTTGGAAGAAAAATCCACTATACAGTCCTAACTCTTGTTTTCAAACAAGTATTTGGTTTGTATTTTATTTAACCTGTCAAGCTCTAGAGATTTATTTAGATTTTACATAAAAGCATCTAAGGCAGTAAGACTTCTCCAGCACTTACCACCTTTAACAGAAACATAGTGAGACCCACCAAGTGTAAGTATCACAAAACAACAGTTGTATAAAAAACAAAATCCCACACCTAAACAACAGCTTTGTAAGACAGACTACAGACAGCAATAAATACAAGTGATTCCTAAATTGAAAACCACCATAAGTAGCTTACTGCTCTCATTTGCAGAATTTGTATTAGCAAATATTTCAGAAAATCCTTATAGAGTAAGAGTGCAGTTTTGCTCACCTATGTAACATTACAATTCCTTCCGTATTCTGAGAAGCTTTTCGTTCTATCATCTCCATTTTGTATCTGAATAAGACAAAAAAAAAAGATTTTAAAAATCCTCACCTTTAGCACCCAGTTCTTATAAAAATACTTAAGAGATCAATTTAAGAAGCATTCTCAAAAATCATGCTCCTATTTATGTGAGCTTTGAAACAGGTTTAAAGCCTTAATTTTATAGGACAAAACATACTGATGTTTCTTAAAGCATGTCATACAGACCTGCCAGTCTAACCTCAGTTCCTAGAAAAACCTTCTATGATAAGATCACCTGCCTAGTGGATGAATGAAAGGCCATGGATGTCATTTTTCTGGATTTTAGTTAAGGCTTTTGATACTGTCCCTCACAGCATCCTTCTGGACGAACTGCACAACTGTGGGATGAGTGGGTTCACAGGGCACCAGGTGAAGAACTGGCTGAAGGGCAGAGCTCAAAGACTTGCTGTGAATGGGGCCACATCTGGCTGGCGACCAGTCACCAGCGGTGTTCCTCAGGGCTCCACTCTAGGGCCAGTTCCGTTCGATACATTAATCAACGATCTGGATGCAGGAGTTGAATGCACCATTTGCAAGTTTGCTGATGGTATCAAACTGGGGGGTGCTGTTGACTCTCTTCATGGACAAGAGGCCTTGCAGAAAGATCTAGATAGATTGGAACACTGGGCAATGACTAATGGGATGAAATTTAGCAAGTCCAAATGCCGGATTCTGCACCTGGGAGGGAGTAATGACAGGCACAAGTACAAACTGGGAGAGGAGTGGCAGAGAGCAGCCCCGCAGAAAGGGATCTGGGGGTGCTGGTTGGCAGCAGGCTCAGTACGAGTCAGCTGGGTGCCCTGGCAGCCAAGAGGGCAAAATGCATCCCGGGGTGCATCAAACACAGCATAACCAGCCAGTCGAGAGAGGTGATTATCCCGCTGTATTCAGCGTTGGTGTGGCCTCACCTGCAGTACCGTGTGCAGTTCTGGGCCCCACTATTTAAGGATGTGAAGAAGGTCCCTGAATGCATCCAGAGGGCAACAAAGCTGGTGAAAGGGCTGGAAGGCATGTCCCATGAGGACTGGCTAAGAACTTTGGGCTTATCTAGTTTGGGGTAAAGGTGGCTCTGGGGTGACCTTATGGCTCTCTACAGCTTCCTGAGGTGGGGAAGCAGAGAGGGAGGTGCTGAGCTCTTCTCCCTGGAATCCACTAACAGGACACATGGGAATGGTTCAAAGCTGCTCCAGAGCAGGTTTAGACTGGACATTAGGAAGCATTTCTTTGCCAAGAGGGTGGTCAAACACTTGGAACAGGCTTTCTAGAGAGGTGGTTGATGTCCCAAGCCTGGCGATGTTTAGAGAGGCATTTGGACAACATGCTTTAACTTTTGGTCAGCCCTGAACTGGTCAGGCAGCTGGACTAGATGATCATTGTAGGGCCCTTCCAAATGAGATTAGACTATTCTAGTGTATTCTGTTCTGCACATCTGTTATAGGAAGGCCATGCTCTCTCAGCAGTTTTATTCAGAAAAATAAAATGAACCTACCACTTCAAATAAAAATAAGATTTTCAAGTCACATGTAAGACTAGAAGACATTATCAAATCACCTAAACTGATCTTATGCAACAATGTGCAGTCCTCAACAGCTGGTCATCTGCAAGACAGCAAAGTGTTCTCTGCTCTTTCTACACACAGAAAAATACACATAAAACGTCTAAAGCTATTACCAAAAGTCAGCTCCCACCTGCTGTCAATGCTTCCCAGCCAACACAGCAGAGATGCTAGTCTGTATGTCACATTAATATCATCTTAATTATTAAACTAAAAAAATATTTATTTTTGCAGCCTTAGCATATTTTTTTCCCTTCACAAAAAGATAAAATATTTATCATTTCCCCCACCTCTCTCCAACCGCCAAAAAGCTGTGGACCAGAGAATTTTTTCCCAAAACATTGATTAAGCATTTTTTCAGCAAAGACTGGAGTGTTTTGAAATTCTGTTATAGCACAGGCCAGAGTTTTTATCCATTTTCCCCCTGCAGAGCTCAAAACCTGCATTTCATCAAATCTTCATATGAAGATACCAAGATATGAAAAATCTGCATTTCTCCGAATATGAAAGCCTCTCAGCAAAGGCTGAGAGTAACTAGCACATCAAGTCTAACCACCAGAGCTTCAACTCAAAAGCAGTGAAATCTTGAAGCTCAATATTAAACTAAGTCCTCTACAGTCTTTCCATTTGTCACAAAACTACACCCAGTAAAGGCGCCTGGTGTTGGCCTCTGGAGAGAACATTAAAAATGAAATAAGGTGCAAACAAACAGAATGGAGGCAGGCTCATTCAGGGTAGCAGGGGAAGTACCTTCTTACTTCATATGTCACATCTTATTTTAGATTTACAAAACCAAGAGAGATCTAAATGAATTTCTGATTGCCTTCTAAAAGAAAGGCAAATTCAGACACTTACCTGTTATGCTGAAACATTTCACGTGCTATTTTTGCTTCAACATGCAGCATTTCAAATGGCAGGTCCTTATGAATAAGCTTACTGGCATCCCTTGTAAAAGAACGGAAGTCATCCTAAAAAACAGTTGATACATATAAAGCTGTCACCACTGTTTCACAGCTGTAGTAGGCACAGCATAGGAAACACCAAATATTAGTCAAAGCAATAAGGATCATCTACTACAAACACTAAATATAAGAATATAGCTGTAGGACTGTAACTCTTACTGTTTATCAGCAACAGATTCCTACAGATCATCACTGTTTATATGGACTGATTCAATGCCCATTCAAATCACAAAGCATTTTTCCATCAGAAACAATATATGTTAATTGGAGTTAAACTTCTCAGGTTTTCCCTACGTGATATATACACATATATACACCATCTTGCTACTGTTAAATACTCATCTATGTATCTTTTTTGCCCAGAGTCATGACTCCACTTATAAATTAACTCTATTGTGATGGAATCAAAGGGAAAAAAGTACTGAATATTTAATAAATCAAAATTGATCTCCTTGGTCCAGAATCCAAAGCTCTGCATAATTCAGGTTTACTGATAAAGAAGAAATTGTTATGACAAGAAATTAAATTTATAAGCCACACAGAAAATATTTCAAACTGTTACTTCAGCTACAAGATCATACTGAAGAAAAATTCTGCATTGTACCAATACTGCTTTGTTAGCCACACATGCCTCTGCTGATACCTGGGCATAACGACAAGAACAGGTGCCAGATGAGTAAAACCTCTGTGATCACACCAGCTACCAAAAGCATTTTGAGACTTAAGAGGTTTTACATTATTAGATTTACTGAAGAGCACAAAATATAAGCAAAATGTTAAGGTGAGCTTCCGCTGAATGTGCTCACAGTTCTTTTACATCAATCAACTGATAATGCTGTAAACCACTAGGTGAAAATACACATTATTACACACATTTTTATTTTCAAAGGGGTCTAATAACACAAACACTATAGTTGCATCTATGTTACTAGGCAAGAGCAGCTGAATAGGAGCAGATCTGTATAGTAACAAAGATTGCACTGAGGTTCCAATAGCCCCACCAACCGTTTTTGAAATTGTATTTCAGACCAGAAGTTACTCTAGTCTCACAGACCTAAAACCTGTGGGCATCTGGAGGACAGCTCAAGGTTTAGTTTCATCTGAAAGGAACCCAGTCTGTGTGCTGTAAAAGCACTCTGCAATGTGAGCCAATATGTGGTCAATGCCAAGATTAGTTACCAAAGAGTACTCCTCATCCAAAAAAAAACCAAAAAACTAGTGTAGATATACCCAATAAAAAGTAAAAAACTCACTGCCCCCTCTCCCCCATTAGAAAAGAAACACTGGACAAGGATGCAAGATATACAACTTTCCAGGCAAGAAGTTATTGTGCTTACATTTGTTGGTTTCCAGTCATTCAGTCTATTGTCCAAAATGACATCATAACAGAAAGCTCCAGAGATCACTGCAATTCCAATTCCAAAGAGAAAAATACTCATGTTTGTAACAAAGTATGTATTTCATTGCCATAATACATTCTTATAAATCTATCAACATGAAGAGAAACAGAATAATCCCAAGAAATCCATTATAAAACACTAATTTTCAGCTGTGATTATACAGTCAAATGGCAGATGAAACCTGTATCATTTTCATTTCACTTTACTGAATGAGAAAGTAATTTGAAATTATTTTAATGTAATGTCAGTATAAAACAATCCCATTAAAGAGGAAAAACAATTATACAGCTTCCCAAAACTGCATCTAACATTGAAAGAAAAAAAAAAAACAACTTTGAAAACATTTCATTCTTTCCTTTGCATGTATCATACATGAAAGTAAATCTACACTATTAAATTGTAAAAAAGAATTTATTACATACAGAAATCAGACAATATTAAAGCTGAAGTAAAATGTTTATCTATGACACAAGCATGGCACAAATTTATGATAAAGGCAACACAAACTTCTTTGAGTCATTAGAACACTCTTTGTGTATATTTTCAGTTATTGTCATCTTAGAAATCAAGCTTATGAAACCAGCAAGCTCACGCTATTTCTATACATACGGTATAATGATATAGGTTAGTATATACAAGATTATTCCAAACCCTGGTAGAACTGGAATATTCACTCTACACTTCCCAATCAAGACAAATGTTGAACATGCTAAAAAGGGAATCAATTGCAGAAGGACTTCACATGACCAACAACCAACTTTCTTATATATCAAATGCATAATCACGCATGCTTTGTTATTTAAATAACTCATCTCTTGTGCATTTTCTCACTTTAATATATCTTAAATCAGGTCACAGATGAGCAAAAGTTGTTACCAACCCTGTTTGTACTTCAATAATCTTCCAACTTGATTTATACATTCTAATTTTTAGTAACTCAAGTGGTCGTAAGGTTATGAAATTATTAGAAATACATCACATCTAAATACCTTACTCATGTAACTTCACAATAAAAAGGTTGTGTCCTTGAGTTATTAACTTAACCCATAAAATCACTTCACTTAATTGGTCTGAAACCCAGCTGCAACACAGATGTATTTTCTGTATTTTGATAACAAAATTGTTTTCAGTGTGATTACTATTAACTAAAGGCTACAACAACAACAGTATGTAATACACTTATCAGTGCTAATGCCAATCAATCATTGGAAAACGAGCCTCTGTTCTTTTGGTAACACTATCAGACACTCACTTAAGAAGCAGCAAAAGACAAGACAATGAATATAGAACACTTATATCACCTGGCACTTCTGGAGCTTTGATCATATTGACTGAGTACTCATCTTTGAATGCCCGCTTTAACACACATGCCATGATCATGGCACAGGAACGCCAATAGGCCTATAAAGAGAATTTCAAAACAGAGATGTATCACCTAGAAGCTAACAATCCGTATCAGAAAAACATGAGCTATTTATTCTGAAAGAATACCTACATTTAACTGAATGATGCACAAACCTAGCTGTCAACCTAAGCATTGCTGTCTCTAGTATTTAAAGTTCTATTTGGAGATGATGATTCATATAGAATCAATTAAAAAAAAAAATCAAACCCGCACTTAAAATGCAAGCCAGAGGTTTCCCAAGAGATATTTAAATCTGAAATCTTAGAATAATATGACAAAACAGGTTGAAAGGGATGCCCACACATCACCTAGCCCACACCCTGGTCCAGCTAATGATAACCACGATGCACTAACCAACTACTAAAAATATCTGAACTTTCATGACAACAAAGTTCAAGAAAACAGACAAACATGGAACTAAAAAGGGCATACGGAATCAAGTGGTCATAATCAGGGTCGCCTACAATGGGATAAGATACAGCCCTACCTTGTTTACTTCCTCTGGATCTTCATCTTTGAAAGTAAGGAACTGAATTTCACATGACTTGGTCAAGGGTCTATACATATCCCAGACTTCGCCATCCACAAGAGCTAGAACAGATTTCTTGCAGTGCCATTCACTTAAGTCTAAAGAAAGTAAAAAAAGTATTACACAGTTATTAATTATATTGCTCTGAGCCAGCAGTTCAGACCCCTGCATTTGTAACAACAAACTGCAAGGGTCACTTCTGTAAATTCCTTGGAAGGATGAGCTGTTAACTCACCCAAAAATCAGCTCAGCTTCTACTGATGTATTTTAGTAAAAATGAACTTTAAACTTACAAAACATAAATATTCTGAATGCATGTCTGTTATCTCAGTCATTAAAACATCAATAATATTAACACTTCACATTGAGATGACAAGTACAACGCGCAGCACAATTTTCATCGTCAGTGCCACAATGTTAGTTTAAGAGTCCATTTACTTACGCATGGCACAATTGTACGGAGTAGACAAAGCTTTGTTCATTACAAACACGCTGCCAGGGTGCGATTTCCCAGTGTATTTCACTTCTATTTTCTCAATTCGTGGATAAAGAGACAACTGCCTCTCCTTCTCTTTGGTGAAGAGCTCATTGCGCATCTGAATCACTTCCTCAGATGTCAGTCTCGAAACAGCTGGTGTGGAGATGAACCCTAGTAAAAGGAATGATCTAAAATCAGCAAGAATCGTTTTTCAAAGCCTTTTTATAAGATGGTGGTTTCTACAGAAAGGAAGACACGCCACTGCACTGCTAAGCTGTCCGTCTGTCTCAATGCGCACGAGGTCAGCACTCCAGCAGCTCTCACCGCCCGGCCATCCCCGGCCCCCGCAACGCCTGCGGGGAGCCAAACCGAGAACCCCGACGCAAGGGAAGCTCCGTGAGGCTCCCCGGCTGCAAAGGCCCTTCCCTCAGGCACAGGCCAGCCGCGCCCGCGCTGCGCCACGGCGCCCCGGGCCTGCCCCCCAAAGCGGCCTCCGCAGCCCGGCGGGGCCCGGACCGGCGCCGCACCGCACCGCACCGCCCCGCCCGGCCAGGCACGGCCGCCCTCAAAGCACCGGCGCGGGACGAGCCCGAAGCACGCCCGGCGCCCCGCCACTCACGGCGCCCCTCCTGCCAGCCCCGCAGGCAGCGGACGGCCCCGCGCGCCGCCATGCTCCGGCCCCGCCCCGCCGCCCCGGTGCCTCCTCCCACGGCTCCGCCGGAAACAGCGGCGGCGGCAGCACCGTTCCGCCCGCCGTTCTGCCCGCGGCCGCCAGGCGGCACCGGCGGCCCAGGGCGGGGGCTCGAGGTTCGGCGCCGGGCCTGCGGGACGGGGCCGGCCCTTCTCGCCCCCCGCTTTTAACTCTCTCTTCAGAGGCCCCTTGTGTGTGTGTTGGCTGCACTACGCTGCGGGCGTTAGGCGTTGCCCCCTTTGCCTCAACAGGCCTCGTTACCCTGGGCAGTAACGTCATCCCTGAAAACGACAGCTTTTGGGCGGCCTCAAGGTGTATGTTCAGCCATCCCGGAGTAAGCATCACAAATGCTGGGGTGACACCGCTAAGGCCGGCAGCCTGGTGGCTGGTGGAAGGGGTCTTCAGTGCCCAGCTTCCTGCTGAGGCTGAGCCACGACACAAACAAGCCTAACGCTAGCTCCCCCTCGCCATCACCAGCCTTCTGCATGGGGCTCGCATGGCAAGGTTTTGGTAGCAGCAGGCTACAGGGGTGGCTTCTGTGAGAAGATGCCAGAAGCTTCCCCCATGTCTGACGGAGCTAATGCCAGCCGGCTCAGAGATGGGCCCGCTGCTGGTCAAGGCTGAGCCAGTCAGTGATGGTGGGAGCACCTCTGGGATAACTTGTTTAAGAAGGGGGATGGGAACAGCAGAAGAACTACAGCAGAGGAGAGGAGCGAGACTGAGAGAGTAACAGCTCCGCAGACACCAAGGCCACTGAAAAGGAGGGGCAGGGGTTGCTCCAGGCACCAGAGCAGAGATTCCCCTGCAGCCCGTGGTGAAGCCCACGGTGAGGCAGGCTGTGCCCCTGCAGCGCATGGAAGTGAACAGTGGAGCAGATATCCACCTGCAGCCCATGGAGGATCCCACACCAGAGCTGGTGGATGTGCCTGAAGGAGGCTGGGACCTGGTGGGAAGCCTGTGATGGAGCAAGCACCTGGCAGGGCCTGTGGACCCATGGAGAGAGCAGCCCAGGCTAGAGCAGGTTTGCTGACAGGGCTTGTGACCCCATGGGGAACCCACACTGGAGCAGTCTGTTCCTGAAGAACTCTGTCCCACAGAAGGGACCCACACTGGAGCAATGTGTGAAGAACTGCAGCCTGTGGAAAGGACTCACATTGGAGAAGTTCACAGAGGACTGTCTCCCATGGGAGAGACCCCACAGTGGAACAGGGGAAGAGAATGAGGAAGAAGGAACACCAGAGGCAACGTGTGATGAACTGATCACAACTCCCATTCCCTGTTCGCTTGCATCGCTCAGCAGGAAGAAATAATCAGGAGTGAAGGTGAGCTCATGAAGAAAGGAGGATGGTATGAAGGTGTTGTAAGATTTGGTTTTATTTCTCATTACCCTACTCTGATTTGATTGGTAATAAACTAATTTCCCCAAGATGAGACTGTTTTGCCTGTGACAGTAATTGCTGAGTGATTCCATGCTCTTATCTCAATGCATGAGCCTTTTGTTGTATTTTCTCTCCCCTGCCCAGCTAAGAAGGGGAAGTGGTAGAGCAGCTTTAGTGAGCACCTGGCATCCAGCAAGGGTCAACCCCCTACACCTCTCTACTGCCCTTCCTCCCCAAAAGATTGAAACCAAGGAGAAACTAGCCACTCCCTGCGAAGGAAAACTGTATTTTACATTAAAATGTATTAAAATTTGTGAAATAGATGTTTGTTTTGATGCTTTACAATTTAGCTGATGGTGGTCTTCAACCCAATCCCCAGTTGGCCAAGATACAACAGCAGCCATCAAGAACGCCAACTGATTTAGCACTATTAAGAGCTAAATGATGTAATTAAAATCAGCATTAAAAAAAAAGTGAAAAAACTGTTAATACTGGCAAGGACCAGTAACAGACAGAATTTTCCACTGTGGAAACACATCTGTGGAGCAGCAGGACAGCTGGCTCCTCTTGGTTCAGTACCCAGCACTGGCTTCCCTACTCACCCGGGCTCTCATCCAGAAAACCATGTGTGCAAGTATGGTAGTTATTCATGCTCTTCATTATATTACTTGATAGATTAATAATTTCAGTAAATCAATCATCCTCCTTCCTCATTTTTTAAAACAAGACAAATACAAGTTATCTTTTAGTGCACCAAGCTTACTGTAGGCTACATATTTGTGTGTAGAACAGTTTATAGCCTTGAAGTGAAAGGTCCTGAGGAAACAGAAAAATGTTATTATGTCATTATAGCTCAACTACACTGTTTCTTCTATTAACTTTTGGTTCTATGGCTTAAAGAATCATATGCAGTCAATGATCACATATTATCACTTTGCTGTGAATAGTAAGAAAAAACCCAAACAAAACAAAGTTCACAATGTACAGTATAAAAAGGACATTTTTACTCTGAGGAGATAAATTCAGACTGTTCAGAGAATGAAAGACAGAAACAAGCCCTATTCTGTCACTCTAAGGAAGTCTTAAACGACAGGAATAAAATCTGTTTGATAACACCACGCTTTATTATATGCATCTCATTTTTAAATTGCCACTTTCTAATCTCAACATCTTCTTTTGTACAAGTATTTGCAACTTTTTTTTTTTAGCTTGATCTTGAGAAAAAATGGTGGCAGACTATCTGGTCCCTCTTTCTACTTGGTATTGCTCTGGAAGTACAATGCAGATAAAAAGCCTTCTAGGACTTGTGACACACTGAACAGTACAGGAGGAGCATGGTTGTAGCCCTCTGTCTTTTGGTAACCCTTGGCTAACAGAGCGACAGTGCAAAGCTTTACCCCCCAGTGGATATCAAAAGACATCCAAAGCTGCTGGAAACGTCACGCAGGGTTCAGCTGGCATCTCTACAGCCCCTGGACAAAAGCAGAAAAGAGAAACAACATTAGCATAGATTTGAATTTAATTAAAAACTTCCAGTCTTCAAACTTATTTTCAGTTCATGCTGGCTCACAACTGTAATATTTCTCTGTTTACCACAGTATATTTACTTGAGGTTCCTGTGAAAGAGTAAAAACACCTGGGTCCACTCAAACCTCACAGCCTGAGCCAAGGGCCAGCTGGGGGTTACTCTCAGCTGCCAAATGTGCCCCCCATCAGCAGCATGAGGCAGGACCTACAGGCCTGTTGCAGTCCCTCAGCTGTTGAGCCCTCCATGCAAAACAAAACAAAAAAAACAAAACAAAAACAAAAACAGCCAAAAGCAGCTTTCCAACTGAGAAGTACTCTGGTTTGGCTAAAGTGCAGTGGCTTTTAGCATGTCACAACACTGTGCATGTTTGTGGTGTGGAGAAGAGATGGGTAACAACACTGCCCAAGATTAATTACAAAGTATCATTCTTCATAAAGCTCTCTGACTTTCAGGAAAACCATGGATGTTATTTTATAACGGGCAGAAAAAGAAAGGTGGTCCTATGAGTCAACAGGAACCCCATAATTGCTCTTATGCCACTGTATGTGGCCCAACAGTATGCATAAATAACAAATCACGATGGTTTATCGCTCTCATGGTCCCAAAGCCAGCTCTGAGCTCACTTACAGACTGCTTCAAAAGCAAAACTGGCTTAAAAATTCCTGCCCCTCCCTTTAGCATCCTCTACTGTTTCTCCCTGCTTACCCTCTAGGTAGAGAACTGTAGCAGCACTGTACAAGATGCAGAATACAAGATCACTGAAGTGATTCAAACGGCAGGATCAGCATTGCTGAAAGATTATGTTTTATTCACATTGTTTCAGTGACCTGGCTTAAAGTACAGCTTTGTACACTCTTTTCTGTCCACAAGTGAAGTGGCAGCGATTGCCTTGGAAGACAATGTGGCATGTAAGTACATCCTAGGAGCTTTATTCTTCATGCCACCATGGAGCAGCAAAGCATTTTAAGCACTGCAGCAAAAAAATTCTTAATCTACCACCATCAGCATGGTGGCTAACACATTGCTGCTTAGGCTAAATCAAGAAGCATCTTACAGTGCCATCCAGTATGGTGGTTCTTTTTTAGAAACATACCTTTGTGTTGCAGCACTAGCAAAACTAGCCAGCTGCAACAAGGCTTTTACCATCACATACCAGGTTACCTTCAATAAATAGCTCCCACACCTTACCCTAGCACAACCACCCATCCCCACACAAGGTTTCAAAAGTTCGTCTGCTGTCCATGCTGTCTCTTCATCCTCTTTAGGCCAGTCTACCCTGCTTCCTGCCTTTGCTGCACCTGCAGCCTTCCTTCTCCAGGCTCCTCTTCCAGCCAACCTCTCCTCATTCAGGCTCCTTTCTTCTCCCAGGACCTCTCCTTATTTCTCCTACATTTGGGGTACACTCTCTCTTCTATCTGTTTTTTCTGGGTCTTCCCTTATCTGATCCTCCTCTTTTATACCCCTTAGAGCTATTTAACTACTTAGCAAGAACCAGCCACAGCTGCATGTTAACCACATCAGCCAACCCACCGCCCCTGAAGCCAGCCCACAGCTGTATATTATCAATGTTAATTAACCTGCCTTCATTCCTCTATAAATCTTCTACACCTTTGATTGCTACTGAGCTGTCTACTCAGTGTCAGTGGTCCTGCAAGTTCAGTTGAAAAGAAATACCATTAATAATATATTTTTTAAATCAAAGATAAAGTTATACAAGATGTTCCAGAAAATGGCAGTGGGGAGTGAGGAATTTACAGGGAAAAGCTATTGAAAACAGGTAATTGGTATTACTTTCATCTCATTCTACCCTCATGTTTGTGGCTTTCCTGGTTCAAGGTTGGCTGACATGTTAGATATGAAATACTTTAACAGTCCAATTGCGATACAGTGTTCTATCACAGTGCTCTAGTCCATTTCATTATAGCAAGACAACTAATCTATGGCATACTCTATCTTTAAATAGCCACAAGCTACAGCTTGAGGGGAAAGAAAATGGTATCTGAAAATATTTTTTGTTTCTTTTCTCAAATCTATACTCACTACTCTAAATATATGCTCACAACTTTCAGTTTCAAAGTAGAAAACAAGCAGATAATCTGTAGCTAAATCAGATTTTTTTTTCCCAAGCAGGAGTTAATTAATATGAAGCAATAAAAACAAACAAACAAAAAAACACCACACAAAAAAAAAAAAATCAAGATGCCACAGAAGTAGAAAGGACACAAGGCCTACTATGATTAGGGGAGTGGATAGCCTTTAAAGCAATACCCTAGAACATTATAAAAAGCTAGGTGTGACTATAGTTAAAATTGCAAGAGAAAAAAATTATCCCTTAAACTGTAGATACCAGCTTCTCCACATACTTACACATGGCTACTGGTAATTCTTCACACTAACGAGCAAGGCTTTCAGGCTGATAGATTCAGTGTACTACAGGTTAGTGGTCTGGGCACAACAAAAAATACATAGCACATCAATCAATGAGTTTCAGAAAAAAAAGATTTGTGACATGGAGCATGTAATATGCATTTTGGTGATTATACTAGTTAATTAAAACAGATCTGGTTTAGCAGTTTTCAGATTTCCATCAACTTGTCCTATTACCATTCCCAGAATCACACCAGAACCATCACTTTACAGCTATGTGCTCCTGTCTTCATCACTTACTAGAACAAATAATTATGACAATAATTCAGTGTGCTTGGAAAAAAGATGTGTACAGAGATTTAACCCACAGGCTATGGCACCAAGTCTCAAATGACATCTCTAGCCACCTCAAATGCAACATTTTTATTTTTAGAAATATGAAACAAACTGATTATTCTCTAAATATGGAAAAATATTTAAAGATGTCTTCTTGATCAAAACCTGAACAGTGTAAATTCCAATAACAATCAGCCCTCCAACTCTCCGTATAAATAAAGATACAAGTATGCTTATGCATGTTAGTGCTTTTTTCCTGTGTCTTTTAGTTTCTTCATCAGTGGCTCCAGATTCTAAATCTTCCCCCTTGCTCCTCTCATCATAAACAAGCACAGTTAGCAGCAGCCTTGCAGGGCTACCTGCTATTACAGACCAACTAAGAGACTAAAAAGTTTAAGCAACAATGAACTTGGGAAAGCATGGGAAGAAAAGGAAAAGGCAGTGTAGAACTCTGGTCTTCCATGCTTTCACTGATGTTTCACTCTACACACTGGAGATGAGCTACTCAGATCATCACACATCCATACTACCTGCTTCTCAACGCAATAGAAAATATGTACTTGATTACATGAAATTAGGGTTACACTACTTGATCTACTTAAATTCAATGAGTAAATTTGAGGTACATCAGGTTTATGCCTGAATCGGATATAGTAGAGAAGCATTGCCTTTCATAAAACTTTGCTTTGGTTTTAATGGCAGCACAAGGATGAACATTCATTAGCTCCCCCATGACCGTCTTCTAGTTTGGTATGTGCAAGCCACGGCAGATGGGTGATTACATAGGAATTAACATCTTTCTTTTCTAAGTGTTAATTGAAGAACCAGTTCTCTTCTTGTAGTACACTACTTTTTCCCCCTATCCTGTGCATGTTTTTGAGAAAAGGAATCATACTCATCTTCCTATCTTACCTACCTGTAATATGTTCGAGTGTTTACATCGCAACACCTTTGTAACTAAATTTAGTAGTTCTAACTTGTTATACTTTTTTTTATTATTATACCTCATTATTCATTATTATTATACCTCAAAGTTATTCTAGAAATCAGCATACAAGGTGCAGAAAAATGAATCTAGAGTGATTTTGGTTTTTTCCTCCTGCAAAATAAAAGCTATTTTATTTTCAATCACCATAAAGAGTATTTTCTTAATATATATTAATTTCTCATATTCATTTTTATCATTCTATAGCTAAGAAAAAATGAAACATTCCCAAAGTAAAGATTCAGAGGTTTGGCTTATAGTGTTTCACAGAATTTTTGCAAATTATTTTTCAAAACTGTTCTTGTGTTTTTTTCACCGAGATCTTTGACAGTGATGGTACCACAGTAAAAGAGGTAAACTTGTGTTGTTAGAACAGGTTGTCATCAGCACTCTACATTTGCAATAGAAAGTTTCATTGAAAGGAGAAAGAATTCCATTGCAATGTAAGAATGTAGATTTATCTAAAATATCATCTAATGAAATAAGGGTAATCTTTTGGTTTATGAATTGCTGAGATCATTAAGAAGTATCCAAGTCTTGAAATCATATTGCACTTCCACACAATTCTTAAAGGCTTTTCTATACAAAGAACTTGACTAAGATAGTTATTGCAAAATATGATAGCTATTCTTGACCGGCATTCTGTGTGCAGATGTTAATTTTAGACTTTTTATTATTCTAAAAAGGAGTTTCTATGGAAAACTCTCCAAGAATAACTGTTACACTGAGCATCTCAAACACATTCTTCCATGTTGGGCTCTATTGTGCTGTTTAATGAAAATATTTTTGCTACCTTTAAGTTAAAAAGATTAAATGTACAGATAGAAGTCTTGTGCTCTTCTAACAAAGTACTTGACAGTATTTTTAAGAATACCCTTCCTCAGCAAAGTATATACAGAAAAAGTAGAGAAACAAAATGAACTATGAGCATTACAACCACTTTTCCAATAATTCTGTAAATGCATTCAGAATACTCACATTTAATTGCTGGTTTTTTTTCCTGCAGTTGTATAAAGCAAGCAGAGAAACCACTATCTAGTCATTGCTGAAATAAAAGAGGGGAATGTAAACAAACTGTGCAAGTACTGTGAAACTGTACTAGAAAAAGTCAGAGAAATGTGGGGGAGACAACCCTGCACACTGGGTATTTGCTTCACTTGCAAGAGAAACAAAACAGTGAATGGGGGACAGACGGATGGATGGACGGTGCTTGACTCTGACCTCACGTTTATATAAACCCAATGCATTTAACTGGATTTACTGTGGTATAAGTCTCATGTAACTCTATGTATTTGGGCAATTAGAACTGGATGTTTGCTGCAGCAGAAAGGCTACTGTGCTGGTTAGTCTGAACTTCATCTCATCGTCTAATTGGGATACCTTCTTCTCACGATTACTCTCTTCATTCCCCTCATTGATTCATTGTCATCATCACATCAGCTTTAATGGCCATTCTATGAGCTATCCCTTAATTTAATTCCATACTGTCATTTTGCAACATTACACACACACACACACACACTCTTTTCCACTAGGCTCCACCCAGGTATTTAGATTTTGTATCAGGACGATGTTTCTATCACCAGAGGGCTTTAAACATTAAAGCAGTCCTACTGAAATCATGGAAATTTTGTATATGCTTAAAGTTACCATGTGCCGTGCCAGGCAAAATAAAGAACCTTTCAGTTGCCTGGGGAATAGTTCTGATTTTGTTTAATGCATGTTGCCATTACACTGGTAATATATACTGGACACATATATATGCATATTTTTTGAAGAAATATTACTGTATTCTATATACGTTTTTGCATGTGAAAAATAAGCTAAGAAGATTTTGACACGAGAGGCATTGTGGCATCCCACTTCTTTGGTCTTCTTTAAAATAGCTGTTGGAGATTTTATTTATAAATAATCTTTTCTCATTTTGCTACAGTCTAAAAAAATACAGCCAGTGTTGCTGCTCTGATTATCAAAGAGATACTTCAGATCTTTTTCTTGATATAGAACCGTATCACACCAGTGGTAATGTATTTTTAAGATGCCATCAGAAACTACTCAGACGCACTATTTACAGTCACGATGAGTAATTTTCCTTGATTCATAAATTTAAAGGGCCGTGACAACTCCTGCATATTTAACCCAGCGTCTCCCAGGCTGGTGTAAAGTGACAGTAAAATGGGTTGGGAAGGTCTCGGTGCAGTCGGGGCTCCGCTGGCTGGCGGCTGTGCCCTGCCCGCCGGGGGTCTTGCCCGGGGGCTCACCCAGGCTTGGGCCGGGGGCTGCAGCTCCGGGCGGCGCCTCACCCTCGCGCTGCGCTTTCCACCCGCAACATCGGGGTTTTCTGGTTCGGGATTTCACCCCGTTATTCCTGCCCCCCCACTCTACCCCAGGTGGGTCTGACCTGGGGAAACGTGCCCCCAGGGACCACGGCCGCCTTCGAGAAGCCTGAGCTTTCCGTAATGGAAAGTTTATTCTGCCGCAACAAATGTCCTTGAGCTTGCGAAGAGCGCGTGGTTTATGAACGAAAAACTCGCGGGCGGGGGGAGCTGCTGCACCGCGCACCGGCGCGGGCCGAGGGGGGAGCGGGGCGCCGCCAGGGGCGGGGGAGCTGCCGGCCGCGGCCCCGGGCAGGGCCGCCCCGGGGCGGGCGGGACAGGGCGCAGCCCCGCGGCTCCCGGCGCCCCTGCGAGGCGAGGCGAGGCGCCTCCTCGGGCCGCGTGGAAAGTTGCGGGGCGGAGGCAGAGCCCCGCGGCAGAGCCCAGCGGGTGCGGGCGTTGCGCCCCCGCCGCCGCACCTGCCTCACGGCCGCCCCCGGCCCGCCAGGCGCCGCCCCGTTCCCCCGGGCCGAGGCGAGGCCGGACCCGGCCGCCCCCCCCGCCGCGCCTCACGCCCCGCCGGCATCTCCCGGCGGTTATTAACCGCTGCCGCCGGTGGGGAGCGGCCGCTGCCGGGAAGATGGCGAGCCGCAGCCTCCGCCTGCTGCTCCTCGGCTACTTGGGGGTCCTGAGCTGTAAGTGGTCGCGCCCCTTCCCCGCGGAGCCGGCGCCGGGGCTATCGCGTCCCGCTCCCCCGGGAGCGCCCCGCCCGCGGCGGCCGGTCCCCTCGAAGTGCGCGTCCGCGTACGGAGCGGGGAGGGCTCCGCCCGGGGGTGCCCGACCCCTTCCCCGGCCGCCGCCCGGGCCCTGCCCCGCCGAGAGCCGCCCCCACGGCGGCGCTGCCCGGCCCGGGGCGCCCCGGGGCGGAGGCGAGGGCAGCCGCGGCGGGACGGCGCTGCCCCTCCTCGTCCCCGGAGCCGGGTCGCGCCTCCAGCAGCGAAATAACAGCGAGCGCGTTCTCCGCGGCGGCCGGGGAGCGAGTGCGCGCTGATCGTTTCCATGTGTCTCCTGCTTTCGCACAGATGTAACCTGTTTCAGCCGGGCCTGTGTCAGCGCCAGCCAGCGGCTTTCTGCAGTGATGCAAACTTTGGGATGCGGGCTGCGTAGTTTGGCTTTTCTGGGGGCCTTTACAAGATGAATGAGCGTGTGACGGGAGCGCGTTTTCTGTTGCCAGCACTGGATGTTGCAGCTCCAGAACAGACTTATGTTTTCGATTTTTTTTTATGGTCCTATTGTCTAAGTCGTTAAAAACAAAACGGGTGGTGGTGGTAAAATAAGTTGGCAGAAGCTGCCCCACCCAGAAAATACATGAAATAAGAAAAAAAAAACCCCACCACCCAAACTAGATCGTGTGGCCACATACCTGTGAAGAAGCAGTGAATTACTGCATTAACAAAATCACATACTACAGTATTAACAGTGCCCATCATGTGGGAAGGCTGTGACTTTCAGATCACGTCTTGCTGTGCTCCGGTGGTGCGCTGCTTGTGTTTTGCTGGTGTTTTAGGGAAAGAGGATGTACACGGAAGTAATGTTTTAAAAATAATTATGTAGCATAGTCTTGCAATGAAGTGAGCACTGGGATCAGCCTGGGACAGGTTGTCGATCCGTTGTGGGCGTGGGACATCCATGGTGCTGATGCTGGGTATATTTTGTAGTTTGTCTTTCATTCTTTCTCACCTAACAGAAGCTTGCGTGTGTGGTAACTCCTTTTTTGTAGAGGAGGGATGAGTACTGTCAAGGAGAGACTTGAAGCGACCTGTGCCTGTTAGGTCTTTGGTTTGATGGCAGTTTTTATTTTCCTTTTCCTCTCTCTTTACTCTTACTAGGGCTTGTAGAGATTTGGGGCTGTTAGATGAGCAGCTAGTGCATACTTCCATATAGTAAATAAAAATTATTTTCTTTTGATGTTTTCTCTTCATTTGCTGTTAATTGCATGGGTATATCTAAGCAGACAAGACTGCTGTGGGGGGTTTTGGTAGCAGGTTTCAGTGTGTTCAGGCTGCTCAGCCTTCTGGTTAGTTGTGCCTGTTGGCAGCACTGGCTTTGGCTAGTAAGGAAAAGATCAAGTGGTTTGGAAGCAGTACAGTGCATCAAAGTGTGGTGCCTACATTGTTATCAGACTCGGTTTGTTTGCGGTTTTTTTCCTTTTCCTGTCCCAATTCCCAAGAAACACCAGGTGGGGAGAAAGTTTACCCGCAAGGTGCTGATAAGAAGTTGTTGCCTGAAGAAACTGTAGGTGGGTGTGTAAGTGCTGATTGTTTGTGTGAACCAGAGGAAATCCAGGCCTTCAGGAGTCAGCTGCTGCTCCTGTGGCTGATGTATGTTCGTGTGAACAGTAAGACTGAGTAATACTGGCGTCCAAGTCAGACATATGGGCTGAATGTTCTCCTATGTGGCACTCACGTGCTCTGGAGGCAGTGGGGAATGGGCAGAAACTTATGAGGAAAAGAAAGTAGTGATGGATACCTGAAGTATGTATTATATTGTGGAGCCGGCGTAGAGAACTTCCTTGGTAGTTCAGATGCAGAAACTGTGTAAGTTGGTCACAGGACATCAACATACCAGGAACAGTGCTGAGGTAGACGAGGTTTGGATTGCTTTTCAGTGAGAACCTACTAAGAAGTATTAATGAATCGCAGAAATAGTGGTTTGTCTGAGTTGAAGCTTCTGTTTCACCTTTGATTTAGGGGAAAGTAAGGGAGTTGAAGGTCTTTAATCATATTCTGTCAGTGTGAGCTCCTGAAACTGATGTTATCTGGAAAGTTTTAAAAGGTGCTACAGGGTAGGACTTGTGAGTTCCATTGGCAAGACTGTTAGAAAATATATAGAAATTATTGTTATTAATCATCATGGCTACTCTGGAGGAGACAATACTGATGAACTGGTCTTTTTCTGAAGCTTGTAGGTGTGGTTTTTCTTGCAGTAGTGTACATTAGAAATTAAATTTAAGCTGGTGATGCTGGAAGCAAATCCAGTACAATGTGTCTGTGTGAGGGCAATGCAGAGGCAATAAATAGTAGTCTTACATAAACATTTGATGGAGCTCCCTGGGGTAGTTTGAGCAATAAGAAAGGTGAGAGTGAGTTTGTTTATTTTTGGCTTTAAAATAAACACTCCTTAGTGTTCAGGAATCTTTTGGTCAGATACAGAGGTTCTAGACAAAAAACCCCCACACTTTGGTGTCTTCCCCCCCACCCCTGACAAAAAATTGTAAAGCATGACTGCATCGGCTATAGGAATTGACAGTGGAAGTCTTTAAACCATGCTTTCCTGATTATAAGTGATACACGACTGATGTACTCAAAATTGAGAATATTGTCAACCCCCAGTCTTCTGTTGAACCTTTGTTTGCTGGATTAACTTGGTAGGGGTACTCTGATTTCTAAATCAAAGTCCACATTCAAATGAGACAGGATTTCTTAGATTTGTAAGACTTCATACTTCTCTAGTAATATCTGTACAGCATAATAGTATAAATCAGAGTGCTTTTTTTGGAGAGGAACCAGGGGTGGGGTGTGTGGGGAGGAACATCAAAGGAGGGTTTCTTCTCTTGCTGTTTTAGCTGACAAGCAGTATTTCTTCGCTATAGACTGCTAGTGGTCTACCAACGTGCATGGACTCTTAGACACCATAACACAGGCTGTGAGATGAGAGTAAGCTTCTTAAATACAAACAAATCAATGAAAATTAACTACAGAAAAACAATGCTTGTTTCTAATGTTCAGCCTAACTATTTTTGTTTATGAGTGTGGCAACACTGCCCAAAATACCCAAATGCTTCTAAAATGGATGAAAATTGAGGAATTGGTAGGAAGACCTTCCAGTTTTTAAAAGGGAGGCATTCTTCTCTCTAGCTTATGTTATAACCTTCACAATTTCACCATCCTGCTTAGATCTTCAGGACTCGAAAGAAACTTTGGCTGTGAGTTATTGGCATATCTCTCAGAAATCGTGGCCTTTGCTGCACTGGAGAAAGTCACGATACCCAGGCGTGCTACTTGGAAGGGGTGCTCTGTTTCTGAGAGGTCTCAGCCAGAAGCAATGCTGTTCTGTGGTAAAGGCTTTGTTTCCCTCTCCTCTCTCTCCCCTCCCTACAGAGAGGAAGCAGAGAGAGCTGGTCCTTGGCTGACCCTGCGGTATCCTTAGTTCACATTACTGGCCCCACAGCCTGCTATTGGATGTACAAAAAAAAAAAATAGAATAATAGGGTGACTGTCTTTCCTCACTGCATACAAGAGACAGGAAATGTACCTGAAAATGTCACCTCAAGACAATTGCAATTCCTCTTGTTTTCTTCTGCTTAAGGTTGGATATATGCAAGAGGAGGACTTTCTTTTGCTGTCGCTTGGCCTCCGAGGTCCTGTTTTCTCAGCTTTAACGTTGCAACAATTCTTTGTTGAAGTCATAGGGCATGTATTTCTGGTAACTGTGAGTGCCATAGGTCATCTGGCATTAATAATGAGAGTTAAAACTGCCACTGTGATTAGCAGATCTAATTGAGCCTGGATGCAATGCTCTTACTGGCTATTTAACTGAATTGCACACAGATATTTTTGCGATTGTTTCCTGTATTATACCTGTATTTCCCAGTGCAGGCTACCTTGGCAGCAGCACAGTAGCTGCCAGGTTCTGCTGCAGAAACTGCCATCACAAATGATTAAGTAAGAACTTGCAAGTAGTTGAATTTTGACTTCACCTTTTCTCTTTAGCTGAAAACGTGTGAACCTCTTTCATGACCTAGAGCTCTTACTTGTCTGTGTCTGCTGACTAATCCCAAATATTACTGGGGGTGTATGCAGACCTGTTTTTAAATAAGTGAGCTAAAAATGTTAGAGAAGGCTTCTGTCCTTCCTCAAAGCATGCCACAAGTGCTTTAGCTTCTTCTCAAGTGCTGGTGGTCACAAGCAAGAATTCCTCTTCTTAAGTATGGGAGAATCTTCTTGTACAACTATATTAAAGTCCAGTTTTCTCATCATTTCACATGAGTAAGTAGTAGTGATATTTTTCACTGAAGATGGATAGTGACATGCATGTGAATCTTCTGCAGCAGCTGTAAGCAAGTTTCCCTGTTGTGAGGGGTGGGGTGTAGGTTTGGACTGTCAGTGATTTTGGAGGGGCAGGAGCAAAACTAGTAATTTCATTCTGAAATTGGGATTTAAAAGTTTACATATGGGATGATCTACTTACAGTCTATCAACACTCAAAATGTCACCTTTCTGTTGGAGCACTTCTGGAGACAGTCTGTTTATCGTTGGTTCCCTGCAGCTGGCGACCTCTTATAGGAATAGTTTTCTCAAAGTAAGTCTTAGTGTTATATTTTCCCTTAGCAATGCTAGAGGTGACTCCAGTGTACATGCTTACGTAAAAGAAGATTGCTAAGAAGTGTTCACACAGCCAGAAGTGTCCACATTGCGATATAAGTACCTTGTGCATCAGAACAATTGAAGCACAAGGCAGAGATTTGTACTTGTCACTGCAGACTATTTGTCAGGGCCATATGGAATGGCTAAATTAAGGTTCCCTTGAAGTTACACAATGATATCAAGCAAAAAAAAAATGCTTAATATAGTGTCCCCATGGATGTATAGAATAAATATCTTATTGCTGTTTTTTTCTTGTTTGGCTGGATGAGGATTTTTCTCCTGTGATAATTTTGTAGCACTATTGCATACTTATGGGAAAATAGATGTTTTACAAGTTCTTACTTCCTAGTTTAGTGGCTAATTTACAATGAGTTGAGCACTTTAATGGAAACTGAAGGAAATGATATGTGGAAGCTGAAAGGCAATTAATTCTGATCTTCTCCCCTCCACACACCCCAGTTTTGTAAAGCTAGCTTTGTTACACCTTTACTTTCTGGCATGTCTTTTCCCATCCCAAGTACTTTCAAAGAGCTACCAGTTTTAACAAAACATTTCTGCAGAAAAGCTGGTTGTGTCTTCCTCAAAGCTTGTACATGATTGTGCTGTAATTGCACCACAGGAAGCTTAAAGCAAATATTATGGTGCCTTGTAATCAAGACGAACGATTTGTTTCCTTCATCTAAATGCTGGGATTTTTTAGGGCAATGAATATGTATTTCTAAGAATGAGACAGCAAATGAGGCTGGAGGAGCACTTGGATGATTGCCAGTACTTGTACTCACCTGCATTTCCAAAGCCACTTTTATTTTTTTCTGGAGGGTTCCAGTGATTTATGCCACCTCTATGCTCGCAGTACATCATTGAGCACTCAAATGCTTATATAAAATTTCTTAAACCAGGCAGAAGGTGAGCTTGGCAGCTGAACATCTGGTCCTGTTCACTTGTCAGTTTCTAACATATGCTGGGAGATGAAGGAGCTTTTGGAAAGGAGGAAGGGGAAAATAGCTATTTCTGAACAACAGCAAGTAATACAACAGCAGTAGTTTTGAACCACTAGCAATTCTGTAACCCCTCCTGGTTAATAGTAATTAAAGCAGGCATCCAGTTTCTCTCAAAGATTATTTGCAGGGGAAAACATGACAGAAAAATCTGGTAATAAGCCTTTTTGAATGCTTGCTTTTTACAAATTCAAAACTTCGCAATTTTCAGTAAGAGATGAGAAGATCAAACTTGCATTGAAATAGCTACAATTTGATCCTGGTAATTTAAAAAAGTAAGAAATGGGTAGACTTGATCTGGAAAGAACAAACTCTACAGGTGTGAAGTCTCAATAGATATATTTACATAGCTTCTGTTTGGATTAACTTCTTAAGGGTTGAAGATGCTCTCAAGCCCATCCAAACCACTGGATCAGACTCAAAGGGAAACAAAACATACTATCATCTGGGTGGAAAGTGATGTATCATAGGGTTGTTTTGGTACCAGGTAATGTTAACAATAGGGGCTATATCTGCTGTTCACAAACTGCTAGCATAGGAAGTGATGGAACATGCATTCTTGACAAGTGACTTTTGCTCAGATTAGCATAATAAAGAAACCAAAAAGTTTATGTATTTGATCTCAGTGTGTAGAAAGTGCTCAGTAAGAACTGGGAAAAATTCTTGGGGGTGGTATGCTAAGGACTTGTGTATGTTGGCTAGAGCTGGGTTAGAGTTGGAGAAGTGTTTGTGTTTGGCGTACTTGTAAACATATGAGGAAACAAATATGTAGAAAACCAGACTTTGAATACATACTATGTTCATTAGACAGCAGTTTACTATTTGAATGTATAGACAGTACTTACTTCCAGGAGGCCCTGGTTCTTGACTGAAGCCTTCTAGTAGCTGTACAGGTAAAAATGAATAAAAATGCATCATCTGGAGTGGCATCTGTAGAATGTGTAGGTGTGTTTAGGTGCATGTTATGGCTAGCTTTTGTGCTCTGTTACCCTGTTTCTATAAAATAATCTTAAAAAGTAAATATTGGTTCTTTACCCTTTGATTATTGGACCACCTAAATGATTTTCTGCCTCTTCTCTAGTGTTTAGGCTACAACCACAAAGGCAAGACATTTTCTCTTAAACTCCTGGCTTGTTGTTTGTAGTGCGTTTTATGTAAAGTTGTGCCAGATTTACTGGGAATTTGGGAGTGTGGCAGGGCTGTGCTGCAGCTTTGATACAAACTGGTGGCGGTGAGCAGTTCTGAAACCGGGATTCAAGCAAGCTGTCCTGTATATTTAATAATGAAGAGCTATACTTCTGTGTTTGGGGAGGCTGCTTCCCTGCTTGAATACAGAAAACTCTGAGACGGCACAGTGGCTGGGGACAAGAAGTGACAGCTTTGGTGTGCCAAGCCCTGGGGGGGGCTGCTGGCTGAGAGCCCCTGCTGCTCTGGCTTGAGGTTTTGCTCAGTGGCATCAGCTGGGGCATTGTGTGCCACCGTTTTCATGCCACACAGCTTTGCTGGGTCTGATTGACTGGTGTTAAGGTGTTGAATTTGCTTGACGGCCTGAATATTTTTAAAATGTAGATTGAGGGAAAGTCAGGCCCTGCTGAGAATAAAGTACTTGGCTGATCCATGCTATATGTAAGGTCTGTAGTATTGGAGTGACCAGCATCACAGTTGCTGCCTGGCAGAGGAGGTAAGGGAGAAGTAAGCAGATGCATCCATTGTGGAAGTACGCTCAGACATCAAGAATTAACTCTTAAGTTGCGCAAGTTAATTATAAGCAGAAATATATGCTTTCCGTAATAAATGCAACATGACTGAAGACTCTTTAAATGCTGCTGCTGAATTAAACAAATTTTAATGTGATCTTTTGCCAATTAAGATGTTACATGTCAAGATTTGGAAAATAGTATTAATTTTAATGTGACTTCTAACAGATAAATGCATATATTTTGTTGCTTGAGACTTTAAAGATAACTAATCAGTACTTTGTCCTGCACATAAACAATTCCAGCTTGCTGCAGATGTTTGCAACTCCTAACTGTGGGAATAATTAAATAGAGGACTATTATTTCTAAAACTGCAGTAGTAGAATATCAAAGGAAGACATCACTGGTATCTGTTTAGCACTGTTCAGAAACAAAAATACATGATAAATGTTGCTGGGTTAAGTTCTTTTCTTGTGTTTTGTGGGCTTGTTTTTTGGGGGGTTTTTGGCTTTGTCCACCCTCCCACTTTTCTTTAAAGAACAAACATGTATCACAGGGTTCTCATTGGAGCATGGGGAAGCGGTGTGTCTGTCTTTTTCTTTTTCTTTTCCTTTTTTTTTTTTTTTTTTTTTCCCTTTCTCGCTCCTCTAATGTCCACGTAAGGTCCAATTAAAAGATCATTAATAGCAATGCTTAGATGTTGGAAGAGTTTGTGCAGAAAAGGCCTTTATCCTCCAAGCGGACTTAGTAGCTTTCCATTTAAATGTCAGTATTTGAAAGGTAAATGTTTTATTTTGTTAGTATTTGAGTATTCTTTGTATCTTGCAATGAATGCCACTGTTGCCTTCTGTTCACTAATGTAATGGCCCTCCCTGGTGTAATGTGATTCACTGATACACAAGAATATCATAATCATTTGAGAGGCTCCTGAAAGGAAAAACAATACTTCAATATTAGAATATCGCAACAAAGCATATGAAAATGTAAAAGAGAGAGGGCTGGGACAGCCAGATAATAGGGCTCATAAGATTTTTAAGATGATGCTGTTGTAGTATTGGAGTGACTAGTAAAGCAAACAAATTCAGACACTCCAAATTCACTGGCAGCATCACAGTTGCTGCCTGGCAGAGGAGGTAAGGGAGAAGTAAGCAGATGCATCCACTGTGGAAGTACGCTCAGACATCAAGAAGTGACCCTTTGGGTTGTGTTAGTGTATGGTTTTGCTACTTGCCATACAGTCTAAGAGGCCTTCACATAATTTTATTTTAAGTCAGTTGCTTTATTTTTATTTTCTTTTTCTAAATAAGACCTACATCCTGCACATCAACTACTGCTGTTTCAATCAAGTAATATAGAAGTCTTCTGAAATGTATTAGGCATAAAAAGTAAACATGATTATTCTCCTTCTACATGTTAAATGTTGTTGAAAAAGGCTATGGGGTACTTCCAGAAGTTAATGTACTCACAGCACTCATTCTTTGAAGACTTTCAATAAATAGTGTCCTAGAGGATAAAAGGTATCTGGGGAAGCTGTTTATCATCAGGGAATAAACACCATATGTAGAATGACTAACTAAAAAATTATTTTCAACTCTATTTTTCCCCTGTCACTGCACAGTCTGTCTATTTCTTATTTCATTCATGGTCCAGTTCAATCTCTAGCTGAGTCCTCAGCACTGTAACAATGCACACACAGTTGCTGTTCACTTTCCAGCTGTATTCAAATTCCTAGCTGCCTTTTTTTAGAGGGGAGAAGGGCGGGAAAACAGTGCTGCAAAGGTTTTGCCCACTTGCTGAAGAGTGCGGTGGCTTTCTAACAGAAAGAGCTGTTGGGAGAATGCACTGATTTTTGTGAGAGAAGGAAGCGATGCCTCTTTATAAGCATTTAAACTTATTTAAAGTTTAATCAAAGCTTTTGAAAGCTATGTAAATGGAGAATGAGGAGGGGGGTGGCCTGTTCTTCTATGTACAGACTTTCAGGTGCAGAACATTCTTCCTGACTCAAAGTAAACATAATGTCTTCTACACAGCATCAAAGCTGCACAGAAGCCTCTTTTTCTTACCTTTTTTGAGGTAGTCTTTAGTTCAACAAAAAAATCACAGAAAACTTAAAGCTTTATGGCATTTTCATAAGAAAATATAAGGCAGATGCTTTATCCTCTAGTAAAAGGACAGAATCTGAATGACTGGAATATCTATGTAAGAAAATCTACCAAACCCAAAAGACTGTTTTCCACTTCACTTTGGAAAGCTGGGAATAAGTCTCTATTTAGGATCAGCCTAGCATTTGATAACATTTGATAAATTCCAAACACAACACTGGTTTTAAATTCATCTGTTTGGTTTTTTTTTTTGGGGGGGTGGGGTGTGCGAGTTGGGGTCAAAGTTGAACTTTGATCTGATTGGCATTTTTAACAATTGACTGTATACATCAATGTATGCTCCCCTCACCCCCGAAGCAAAAGAGCAGCTTGGTGGCAGGGCAACATGGGCAAGGAACAGAGCCGTTCGCTGCTGAAGCGATGCTGTACCTGTGGATTCCAGCAGAAATGAGATGTTACAAGCAGTTAATGAACTATTGGGAGTGGGTAGCCAGGGATTTGCTCTTCTGAAGCTGAGTTAGCTCATCTTGTGTGAATACAAGAAGAGGGAGGGACAGGTGGTAACTAGAGAGAGTATCAGTTGAACAAACAGTGTGGCTTGAGTGTCCACTCTGTACAGAAAGAATTTGGCTGGAGTCCTAAAACCGTGTTTACAGGCATGCGATTTAAAATAGTATGTCCAATATAGATATTATAACTTCAAACACCTTCAGTTTTGGGGTGGGACTACTCATCTGAAAACTAGAAAAATTATCTATTGTGTCATGTTGCTGTTAGCGCTGCAATCCTGCACCCATATGCTGCAGTTGAACCCATTATAAATTCATGGAGCCCTGCTGAAATCATGTATGTAAAAATGTGGTATGAAATCTGATTAGATTGTCAGTTGTCAAATGAAGGGTAGCGAGTCCATGTTTTTTAGCTGCCTTTGCCTTGGGATAGAAAATGTGTGCTGTGTGGACAGATAGTATCCAAGGAAGCTTCTATGGCTAAGTGTGGCTTAGTTAAGAAATCATACTGTTTAAGCAGAAGATAGATGTAGATGTTGCTATGCAGAGTTCCATATCTGTAAGCGCTGTGGTGGATACTCTTTCCTGTGGAAGACACATTAATTTTTTCTTGTAAGGAACCTGTTCCTTATCTGCCCTAAAGCAATACCTGGCACTTGTAAAATAAACCATAAAAGCTTATGGGCTTACTTTACAAAGGTGCTTTCAGCAGAACTGTTGAACTTCCACTTTAGTTGGTGATGAGTTCCACTTCTAGAAGAGAAATGCTGGTAGCAATGTATTATACAACAAGCCATCTTGTTCCCTTTCTTTATTTCTCGACCACTCATAGCTCAGCTGATGCTAGCTAGCTCTCTACCATCCAGGCTCACTGGAAGAAGCTTAGCCCTGCAACAACAGTGGGAATAAATACGTAGATGTGCCCAAATCCTCTTCTTACTAAAATTTATTGTTCTGTGAATTTAGAGCTAAACTCTGAAGACCTTATTTTGTGTTTGGGTTCCATGTGATCGCACTGCTTATGCTGATGTGTTTCTGCCTGTATAATCTGTTTGCCAGCATAGACCTTGGCCTTTTCTTCAGTCATCTTTCTTCAAAAGAAATCCTGAAACTGAAATTTAGTTGACCAGAGTTGAAGGAGCACAAGCACCTTCAAAGTGGTATTATTTAGTCATACTTCCAAAGGAAATTTCAGTTTAAGCAATAATAGTGTCACACAAATTTCTAGATCAGGGGTCCTCAAACTACGGCCCGTGGGCCAGATATGGCCCCCCAGGGTCCTCAGTCCGGCCCCCGGTATTTACAGACACACACACACACCCCCGCCGGGGGTTGGGGGGGGGGGAACCAAGCAGCCGCAGATGACGGCCTGCCACTTCATGCGCACGCCGGTCCCATGGTTAAAAAGTTTGAGGAGCCTTGATCTAGAGCATCAGTATCTTATGAACAGTTGGTTATAAAGGGAATATGGGCAGAAGCAGGCAAAACAGTAGTTTAAAGCAATATATATGCCTATCTGGAAGTCATGGTTTCATTAAATGTGTTGATCTATTGACTCTAAAAAGTATTCTTAAATATAACATGTGGTTTTCAATGATATTTTATACATGCTGTAGAGTAGTCTAGATGCAGCCATATTAACCACCAGACTCTTAAGGGCTAAGTTGCACTTGAGAAGGTAGCAACCTGGGGGCTGAATCCTTAATCACATGTGGTTTATTCTAAAAAATAATAAAAAAAATTCCCAGCCTTACCTTACATGTTGCTGATATCATTTCTGTCTCTGAACTGTGTCTAGATTGACTATTTAATTCTGACAGGATTATTTGCCTTCTACAGAAATCATTTTCTTGGATTATTTTTTGTTGTGGTTTTACAGCATTACAGAATTGCTGACATCTTTGTTTCATTTTTGTGAGAGTGAAACAGCTGGTAATTTCTTAGTTTAAGTACCTGCAGACAAGATGATCAAATCCTATTACATGAAGCAGCAAACCAGTGGGTTGTGAATGTTAGCTCATGTACTGAGCACTCCCTGCTTCTGACGCAAAGCAGCAGTGTTTCATCAGCCAACCTTACCCAGATGTTCTTGAGGATGTGGCTCCTAACATCACTTCTGTTGAGAAGCTGTGATGATCAGCAAGTTAACAGTTATGCTTGTTTTAAAAATAAACAAACAAAGCATGGAGTTACTCTTATCTTTATTCCTGTTTCCCGTGTAACTTTCCAGTGTTGTTCTAATGTTTTCTGATCTGGATACCCATATGTTGTGTTGTTTGTGTATCTTTTAATGTGATGAAGACTGTAGTGTTGGGTTTGTTGTGGTTTTGTTTTTTTTTTTTTTACCCTCTTCATCCCCTTTAATGAAAACTTGGCAGCTGTTATACTGTGACCTATTGTTCCTAGCTCTACCTTCCGGAGGATTTCTTCTAATCACCCTTCTCCTTTAAGCATGCAAAACATCTTCTGTTTGTTCTAGCTCCTCTTGATATGTACCAGCCTTAATTGAATTAAAGGAGTGGCTTCAGTCTGTTCAAATGTGCTGGAGGGTGCCCCTATAAAATTTGATATTAAAGAACTAAATTAAAGGCCTGTAGAATTAAGGCTAAAGATATGCATTCATACTGTAAATGATGCTATTGATTGAAAGTAATAGTCATCAAATGTGACTGTTAGCGGCTTCTGGCAGGAAGAGACTATTGACCAGACTTGGCAGTGTAAGAGATCATGTGTGAGTGATAATGGGATGAGCTAATTTGGCAGTTGCATTTGGATTATTAGGAAGGGTTCACCAAACTGTTTTGGCCAGGAGGGAAGTGGTCATCATGTTCCCAGCTCATATGAACAAAGAATCTGGACTGTAGTCTGGAGGAAAAAAGTTAAAAAGCTAAGTTCAGTGCTGTGTCTGTGTATTGCTAATAGGACTCAGTCCTAAAATTCATGATTTGAGGGAAATTTGCTCAAGTGAAAACACCACTCCCACCCTAGTTTGTAGGAAACGTCTCCTCAGAAATTCTAGATTTACAAAGCATTGCACAAGGCTCTTACTTAGTATTTGTATTTAAAAAACATCCTACTGTTTTTGGAAAGACACTGACTTTTTTAATGGACACGCTAGCTAAAATGAAGTCACGGTGTATCCTGATATCAGCAAAAATTGAATGGGAGAAAACCTGCATAAAGGCCTTTTTAAAAACTGACCACAAGGAGTTATTCTTACATTCACTGTATATTAGTATAAAAATATATTCTAGGTCAATATTTGCTTCAGAGAGTTGTTTGGGTTTTTTAATGAATGTATTTCAGATGTATCGTCGCCTTCAGTGGGGGTCATAAGGTGATAATGCCAGCTTGGCTTAGATTATTATACTTTCCTGAAAATTAAACATTTGGGCATATTTGGTCAAATTAGCTATCCTACCTGCTATTTAGCATCTGTTTGTAATGCACAGTTCTGGTTAGGTAGCTACTTCTATACCTTTAGAAAGCAGAACTTAATACATGATTACATGCACTTATCCTCTGCAGTGAGAGCGATTAGTAGAAATGCTTAAATTAATCAAAAAAGGGATAGAGAAAAATCGCTACAAACTTGAGAAGGGACTGAGGATGCACAGGAAATTTGGTTCCAGCTTAAACAAATAAGACTAACTATGGGAAGAGACACTTCTTCACTACAGCAATGTATTTTACTTGCAATGATATTAAAATTGTAGGATCTTGATGTTCTTAGCATCCAGAAAACATGATCATATAGTGAGGGAGCTTGAAGGACTTAACCGGTTCTGAATGACCAGGGATTCCAGTTTCACATAGTGTTTACTGGAATTGTAACTAATGCTGGTTGGCATACAGTTGGAAAGTAAACTAAATTTGTTTCCAGGCTTTTTTAGATAAGTAATGTATGTACAGTTATATACATGATATGACTTGTTGAAAGTACTTATCCTTTTCAAATTACTTTTGCTGGCAATTCCAGAAAAAGTTACTTAAAAATTGTAGGAGATTTCAGAGGTCTTGATCTCGAATTGTGGGCCAGAATGGTTGTGTGGGTTTGGGTGCAAGGGCTGTCATTTGTTTCCTCTATTTACCAACTCTCTTGTGTTTCAGGGCCGATTTTACAGTTGATGTAAACCAGCCTAGTACTATTGACTTCAGAGGAATATGCTAATTTGCACTGGGTACCTACCTTTGTTTTTTAAATAATAATTCTACAACAATTTCTCTAGGTATTTGCGCAGGCAAGTGTTTTGCTGAGTTGTTACACATACTAATGCAACTGGGAATCTTTGTTCTTCAGGTCACTGCTGTAGTGTGTGTTATGAGGTGGGCAGGACAGTAGTGGCAAGGGGCTTCTAATCCTATAGCCTTGTCTCATACTCTTTTGAAACATGGTGGTGCTAGACACAAGTTGTCAGCATCCCGAAGCATCTTCAAGTAAGCAACAGCTGAAGAGCTATAGGCTTGCGCTGCATTTACAAGCTGGCTTTGAGCCGCCGATGAGTTGCCAGGGAAACCAATGCTGAGCAGGACTGGGAGAGGGCTGGAAAATAGGCTTTTTTTGTGAGAGCCTGACTAGTTTAAAACCCCATCCCCCGTTTTCCGAAGCTCCCTTTGAATTGCCATGGAGACAAGAAGAGTAGCAGAGTTTTGAGTCTTGTGAAAGTGCAAGCTATAAATATTTATTTGGTTAATAGCATATGCTTTTGGGATTGTGTCTCTGTTGAAGTAAACTCCATGCTACTTTGAAACTTTTGCAAGCTGTAAATTCAAACTGTTCCTCTCTTCTGTGTGACTAGAGAAAAAGGAGGCGAAAAAATCCAAACACATTGAAGGGAATTGAATTGTACATTTTTATTAATAATTATATAGAAATTAATTATACATTTATCTTTCCCCAGAATTTCCCACACCATCTTTCAGTGCTGGGACTGCTGAAAGCACTTAGGAGGCTGTTCGGTTTATCTGAAATTGTTGTGCTTTGGTGTTCAGTTTCTTCAGAAAGGCTGACCTAAATAATTCTCTTCCTTTCTTGCCCCATGCCACTTGATTTTGATTCCCTACTTTCTCTACAAGCAATTCCAGTTTTGTGTTTCCAGGGCCAACTGTCCTTGGGGCTCTGCTTGAAATGAATCATTAACATGATCTTAAACTCTTAGGACTACCACTGATAACTTCAGATAATTGGCTTGGAAAACTTCAGTCTCTTCTTACTTTTACTTCCAAGATAATTTTTTTCCCTTTACTTGAAAGTTAAGAACAAAGGCACCATCAGCTGGTGTGCTAGCCTTCCAAATAGCACTAAACAGTACACACAAACCCAAGGCTTAACTCATTCTTAGGCAGGCATTATAAAGGAAAACCTCTTTGCTAGTCTGCTCTATCATTGAGGCATTTTAACAAAAGAACTTCTTTCCCCTGTGAGACTGAGAGCTCCTCAGATCATCCAATGCCAGCTGTTAATACAGGTAGAAATCCTGCTGTTAGTCACTTTCTGGCAAAGCTTCTCTTCCCCTGTTTAAATAACTCCAGACTGGATGGAAATGCAGTTCTGCATTCTATTTCTCATGTGATTTCCATTACGAAGGCAAAGTTACTGAAGCTGATAAAAACCTTCTTTCTGTAACAGATGAGTGTGAAGGATTGTGCTTATGCTGCATCTAAATTAAATACGGCTTTTTTGTATTGGGCTCTAGGTGTCTGGATATATAAAGTCATAAAACCACACACAGCTGTTGTTCACTTTCCAGCTGTATTCAAATTCCTAGCTGCCTTTTTTTAGAGGGGAGAAGGGCGGGAAAACAGTGCTGCAAAGGTTTTGCCCACTTGCTGAAGAGTGCGGTGGCTTTCTAACAGAAAGAGCTGTTGGGAGAATGCACTGATTTTTGTGAGAGAAGGAAGCGATGCCTCTTTATAAGCATTTAAACTTATTTAAAGTTTAATCAAAGCTTTTGAAAGCTATGTAAATGGAGAATGAGGAGGGGGGTGGCCTGTTCTTCTATGTACAGACTTTCAGGTGCAGAACATTCTTCCTGACTCAAAGTAAACATAACGTCTTCTACACAGCATCAAAGCTGCACAGAAGTCTTTTTTTCTTGCCTTTTTTGAGGTAGTCTTTAGTTCAACAAAAAAATCACAGAAAACTTAAAGCTTTATGGCATTTTCATAAGAAAATATAAGGCAGATGCTTTATCCTCTAGTAAAAGGACAGAATCTGAATGACTGGAATATCTATGTAAGAAAATCTACCAAACCCAAAAGACTGTTTTCCACTTCACTTTGGAAAGCTGGGAATAAGTCTCTATTTAGGATCAGCCTAGCATTTGATAACATTTGATAAATTCCAAACACAACACTGGTTTTAAAATAATCTGTTTGTTGTTTTTTTTTTGGGGGGGGGGGGGGTGTGCGAGTTGGGGTCAAAGTTGAACTTTGATCTGATTGGCATTTTTAACAATTGACTGTATACATGAATGTATGCTCCCCTCACCCCCGAAGCAAAAGAGCAGCTTGGTGGCAGGGCAACATGGGCAAGGAACAGAGCCGTTTGCTGCTGAAGCGATGCTGTACCTGTGGATTCCAGCAGAAATGAGATGTTACAAGCAGTTAATGAACTATTGGGAGTGGGTAGCCAGGGATTTGCTCTTCTGAAGCTGAGTTAGCTCATCTTGTGTGAATACAAGAAGAGGGAGGGACAAGTGGTAACTAGAGAGAGTATCAGTCGAACAAACAGTGTGGCTTGTGTGTCCACTCTGTACAGAAAGAATTTGGCTGGAGTCCTAGAACCGTGTTTACAGGCATGCGATTTAAAATAGTATGTCCAATATAGATATAACTTCAAACACCTTCAGTTTTGGGGTGGTGCAACATCATGTTGCAGTAGAGAAAAACTTTTTGAACTTGAGCAGCTTGGCCATTTAAATTTGTCACTTCAGCATAAGGTTTGGGTGGGGATTTTTTGTGTTTGTTTTTTTTTTTCTTCTGAAATGTGCTGCTTGTCAGGTTTTTCTATTTGGAGGAACCACCCTAAATAACACGTTAGGGTGACACCTTGTTTTGTTGCAATTGAGGTTCTGCAGGCAGGATACCTTAAAACTTGCCTGCTTTGTCTTACTTGGGTATCTATAGATAATTTTTAATATTTTTTTGGTAAAAAAATTGACAACTTTTGCTCTTAACTTGAGATATCTTATTTTAATAAAAAAAAAAAGAACATATCTCTTGACTTCCCAGCAAGACAATGTGTGTGTTACATATCTAACCTCTGAATGCTGGCCGTGTTATCAGCTTGAAATGTATAGCTCTGCTCAGGAGTACAGAGAGAGTGGAGGATTACTCCATTATGCATAGCTCTGAGCCTGGAATGGGGGAAAATGCCTTTGGGTTTTGGTGAAATTATTTTGGTTTTGCTGGGGGTTGGGGGAAGGTCAAATTTGTGTGTGTCATACTCTGCTGTAGAGATGGAATTTTAAGTTTGTAATAGCTGCTCTTCCAAAAGAGAAGCCAAACCAAACACTGGATTTAGGCTTTTTCTTCGCTGCTCCCCTTGTTCCAAAAACCTAGACTGTTTCTCCCTGAATAAAAAAAATTTCAGCAGTTAGGAAAGGGCTCGTATAAAAGGAGGGGAGTGAAAGCAAGCAGGTATCTATGCACACAAATTGCAGTTCATTACAAGTTTTAGTCATGAAGGTATTAATAAATCTCCTTATGGAAAAGGTACTGCATACAGCATAGAAGTCAAGCTGTGTCACTCTGCCGGTGAGCTTTTATTCCCTGCACCCCCCTGTTCTTTGAACCTTCAGAGTATTTAAAAGCCTGCTTGTTCTGCTGTATACCTGAGAGTCAAAACCAAAATTCTGTATTTCTACTACTGCCTAAGGAGTGAAAATAACTAGCCATATTTGTTTCCTGATGCTTGAAACACAGCTGGCACAGATACACTGGAACAACTTTGTGGTGCCAGGAAACCAGCACTGCATCTGCTTGCATCAAGGAACAGTTTTCCTTATAGTTGTAAGGACTAAAAACCTAACTTCCTTTTTAAAAGCATTTTCTTCTGATAGCACGTGTGTATGTACTGTAGGATCCCTAGGTTTTCTTCCTTGATTAAAAACATCTGCAAGGTCTATGTCCCAATTAGCCAGTAAGAATGTTGAGAATACTGCCACTTATTTCACAGCGTGTTAAGCTACTCAGAGCTCTATGTGTTACCACCAGATCTCAGAGTTGCACCAGCTCCAGGGTCTGAATGAGTAAAACTTGCTGTGTTTTAAGTTTAGCAATTTCCAAAACATGACAGAAGTGCCGCTAACAGGTACCACATAAGCGAAGGGGTGGCTGAGAAGCTCTTTATGTTGCTTTTGTGTTTTAGATTCCTTTAGCTGGTCAGCCAGAAAATGTGCCTTCTGTCTTAGGTTATCATCCTTTATGCAGTCACACCTTGCCTACTAAATTACAGACTTGCTCTCCATATTTGTGCTTGGATGGCCTTATTATTCCCACCCTGCAGACTCACTTCCCCTTCAGACTTCTCCCTTGTTTGTTTTCTGTGGCTTAAGATATGCAGGGTTGCTTTTTTGTGAACTGGATAAACTCTGCCCAAAGTAAACACTGTTCTATTACTATTCTTTAAGACTGAGGAAATTTTGTTACTTAACATAACTGAAAGAGTGAAGCTGAGCTTCTTTTTCCTTTTTCTCCCCCATGATGTGGGATAATTTCTTCTAGCCTTTGTCCAAAATCTGAAGTTTTAATGCCATATTTGTTATGTTTACTTAATGAAGCTGGGTTTACTCCAGTTATTTCAGGCTTTTTTGGTGCTTAAATTGCCAGTTTGGGCAATCGGTTAAGGACATCAGCCAACACAGAAGACTGCTGCAGAGGGTGTGAATACTCCTGATCTCTCTCCAGCACGTTTGCTGGAGGTTAGAATCCACCAAGCAGAACTGATGGAGATGAAGGCTACTTAAACACTGACTGCTGACAGCAATGTGGCTGGGAAGAGCGGTGGGTCTAAGCCCTGGCTGCCTGTTGTTAACTGTCAGAGTTAATGTAGTCTAGCTTGTCAATGCCACCGTGAGCAGAGTTGGTAGTGTGTGGTATGAGGTGGGCAGGACATTGCAGTCTACCAAGAAGAACAGGATTTAGGGTTTGGGGGTTTTTTTAGGTGATTCACAACTATTTTTTTCCAAATGTGGATAGCTTCTCCTCCCCCTTCCCCATTTATGGACTACGTAATCTATGGATTGCTTCTCTTAGGAAAAAATATGGCAACAGGAGAGCCAAAACAGATGTGTTTACATTATTTGACTGTGGCAAAACTCTAGGTATTGAGTACCTCATGATAGGTAGTTACATAGCTGAGAAGTCTACATCCGCATCTAAGTATGTTGCTGATGGCTTATCCTGAGGTGGTCGCATGTCTGAAGGATGCTACACTAAACAGATGTCTGCTTTCCTATTCTCTTTCAGGGATCCCAGTAAGAGAACTGGCTTTGTTATCTCTTTATTCTTGGGACACTGGACTTCCTAAACTTACAGTATCCTCTGAAATCCTTTGTTAAGCCTTGCTCTAGACCACCTGCTATTTAGAACTTGGCAAAACAAATACCATGAGACTGCTTTTTTCTCTTGTACTTATAACTTTGTTTTGATTCTGTTCTCATGTAATTTCCTTCAGGCACACTGTTTCCTTTTATTTGGTTTGACTAATAACACTTTTCCCTAATGATTCCTCCAGCTAGTAGTATCAGTTGACAGCTGTATGAGTGATTATCAAATGGAAAATGTGTATTTTTGGTGCTTGCTTCTAAATAAATGAAGTTACTGACACGTAGCAGTAGAGTGGGTTGGTTGTTGGTTTTTTTTCAGTCTGTATAGAAATGTTTGAACAAAAAGTTTACTGGCACAGTAATATGTCATCTTTTCACTGTTGCTCTTTATATGGTGAATTGAAAGCCAAAGCTTAAATCTTGGATTATGAATAATTGGCAGAGGCATTTCTAAAAAGGTATTTTAAGGCAGAGATGCTCTAGCTTTAAAGAGCTCTCCTGTCTTTATGCTTGGTCAGAATATATAGTGGTTTTCAGTCAACTGTCTCTGCACCACCTTAAGTTACTGTTCTGACTACTGCTTCTTGAAGAGGTTCATGTGTCTGTGTAGCTTGTGTGTATGTCGAACTTTTTTCTTTTTTCTGACATATCTTGTACTTATGGCATTGCATAATGAGATCTTCAGGTATTCTATAAATCCCTTGATACAAGAGGAAATATGGAGAGTTTGTGCAATTGTAAGCTCCCAATACAAAGTATACAACGTAATTTAATGATTACTTCCTTAGTGAGAAGTAAGCACAGTGATCCTGCCCCAGAAGTAAAAAAACATGCTTTCTTATTGTGGCTTCTAGGTTATGAATACTTAGACTGTGATGGTGAGCTGTGTGATATCTGTGTTAAAGTGGAAGAGAGAAATTTCCAGGTTCATGAAACTGTGAATGTAATGCAGTGGTAAACTGCTTGTATTTAAGCTGTTTTGTGTCCAGACAGAGAAGGCTGATGTGCCAATAGCTTATAAACTGCTTTACCCACACACTGATGTCCTACAAATGCTTCCTACCTAAGTGTTAGAGTGCTGTTAAGTGCTGTCAGAGCCTCAGAACAAAATGCTCCTCCCCATCATGAACACATGAAGGAAGATGTTATTTCAACAGATAAACATGATTTGTTATCTATTGGCATATAGGATATGGGTGGTGGTGTGTGTATTCTAGAAACAACATGGTTTGGGTAAAAGTCAAAAGCTAATTTTCTTACTATAAATCTAAACAGGGCTTCATAGGTTAAAAGGAGAATTACTTAATGACTTCAGGCTTTATACTAGACTAAGCTTGGACAAAACCAAAGAGATGGGGTCTGTGTGAGTGTGCAGGAGTAACGGTTACTTTAGGAGGTGCTGGGTAACTGGTTCCCTCCTCTGGTTTCAACAGGGGATGTGCTAGGCCATTTTTTTTTTTTTTTTTTTTAAAGTCCAACATGAAAGTTTCCTTTCTTGATGAAGTAGAAAAAATTTCCAAGCACTATTTGTAATGCAAATATTTGCTATTTCAGTATTCTAAAGGTACTTTAATGGCATTGCTGGAATTCTCTTCTTCACTTCTTATTTTTGTATTATAAACTTGTGCTGTACCTATTTTGGGGTAACACAAAGGTGATTATGAACTTAAAACATATTAAGGACCAGATAGTTGCACACAGATTTGGATCTTTTGGTAATGCACACATCTGAAAACTCATTTTGTTGCCAGGTGTGAAGCTGTATTCTCTTAAAAACAAGAAGTGCTCAACGTGTATTTGGAAGGGGGGAAGGGATGGTGAGATATCTGGAAAGCAGCAACTATGAAGAGTAACACAGGTGTAGGGGCATGGGTGCAGAGGGTCTGTCAGGGGCTGGGGGCGGCCTCTGTGGGGAGCGGCCTGGGCTGCCCCGTGCCAGGCACAGCCGGTTCCAGCCGGCTCCAACGGCCCCAGCGCAGGCACGGCCGGGCCCCGCAGCCGCCATGGCCGCCATGGCCGTGGGGAAACCTGCGTGAGGGAGGGCAGCGCTGCCGGCGCTGAGGGGGAGCGGGTCAGGAACAGCCCGGCCGGCCCCGAGGGGAGACGGACAGGATCCACTGGGGAGCTGGTATTGCCCTGCAGCCCCTGAAGAGAGCATGGTGGAGCAAACATCCACGCTGTGGCCGGTGGAGGAGCATCCCACACCAGTGCAAGTGGATATGCTTTGAAGGCAGCTGAAGCACATGGAGGATCCACATTGGAGCAGGCTCCTGACTGTGCCTGCAGCCCATGGAGAGGACCCTCCGCACGCTTTTCCCCTGCTCCAGTGTGGAAGGACTGACTGAGAGGAGCTGTTATGAACCGACCACGACCCTCATTTCCCCACAGCCCCTGCACTTACTCAGTTTTTATTGACAATAAATTTGATTAATTTTCCCTAAGTTGAGTCTGTTTTGCCTGTGGTGGTTATTAAGTGATCTCCCTGTCTTTTTCTTGACCTATGAGCTTTTTGATTTTATTTTCTTGCCCATCATGTTGAGGAGGGGAAGTAAGAGAGCAGCTGGGTGGGTGTCTGGCAGCTGGGCGAGGTCAAGTTACCACCACAGGATACAGTGAATGAGTAAATTAACTTTTATTACAGTGCCATGGAGTCAAATACCTATTCTGACTGCTGCTATATGACCCACAGAGGCAATGTAGATACACATAGAACTGCCACCTGTATTTTTAAAGGATGCTGAAAAAAAAACTCTAGAAAATTATGGAGGGAAAGGCCCATAGGAATGGTTTGGATGGAGAATTCCCTCTGTAATGCCAGGCTTGAACAATAAGGAATGACCTTTAATTGAAAAGAAAACCATGATTGTGTACAATGGTATATTGTACCAGTACTGGTTAATATCTTCATCACTGACATGTAGACAGTGGGATTGAGTGCACCCTCAGCAAGTTTGCAGATGACACCAAGCTGAGCAGTGCGGTTGACACACCTGAGGGATGCTGTCCAGAGGGACCTGGACAAGCTTGAGAAGTGGGCCCAGGTGAACCTCATGAAGTTCAACAAGGCTAAACTCAAGGTCATACACCTGGGTTTGGGCAACCCCTAGTATTAATACAGGCTGGGGAGTGAAGGCATTAAGAGCAGCCTTGTGGAGAACGACTTCAGGGTACTGTCAAATGAAAAGCTGGATATGAGCTGACAATGTGAGCTTGCAGCCCAGAAAGCCAACCGTGTCCTGGGTGGCATCAAAAGAAGCATGTCCAGCAGGTTGAGGGAAATGTTTCTCCCCTTCTACTCTGCTCTTGTGAGACCCCATCTGGAGTACTGTGTTCAGCTCTGGAGTCCTCAGTACAGGAAAGACATAGACCTGTTGGAGTGGATCCAGAGGAGTGCCACAAAAATTATTTCTTCCTATGAAGAAAGCTGAGAGAGTTGGGGTTATTCAGCCTGGAGAAGAGAAGGCTCCAGGGAGACCTTATTGCAGCCTTTCAGTACTTAAAAGGAGCTTATAAGAAAGATGGACAAACTTTTTACTAGGGCCTGTTGTGATAGGACAAGGGGTAACACTTTTAAACTAAAAGAGGGTAGATGTAGACTAGATATAAGGAAAAATCTTTTACAGTGAGCATGGATGGTGAGACACTGGAACAGGTTGCCCAGAGGGGTGGTAGATGCCCCATCCCTGGAAACTCTCAAAGTCAGGTTGGATGGGGCTCTGAGCAACCTGATCTAGCTGAAGATGTTCCTGCACATTGCAGGGGTGGAAGCTGGACTAGATGACCTTTAAAGATCCCTTCCAACCCAAACTATTCTATGATGGTACCGTCATACAAAGAAAACAGCACGCTAACTCAGAGCTGTGTGAACCTGTAGCTGAAAGCCCAGATGGACTAACTCAAGTGAGAAATGAGGCACACGCTTCAATAGAAGTAATCACCTGTTATAAGAAAACAGAAGCAAAAGATTATTGATCTGTTACTGTTTTCAGATCAAGACTGGATATCCACCTCTAGGTTACATGCAACTTTTCCCCTATTAGGCAGGGGAAAGGGAAATTAATTGTTTGGGGATGAATAAAGGAGATCTGCGTGCATGAGGGAGATAAATAGCAAGATTAGACTAAAAGGAGTAAAGCAAGACTAGTTTCTATAAGTCAAAAGAACATTATGTTTTAAACAAGCCCTGTTTCTAAATATCAGTGGGGAGAGGGGCTCAGTTCTTGTTTACACCCTCTGTAGCAACTGTTCAGTTGGCTGATATGAATGGAGGAAAGAGGCTGCATTAGGAGTGTCCATGCCATCTTCAAAACTGATCCTAAACCCACAGGAACATGAAATGCTTTTTTTTTTTTTTTTTTTTTTTTTTGGGGGGGGTGCGGGCTGGGGTGGGGGGAAGTTAATGTAAACCTATGTAAAAAACTGTATTTATCTATTCTTAAGCACTTGGTAGATTTGTAGCCTGTGAAGGAGTAATCTGAGTAACTGTGACTGACTCTTGGGCCTTGCAGGAGTCATTCTGAATCACGAGGGAAGTGAGTGGAGTCCTTTCCTGGGAGGAGACCATCTCTTAAGAGAGGATGTATAGTAAGATCCAGTGTGGGAGGAGGTAGTTGGGGGGGTGTTGATGTAGGGCTAGTGGTTATTTCAGTTATCTGTCTGGAATTTCAGTATTCCTGATGCAAGAGATATCCAAGAATGTATAGGGGTATGTGGTCTGTTATTTCTGATATAGAACTACAGAAACGTTGACTAATGTTTTCCTTCTCATTTCAACAAGAATTTGTGGTAATTGCCAATAACTGCACACGTTTTTTTTTTACCCTGTAAAAGCTGTACATGGTATTCTTCAATAAACATTCATGCTTTGTAATAAGAATACAATGGAAAATAACGCGTGTGTATTAATACAAGTCTCCTCAATTAGAAACAAACTGAGATGTTACCCCAGTATAAAACAACTCCTACTGTTTATATAGAACTTCTTACATGTAAATATTATCATGTTGTTGTAAAAGAGAAATTTGACTATTTTTTACAGGTGCCAGGGCATGGAGAGGAAAAGATTAATTGTTCAAGGCCACCCACATGGCCAGCCCTGGTCTAGCTCTTAGTCCCGTGCTCTCTCTAGTGGACAATATCTAACCTGTCCAGCCTAAGGAGGTCTTAGAAATATCGCTTGTAGCTGCTGAAGCACGTATGATATTACAAGTGTTTATTGATGAATCATCTTTTTTTTTTTCCTGTTCCCTTGCAGATCGTAAAGTGTCTGGAATTTCCATTGAAACGGATAACAAAAACGTAAAAGCAGAGGAGTTTAAGGGTACAGTATGGGCATTGCTGTGATTATTTTTAATATATACATCATATGTGCAAACTATGTATACAGACGCTGTGCAGCTGTTAAGATTGTCTCCCTCTTTCCTGAGGGGTCCTGTTCCTTCTGTCTCCCTTTACTTTTGTGCAGCTTTGGGCTTGTCCCCATTTTCTCTTACTTGGTGTGGGTGTGCGATTGGACTTGACGCTCCCCAGAGGTCTTTTTCAACCTCACCTATTCTGTGATTTTATGACTTGTTTGTCAGTCCTGGTAGCTCACTCTGCAACTTGTGCCTGGTTTCCCTCCACCTAAAATGATAGTAATTGCTAGAAAGGAGAAGCATTAATTATCTTACAAGACAGAGAAGTGAGTGACTAGAGAGAGAACAACTATAAGTCAGCTAATTGTCAGTAACTATAATTTAATGGCTATTTTTCATTTTCAGTAATTATAATGGCTATTTACGTATCTATATATGTATATGTGATATGTAAAATGACAAATTACTTCCAATAATGTGCTAGAGAAGTTAAGGAGGCAGGGAGGGAAACCTGATTTTTGCTGGGTAGATGAGAAACGGATCCTAGTAGTGTGTATGTGAGGTTTGTGGGTTATGTGAGGTTGGTCGGTTTGTTTGTTGCATTTGGTTGGAGTGGCGGGAGATGAGAATTTGGGAATTGAAAGAACTGTTTGCTGAGCTTTAGGCTTTATTCATCAGTTTGAGGTAATCAAATATTTCTGAGGTCTCTAAAGCTGGGCACCTGTCAAGTATTCTTGTCACTTTGGGTAAAGAAAAATAGATTTAGAGCTTGGGACAGGCAAGAAGAGAGAGAAGCTCTTCAGGTAATATTAAAGCTTCATTAGGTTCTGTCTTTTTATGTGATCTATGGCTTGCATTTTGTTTCTTTGTTATTTGTATGGTACAGTGAGGTCAGTTAAGCATAGCTCCAATCCCATGCCGACTCCTTTTTGTGTAGCAGCACTAAGGGAATGGCAGGGGCTGATAGGTGTAGCTATTCACCTGAATACAGCAGGTCTGAAATGCTCTTTTCTTTTCTCCTGTGTAAAGTAAAGGAGGGTGATTGGTCACTGGAACAGGCTCCCCAGGGAAGTGGTCCCAGCACTAACCCTGTAAGAGTTCAAGGAGCATCTGGATGTCAATTTTAGTCATGTGGTTTAGCTTTAGTTTGTTCTGCAAGGAGCAGGGAGTTGGACTCAACAATCCTTGTGGGTCCCTTCCAACCTGAGATATTCTATGATACTATAACCAAATGATAGCCTCTAGACCAGATGTAAATCGAAATTAAGCACCGTCCATACCTCTCCAAGATCCCAGAAGGCTTTTCCAGGCCTGGGAGAGCCTGTGCTGATGCACAGCATCCTGTGGACCTACTTTAATGCAAGTCAGGTAGACCTGTTCTGGAAAACACCTCTTGCTGACTCCATTAGTATGGGAAAAAACAGGAGAGGGGGACTATAACTAATTAGGGTTTTATTATGTTGTCTCTGTTCGGCATGCACTCTCTTTCTTCTATTCCATTCCCTTTCTTCAAGTAAGTTTAGTGGGAGGCCATCGGTGCTAGCTTTTTCTGAAATGAAAAAATGTGACATGCAAGAAAGGGGTGGCTCTTTCAAGACAGAGGTGACTTGTTCAGCTGAGCTGTCTTTATGTCAACTAATATAGACTAGCTCATGAGACCAGCCAACTGTCACAAGGTCAGTAGCAAAAGCAAGCTGAGCTTGAATGATGGTTTTTCTTTGTTAGAGGGATACAAAAACAAACTGGAAAGGAAACCTTAACAAATCTTAAGATTCAGGAAGCCTCCACCCATCCACTCAACCTGAAGTCAGGAACCTCAGGCTTCCTGAGTGCACAGCATGTTTTTCGAAGCGGCCAGCGCATGTGTAACATGTTTCTGGCAAAGAATGCCCTCCTGCCTCAATTTTTCTTTCAAGCCTGGACATTTTTTCCCCTATGAGAAATCACCAAGGCTACCAGTCTGGTCCCTTGGAAGCTTTTTGTTTCTTTACAGAAGAGACCTGTGAAATCAGATTCTAAAGGGTGAGTGGGTAGATCTGTTGGTAGCTCTTAATTGCCCTTCAGCCTTGTTTGCTGAGACTGGAAACAAGGGTGCCAGTTAATGCAGATTGGCTGTATGTTTGAGCAGTGGATGTTTGTATCCTGAAAGCTAGGTAGGTACTGCCAAAACTATAAAGGCTTTTGATCCTTGATACTTGGCCTGTGTTGGAAGACAAGCAGCCTAAAGGTGGCAAGATCAATATTGTATTTGTTTCTTTTACAGAAGTTTCTGGGAAATACTAAATTTCTGCTTTATTAATAGATTTGGAGCCAGTCAGATGTGTGGTTGGATTCTTTCCTCTGATGTTGTCTCCCAACAATTCTTATTAATATCTTGACTTAAGAGTTATTTATGGGGTGGGGGGTGGGGGGTGGGGAGGGGCTGGGCTATATATTTTTTTTTCCAGTATGCTTTTCAACAGAGAATGGAACTGCTGAAGCACTGAGTTTGTCCCAGCAACTCAGCTATATGGTTTGTTGTGTCTTCTTGCCCTCTTTAGTTGCCCCATAATAACTACAGGCTTGACCATAGACCACAATTACTATGATTCAAGCAATATATTACTGATAGCATCTGCTGATGCCCTGCTGTGAGGGAGTGAAAAAGAACAGTTAAGCTCCCAGTATGGCTTGTTCCTCACTGGGAGCACTAATTTTGCTTTGTTTCCTACCCAGTTATGGCAACTTTAGCAATAATCTGCAACTCTTGAAAACTCAGCCTTTGTGAAATTTGGTTGATGATGCCCTAGTCAGGGAAACTAGAGTGGACAGACAGAAAGGTGAACAATTGTATGAACCTTCTTTTCTTGAGAACTCAAGAAAAATAAGAGGTGATTGACAAGGGTTGTTATGAGCAGTCTCTGTTGCCAGCAGCTCTGGGAGCCTGGGTGTTTGTCCTACCCAGCCACTGGAGCCCAGCCCAATGCTTCGGGAGATGTAGGGGTCTTTGACCCAGGCCAATGCTTCTGGAGTTGTAAGGATCTTTGTCCCAGGCCAACGGACACAGCTGCTGCTTTCCCATTTGCAGATTCAACCAGGAACAAGGCTGCATGTGTGTCCCAGGGATGCATGTGTGTGTGCACACCTGCACATACACACACTCGTGATGCTGCCAGCTATACAGACTGCCACAGACAAGTCACTGCCTTCAACAACAGTTGAAGTATGGACAGCTGACCCTTCTTCCTCCTCTCTGGCTGGTGGTGAAAGCCCTCACAAAACACTCTCTAGATTAACAAGCACCTGCACGTTCATGGATCCCCTGAGTACCAGCACAGCCCCTCTGCCCATCCGCTGCACCTGCCCTACTTACTAGCTTCCCCAGCTTGAGGTCTGCCAGTGAATTACAAACACACCTCCAGGCACACCAGGTTTAGGGAAGATACAAACACTGCATACGCACTGCACACTCCCATATCCAAAAGCCAGAACCACAAGTGCAGGGGTGCCTACACCCCAGTGTGACCCCAGCTGTGGGCCCTGAATTTACCCAAGCCACTCCTCTCTGCCCCGATAGCTAGCACTCCAGGCACGTGTGCTTTGAGACCCACCAACACACACTCCCAATGTCTGTGGCCCCTCCAACCACTGATGCAGAGACCCACACTCGCTCTAGTTGCCTACACCACAGTCCCATCAGTTTGTCTGGAGACTGATAAACTTCGTCATTATCTCTGTTAGTCCTTGTCTGTCATCTTTATTTCTCTGTGTTCTTGTTTGTTGCTGTTCTTTTTGCTTGTTACCATGTTTGCATCAACGAGGTCTTTGGGAAACTTTAATGAAGCACTTTCACACCCTTACAATAACCAATGTGAAACAGTAACTAAATACATAGGTTAGGAGAATATTTAACCAACTTACTAGTTTGTTTTCCACCTGCATTGCTATACATTTAAACAGTTAAACTGCTGATACTGAATTCAGGATGGTAACTCACAAAATATTGTTGATAATGGGGTCAGAGTCCTTTTTTAATGGTGGTCTGCTCACTGACAAAAATGTTTAAACCTACAATGAGGGTAGTAGTACAGAATCTGTGCCCATCCAACATGGAAATATCTAGTCCCCAACATCTGAATTTTGATCCAAAGGCCATTGAAGTATGAGAAAATTACTAGCTTCTGTTTCCCCTTTGTGTTTGTGTAAATCTGGAGAAGGTCTGATGGGATCGCTCTGAGAAGTAGATCTGGCCCTTGCTGGCTGCTCAAGTTCTTTTGAAGAGGGATATTAATTTTATGGAGCCTGAACGTGTACTAAACACAATGCTAAAATCTTTAATTTTCCCCTTTTTGTTCTTTTTTTTTTCTCTCTCCCCAATCTAGAGGCTATTCTTAGTTGCAAGCACAAATTTTCAAAAGGGATGAGCTTAAGAATAGAATGGAAGAAAATCCAGTCTCAAGGAGTCTCATTTGTCTACTACAATGGTGAATTTACAGGTACAGCACTACAAACTTAGACTGATGGTGTAACACATCATTCCCTCACATAGATATTGACCTTTTCTTGGGGAATAACATTAGGAAAATGATTGAAAGAGAATGGTCTTGACCCTCCATACTGAATACCTGTCCTTTCGAAGAAAAGAATTCTTCCCTAGGGGAAAAAAATATTAATAAAATCATCAATGATTAGTTACCTTGTTAATTAAATTAAATATAATAAAACTCAAAACTAGGAAAAATGGCACTGCACATTCCATGACCTTTTTAAAAAATGGAATTACATTCAGACATTAACTCCCCAAAACTACTGCAAGCTCTGCACTCCTCCTGTCTTACAAAGAGGTTTCTGAAGCCTCCTGTAGAGCTGGAGGCTTAGATATGAATAATGCAGCAATTTTTATATACATAAAATATAAACTCAGCTGTATATTTTAAATTATTTGTACTCTTTTCAGAAGTTGAATTTCTGTTTATATGTTCTGTAAAGGACTTACCTCAGCTCCATGTGTTGAAGCAAATATGGGTCTCTGGTACCTTGTACACAATAAACAAAGGCTGAGAAATAAAGTAAAATCACAGTGATTTTGTTAATTTTTAGAGCTTGCAGGATGTCCTGATCTTGTTGATGAACTTGGTTTTGTCTGCATATATTTAATTTAGAGAAGCACTGGAACTCATGGCTCTGTGTGTGCATGTAACTTTAATTTTGTAATAAGCTGGAGGATGGAAAAAAAACTCATTGTAAGAAGTCGGCAATATCTTTGCTAAATCCATGAAGTTTTTCTTGCCAAGTTAAATCAAATACTTTTCTGTGGTCTCACTCACAATTCTTTCTGTAAGGTAACTAAGTGACTACTAATGACTCTAATGGAAAATGTTGGGGTTTTTGTCACCTGACTACTGCTATATGTGTTTTCTTGAAATATCTGGAGAAGAAAAGCATTCCATCTTCCAACTAGAAAATGTATGACAGATGTAGGTTTTTGGAACTGAGGGTGTTTGGGGTTTTTTTGACCAAATGGAATAGTTGTGGAAGGTTCTTACTGTCTTGGGAGGGGGCTTACATATTGTTTCTTGATGATAGATAACTAGCTCTGAACAAATGAGCAATAGTTCATAAATTACACACAATTCCAGAACAAGCCAATGAGATGTAGACATTTGCTGTAAACAAAGAGCAGAAACCTCTCTGTCTGTTCTCCCTTAAAGGTGATCTTCGAGGCCGAGCAGAGATGCTGAATACAGGAATCCGTATTAGAAATGTGACTAGAAAAGATTCTGGGACCTACCGTTGTGAAATCAGTGTAAAGAGTGAAGAGGGGCAACACCTGGGAGAAGCTACTATTACTCTCACAGTATTGGGTACAAAGTTTATTACTTGGACTTCTGTAAAGAAATTGAATGATGGCAGGGGGTGCTGAAGGGGTTGTCCTTATGGTGTGTGGCTCCTGGGGTTTTGGGTCTTCTTTGGACTGGGTTTATAAACACATGTGCATGTGAACATTCTACAACATACTTCAGAGAACATCTTTGAAAAACGCACACTTACATTAGAAAGGTACATAACTAGGGTTTTGCTGTTAGAAATGTGGGTTTCAGTTCTCAAAACTTAGCAAGTATGCTGATTTATGTGATGGTGAAACTTCATTTCTACTAAAATTGAAGTCACTCAGTGGCTGAGAATCTGGGTAAGCTGATTGTGGTGTTTGGCACTGGGAAGTCAGCATCTGTCAACACTTATCAAATATTCCTAAGCAGGAGTTCATTCCAATATGCTACTGTCTTCTCTTTTTGGAAGGAGAAACTGCTGCAGTGTCTGCGCAATGCCAGCCAGTGAGCTAGCAATCTGTGGACTTTGTTTACAGGAGAGATGGTGTTGGCTTGTGGTTGTTCTTTGTGGATTTTTGTTCGTTTTCTTTCCCAGTTGGGGAAAGTGATTACTGAGCACATTGTTCCTGGTATTTTTCCCAGTGGATGAGTGGTAGCGGTTGGTAGTTTTCTTCTTTTCTCCGTATAGGGAGAAAAGAAAATATTTGGTTCTGTAGTTTCTATATTGTATTCTTCTATACAAAAATAATTAATCTTTTACAATTATAAATAAAGTTTCAAAGTTCTTCATAAAGGATGATAAATTAAGGAACTTCTGATTAGCTTCAACAATGAGGTAACCCCAATAATTCCTTCTTCCTTCCACTCTCTCAACTTTCCTCTTTTAAATGTAGCTTCTTAATTTGAAGTTGAAATCTTAGAGCCCAAAGGGGGGGAGGGAGGGGAGGAGAGAGAGAGAGAGAGAGAGTGTTGCTCACAAACCTTTTTGAAAGTTAATGTGAATTAGTTAGTATTTCACTTGGGTTTCTTTAATTTTGCTTTTTATTTTAAAAGCAGCCAGGAAAAAACTATGAATACTTTCTATGGTATCAGTTGTGCTTTTAATGTTCTGTGCATGCCTCTTCACCCTTAGTTTCTTCTCCCTAGCTTCAAGTTAGCCAGGAAAAAAAAAAAAGAAAAAGTTCCTTTTCACATAATAAAAATCAGAAAAGACATGTTCATGGTAGAAGAAACGATCAGTTCTCCTGCATCCATGTGTGGGAATGTTTGTTTTTACTTTAAACTGAAATTTAGTAGCCAATTGGTTTTGGTCCTCAACCTGAGATTTATACAATGGCTATGATGATGGCAAGTCTTCGTAATTCTTTCTGACAATCATATTTAAAAAACCAGTTGACTTCTTTTAATACAAAGAAAACATTTTTCCTTCTCGTTAATTCTGTTTTTAAATAATGGGGCAGAGAAGGGAGGAATTGCTGGACTACAGATTTCCTGAGTTTTGTCGCTTCTGTCTGTGAGTGAGCAAGAGGCCCCATACAAGAAACAAAGTGAAAAAAAAACTCTTTTGGACTTGAGTGAAGTGTATAGCTTGGGGACAGGATGACACAGCATGTGATGAGGGAGGCTGGGAGCAAGCCTCTTTCTTCCATTTTTAGCAACTCACAAATTTACTGTGCTCCCCAGTAGCAGGACTCTGCCTTCAACCCCTTCTCCAGCACCTCATTTAAGTTGTGGTAATTCCTAAGCATGTACACAAGTGCTCACCTCCTCACCAGTGACTGTCAAACTGTTGCCATATAGACAATACTGATAAGACTGTGTAACAAGTGCAATTTCATTGTCCAGTTGCTCCGACTACGCCGGTGTGTGAGGTACCCAGCTCTGCAATGACAGGAACAGTAGTGCAACTGAGCTGTAAGGAGACTGAGGGGTCTCCTCCGTCTGAGTACCAGTGGTACAAGAATGGTGTTGCCTTACTGGAAAAGACAGGAACAGGCAGTGCTAGAGCAGCAAACATAACCTACACCATGAATAAGAAGTCTGGCACTCTGGTAAGTGTAATAACCAACTCTGTCATAACTAGCTTATCATGAAGACCAAATTTTACTGTTTAGTACAATGATGCACAGGGATCTTAATCCAGAAATGCACGAGGTCTTTGTCAGAGATCAATGTCATGCTGAAAAACGTGCTAACAAACATAGAAGGTGGTTTCTGCCTCAGAGCTAGAGACATTGAGTGATACAGGAAAACTGGGTGAGTTGCAAGCCTGCAGTAATGATACATGAGCAGAATCTAGACAATACATGACAAATTTCACCTTGCCAGTTGGCTAACTTGTGCCAGGTGAGAATGTTCCCTCAGTATGTCAACAGAAGTTATATTTGACAGCACCTTAAAACTAAAATAGCAACTTCACACATTTCAGTGGGAATCCAGCACTAAGGGAAGCCCAGAATCTGTACAATCCAGTGACATTTACACATTCCAGTCCAGTACTTGTGAAGTCAGTGGGAATGGGTCAGGGCTGTGAATGAGTTTTGTGGGTTTTTTGGTTTAGTTGTAGTTTGTTTTCTGGGGTTTTTTCCCCCTCAGAACTGGCTGTCTCTTTTTCATTCCTCCCTCATTAGCTGATCCTTCTAAAAAAAAGGATACATACTACTTACAATGCATTGTCAGCTGAGATTTTTCAGAAGTAGAGTTGTTCTAGGAACACCCTACTCTTGTGCATGATCAAATGTGGAAACTGAAATGTGACTAAGCATTCTGAGGTGCTGCGGATCTTTCAGCGCACATGGAAATTAGGTGGATTACTCAAAATTACTAATCACTTTGAAAAATCTTAGTTTTAAAGTATGGGATATATTAAAGGGAAAAAAGTTAATAAGTCTAATAATTAAAAAAAAAATTCGGAAACACTGGAATTCATGAGGTCACTCTCTGTCCATCTCTTGCTTCCTTATTTTCATTTTTACAGTAATAGTATTTGATAAATACTGCAGTTCAGCATTTCTCCATTGGAAGATGAGAGAAAGTACCATTTCTGGGTGCAGAGGGAAACCCAGAAATTTTCTGTGGGAAATATTTTTTGTAGTAATGATATTTTTTTTAAATTGTTTGGTGTTTTTTTTTTTTTTTTGTAAAATTAACAAAATATTCTGATTTCAGGGATTCTAGAATTAGAGCATGTCTAAGAAAATGCATTTTATTGGAAAGTACTGATCCACTGAAAAAGAATCTCCTTGTAGATACACTCCATCTAGTTAAAATGTCCATCTAAAAGACCCTTTTAGACCAGAAGCTGAAGTTAAGGACCAGGGAGTGTGACTAGGGAGGTGAATTATGAAGTCAAATTGGACCAGAATTTGTCGCTTTCTTTGATTTTTTTTTTTTTTTAAACAAAAAAACCCCTTGAGTCTAACAAAAAATCCCTGTTGACATTTCAAAATTTCTATCCCACAGGAAATTCTGAGTTCTGTTCCACTCTGATAATGGTTTTGGACTCTTTCTTAACAGCTATTTAACACAGTTACAAAGAATGACACTGGAGAGTATTTCTGTGAAGCCTCCAATGGAATTGGATTATCTCAGAAATGCTCAGTGAAGCGAATGCAAGTTGGTATGTGTCAGAGGAAATATGGGTGGAAAACAGTCTTACAATAGGAATTATTTTATTGCATGATGCAACCGAGAAGTTAAGACCAGACTGAATTACATCTTTTTGTTTGATTATGGTATTTTTTGGGAAGAATAATGAGTTCCTTATATGTAGTTGCTGTGGCTACTTAAAGCATTCCTTTCCTACAGCACAAACATATCTCACTGCTTTTCACAAAAAAGCAGCTAGTTCAATACCTTAAAATTCTTGCAGTAGCCAGCCTTCAGGCTGCTAAACACTGAACTTCACAGAACAGCAGTATCCATATGAAAGTCACACCTTTTGTGGAAGATGTACGGGATAATGTGCCAGAAAAGCCTTCCTTTTGAGACGCATTCATGTGGGTTCTTAATGTAACAGATCCATAATTTAATGGAAGGACTCATTTATACTTGGCAGAGGAACACTGAAGTCAGTGTATTTAAAAAAAACAACAAACATCCTGCTGCCTGTTTTTTTTCTACTTGCACAGCATACATGCAGTATAGCGTTGGTTAGCTAATAAAGAATTTAGCAAAGCCTGAAGGGACAAAGTCTATAATAACCCAAATGTATGAATGCTTTTGAAAAATATAAAACTCGTTCTTGCAGGTGTGATAGGAAAGCAGATGATAGCAAATCCTAACAAATACTGCACAGAAGTTTGTGGCCAAGTATTCCATAAAGCAATTGTCTGGTGTTTTCTTAGAACATGGCTGAAAATAGCTGTATCATGGCTTTTAATGCATTCCTGGTTGATTATGAGCAAGTGTTCCACAAGCTACTGAGACAGAATCCCTCTGTTGAGAAATAGCAAACATAGCTTAATAGGTTTGGGGGTAAAATTCCTAACCATTTATTAATGTATGCTTAAAGACAGGATCTAAATGAGCAATTGGACATATAACAGAAACCTATGAAAATGTTTCTGCTTGTTGATGTTTTTCCTAAAATGGATGATTGTCTGAAGCTCTTGGTGATTATATCAGGAAAAGGGCATAGGTCATCATCTTCGCAATAAAAATTGCTAAATGTTTCAGTAGCCCAGTGTAGAGTTTAACTTTAGATGTCTGGGCTAAAATATTTGTTGGCCTTTGTTGTATTGAATTTTAAAAGCCATGCTGTTTAAAAATGAAAAAGCATTGAATTTTAAATAACTCACCTGAAGAGTTCTTCAGGACTGGGACCAGACATTGCCGCCAGCTGTTTCAGTTATTTTAGGCAAACCAACAATATGAAAACACTTGTTTTAAGACTTTTAAAGATTTCAAGGTATTTTCCCTTAGAGACATATTACTTGAATAATACCTCTTGGGGATAGGTATAATGAGGAGTATTTATCCCTTGACCCCTTATTCCTTCCTAACTAACCAACTAAGCAGTTGCAGTGTATCAAGCACTCCTGCTAATGTGGCTGTGATACAGTAGTGGGTTTGGAAGGCTTATCTACATCTAAGTGTTACTAATTAACTTATGCAGCTTGGGCCAAAGACATATAGATACAAAAGGTGCCTTGAGTAATTAGGTAAAAAATCCAGGCAATGGAAATTTTTACAGCTTTCAACATTGGACTTATGTTTTATCATTACAGATGACCTTAATGTAAGCGGTATCATCGCTGCTGTAGTATTTGTGGCTCTGGTAATGGCATTGTGTGGCCTTGGAGTATTTTATGCCCAAAAAAAGGGCTACTTTACAAGTAAGTGAAATAAAGTCACTTTTCTTCCTTGTGTCAAAAAACTGACTGTACTTCTGCTGACTGTAACATGTTCTCCTTTTCATGAAGGCTCTAACTCCATGGTACTAAAGCTAAAGAGCATTAGAATAGAACTTTTTTGTAGAGACATTTTTATTCTGCCAGCTTCTACTGCAAAAGATACTTCACAAATGACATGGAGATGTTTGTGCAGTTGCATAAGCCTGCCCAACAGCGATCTAGGGAAACCAACGAGCCGAACCTTGGTTCCTTGGAGCCTCTGTGCTATAGCTTTGAAAGGGAGCAGCAAAGAAAGCCGTGCGAGTTTTCTTTTAGTCTAAAGATCTGAGCGGCTTAGCGCTGATGAAGGGGAGACTAAATTAACTGGCTCCCTCTACTGGGGCGTGGTGGAAGTGCTGTTAAGGATTGCTGCAAAAAGCCGGGCACCGCGCAACCCTCCATAGGGTTTACATTAACGCCTGTGGAGTTCAGCACGGCAAGGAGAGATGCTAGATGTCGGGGTCTGAGAAGTCCCGCTGTCCGAAAGGAACTGGCTAACGTAGCTGCTCTTGGAGTTCACGTTCACTTGGAAGTTCATTTACCTTTGAAAGCAACCCAATCCTTTTCTGTTTAAGCTCACTACACCAAAAAGACATTTGGTTCAGAAACTCCTTCTAGAAACTGAAGAGCTGAATAAGTTGTGAATAACTATTTCAAATAATTTTACATCAGCTAAGGAAATTGTTCTTGAACTAATTTTTTCTCTTTCTTTTTCAGAGGAAAGCTCTTCCCAGTAAGTATCTTCATGCAAGTAGTACACAAATCACTGCAGACTTCATTTATGGTTTTGATGATCGAGGAACTGTGATGATTGTTTAAAGGCCTTTATCACATGATTCTTGTACAGTGGTTTTTTTGAACACTGAAATAAACCTGATCTACAGCCCAGCTAGTTCCCTTATTAGCATGAGTGTGCTGGTCAGAAAATGGATTGAGCATTATTACTGTGATAAACGTGCAGAGATGTATCTTTTTACAGTTCTGGTTTACACCCCTAACTCAGCTACAGGCATGCATTTATCTCCTCTTCAAACTAAACAAAAGATGATCAGAACCAAATTGAGCTGTCTTTATATCCATGCCCACAGATTATTTCAGGAAATGTTTTGTAAAAATGACTGGTGGAAACTTTCTGAGGGTGTCTGGTCTACTCCTTTGGTATGGATTTATTTCATGCACTTACACTTCTTGGTAGCAAGTCAGAATTGCTCAAGCTATTTTAGTGCTCCCACACAAGGCTAATATGTGCTTCATTGGAGGCTGGCCTCCAATTTTATTTTATTTTATTTTAAAAGTTTATCTTACCACTTCTAGGTTATAGCAGGTTAAAAAAAAAAAAGTAACGTACTAAAGAGACATTTAAGTGTTTCTTTAAAATACTGTGTGATTTATACTGGCCATGAACTAGACAAAAAGCATAACTGGGATACTTGAAAAGACAAGCTAGGGAAGGTAATTTGACAGTGGTTCATGAGATAACGATGGCTATCTATAAAAGCATTTGATTTGGTTTTTTTTAATCTTTACTAAGAGGGGAAAAAACCCTAAGGATTGCTGGAAGTCTGGAAAAATGTAGTCATAAACAAGGTTCTCAAAGGGTGAAAACTAGTGCTGATAAAGTCACTGCTTAACCTATGCTCCTTTCCTGCTCTGTTAACAGAAAGAAGACCAACTATCAATCTACGAGTGAAAAGGCAAGTATTTTGCATTCAGTAGTGTGTTTAAAAACTTTTAAATGTCTTCAGAATTCCTTAGATCTCCATGAAGTTTTTGCACACATACAGACACCCACACCTGCCAAACCATACATGCCACCAGCACCTGGAGATACCTTTTCTCTGTTTACATGTATAGCTTCCTATTGCACAGTCTCAAGTGCCATACAACTTTGCTCCATACTTCGACATATTTTTGCTTACAATGCCAACCAGATTTTTACCTGGTTGTCTTTTACCTACTTCTTCCTAATTTTCCCTGTTCTATTAGCTTCTTTCATTCTTTTTCTCTCCCCTCTTCCTGATTATTTTCATTCTATCACATAAAGAGGTAACACCCTTAAGACTATTAGGCAATATCATCTCTATACTGTCCACTTAACGATGCCATTTCTTGTGAAGACTTCCACTCTGCCTTGCTTTTACAAGTTAACCAAGGAAACTAACTCAAGACATAGTCCAAGGCAGCAGTAAGACAAAGAACAGGCCTTAACTCCTCTAATGTGGGTCAAAAAGCTTGACTAAATAGGGAAGCTGAACTTTACTACCCACCCCCCCCTTCCTCACTGAGAGGGCTCAAGGGCTTTAACCACACGCAACTTCTCTGGCTTTTCAGATTGGTGCAGAGAGAAAAGGAGCTCCAACTAAAACTTCAATGAGGAGCAACTTCATTTCAGTTTAAGACTACATTAGTAGCCTTAAAAACTCACTGAACACCACTCATTTCTTTAATTGAAACAGAACATCGTAAATGGCATAAGCTTATTCCTTCACCTATTGTGTATGTAAGAAACTTACTGAGGCCAGCTATCTGGCTGCTGAGTGGGAAGGAACAAATTTCAAGAGCTGTGGTACCTGTTTATCAATATTAAGGCACTTACAAATCAGATGCTCACACAGCTGTTTGCTTGATGCTTGCATTTTTTAATAGGTTATTACTTATATTCCGTGTAGCAGTGCATTCTGTAGACTTACCTTTCCAGAAGAGAGTAAACATTAACTCTCAGTGCTTCAGGCATGCTTCATTTTAATCTCAATGCCTTAGTTTCTTCTGAAATGTACATTAAATGTTAATCTGGTTAAACTTCGAACAATTACTTATGTAACCTTGTTTGCTTCATTTAGGATTTCAAGCATACCAAGTCCTTTGTTATTTAGAAGATTTCAGCCTCTGTGAGGGACATCAAATGACTACTTGTTATACAAAAGTATCAAAGGGATCTTTTGACCTCTACTCTGTAAATACTGTTGCCGCATCGTCATACATGCTACAAATAGAACCTGCCAATGTTTAGAGGTAGTCAACCTGTCTGTGATTGCTTTTTTTTTTTAAAAAAACCAACACAACCCCCCAAAAAACTTAACTTAAAGATAGAACTACATTGAATACACAAATCAGTTTGTGTGAAGACTTCTTATTTTGTTCATGTATACATGTAGCAATACAGGATTCACTCTTACAGCTTGGAACAATGTATTATATTCATGTAACTTTCACAGGTGACCTTGCTACCACTCCTTCTACTACTTAAGTCTCCGCCTTTGTCAAGGGCTCACGTTCTCCTGCAATTCTGACATATTAGTACCTTGATATTGTATTAGAATTGCCACAGCCACCTGTAAATGCAGACTTAAACTCAGTAAGCTTCCTGTAATAGAGGCTCAAGGAGTGTTTTACTGTCTAACTTAAAATGTCTACAGCTTACCTTCCACAAGGAAGTTATCTCTCTGCAGACTGCATATGCAATTTCATTCTGAAGAAAACCCATGCCAGTACAACTCGAGCTGTAATATCTGGACCCTAACTGCTGGAAATGTCACAAATAAATAGTTCTCAGAACCTGGAAGTATTTGTGTCAGTAGTTCAGTTACTGAAATTTAAATCTCATTAACAGGTTTCAGTTGCTTCTGTTAAGAGTAACATTTCATTACTTGTGTGTTCATTAATGCAGTGTGAAATTACTATATTTGTGCCTATGCTTTTGGCTGTGCAGGTCCATCACTACTGTAGGGTGCTGCTACACATGTAGGGTTCATGGTTGGTTTTTTTTTTTTCCTTGCAGAAGTTTTCTGGATGTGACAAACTCAGAAAAACAAGTAGTTCCTTCTTGGTGTATCACTGTTTGTGTTATAACTTCTCAGCACTAAAATGTAGCTTGGCACAGGAGTTTCGCAGTTAACGTTGAGAAACTACTCAGGTGCCTCAGTCACTCAAAGAATTGACGATCATAGCTAACTATGCTCACAATACAGTCAAGAACTTATTCACGCCTCTGAAATCAAACTGAAACACTGCATTTATTAAGTTACAACTGGCTGCTGGCTCAGCAACTCCATTGATGTACACTGCTGTTTGGTGTACAGCCTGCAGAGATCAGTTTGGAGTTTCCTCAAATTTGGGCTCTGAAGGGGGAAAAGGAGAGGGAAAAGAAAATTAGTCTCTTTTTACTCCAGCCTTGAACACCACAATTCATCTGTTATTTAAAGAAAACCAAACATTAAGTTGGCAAGCTAGAGCAAGCTCTTGTACATTACAATCCACACCACCACTTACTCTGCATCAGAGTATAATTAGATGCGAGAAGTGCTGAAGAATAAACTACACTAGAGGCAAGACCTTTCCACCTTAGAGGAGTTATGCATAAGGTTTAAGACAGATATGAACCTCAGTAACGTTCCACCAAAACAGTTTTAACCAACACTTAGGGTAGGTGGGAAGGCAAAGAAACTGAAGTCAACTAGAATGTTACCGGACACGATACTAGTATTTCCAACACAGCTCTGATAAGAACAAGTAACCAAGCTCCCCCCCCATAGATCCTACTTTACAGATACTCTGTTTTATTTGCACCAGTAACAATCTGACACCAAGTTCTCCCTTAATCCAACTGAAAACCCAGGACATTTTTAGGTGTGTGCCTAGTCTAAATTGTAATTAATTCTGCTCAGACTAACTGGAAATTCTAAGTCACTGAATATGGTGGCTTGACTTTGGCTGGCTGCCAGATGCCCACCAAGCCTTGCACAAGGGCTCTCATTCTTTCCCTGACTCCCTCCACTGGAGGGCTGAGAACAGAGACAGCATTTTTGACCTTTTTAAAATATGCTGCGACAGAGGCGCCACCAGCATCATTGACTGGCTCAGCTGTGTCCTGCAGGGGGTCCATTTTGGAGCCAGATGGAACGGGCTCTGACGTATGGCTACCCCCAGCCTCTCCTAATAGAGGCCACCCCCCCCTGCAGTCCCCTGTAAACTAAATACACTCACACCTTCCAAAGACTGCTGAATCCCAGCTACCAGCTGCTTACAGCTTATGAGAAAGACAACTTACCCTCCACAAAACCTGACTACAGCTAAAATTGCTTGTGAGCAGTACAAGCTTTGAGCTGTACTTACATAAGCAAGCAAAAGACACAAAGAACTACAGAAATGAGGCTGTCCGTAAAAAAGATTAAGTCACACTTATGTCCTAAGGCAGAGAGAGCCTGTGCAGTTTCTTTGCATTCTTGATAAAGAAGTCATCACAAGCATTCTTGTCATAATCAATCTGGGTAATGTAAAAACATGCTAACACAAACTCAGAGCAGTTAAACAGAACTCATAGCCAAATAACTGAAGAAAAAGGTTTAATAAAATTTAGTCAAGAGTAATCTTACGAAACAAAGTTAAGATCTATGTTCATTTTCTTAAATTGCTGACTTTCCAGGTGGGCTTACAAAATTTACAAATTGCAGTATGGATGACATAAACTACTGGTTTTCAAATTATAGTCTGCTAACCTCTTTGGGAGGAAGAGAAAAGTGTAACAATAGGCTCTGGCCTATTTCTATTTCTGTTTGGACTATTTCTTTAGGGTGTGTGAAGTGTAATGAAAATAGCCTGATCTGACTGCAAGTTTTGTTAAGCATCAGCACATCTCTACTGGAAAGCCAAATGATCAAAAAAACCCCAAGAAAATAGGACTCAGATGGAATCAGATGTGAGCTGTGTAAAAGTAAGGAGATTCACTGAGGGCATCTTACATTAAATTAATGGTCCAAATAAAAACTAAATGGGAATTAATTAGGAAAATTGGTCAGTGAACATGTCTTTACCATCAGAAATTCAGTAAGATGTTAACTCACCCTCAAATTTAAATTCTGGAAACTTGGTTAGATCCCCTCCACCATATGACCGTTGAAGTCTAGCAAGGGATTCATCCATGTCTTTCTGAAATTCAGGGCCAGCATCAACAGGCCCTCCAGCCTGCCTAAAAACCATTAAAAGTTCTGATTAACAGCTTGGTTCTGTAATTTCATGTGAAAGTTTCACTACGCTTTCATGGCTATTTATGAACTGAAAACCTTTTTGACAACCAACTAAAGCAAGCCATTTAAAATATTTCCAAAAGTCAAGATATGACACACCTTAGGGCCTAACTTACCTTACACATAAGTAAGGTAATGTACAAGTTTTCTACTATCAGTGATGAAAATCCAAGCTACAAAGTTAGCCTTTTGAGACATAAAACTACAGTGAGTACCCAGGCTTTCAGGGCTCTTAGTTTCACCTGTTTTGGGTGTGGTTTCCTAGCAAAATTGCTATTTGTACTTCTGTTAATGATCTTGGGTTAGTAAAGCTTAACTGCTCTTAAGAGAACGTGTTTTGAATACTAAACAAGCAAAAAACCCAAGAGACGGAGAACCCCGCATTCATATAGATTCAGACAGGAATTCCTTGGGACACAAATATAAAATAATTAAAATCGTAACTGTTTAGATTACCAATGCTCAGTTGTACTAAGACGGATACCATTTATAACTGGTAAGGCCACCAAAAATATGCCTCCCTACACAGGCTAGTTTGCAGGTATGGAAACACATCTTCCTCCAGTAGAGCTAAGTAGCAGCTTATTGCCTTCCCAAGAATAAATATCACAGAATTACTATGGGTTTTAGTTTCCTGTTAAGTAGTTAATTCAAACTTTACAAGAATCTAAGATTCCATTTGAATGAACTGCTTATTAACATAAGATGTTTGGTGAATCAGCTTCACAGTTCCATTAATTGTCAATTGCTTTTGGAGGCTATTTCCATTCAGCTTCTGGAAACAAGTCTGAAGAACAGCCATTTTCCTCAGATAAAAAAAAGGGCTTTCCCTGACCCCCTACTCACAGAGCACACAGATGGGTAAACATTAACGTACTAGTATGTTCACACAGTGTGCAAAAAAACCTTAAAATTGAATACCTTAACTCCTCAAGAAGAATTACATGAGCTTTACTTTTTTTTTTTTAAGGGGAAAAAAATGGACATTTTCTGTCAGGTATGCAACAACAAGCCTTCTCACTTGTGACACTATCAATAAGTGTTGCAGGAAAGCATACCTTAAGTATTTAGAGACCAACCTACAAAGTTATCATATTTCAGCATTTATCAAAATCAGTATTTTCCCTCCTTTTGCCATCAGCCTTAAAATAACTTTCTTTACTTACTTGCTCTTTGTGTTGTATTCTCTGATCTTGTCCAAGAAGAGCTTTTGAACTGGATCAAGCTCTTTTGTCTTATTAAAGACAACAGCAGAAAGCCCTATGTTCCTGCGCAAGTGAGGGGAAACAGCAGAGCGAAAAATTGAAGAAAGCCGAAGAATCTGATGCAGAATCATGATGACGCTAAGGTTTTAGCTTAAAAAAAGTTGAAAAGAAACACAGAATTAGTTAGCTCTTTCCACAACGTAAATGCATAAATAAGTAAAAAAAAAAAAATAAATCAGTTCAGAGCTGAGCTTTAAACTGCAAAGAATATTTAAACCAGCACACAACCCGAGATGAAAACTCAAGCAGCCACCGAGCGCGCTGCTACACGTTCCACCTCGCCGCCCGGACACACAGGGCATCTCAGGTCTTATCTTGTTTAAAGAAAAGGCAACAAATTTAACCCAGCCAAAGCGAGCAGCGGCACCGGCCGCCGGCCCTACCGCTCCGACTCCATCCCACCCGCCCCAGGAACCCCCCGCAGGCGACGGGGCCGGGCGGATACCCCGAACGCAAACTGATAGAGGCGGAGCCGCCCCCCGGCACCCACCGGCGCGGCGGGAGGAAAGGAAGGGCACAGGGCACGGCGCACGGCGCGGCCGCCCCGGCCCAGCTCCAGTCACCTTGGGAGAGTCACCGCCCCGCCGCCCTGCGCAATGCACGCCGGGAAGCCACCCCGCCCGCGCGGCCCCGCGCCGCCACAGCGCAGAGCCCCGCGGCCGCGCACACCGAGTCCCCGGGACAGCGGCGCCCGCCCCACCGCGCGGCCCCACTCAGCCGCCGACTAGGGAGGCGCTGAGGGGAGAGGGGAGCGCGGAGACGGCCCGCCACCCACCGTTACGCCGGAAGTAGGCAATGCGCTTCCGGGTGAGGAGAAGCGCCAGGGAGCGGCAGGTGCCGCTGGCCCCGCCCCGCCCGCGGATTGGCGGCGCGCGGGGGCCGCCGGGAGCTGTAGTTCCCGCCCTGCGCAGGGGGTGGCGGTGTCGGCGCGCCCTCCCCGCCTGGGCCCGCGCTGCCCAATCCCAAGCGCGCGACGGCCTCCTCAGGGCGGCGGCGGCGGGACCCGCTGGGGCTGCGAGGGCCGCGGCTGGCGGGAGGCGTCGTGCGGCCGCTCCGTTCGGGGCCGGACGGCGAGACGGCAGCGGCGGGTGAGCGCGGCGCGGCCCGGCCCGGGTGCCCGGCCCGTGTTTTGTTTCCGTTTCTCCCCGGCGCCGCGGGTCTCATTTCCGTTTCGGGTTCAAACAACGACGAGGCGCCGCGGGAGGAGGAGGGGGGGAAGCGGGCGGGGAGCCGGGGGAGAGAACCGGGGCCTGCGGGGAGGAGCGGCCTCGCCCGGCCCGGGTCTGCCGCCAGCCGCCGGCCCGGCTGCGGCGCCGCCTGCCCGCGGGAGGGCCCGTGGCGGCGGCCCGGCGGGCAGGGTCGCCCCGTCCCCAGGGGCCGCGGCTGCTCCGGGCCAGGCCTCAGGCCGCCCCGCGGGCGGGAATGGAGCCGGTGGCCGGCGCCGGCGGTGGGCCGCGGAGCGGGGCCCCTCAGGCAGCGTGGCGGCCCCGGCGCGCCGGAGGCAGGAGGGAGGTGCAGCCCGGCCGCCGCGGCGCGGGGCCAGGCAGGCAGCCCGGGCCGGGGTCCGTGAGTTCTCTCCGGGGTGTAAAAACTTTATCTCTACTTGTAAAAACTTGTTCGGGGTTAAAGCGTAAGAGGCTATATTGTGCTGTGCGTAGTCTGCTTCCTGGTGTTCGGCCAGGTACGTGCTGCACAGCCACTTCTCCCAGTTCGGGTTTATTTTCTGACTTGAGGGAAAACGCTTGAAATCTGGCATGATTCCACCGTGTTTAGTGGTCCGTTGTTTTTGCCTTCAGTCTGAAGTGGCTGATAACTTATAAAAGCTGATCTGTAAAAGATAAGTTTGTCTGTTCCGTTACCTAGTTTGTGATGATATCTACAATTCAAATAATAATTGGGATGGGTAGTACCAAATGCTCCACAAACAGCGGAGCTTTTTGGGAGCACAGGTATCTCCAGTGATTGGGCTTCAGTATCATCCTGTTATGCATATGGGCTCTTGTAGCTGTCCCTGCTTCACAATTAGATAGGATAAGGAATGCCAATTCTGCTGTTAGAGTTCGTGCCCATATGAAGATGGGCTTACTTGCTTAATTCCTTGTGTTCCAGGGAAGAGAAAAGATAGATCTTAACAGGATAATGGGGCTTCTCCCCTGATTGGAAAAGCCAGACTGTAAGGTATTGGAATAGCACTGAGCTGTTGTACAGGGAGGAAAAAAAGGCTTTGTTGACAGGCACCTTCTTCTCTCACATTCGTGGAAGTCTGTGTCAGATGTTATGGTCAGATGCCTTCTTGGGTAACAGGTAAGTCTTAGGGCTTTTTAGGTCGAAGGAAAAATAAAATCAAGCAGAAATTAGTAGGGCTACCTTCCACAAATCAAGCAGAGTCTTATGTGTTCTTCCAAACAAGTACTGCTGTTGTAGTATTGCTACCATGTTGACCCTTCTAGTAAGCCAGGCTGTTTGAGTTCTCTTGTTTCTCAGTAGCATTCAGGGTTTTAGTCCCGCCTGAACCTATGTATGCTTTCAATCTCCATATCATTCTGCAGCTACAAATTTTGCTAGACTTCATGTGGAATGTTTATATCATCAGGACTCTTTTTCTATGCTAGCATAGGAAAGACTGAGTAACTTTCCCTGGTTTCTCTGAACTGTTAAAGACTTGTTTTTGTGATGTTATTCTTTCTCTTTCCACCTGTCATCTCCCTTTCTCACATCTGGGCTCAGTGGAATCATCTTTTCTGTACTTTCTGTCTGTGCCTGTGCCTCCCTTTCCTGCCTCCCCCAGGTAACCAGAAATGTAGTAGAGCCTGCGAGATGCAACTGCAAACCACCTTTGGAGAGTGAGTGAACAGTTACTAGTCCAGCTGCCAATTTGGAGTGCAATCCATAGGGACTTCAAAATGCCTTACCTAATTCTCTACAGTTGCTATGCTGTTACAGTATTTACTCGCTGTGCATCACTTTGCATATTATTTTGTCAGAAATCATTCAAGATGGTGAGTTCTTTCTGTAGGTGTGCACAGTTTTCTCCATAAATAACTTATGAATGCGTCAAGGAACAGGAATCCTAGCCTAACTTCTTTTGTGACTGTATTGGTAAACTCCCTTCATCACAAAGAAAATGGTAACTTTACTGTTGTTATTTTGAGTTTTTAACCTGACTGCTAATACAGGAGAGAATTTCTCCCCCTTTTTTTATTATACCAGTTAGCTTATTTAGGAGTTTTCAGTGAGGGACTTTGCTCAAACAGTAATTTAAAAAAAATATCTTTTTAACAGTCAACCAGATCACCTGTAACCGTGCAGGTGTCAGTTCTTCAAGATACTTAATTAAGCTTGTCTGCATTCTTTGGAAGTGGTGTTTCTTTCTTCCCCATTTATTGTGAAGATGATATACAAGTTTCAGTGATGTGGGAGATGGACTCCCAGGTTCAGTGGACCCTACCCTGGCAGTTAGGGGATTTTCACAGAGCCAGATCTGTGAGCAGAACAGATTCTGATTTAGTTTCTAGTGGCAAGGTATTCATGAAGTGCTATTTACTTCCTGTCTAGCCCTGGTGTAGCTCCTTACAGATTGTCATTGCATGCAGCACTTGATTTCTTCAAAACTAATTTTAAATAATAGGTTTTGAAGGAGATGATGAGTAGTTTGGATTTCTTTAAACCTTTTCTGTAACAATTCTACAACATAGTTGGTTACTATTCCTTTTGGGAAATTTTAAAGTTTAATAAAAGTTCCCTTTTACTAACAGTTGGGTTTGTATAGAGTGTTCCCTGGAAAGAATGATTCCAGGATGGAAACCTTGCTAATCTCTACTATTGTGAAAATTTAAATAGTAGTATGTTTTACTTTTTCTACTATGATTTTTTTCCTTTGTACTCCTACTTCCTACTTCTTTTCCTATGAGTCAGTGATGTTATGTATTATAAACTATTAATATAATTTGACTAAGCTCTTTTTTGTATGTATTTCATAGTTACGGTGCATGGGATGGTTAGTGAAACATGGTAGTATTAACAAACTATATCTTTACAGACCAAATGCTGTAATTCCTTTTTTCACATTCATGTTCCAACAGACTCCAGTGTTCCACAGGGCGTGAAAATCTGCAGTGCCAATGAGAATATCACCATGGAATAGCTTTCCTTTTAATTACTAATATACTACATTAGTTTGGGACTCAACAGGATGCATTTGTTATGTATATATCATCAAGTGATTGCCCATGAGAGGGGTGGATGGAAAGATGGGAACAATCAATAAATGGTTTATTGTTGAGTTTAGTTACCTGTGAGGAAATCATGGATCTTCTGTCTAGCTTCCTGTTGCAGTGTTTTATGTAATACTCTAAATTTGTAAGCAGCATCTTTCAGTCTTGCTGGGAAGGTGGTACGTAGCTGAATCTAGATGGCAAAATATGCGTTTGTCAAAAGTTCTTTGCTACCAGCCATAAAAAACTATAGCAGGCCCATAACAAAAACATTAAATGAATATGGATACCTGCAAAAAAATCAGGCTTTGGGCTCTGTGCTAATGTCCATTTATAGTCCTGGATTTGCCCCTAGAACACTTGTTTGAGGAACAGGTATCCTCACCTGTTTTGTGAAACCTGTATTAGCTTTTGGCTTTATTTTTCAGGTGAATCCTTGTCTTTAAAAAGCAATCCTGGTATTTGGTTTAAAAAATGTTTGATAGAACACAAGCCATGATCTAGTTTTGTTGGTCTGTGACTTATGGAAAAAAATTCTTTTCTGTTTATAGCTCTATTCTTAGGACATTTTAGCCATGACTAAGAGAGAGGCAGAGGAGCTGATAGAAATAGAAATTGATGGAACTGAGAAACAGGAATGCACTGAAGAAAGGTATGTAGTGTCTTTGCTCTTCGGGGTCATTATGCTGCAATTGATATGTTCATTTGTTTAATTGGTTTCAGTTTTGTGGCTGCATACACTAAGTTTGCTTGTTTATTATTGGGTATTGTGTAGTGCTTCAGAGATGGCTATGATTATGAAATAAGTGTTTTCTAGGTAGGCAAAAGAAATAACTTAAAACTGGCAGAAGTAATTGGCTCAGTATGATCTCTGTGATACTGCAGTTGATGGTATCCAGCAACAAAGCTGAAAAACCTGTGGAAACAAAGTTCTTGGGTTTGCTTGTGCTCTCTTCAGTTTTTCTTGTCTAATTAAATAGTGGTTTTCTTGACGAGGAGCTGTAGCTGCTGTAGGAAACCAGTATAGTGCTCTCACATTCTTCAATCTTAATTGGTTTAAATCCCAAACTGTTTTGTTTATCTCTTGCTATGTTCTTAGCAGTTCTCTTCCTCTACTTCCATTTCTGTAGGAATATGTCTACATGTACATTCTGCAAACCTTTCAGCTTCAGTGTATCCTTTTGTAAATGAGATTAACCTTTTAGTTTCTCCAGTCTGTTGCTTTACTGTTACAGAGTCACTTGTTTCTAACAGCAGGAATGATGTTCTGTATCTACTGATTATATATATTCATTGGGGCCATTGAAACTGTAGATACCAAATCCATTCTGATATCCATTGACTTAATTACCTCAGCCTGTTAGGTTTTTTCTTCCTAATGCTTCCCTCCTAATTTTTACAACTGTTTTTGAAAGCACAGAGAGGCAGTTTGTGTTGGATAGAAATAGCTGATGCTGGTAGATGACCTGCTCTTCAGTAACCTGTTTTGGAGAACTGAAGAACTGGTACAAAACCACTTATTGTTTCTTCTTATTCTGAGCTCCTTGTATATTTTTACTACTTACAAACTGACTATGTTTGTATACTTTCTGATTTCCTTCCGGGTAAATGTAGAGAGACCGACTGTCTAAGGTCATTGTTGACACACGAGTCCCATAACATTGATGATTCTGAATGACTGCACCAATGCTGTCATCATTTCGGTGCAGGACAAACATAATGTGATTTTGTTTCCTTCAAGGCTCCATGTAGCTGTAGTTCTTTCTGGTTGTCTCTTCTATGCATTAAGCTTTTCCTAGTGCTTACTGGTGAAAAGACATCTCTGTATGAGAGTGGACATTTTCTTTTTTCCCTATCTGTTAAGTTTCTGTGTTTGTATTTAAAAGATACTCAAGTTAAAAACAGTCTAGGCAAGGCAAATAAAATTTGTTTATTCGACATGCAAGTTAATAGTGCATAATATACTAATCGTGACTTAATCTCTTGAAAGTGGTGATCTGAAAATAATCCTGGTATTTAACCTAGCTTTTTCATGGGGACAGGGTAAAAGAAGAGTTCCAGAACTGTAAAATCAACGTGACCAGATTTAGTAATTTACTCTCTGCTCAAGCAAAGAGTTTTTCTGCATGGTGTTAAGATTTTGGAGTCAGTGTTACTTTTTATGTAGTTTAGTTCTAACTTTTTTTTAAGCTTTGCTATATCTACTGTATTAACATGTGGGTAATGGTTTGTTGTATTAATTTGGTGTTTAAGCATCGTTGAGCAAACCTACACCACAGCAGAATTTGTGAGTCAAGCTATTGACATCAATGAACCAATTGGAAATCTTAAGAAGTTGCTGGAACCCAGACTGCAGTGTTCCTTGGATGCACATGAAATTTGCCTGCAAGATATCCAGGTAAATTGAAAGGCTCTGAAAGATTTAACCTCTTAATGGAGAAGCATTTTGCATACTTTGTCCCTTTCTTCCATTGTTCGTGGAATTCATGCTTCATTTGGTATATTAATTTTAATTAAGAGTTTAATTTTGTGTCAGGTTCATTATTGGACCATTTAATATGTACGTACTAATTCAGTGTGAATAAAATCAAAATACTTTTGGGGTTCCTGGGGTGAGAGTAAGAGAGACAAAAAATTACCACCTTGCAAGTGAAAGAATGAGGGCAATGATAATACTGTCTTCTCTCGAGGTAGCCCACATAATTTGTTGCTGCCTGAATTTCTGTGAATCTGATCTTGTTTTGAATCTGAATGCAATGAGAAGGTTTTTGTACTATCCAGGTGCACAGACAGCAAAATGTTACTGAAGAAATCTAACCCATATGTTTACAGATGTCATCACATGTTAGACAATGTAACTGTTTCTCATTGTGTCAGCTGCATGTTTTATCTGTAGTTACAATCAGATATCGGTGGCTTCTTCAGAAACAACAGGGAGAATACTACTTTAAAGACAATTTTTATGAAGGTGTTAAAAACTGAGAAAAGGAACTGTAGATACTTTTCACAAAGTGAAGGTACTTCCAGGTACTGCAGTGCTTTTTTTAGGTTAAAAAATGTCCCTGTAAGTGAAACTACCTTAGAACAGATTGGCAAGTTTCAAATTCTGATCAAATTCCTTCTGTCACGTACTATGTCTGCATAGTACTAAAAATATTTGCATGCTTCAGAAAATTTGCTGCAGACACTAAATTTTTCTAAAGTTCAAAGGAGAATAAGTTTCTTATAACAATGAGACTAATACCTATTTTTAATTTTTTTTTGCTGTCATTAAGCTGGACCCAGATCGAAGCCTTTTTGATCAAGGAGTAAAAACAGATGGGACGGTGCAACTCAGTGTGCAAGTAATATCTAGGCAAGGTAAGCATTATGTTTGTCTGTTGTACAGACAAATTAATATTGTGGGAGTGCTTGTGAGTAAACCCAATCCCCTACTATTCCTAGCTGTGAAATTGAGAAAAATCACTGAATGGTCACATAGCTTCAGAATGTCTCTTTCAGTGTGTACTGTGATTATAAGTAGTAGTAATTAAAATAAACCTTGAGAACTGGTGCAATTTGAATTGTGGGGTTTTTTATAGTAACTTTGTGTCAATTTTTAAGTGAAAAAACAACCAACCAACAAACAAAACCAAAACGCAAACAAACCTGAGTCAAGTAGTGACAGTTACGGTATGAGGCTTTCATTAAGGGTGAGTAGTTACTCATACCAGACCAAGTATCTAAGCAGGCAAAAGATTTTTGTCTAGATAGGTGACAATTTCATCTTTGTGAGGTGAGTGAGCTTGTGTACTTCATGAGCAATTAGATTATGAAAGCATATGTAGCTAACTGAAAATTAGTATGAAAGTCTGGGATCACTATTGTCTGTTTTCTTTGGATGAGAAGTCAGAGTAAACTGTTGTGACACGGCCGTTAACCAGGTGGGTAGGGATTTGTTGATGCATAGTTTTTATTTGTATTATCAGGTATGACAGGATTTCCCCTTGTCAAATCCTCAGGAATTAGCTTCATTGTTTTGCTTTTTGTTCTGTTCTTCTTTGCTCCTGCCAAATGCCTCAAGTGGAAGGATTGCCACTGCTCTACTGAAGAAAACGTTTACGTTGGGCTCTGTGAACAGCTACAAGTGTTTGTTGCCATATTTTCAAACAAAGAGTGACAAGTTTGTATTGGAGTAGGGAAACTTTAGCAAAGCAGATTAGCAAAATTTGGGGAATATGCTTTTGTGCCTTTGGTTTAGATTAGACAGAAGAAAGCCTTTCTGTTTTGTATTAAGCAGTATTAAGTAAGACTGATGATTTGCATTTAATGCCCAGTGTCAGTTGACTAGTGCTAGGTTGAATGCTCAGTTCCCCATATGTAACGAGGGTTGAACTACCTTTTTGGTTTTAAAAACAGCAGAAATGTCCTTCAGGAATCAGGAATAGCTGCATTTATTTCATGCCCAGTAACTTGTAGTATGCAGTGCTCAGACTTCAATTTTCAAAAGGATGCAGATGATAAATACCTCGATTATCTTCCACTTTCTTCCTGTGTGGCTTGGGTGGGTTTTTTTCTTCTTTAATGTAAAACTGAGGTGCATGACCATACAGCATAAGGACTTTCAGGGTCTGGGGTTTTTTTCCCTGTTCTCTCTCTCTTCCCCCCTTAAAAGAAACACCTGCGTATTAAGTACTTTTGCATAACTTTGGAACAATCCTCAGTGGTGTTTTTCAGGCCAAGATACTTGACACTTAAGTAACTCATAAGAAATCTGTCTGTTGAAGGCAAGTAAAATATGGCAGGGCAGAACATCAGAAAACAAACAGCATGGTATAAATAATAAAAAGTTATTTAGATCACTAACAGGAAAATGCACTTGTTACTCTGACTGCAGTGTCCCTTTGAGCCCGGGGGGGGGGGGGGGAAAGAAGCTGCTTATGCCATCCACATATTTTTCTTGTATATGTGAAGTATTGAAACATTCTCAGTTTACTGACTTTTATCTTTCCCTGACTTGTATAATATATAGCATTCAGCTAGCCGTAATTGGTGATGCTGATCCTTGTGGTGGATTTGCCGCTCTTATTTATCTGTGTCAACAACCAGCTGGAGTGCGTGGAGCTCCCTCTGGGGGTGGATGAAGAACTGACCAGGAGCTTAAGCATCAGGATTAGTGGGAGGGCAGGGACGGGTGACATTGATAGCAGGGGTCTGCTACAGGCCACTCAGCCAGGAAGACTGAGCAGGTGAGGCCCTCTCTCTCTCTCTCTCTCTATATATATATATATATGTATAAAATATATACATAGGAGCAGCCTCACATTCACAAGCCCTGGTTTCTTGTGGGGCACTTCAGCCACCCTGATGTCTGTTGGAGGAACAACACAGCAGGACATAAGCAAGCCAGGAGGCTCCTGGAATGTGTTGACGATAACTTGTTTTTTCAAGTGATAGAGGAGCCAACAAGGAAAGGTGCCCTGGTTCTCAGCAACAAGGAGGGACTGGTGGCGAGGGTGAAGCTCAAGGGTAGCCTTGGCTGCAGTGATGATGAAATGGTGGAGTTCAAGATCCGTAGGGCAGTGAAGATGGTGCACAGCAAGCTTCCTACCTTGGACTTAAGGAGAGCAGACTTTGGCCTCGTTGGGGATCTGCTTGGCAGAGTACTATGGGACAGAGCCCTGAAGGGAAGAGGGGCCCTCTCTGGAAGGAAAGAGGACACCTGGTTACCTGGGATGTGGAGAAAGCTGAAGTACTCAATGACTTTTTTTGCCTCTGTCTTCACCAGCAAATGCTCCAGTCACACTGCTCAAGTTGCAGAAGTCAAAAGCAGGGACTGCGAGAAAGAACTACCTGTTACAGGAGTTGATTGGATTTGAGACCACCTAAGGAACCTGAAGGTGCACAAGTCCATGGGACCTGATGAAATGCGTCCACAGGTCCTGAGGGAACTGGCAGAAGACATGGCTAAGCCAATGTTCCTCATATTTGAGAAGTCCTGGCAGTCCAGTGAAGTTCCCATGGACTGGGAAAGGGGGAATGTAACCCCCATTTTTGAAAAAGGAAATAAGGAAGATCTGAGAAACTACAGGCCAGTCAGTCTCACGTCTGTGCCTGGTGAGATCATGGAGCAGATCGTCCTGGAAACTATGCTAAGGCACATGGAAATAAGGAGGTGATTGGTGACAGCCAACATGGCTTCACTAAGGGAAAATCATGCCTGACAAATTTGGTGGCCTTCTATGACGGGGTTACCATGTTGGTGGATGAGGAAAGAGAGACTGATGTCATCTACCTGGACTCATGCGAAGTATTTGAAGATGTCTCACACAGCATCTTTGTCTCTAAACTGGAGAGAGATGGATTTGATGGGTGGACCATTCACTGGATAAGGAATTGGCTGGATGGTCGTGTTTGGAGTTGTGGTTGTTGGCTCAGTGTCCAATTGGAGACTGGTGATGAATGATGTTCCTTAGGGGTCTGTACTGAGATCAGTGCTATTGAGTATCTTCATTGGTGACATGGACAGTGGGATTGAGTGCACCCTCAGCAAGTTTGCTGATGACACCAAGCTGTGTGGTGTGGTTGATGCGCTGGAGGGAAGGGATGCCACCCAGAGGAACCTTGACAGGTTTGAGAGGTGGGCCTGTGCAAACCTTATGAAGTTCAGCAAGGTCAAGTGCAATGTCCTGCACATGGATTAAGGAAATCCCCAGTATCAATCCAAGATAAGGGCAGAGAATGGATTGAGAACAGCCCTGAGGAAAAGGACTTGGGGATGCTGGTGGACAAAAAGCTCAACATGACCTGGCAATGTGCGCTTGAGCCCAGAAAGCCAACCATGTGCTGGGCTGCATCAAACACAGAGTGGCCAGCAGGTCGAGGGAGTTGATTTTTCCTCTCTGCTCTGCTTTCATGAGACCCCACCTGCAGTACTGTGTTCAGTTCTGGAGCCCCCAACATAAGGAGGATGTGGATCTCTTTGGAGCAAGTCCACAGAAGGGCCACAAAGATGATCAGAGGGCTGGGGCACCTCTTCTATGAAGACAGGCTGAGAGAGTTTGGGTTGTTCAGCTTGGAGAAGAGAAGGCTCTGGGGAGCCTTCCAGTACCTAAAGGGGGCCTGTAAAAAAGCTGGAGAGGGACTTTTTGCAAAGGCATGTAGTGTTAGGGCAAGGGGTGATGGTTTTAAACTGAAAGAGAATCAATTCAGATTAGCTATTAAGAAGAAAGTCTTTACTGTGAGGGTGGTGAGACACTTGCACAGGTTGCCCAGAGAAGCTGTGAATGCTCCTTCCTGGAGGTGTTCAAGGCCAGGCTGGATGGGGCTCTGAGCAACCTGGTCTAGTGTCAGGGGGGTTGGAACTGGGTGATCTTTAAGTCCCTTCCAGCCCAAACCATTCTATGATTCTGTGACTTCTTGAGAGAAAAGCCATTATGTCAGTTCAAGTGTTCCATCAAATTTTGATTAGACATGTAAATTCAGAGGAACAAACACCAGCTGAAATGTAGTCCATTGTAGTTCTCTTAGTGTTGCGTACAAAGATACCTTAACGTAAGTTAAGTCAGATGAAATATCAGTCCTGTTTATTCTTTTTACTAGAAAGACCATTCTGTCACTCCACCTTGCCTTAACTCCTGTCTTCTGGTTTGAAGAATGGAGAAGTATAATGTTTTCCTGCCATTATGAGAACAGCAACTTCGAGCACAGCCCCGTTCTTCTGTACTGATCTGAACTAAGCCTCTTACAAGTTTGTGGAGATCTGAGTAACTGCATTGTATCATATGTCAAAGAATTTGAAAAAAAACCCTTTAATTTTGACAACTTCTGCAGCAAATATTTTGCTTTGGTTTTTTGTTTGGGTTTGCTTTTTTTAAAAAAAATCTGGACACAAGTAGTATCTGATCAAGACTTTCTCCTGCCTGTCTGACTATAGATAATACAAAATTAACATTTTGCCATCGTTAAGTTGTTAGAATTGATAGTTGTCTTTTTTCTTGAGATAAGATAAAATGGATTTTAACCCTATCTTTAGTCTATTTTTTTTCTTTACAGAAAATAAATGGAGGGCAGGGAGGGAAGATAAACTTTTCAGACTGTAAATTCCAGTGCTGGGTGTATGGCATAGGTTGAAAATCTTTTTCAGGAAGACTTTAGAGGTGGAAGATCTGGCTGGCAGTCTGTCAGCTGAAGGAATTTTTTCTTGTTTTTTCTATTTCCTTAATCCACAGAGTAGAGGCAAGCTTGAATGGGAGTACTTACACTTTTTTCAGATGAACTGTGTGAGACAGAGGTACTAGATTGAGAGCAGCAATCTCTGACAATCATTGGTTTGAGCCATAGGAGGAGAGACACTTGTATTATGGAGGTAGACAGTGTATTTTTGCTTTCTATTTCTTGTTGTTTGCAAAGTATATGAACAGGTAGTCCAGTTAACCTGCCATTCATGTTGTTCACATACCACATATACAAACTGAAACAAGTCAAAGCTGTGTTTGTGAATGAAAGTGTCTGTAGCTGCTGTTTGTGTTGAGCTCAGTTCTGTCTCTTACGTACACCCAGAGCATACCTGCAAGATTAAAATTTTCCCAAACAGATGCAGTTCCACCTACTTTTTAAATGCTTGACTGACATAAGATGTTAGGGCCTAACTGCGCTCAGAATTTGTGTGTGTGTGTATGTAGCTGTACTATGGATACTTACACAGATTTTTGAGAATAAGTGATAGTTAAACACAAAAGGTTCTTTGGATTTGGGTAGTTGAAGAGCAAGTCCTGTTTTAAGTGTGTAACTCCTCATTTGACTGTGGTTTCTAAACTTTTTTGCGATACTTAAGCTTTTATTATTAGTAGTATGTAAAGGAACGATTCATAAGTGTAACAAAACATACTGATTTAGATTAAAGGTGCAGTTCGACTAATGTCCTGTCTGTGGCTGTGGTTAAAACTAGATATTTCAAGGAGAAAAAAATCAGATTGCCTGTAGGTCAGTCTTAACCCAAGTATATTCTCTAGCTTTAGACAATTAGCAGTGAATGGGTTTGTAGTGGGGCAATGTCTGGACATGTCTTGATAGCTAATGTGCTTGAATTTTTGTAAGTTGTACCAATTTATACTTCTGGAATGTGTTGTCACATTGTGTTCCACAACTTATGTACTGTCCAGAGAAGACTGGACATCTGTTTCCTTATGCAGTAGGTAAAGGCAGAGATGTAACAAGAGATGCAGACAAACCCGGTGAATTAATGTTGGTCTAGCTTGCAGTAGGTTAGGTGGCAGACTGTTACTTGCCAACATTTTTACTTATTAGCTGATTTCTGTATAGAGACTCATCACTTTTATTTCCATGTTTGCATTATGGACAAAGCAGTAGAGTCACAGTTCTTTTGACATCTAGCTGTTTGACAGTGAATTATTTTGTTGAACAGTAGTGAGCTGTTCCTTTCTAGAAGCTTTTTTCTTTCTTTTTTGAAGATCAAAAATAGAATCTTAACCCTTAGTGTTTCCCCCTATCCATTTCTGTCTGACTTTAAAACAATCCTGTGCTGCGCTTGTTAATCTTACATGGCCTAGATAAAGCACTTACTCTCCTAAGGTACTTGTTTGCTTTTTGTTCATGTTTGCTGCTTCATCTAGTCAACCATTTACTGGTTGTCTGCGTCTGTTTTCACTTCCTTAATTTCATATTGCTGCATACTATACTTACGGTCTTTGTAGCTTTCCCTTTCTAATATTTTTCTCAAGCTGAATTCCTTTTAAAGTCTAGAAGGATACTTGTCTGAAAAAAAATTGGTTCGTTCTTACTTGTACTACAGCTAAGTACTCTATTTCTTTTCCTTTATAAACTCTGAATAGATTGTGATTTTAGCTTTTAAAGCTGGAACCTACCATCTCATGTTGAGCTTTCATATAGATTAGATGGGAGGGACACAAAGTAATACCTTATGGCACAAGATACTGAAGTTGTTCTTGCCATGTGATGTTCTGTAAATCGTACTTTCAACTGCCTAACCCTAGTCAAGGTCTTCCAAGTCATAATAAAATAGAATTTCACAGATACATTTGCACATTAAAAAAATATATTTGATAAAAATCTCTTAAAGTGTTGTTGTTAGTTATTATAATGGAAATTATATGTCACAAAATTTGAAAAATTTTTTTCTGTTCAGCATTTTATAATGACAAGAAATATCTTCTAAACAATGTCAGAAATCTGGTGAGGCACTAATTGGACAAAGTTCCTTCTCAGAAGGTGACAGAGAAGGTGGTGATACAAAGCATTAGTGGCATTAGTGAATGGGTTCTTTATTGCTGTAGAATAGATACAAACATATATTCCAGCTATGTGGCCTAACATCTTGAATGACAGGCATAAAACCAAAACAGGAATAGCTGATGAAGCTTAAAACATGAAGAATTTTCTAGTTTTAACTTGCAGTTGAACACACTGCCTCTCTCAGGGTACTGAAAGAAACCTACTGTGTGTAGACACCAGAGATACCAGGGGAATATTGTAAAAGCTGAAAGAAATGCCTTTTTGTTGGGGGAAAGAGATGGATGCTTGTTCTGGTTTTTTTGGGTTTGTTTTTTTTTTCTTCTTTGTTTTGATGTATTTTCTTACAGATGAAGATATTTGTTCTTTATGCCCACATGCTGAACATTCTGTTCAAGATATGTGAAATGCATCACCTAGATAAGAACAGGAAGCTGTTTCTTCCTGGAGAAAAGAGAAAAGCTTTGTATTCAACTTACTAATGTATATGCTGTATAACAGAATATGTCATTCCACTTTAGGACACTTGGAGAAATTTGATGCCTTTGTGTCATGCTTCTTTCCTAAGTATGGTAACACCTATTAATCAGAAAGCTTTAAAACAACTTTTTTGTCCTATTTGCATTGCTATCTTTTAAATTTTGTGTTTGTTCTTTGTATATCTAGGGATAGAGCCCAAGTTAAACATCCTTGAAATTGTGAAGCCTGTGGAGACTGTGGAGGTAGTGATTGATCCAGATGCTCATCATGCAGAGGCTGAAGCTCACCTTGTTGAGGAAGCTCAGGTGATAACCTTGGATGGAACAAAGCACATAACAACAATTTCAGATGAAACCTCTGAACAAGTGACACGATGGGCTGCAGCACTGGAAGGCTACCGAAAGGAGCAGGAGCGCCTTGGAATACCCTATGGTAATAATACATGGTTCTCTCTGTGTGTGTGCGTGTGTGTGTTCAAGTAGGGTCTAGGTTCTTTTGTTTGTTTGGGGGTTTGGTGTTTTTTCATAAACGATAATTAATTTTGGTTATGTAATTAAAGTGCTCCAATACCTGAGAGAAGGCTTCTTATGGTATGGGTAAGTACAGTGCAAATATCTGCATGAGAAGTCTAAAGAGAAGCAGAATCAGTGCTTGTAATCGTTCTTAAAATAGTGCTCTTTGCTCTGTAACTTGCTTATTATTGCAATTTTTAGAAAGCATTTTCTTCTTCCCTCCTTAAAAATTCATTTGTTAGTCATAAAGCTCTTTCACGTATGTCTGAATTAGAACTAAACTCAGTAATTGGTGGGGTTTTTCTCTAAAGATACTGAAACTGTTTGTGAGTTGTAGGATGCAAAGTACAGCATTAAATCAGATTTGGCATGGAAAGCCATACTTGACTTCAACATGCTGGAAAAAGATGATTCAGAACTGAATATAAGTATTTTGGTAGATGATCATCTCTCTTGAATTATGTTGTTCGTTCAGCAGGCTGCTAGTTTAATGTTAGCATAGAAAAAGCACCTCTGAATACTTGCTCAGGATTGAACTGAAACTGGGTTTTGAAGGTAGTGGTTCAGTATCTTCATCTTTGCAGGTTTCTCTGCTTTGCTGCAAATGGAAAATTAGCTTTTAGCAGGTCTTTAAAATGTTGTGGCTTTCCCTTGGTGTTACTATGTTTTGGTGGATTTTACTAGACTTTACAAATTTTTAGCTGTTAAAGATTTAAAGCTGTTAAATTCTATTCTGGTAATAGAATCCAAAGCTTTGGTACCATTGCAAAGGTCCCTAGGAAGAAGGAAATTATTAATTGATAATGAGAAATAAAGCCAGAAAAGGGAGCAGCAGGAAACTTGGAAACAATGGAACAGGTTAGAGAAAGTAATGATTTGTGTTACTTGCAGATTATGTTCTGTCAATGAGAACAAATTAGCAGCTTCTTGATGAAAATTCGCTGCTGATAACATTTTGAAGACCAAAACCCTTTTGATACAGCTTTTCCAAAGTATTACTTTGCATGGTTTTAGGTTGCATCAGTGAAAAATGATGCAACGTTACTGTCCTTTATTAAGCAAAATGGAATTTGTAGCTCCTACATATGCTTAGGAACCTTATTTTCTTTAATTCTTAAAATAAAAACCTGTGAAGTGACATCTGTTTGGGGTATGTAATTTAAAAATCGATATTAGTTCTGCTCTTGTTTTTTGCCTTTGAGACAGTGAAAGTAAATCTCTCTGCTTTAGTTGCCATTTTGAGTTCTTACTTGTTGACATGCTTTAATGTATTGCACACAACATCAACAAAGTTTTGGAGATGGTGCTTACCTTACCCATCCTCTTTCTAGCTTGTTCATACGAGTACTGCTTGAACCAACAGACTTCTTATGTTAAAATGTCTTGAGTCAATAAGTCATGTATTGCCCATATCTTGAATTGATAATTTATTACCATTTCTATATATTCCTCTGCTCTGTGAGTTGTCTATACTATTCTGCGTTTGGCACTGGCATGTAAATGATGTGCATGTTGAATTCTGTTGAAGTGTCAAACAGGCAACCCCAAACTTGGTGTGGCTTGTTTCATTCAAATACAGGCATTGCACTGGTTCCATCAAGTCTTTGTTTAATGGTTTATTTAATATGGTCTTTCTAGATGTGGTATATCTTCCACTTACTGTTTTATATTTTGATTTATGGTACATGTTTATTAGCCCATGTGTGTGGTGGGCTGATCCATGCAGTCTCCATGCAAGGGCTACTTTGGAAAAAATTGACCCTTGGTGGTGTTGCTGCTGCTGCTGTCATATGGCATAGAATATCCCTTTGGTCAGTTTGGGTCAGCTGTCCTGGCTGTGTCCTCTCCCAGTTTCTTGTGTACCCCCAGCCTTTTCACTTGTGGAGTGGCCAAGTAAGAAACGGAGAAGATCTTGTGTCAGAGTCCAATACTCTGACCAGATTCTTTTAGATATTCCATACATAGAGCGTGTACTGTGTAATACTAGATTTACTTTAAGATAGTTGATGTTGCATGGAATTTCTGATTTAGCAGCATGATACAAATTATTCTAAAAACACAGGACAATGGCAAGTTACACTTAGGAAAATATAGTAGTTACAGTACACTGCTCAGTCACAATACCAGTGTGATTCACGTTACTGGTCTCTATAATATGCTCACCATCGCAATGCTGGGTGTCCCCGGTCACCAGGAAAGAATACATGGGTTGAAACCAGCTCAAGCTCACTGCTGTCTTCAAAATTCTTTTGCTAGTTGTCTATTTGTGTACTCTTGTATTGGGCTGAGCCACATATTCATGATCTGGCTGGCTCAAGGAGACATTTATACCACCAGTTGATCTGCTTGGCTGTTGATAGCTGTTTATCTAAAAGGCCACCTTCCAGTCTCCTTTTTGTTGAGATAAAGTCAGCTTCTTTGCATTATTCTTTGAGCTGCATGGGCACTTCACCCTTGGTCATCTTCTCTGAGCCTTCTTCCGTTGCAGGGGTTTGACAGGTCCTGTTCCACCCCTAGGGCTTTAGCCAGTCACATCTTGACTCTGTGCAAATACTGCTCAGCAGTAGCTAAAAGATCTCCTTGTGTTATCAGTGTTGCTTTGGTCACTAACCTAGAATGCAGCCCTATACAGGCTTCTGTGAAAAAAATTAACTTCATCCCGGCCAAACCCAGTACAATGGTGATTTTTAATACTTTAGAAACTCTGATTACGTGAATGAGTTTAGAATATGGTATTTCGACATAATCACATGCTGATCAATATATTTTTTTTGAAACTGAAGACCTTGGAAAAAAGAGAAATAATTATGTTCTGTGTTGAGAAATGTCAGGCATAGTTCTGATGTAAAAGCTTTTGATAAAGGAAAATCCCTTTTTTGCCCTCTCCACCTGCCCACCAAGCCACACTATGCTATCAGCATTTTAAGAGGTGTCAGCTTTGCACCCAGTCAGATTTGGTCAAGGTAACTGTGGTGCTTTGTTACATATTTACCTTCATGGAAGTTATATAATTGAGGAGGAACCCTGCAGCATATTATGAGATGATTTGCAGTTTCATCTCTTTTTCCCAGACCCAGTACAGTGGTCGACAGACCAGGTGCTCCACTGGGTGGTGTGGGTGATGAAGGAGTTCAGCATGACTGACATTGACCTCAATGCACTCAGCATTCCTGGACGGGAACTCTGCAGCCTCAGTCAAGAAGACTTCTTCCAGCGTGTCCCACGGGGAGAAATTCTCTGGAGCCATTTAGAGCTTCTTCGAAAATGTAAGGGAGATTTTTTCTGTAACTGATTTTACTTATTCCCTTTTCACCCTTCTCTTTTTTCTTTCTTTAAAGACGAAACCAATTGTGAACAGTTGTTTTTCCTCTACTTCAATATTGGCAGTAAAAATGAGGGCATCTGTACAAGATAATAGGAGATATTAGTGAGAACGTCTGCTGTTATGAAACATGTCTGCATATTAAACACTGTCTGCCTGTCTTTTATTGAACTTCATAACTAATAGGAATTACTGACTGATGATTCCTCCTTTGTTTTTAATAAAGGTTCTTAATTTGTGCATCTCCTGGATTTGATAGTTTTATAACTAAACATTGATTTGGAGTTATTTAATGTACATCTCTGTGTCATATAGAAGTGAAGATTATTAAACATAAGCAATGAAACCCTTAGGTGGTACACAACACAACTGATAAGTGATGCATTGTATGTGCATCATACAATAATATATATGTGTGTTTCAGACTTACCATGCTTGGATGTAACTTGGCAGACTAGAAACTATTTCCATCTTCATTTATGTGATATAGCTAAAGGACAGAGAATGCATAAGATACTTTGAAATTCACCATGTACATCCTTATTTCTAAAAATCAAATTATAAACTTTAAACATCTCTACTCGTAAGACCATGAGCTATGCATGTCTCGGTCTCTTGCAAACTGATACCAAATTCTGACACTTTTCCGCTATGAAATATAAACATTTTTGATCTTCAGGTGAGTTGGAATTTATGGGTTAAATAAAAATTTACTGGGTTTTTTCTAATTTGCAGATGTATTGGCTAGCCAAGAACACTCTGGAGAAATAGCAACTGTTACCATTGATCAGCGTAAGTACTTCTGCCAGCAGTTAATTCATACAGCTAACTGTTTGCGGGTTTAGCACTGTACTTTGGTTCCGCGCTGTAATAGTACAGCATTTAGAAAATCACTCGAGAGTAGTTTTCCTTGGTGAGGGGAGCAGGGCATATTTTAAACTTGAAAGCAAAACATTGAGTTTGTCAATATTTTGTTATTGACTGAAAGGTGGTGTATGACCTGAACTATGAAAGTTCTGACACTTGTTTTGGCTGGTAAGTTTTCCACTCTCTTTAAATAAGCTGTGTAGGATAGATATTGGAGGTCTTGAATTGTTCTGGTTTTTTGAGTTATATATTACATTAATGAATGGATATATTAAAATGTTATGATTTCAAAAGAAAATGTTTCCAAAAAACTGAAAGGGAGTGTGGAAGAGAGGACTTGCTTAGAAACCAATACTAGAAAAAATACATTAAAGTAACTTTTCAGTTATTTAAAACTCATTCTTCCAGCTGAAGCGGCAGCATCAATTATTAAAATGAGTCAATTTTCAGAAGATTTGTAAGCAGCTGATATGTTAAATAGACTGTGTATTACATCCTGGGTTTGTGTCTAGTTAAAGTCACCTAGAATGAATCATTTGCATTTTCTTATAGTTGCAATAGAAGGGTTTTCAGTTGCTGTTTGAACAGCAGGTGGGGAGGGTTGTACCGTGACTGTAGACGAAAGTGCATTAGGGTAGATCATAAGGGAACAGTGTAAAGATGAAAAAATGCTTTTATGGGAGCATGTAATATACGTGACAGTAAACTAAAGCTGATGTTTTATCTGTAATGTGGCATTACTGCTACAAGTCTAAAACCATAATTTCCACTGAAAGAGTTGAAAAATCTTTAAATTATTCTTAGCATTGTGTGTGTAAATACACGGTGTGTCCTTTTAGCAAAGGAAAAAAATTGGTTCCTAGATGTTATGATAATACAGGTAATAAATAATATATGCCTATTTCTGTGCCAGCAATTTATAATTTATGTTCTGCAATGTTCTGTGCTTTACAGCTGTGCAGATTATTCCAGCATCTGTACAGCCTGCTACCCCAACCACCATTAAAGTAATAAACAGCAGCGCAAAGGCAGCTAAAGTACAGAGAGCTCCAAGGATCGCTGGGGAAGATAGAAGTTCCCCTGGGAACAGAACAGGTATTGTCTGTGCTATTTTAAAATGCGAATGCGGTAAGCACTTAGTCATTAATTTGAATTACAGTTTTGTAGAACACATATTTGTCACTCTAAAAGTGAAGTTCATAGAAGTCCATGTGGTGTGAAGGGGACTGCAGCTACAAAATATATCACAAGCACATGTAGAGCTGGCAGGTTCGTTAGCTCAGACAAGGTGCTGTGTTAACGTGGTACTGCAGCTTTTGAGTCCTGCAGTAAATAGTGCATAAAATTGTTTCTTCTATCACTTAACAGTCTGTCCTCTTAAACCACTGCACAGCATTTACTCAAGCTTTTAACTTCTTTCCACTTTCCATTTACAGAAAGAGAAAATAAACTTTTATTGTATGTTGTAGAATCCTAGCCTAGCTACTTACTACTTGCTCTACTTGTATTTCTCCTCCCTCACCCCCACCCCTCAATTTGTTGATTTTAGAATTAATTGACTTTTAGGTTTCTTGTTTTGTTAAATTAATGCACCTTCTCAAAACCTGCAAATTAAATATGCAATTTTTGAATTAGTTATTTATATGTACTCTTTGATTATTAAGTCTCCTTAATATCTTAATCTTTTTTTTTCTGTCATATTTGCTTTGGTTCTCTCCACTGTTGTGAATTTTTATGCTAAATCCTTTCCTTCCCCCCATCTATTATGATGTCATTCAGGATTCTTAGGCCAAGATTGTATCGGCTGACATCAGTGAGGAATACTCTGGTGTTTTTCCCTGTAGGCATTAAGTCTGTTATCTGTGTATCATTGAGAATTCAGGAATTTAACTGCAGATGCTTGAATTAAAAAGAAATCTTAATGACTGTACATGCAAGACATTATGTTGACATAAACTGAAGTTTAGGGGGAGTATTTCTAATATTTAATGTTGAAATTTGAGACTAAATTTTAAAAAACCCACACAATTTCCATTACATAGGTATATGTGTGTGTGCATGTGTGTTTATGTGTGCTTGAAGAGGAATAAACAGCTCTTGCTAAATCTGTTACATTTTAGGGATAGATGTGTCTAAATGACTATATGTAGTATTGTGTTTAGGTTTTTTTCTGAAGTTCTAGGGAAAGATTAATGAGAAATCTGGATTATTTTTTTTTTTCTGTATCAGTTTCTTTTTTAATAGATTAATACTGATGACTTTGTAGGAAAATGTTTACAAAAGAATAATTAAAAGAAATTAAGTGCAAGTTTTCCTTCTATCGTATATTCTATGTTGGTCTGCTTTAATATGTTGGTTGAAAATTTTTAGCTATCAGTGGAACATAAAAAGGACAAATTAAATTAATTAAACGGAACTTGTTATTCCTATTTCAACAGGAAACAATGGCCAGATCCAGTTGTGGCAGTTTTTATTAGAACTTCTCACTGACAAAGATGCTCGGGACTGTATTTCTTGGGTTGGTGATGAAGGAGAGTTTAAATTGAATCAACCTGAACTGGTTGCACAAAAATGGGGACAGCGCAAAAACAAGCCCACGATGAACTATGAGAAGCTTAGTCGGGCTTTAAGGTAAGGAACTTTAGGAACTGATCAGGTATTAAGCGATTTGCTTCCACTTGGCTACCTTATTTTTAACTATCATAACACAAGACTTGCAGCTATATTAGGGGTGTTAAATTGAAAAATACAGTTGACAGGTAGGTTTCAGCAGTTGTGATTCCAACACGCTGAGCTTTTATCAACAAGAAATGGAAGTGTTTCAGGCTGTCTTCATTCCATCATGATTTTGTAGTTTGATATTGGTAAGAGGGACCTGTATTATTGAATCATTGTAGGTGATGTGTTTGAGGAGTGGGAAGAATGCAAGTAGCTGAATGCTAGACTTTTTCCCCTGATTATTTTGGCCTCTGAAGATTTGTGCAAGTTCTCTGAAGTCATTAAGATTTAACTTCTAACTTCTGATTCTGATATGGTTAAATCTACTTCTCTTGATTAGTTTTCAAGAAAGGTATTTATTGCCTAATCCTGCAAATTTTTTAAGCAGTTTTAGAAGCTCTCTTATGTGAGTAAAGTTGTATATTGGTTGAAGTCTGAGATTTACTTCTCAGCATTTCCACTTTTCGCTACACTATTTTTTCAAAAAAGCAAGTAAACTCATCTACCATTCTTTTTTTTTAAAAAAATGACCTTTTCTATTAAAATTCTTCTATTTAAAAATACCTCTATGAGAAATGATGGTAAAGAAAGAAGAAACTGGCAGGCACCAGATAAACAACTTAACTATACCTTTTCATTTGTCTTGTAATTTCTTTAGGCACAGTATTGTGGATGCCAGAATTATTTTATGAGTTTGAGAGGAAAGTGAACAAATTAATGAAAAAGAAATATTTTGAAGGATGTTAGGTATGGAAAGGCACAACTTCTAGAAGTTCCGGAGCCCCAGATCACTGAAAGCAAGGAAGAGCATTGATACGTGCTTATTTTCATGCTTTTTGTTTAGGCATCCTCTTTTGATCTGTTGGAGCCTGTATCCTGTTCTAGATAGATCTTTAGCATGGTCTTGTATGGCTGTTCTTCCATTATTTATATATTGAGTTAGAATACTATTCATTTTGTAGGATTACAGAATTCTTTGGGAGGGAAGGGCCTCAGGAGGTCTCTGGTCCGACCTCCTGCCCAAAGCAGGGCCTTCCCAGTAGAGCTGCTCCCCAGCCTGTATTGTTGCAATATCATTCCCGCATTTTCAACCTGTGAATCTGTGTTTGTGTGCGGAAGGTACATGTGAAAACTTTCTGGAACATAAAAATCATGTAAATGGTGATGCTAATGTGTTTTGGGTTTTGTTAATAAAGTCTGCAGAAGATCTCAAAGCCAGCTGAAGAACTTTAGAATAATGTTCTTATCACTGGGATATTAAACAGATGTCTGCACAGTAATTTGCATAAATCACTATTAGAGAAGTTTTGCATTTATATTTTAGTCACAGAATTACAGAAATCACATTCCTCAATGTTGCCATTTTGGCAGCTGCATCAATATTGACATGTTTTCTAACACTTGAATGTCTGAAGGGATGTTTAATGCGTCTTGCTACTCCCATGATAAACACTGTTGCCAAGCTAAAGTTTTATTAAATGGTACTATGTTTTGTTTACTAATGTACTGAAATCACCATGTCAACTATTGATTAATACAGAAAATTATGTTGATGTTACTGAGAAATGTGCTAGCTCTTCTGCCCAGCTGTACGAAAACCAGTCAGTATATAAGCTAGGACAGGGTGAAAAGTGGAAGAGCAGGGTTTTTTTGTTACTTACACCTTGGTAAATTTTCTAAAATCAACATCTGTTTAGTTGTGCAGTCGGGAAGTGAGAGTCGAAGAAAAATAATTCATCCCTTACCTGAAAGTTTTGTTTTAGAATAATATGACTTAGAACATTCCAGTAACTAAGGCAGAACATTTCAGTAACCAAGGCTTTGTGCACTCGCCTGGGTATTTTTATTTATTTTTAGCTTTCTATATTTTTTGAATAAGCAAATGCTGTAATCAGAAATGCATTCAACATAATATTGAAAAATCCTCTTGCCACACTGCCTCAATTTTAACTGTAGTGTTTCTAGCATGAGATGTGGGAGTCTTGTATGGTTTGGGCTGTTGTGTAAATGCAGACTAGTTTCTTGTGATCCTTTTGCTTTCTGGTTATATTGGTAATGTGGACTAAATTTAAATTCAGTTTTGTAAATATTTTTCTACAGCATTATTTTGAGACAGACATTGTACAGGATTGTACAATAAATGTAAGTGCTTGTACAGAGTTAAAAACTTAAAATTAAAAATTGGCTGATGGCACTTGACATATGACACAGCCAAATTTTACAAACTTTGGCTTTCTGCAGATGCTTTGTATTGACCCAGGTCAGCTGGCGCAGCTGCCAGTTCCCCAGTTTCTCTATGTCCAAGACCCTGTCACATTTAACATGAATGCCTGCTCAGGGTTCCCACACTCTAAACCCTACTGTATTTCCCTAAGCTATACCGTATTTCACGTGTGAGGGATACACCAGGGTATCACTCGCCCATCTCCAATTCTGCCCAGCACAGCAAGACTGTACTTCAAAGCTGAACATAAATTATCATCTCTAGGTTATGGGGTTCATCCAACCTGTTCTAACTAAACCTCTCTGCCTCACTAGGAGGCTGAATGTGATGGACACCATACAACAACAGAACCTTCAGCTGGTGCCAAGAAGATGCCTTGGAGGATGGGGCTGGTGTGAAGTGCTGAGTGGGAGCAGAGTAGCAGTTAAGAACAAGTGTAATGATGTGGAGAAGAAAACATAAAGTGAGGGAGGTGCAGGTGTTAGCTTGGGGGTGTGGAGTGAGGAGGAGGACTGAAGAGGAGGCTTTTGTATAACTATGTCATTCAGGAGAAAGGTAAAGGAGAGATTTGGCAAATGGACCAAACTTGCTTTACCCGCAGAGCAGCAGCAAGCTATTTTGACAGTTCCTGCGCTCCGTAACAGGCCTCTGTGGCTTCTTGTATGATATCAGTAACCAGCAGTCTTGCCAACATTTTTTCTGCATGGTCTGTTCCTCATCCTATCTTTGCTTTGGTCCTGTTGCTTAGATCCTGACCCTCAAAAGTAAGAAATTTAAAGGTGTGTGGGTTTTTTGTTTGGTTGGTTTGGTTTTGGTGGGGGGTTTTTTGTTTTGTTTTTTGTTTTGTTTTGGGTTTTTTTTTCAGAATCTGAGGTGCCTGAAGAAATTTGGTTGGATCCTTAGTAACTTACCTCTTTTACACTAGAGCAGGGAGACAGAAGTTAGTCTTTTTATTTACTAATTTTGCTGGTGAATGAGAATTATTTTTGCTTTACAAGCATGTGACTCAGAGCACCAAGTTTTAGGCAGTCAAGAAAGCTGGACTAATTTGCACTGCATTTGGGTAATGATTTTGAGGAAATTGTGTGATTATTTTTTTTTTGTTTTGTTGTTGTTAGTTTTGGGTTTGATTTTTTTTTTTTTTTTTTTCCCCAAATTTATCACAAGCTTGTTAAGCTCATTAAGTCTAAGTTATGTCCCAGCCACTTAGGTTTTTTTTAATGAGAAATGTGACATGTTCTATTAATGCCTGCAGTGAGACCGGAACAGCAACAGAAGTGTAAAATTCCAACTTCTGTTTTACTGCTATTACCTAAAGTTTTGTAATGTCTCTGGAGCACAGTGGGTCATACAGACTTTGTTATCTTTACTGCATTTCTGCCCAGTTTGATAATTCTTTTGTGACACGAAGTGAAAAGTATTCATAGTTAGAGAAGTCACTTTTAGATGTAAATAAAGGCAACATATGTAGTTTTGCCAGGATATGAACTATAAAAAAAACAACCAAAACCAACCAACCAAAAAAAACCCCAAACATCTTTTATAGTGTTACTTCCATCTTTGAAAACAACACTGAGAGAATGACTGCTTTAGTATCATAGAAGCTGCGGTGCTAATTTTCAAACTGTTTCCAATGTGAGTTTTTTCCTCAGAAAAGCAGAGACAAGTACAGAAAGAGAAAGACAATAATGGTGGGGGGACAGGCAGCATTTTCTTATTAAAGCAAAGCATTTTTTTTGCTTATTCCTCCTCCCAAGATGTTTTTCTTAAACTTCTCGGAGACCTTCATTTCTGAGCTGGTGCTTCTGACTGCCTATAAAATAAATACTGTGTTTTGTTTCTCCTTAACATATCAAGGTGCAGGGACAGTTTTCAGCCCTCTTCCTTTTCTCATACAAGCAAATAGCTAAACAGTAGCTTGGTATATGAGATTATATGAGAATCTTGATGAGAAAAAGATTAATATTGTGGCCTCTGACTGACCTTAAGAACCAATGCATGTGGAAACTACAGATGCTGAAAATTTACTTTTTTTTTTTTTTTTTTTTACTTTCTGCAGGTATTACTATGATGGAGACATGATCTGCAAAGTGCAAGGCAAGAGGTTTGTGTACAAATTTGTCTGCGACTTGAAAACTCTCATTGGATACAGTGCAGCAGAGCTGAATCGGTTGGTCACAGAATGTGAGCAGAAGAAACTAGCCAAGATGCAACTCCATGGCATTGCACAGCCAGTTACAGCAGTAGCACTAGCTACAGCATCCCTGCAAACAGAGAAAGATAATTAAGCACTAGGACCTGAAAGTGGGAACCTGAGGCCTTTCCTCTATAACCAGAGCAGTTGCTGCTCTTAACCTTTATCACAATTGGAAACTTCTTTTGTTTCTTGACAGTACAATATAAAGCATGATTTTCTATAAAGAACTGGGACTTGCATAAATTTTGATCTTTTAACAGCATATATTTCAATATAAGTTAAGGGATCACCACAAGTTCTGCAGCTTTGAGTCAGGGCCTTTATGGTATGCAATCTGAAATTGGTGAGAAAGGTGGAACTGGTCAGCACACTGTATCCGCAGCTGTACAAAGTAATTTTTGCAGCGCTTTTTAATGAGGTACCTACAGCAAGCAGGCTGATCAGTTGTCTGAACTCAGTCCTTCCCAGTCTTCTCTGCTGAACTGCCAAATCGGCATTTGATGCTTTCAAAGTTGAACATGTTCATTATTCTCATTTAATCAAGCAGAGCTGAGAGACACATTAAACATTACAAAGCATCAGGGTTCTTAAAATAGCTTCTGGGTTTATAAGCAAAGGAAATAAAGACTAGACTGAACTGAAGATCAGTGCTGAAGAAGGAGATCCAGGTTTAGATCTGTCTTAGGTGAAAAGCCAATTATGAGTATTTCATTATAATATGTAGATAATATGCATATGAGGGCAAGTACTTATCTGTTTTGAAAGACATTGTTAACGCTAGCCATTTAGCAAAAAGCAAAGACAAACTTCTTCCCGCCCCCCCCCCCCCCCTTACCACCCCCCCATAAGATGATTCGAAAACTTGAAAAAATATCCCTCACCCAAAGAGGAGTTTGTTTTGGTGGGAGTTTTTAATGCTCCGTTCTGCACAAGGTGCTTATACCTGCACAGTAGTCGACCTTAGTAACTGAAGACTTTAAATTAATCACAGTCAGTAGTCCCTGTTTAGAAACAAAATGCAAGTTGAAAATAGTTTTACAGTGGGCTGAAGTTTGATTTCCAAATTATTGTACAGTCTGACATGTATTAAAATACAAAGATGTATTTTTTATTTAAAACTAATTTCCTTCTGAACGTCAAGTGATGTTTTTGAAGCTTCGTAAGCCAAATGTGTGCTCCAGAGCTGGGTGCAATTTGAAGTGTGGATGATGAATTGAAGTAGTTGGAATGTATCCTGAATTCTGAGCTATGGAGAGTACTTCATGCAAACTTATACGTGCAAGTAAAGTACAGGCTGCAACTTTTGAGCTTCTGTAATGATGCCTGTTAGATTAATTTTTTTTGATGGCTGAAAATGGTGTGATTTTGGGTTTGCTTTTGCCCCTACATGTTATTAAACAATATAAACATTGTCACCATACATATTTTCTAACTTTGTAAGTGAAACCCCTTCTAGTAGCATTTAAGAATTAAAATGCAAATGTATAAGGGAAACCCTTTAATTCTTTGAGGGATCAAGTTACTTTAAATCTTAAAAGTGTTTGTACAGTGAGGTTCTAAATGTAAGATGCGTTTATATTGAGGAGCAAGAGCACTGGGCTGTTGCTCTTGAGCTGAAAAGGAACAGTCGTACTTGCAGGCAGAAGGCAAAGAACACAGAAGACATGTATACTTTAAAGATGCATTGAGGACAAAGCTTTTTGTTTATAGGTGGATGTTCATGTGCAGATAGCTTTTGCTTAACTAGAAATCCTGCATGTAGTTCTAGCCTATTTTTTTTCATCACCACAATTAAAAGTTGTTTGGTTTTTTTTTGCCAGATTCTTGCAGTAACTCTTAATATTGTTTTCACTCTTGAGTTCTTAAAGCACACAGTCTACTGAGCATGCTGGTTTTGTTTTATTAAAAAAGTCTGAAGTCCTGAGCAAGATATGTAAATGCTCTGTCATGGGAGGTTAACCATCAGTCCTTTTATTACTGTTACAGTAGTCAGATTCCACCAGTTGGCAAGTGTTTTGAGATGACTTACGCAAATAAGATGCAGGTTTGTTTGCTAGGAATAAGCTGGTAGTTTGGTGGCAGCAACTGTGTATATAACGCTGCTCCATTGCTAAATGGAAGTCTAATACAAGTCATTAGTTCTATTTAGCAGAGTTCATAAGAGGCCTTTTTAGTTCAAATACAGTATAAGAAGAGAATTTTAAAATACCAGCTCCCTAGATCAAACCGGACTGTGGGAGGATAAAGTAACAGCAAAATGGGAACGTAATATCAATACTTTATTCGCCTAAATATCCTTGTTACGTGATAAGCCCTCTAGGGGAAACTTCTGATATCACAGTTTCTTTGTAAATACATCCAATTATTATTTTGCAGCTTTTCAGTAGGTATGATAGTCCTTCAGGTTCTTTGTTGTGGGATCTTCTGCTTTTCCACCACGTTCTAGTTAGTAAAGAAGGAATCTTTCAGATGGTGTAAAATCACTGTCACATTCTCTGTAGTTGAGGGAGAAATCTGTGACTAATTTGATGTCTTCAGTAAAATAAAAGATGTAGAATATATTGTCAAAGGTTGTCCTGTTGCTGCCAGAAGGAGAACATAGAAAGAATATTCCCAATTTTTTGTAAAATGGAAGGTTTTTTGCATACTTTTTACTCTTTAAATAAAGACACTTATACTCTGCTAATTAATTATGTATTTCTTTTGTGTTTTGCATTTTTTTGGTAATTTTACATGAAACAATTATTTTCTATTTTTACTCTGATAAAATATTTGTGCATAAAATGTCAATATGGTAAAATAAAAATGTTATACAGCTAATTCCTGTTGACTTCTTAATTTTTCAGAAAGCCATTTGTAATACCATTCAGGTGCAACCAGTTAAAAGATGAATATATGTGCTTTATTCTCATTACTGTTAAGATCACAAGCTCGTTAGAGGAAGAAGGCAGGCTGATCTTCTGAACAGAAGATGGATCTTCTTTGATTCGGTACTTGGCTATGTGCTTCTACTTTTAAACTGGAACTCAGAGTCCTCATTACTGTAACAGCTTTCTTTAAGGTCTTAATTGTAAATCTCAAAACGGTGCTTTGATAAAAATAATGTTGGGAACTGTAGCAGGACAAAATGGAGCCTTGTAAAGGAGTTAGGTGTTTGCTTTTAGCCGTGTTTAAGTTGGAAGGGTTCATGTTGAGCTGCAGACTTTGGACTGTGTCATTCTTGCAAATAGCCCTACTTACCTCATGTGGCCCGCTAACTCAATTGTTAGTACTGTCCTTATGTAAAAAAGATAAAATTCTGATTATACTGTTACTACCTTATTTCTAAATGGTGTTTCAATAAAAATATTCTCGTGGTACCTCTGAACTACTCCATCTGGACTGCCAAATTTAAGATTGAAATATTTTGTCATCTTCAAACCTACCAGAACACTTGATTTCAAAATGTTTGTGTTTAGCTTGGCAACAACGTGTAACGAACTTAAAATTATTTTTTAGAACATTTCAGTAATTTTTTGGCCACCTTTTAAAGTGTTCAGTATCTTATTAATTGAGGACCTTCTATTTGTGTTTATAGTTACTGATATCTTTATGTTAGTGTTGGTTTGGGGATTCCTGTTCACAGACTTAAATTTTTATTGGTACGATACAGGGAATACTTGCAATTATCAATCTTGAGCAAAATAAGCTGACATAGGATACCGTTGCCTGATAATCAAAGAAGCATGATACAAGGACTGCTCACAGGTTTGTGGGAAATGTTTTTGCTGACTAGACGGGATGGAGTGGGGTGTGTGTGTGTGTGTTTAAGGTTGTACATATTCTTAAAGGTTGTGCTTTTTAATATAGCTATAGCAGGACTTCTACAATGTGTTTGGTTTGGTGCTGTATAATATTTTTTTCCTTTGGAAAAGTAATTTTTGATATAGATGATGCTAAACAGAAGATTACTTAATAATTAAAGGAAGGAACGATTGACCGGTTTTGTGAATTGTAATGCAGAATGCGGAACATCAGACATATTATGGCTCAATTACATTTTGCATCATTTCAGGATTGGAGCCCGCAGCACGTAGTCAGCAAACTGAAGTTTTATCGCCTTGTTATTTCTGAGTATTGACATCTCAGCCATTAATAATTTGAAAGTAAGGTTAAAAAATGCTGAGGAGAAGGAACAAATACTGAGTGTCTGCTTAAATTAATTTTGGTTTCCAGAAGACCCGTTCCACAAGTAAAGAACAATTTTAAGTGGTGCTAATGGCAGTGGTATCAGAAGATGCATATGTAGCCCATGAAATGGATCTTACTTACCTGGAAAAGCAGAGGATTCTGTGGTTGGTTGTGGTCTGTCACATACCACATCCAAGTAAGTTCTTTTTGTAGGTGGTGTCACTGTAACTGGCTATGATGGGAAAGAAAGAATCCGAAGGTACTTAGTTATTGATCATAGTTTTAAGCAACTTACTTATGTAGTTACTTAATAAAAATGAAATCTGTTTAAAAGAAGAGATAACTCCTATTGCAAACAGCTGGAATACTCATGTGAAATAGTGATCTCATCACCAGAAACAGCTAAAACTACCTACAGTGCATTTGTTTTTAATTGGCCAACAGTTCCTGACTTATGAAACAACTGGACGCTAGACAGTAATAAAAATTCAGTTTGTAGTCTTTTTCAGGTTGCTGGAGTTGAAATGGTTGTTCAGAAACAGCAGGAAAAATGGTTGGTTAGTTTAGCACAGATTTGTTGAGTGTGAAAACTTGCGGAAGTGTTTAATTTGGTTATTGAATTGCTTCAAGTATTTGCTGCTAATGATCTAAATGAGCTGGGAGTCTTCAGTAGCAAAAAGACTCATTGTTCATAATAGATATCTTTAGGACAGCTTTTTTTTTTTTTTTTCTTCCTCTTACCTTTGCAACCTGCCTTGTAACCTAAATGGAAGAAATTAGGATTTAGGAGCCGTATTTCTAGTCCTGTGTGGGCTGCCTATCAGAATTCACTAGTCAAAGTAGGTTACCCCCATTTCAGTAGACAAAAAGCAAATTATATAAATTATATATATTACAAGAATATGTAATATTTATCAATTATAATGAAGCAAGCATGGATGGCTCTAAAGAAACATTTCATAGAAATTACAAGATCTGTTGTTTATTTGAAATTCTTCACAGTTAGGGAAAGATATTTTGGGATGAAAAAATGTTTCCCCCTCATCCCAGTGAGCTTAGGTTTTTGAATATTCTCATTTTCAAGGGCTACAGGAACTGCTTCATAGGAACTGGGTTTGTAAAAAGGTTCTGCTGCAGAAGACAATGAGAAAGCAGTATGTTTAAAAAATATTTTAACAGTGAAATCTGCAAACTGCATAGGAAAAATTAGTCTGGAAGGGTGAGAATGCAAGAGATGAGATTTAATGACATTAGGGGGAAAGACTGCAGGCTGCAGTTCTTTAAACTTCAGGGTTAGGATGGAAAAGGTATTAATTACTGGGGTTTTCCCCATGAAAGCAATGTTCTATTCCAGAAGCTCAAAGCTGTGTTATTTCCAGAATGAAGCATGCTGGCTGGCACCCGAGGCGTGCCAGCGTATCGGGCTTCACAGGAATGGCCCCGTGCAGGAATCCGTAACACCCACCTCCGGGCTTTGGCTTCCCCACTGAGACCAGCGAAGGGAGGGCAGAGACAGTCGGTGAAGTGCAAAACTTGCCATGTACCTTGAGTGTCTCCCGACTTGCCCGCTAAAAAAAGCTGAGGGAGGCAAAACTGACGGGGAAGCAGTTTGGCGAACAACCATAAGTTAATGAAATGACATGAACTGTACCTGCGAGGAGGTACAAGCTGTAACAGGAGCTTGAACTTGTCCTTGGGAATAATTCACCAGGCCTAAAGTGAGCTCTGTAAGAATGAGGGGAGAAAAAATTCAGCTGGGGAACACTTCTAGAGTAGAGGGGGTTTTGTGGAGAAGAGGTGTGTCTGTCTTTCCTGCTCTACCAACTTTCCAACCCACGGGCCAGTTACAGCTGAAGGGTTACAAACAATCAACGTTTGCAACCCTTGAGAAACTGAAGAGCTGAGTAAGTGCGATTGTGCTCGAATTAATGTGCCCAGGTAGGAAAATAAAGTGTAATTCAGCCTGTTTACAATCAACAATATGCTTTTGTAGACTGGCCGCTGGCTGACTTTTGCTGAGCAGGAGAAGCAGTTAAAAAACAGGAGAGAGCTTTTCCCCAGAGCAGAAGGCAGGCCTGGACCAGGCTGGCAGGTGCAGAGGACAGACGGCCTTTGCCTGGATGCTCTGCCAGGGTCATCAAAGGGGCTTTGCACAGGACTGGCATAAAACATAATATTGGCCTGTGTAAGTGCTGTGCAAGTTTCTAATTATATAAATATACATACATATGGGGGTGGGTCGGAGTGTCCCCCTAGCTTTGCTTGGTCGGATAGTATTGCAGCCTTTGGACTTCACCATGGCAAACAGATAAGTGGTTTTATGTTTTTCAGACAGACTTGGCTGAAAAGAATGAACTGAGGGAAGAAATGAAAACCTCCTCAGAGGTGCAAAGGTGCTCAGAAACATCAGCTGTGAGGCTGGGCATGTTATTTAATAGACTGAATATAAATGCAGGTAGACATTGATGACGGCCGAAGGTGCAGGTAAGCCAGAGGTGAGGGAAACAGACCCATGACTAAAAAATAAAAATGTAGGGAAGCAAAGAAACTCCTGACTCAGCTGAAGTAGCTGCGAGAAAAACACCATGAATGCCATAGCTGTTGCTTGCTGGCACTGTATGCCAAGGGATTGTCTCCTGTTGGCTCTGTAGCTCAGAGAGCTTCTGTTACTAAAGCAAATGCTGTTAAGGTAGTTCTTGATTATATCTTCACTAGCTGCTGACCAAAGCAGCCAACATTGATTATCCCCTTGGGCCAGGAAGAGTAAACAGATAAAGGCAGGTTTTAATTTTCAGCAGCATACATGTAGAAACACTTTTTCTCTCATTATTGAGTTTCAGTCAAGGGGTTTGAAAAAATTGCTCTAATTAAACTTTGGGCATCCTGTGCAGACTTACTTTCAATATCAGCTAACAGATACATCCAGTGAGCTGTGATCCTGGGGAGCAGACAGCTTCCAACAGATTCTTATATGACAGCATTATTCAATGAACCATATTAAATGACCGATTTAAAGACTTTGATCCTGAAGCCTCTACATGATGGAGGAATCCTGCATTTCACTTTTTTTAAACTGTATTTGGACTTGTGATCACAGAAGGGCTCTTGCTAGAGAGAAGCACGCTGTAATGCTCTACACTTTTCCTGCAGTCTTCCATTGTTTGAGCTACCAATCACAAATTTTTTTCAACCAGCAGCAAAACTGAAGTTTGGCCAGAGTCTGCTGCAGAGAAACTCGCAAACTTCCAGCCAACTCAATCTGACTTTCATAAATAATTTGGAAATTACTGAAGCTATTTATTCTGGTAAGCACTTTGCTCCTTCCCTTTCCTTATATCATCTTGGAAACTTTTCAATGAAATGGAATAACTAAAGGTAAAATTATCCCTTTCTCCTGACAGTGGTCCCAGGGAGTGTGCCAGCTCAGCACCTGTCTCTTCAGCAAAGGGCACTGGTGCCAAAAGAAGTCCAGGAGTGATGCTCTCCTGGGAAGCTCAGCTTTCTCCCCTCTCCCAAAAGACATGCTGTGTGCAGACGGGTTTTCATGGGATATTTCCATTGTTTCTTACATTATCTTGTGTCTAGGAAGTGTTTTTTTCCTGTGATCTTCAGGGCGATTAGTTTTTTATATGAAAAAAGGGCAATTTCCCTTTGCAAGGCTTACCTTAGACAGTAAAAAATGCCTGTCACTTGCTGGAACTACAAAACTTTAGTTACTAAAACAAAACCCTAATCAGAAGCTCTGCTGTCAAGGTTGTGGTGGTTCTGCAGATCAATAATAGATTTGAGAGTAACGATCATCACTGGTATTACTGAGTAAGAGCTCATACAGCTTCTTTTCCCAAGAGATGAGCTCAGCTGCACCTATAGAGATTTTTGGCTGAAAAAATTCCATAACCATTAGTTTCCTGCCCCAATAAGAAGACGTCTTTTCCAGTGCTGATCCGAGTCTCCAAAGATTTCTTTACCTATCTTCCTCTTTGAGAAGGGTTTCTCCAACCTCACCTATCACATAATCAGAAATAAAGTATGATGCTTTCTTGCCAAAGAAAAAGTCTTGATATATTTCCTGCTCATCTGTGTATGCTAGAATTGTCCAAGGTACTTTACAGCAATTGTTTGTATCTTTGAGAAGAAAATGTAGTCCTGATTTATGGCCAGGTCATATGAAACACATTAGGCTCTTGCATAGTAACGTGTATTCCAGCCAGAAGTAGAACTTATTACAAAAATGTGTTGAATCACGTATTGTTGCAACTGCCTTGCCTTTTAATGAGAAGCCTATAGTCTTAATACAACGCTAAAATAAAATTGCTAACACCAGAAGGACCAAAAACCTATCAAGCAGCCAGCCCTTCAGCGTGAAAATTGCTGCCTCCAGCCCCCCAAGAGCTGATGCTGAAGCTTCATATTTGTATGACTGAAAGGGAAAACCCCGCTGTGCTCCACTCTGTCCCTCAATGAGGCTGGCTGCACTGTTGTGCTCTGGTTCCCTCTTGCTCCTTCCATGTACGAAGAATTTACTGTTAAAATGAATAATTAATTCACAACTTCATTTGCTATTAATTTGGGTAACGCTCTTGAAGAGGGAGGTCATTGGTTACTTTCAGTTTATGGAAAGTTACAATTTGCCTGGGATTTTTGGATTTCAGAAGAACTGAGGTGTACTGTGCATCACTGGGGGAACTTGCTCTTGGGTGGAAAGAAATTCCTTTAAAATAAAGTTCTGTTCCAGTACCAGCTTTCCCCAGCTGATGTCACTCTGACAATGAACTCGGAAGCACACCAGCTAGAAAAGCTGCACTCCATAAAATCTACTGGTGCTCCCGAGCAGGGAGGATACTCGTCCTTGGGGTGCAGGAAGGAGATGTACTGTCACACGTGGACACCGGTGCTCAGCTGAGCCCCACGGTGTTGCTTGGCTGCTGCGGCATGGCCAGCAGAAATGGCGTGGGGCATTTCCAAGGTGATGGGACCACTGACCGTGGCCACCTGCTGCCCTCGAGATTCTGCCCATGCTGGCCCTCTGGCTCATGGTGCCACACGGCAGAGGCCCCTGCAGCAGCCCGGCCACCGCCGCTGCAGGCTGGGGCTGGGTGGAGGACATGGCCAGCAGCCTGGTACCCCACATCCTTCCTGCGAGAAATAGCATGGACAGCGTGTGATTGCTGTGGGTCTTTGGCAACTCGGTTGGAGAAGTTTCTTGTTGTCCAGATCTCAGTGATGTCATCAGGCATCTGTATCCCAAGTACGTTATTGCCAGCCAAGAAACACATGAATAATTGTGTCGAGGGTGTGGGCAAGATTAAATCCAGAGAAGAGGTAACGATGAATGTACTCCAAGGCTTTGCATGTAACTTGGCAATATTTCACATCAAAACAAAGTCCAGAAAAATCTAAGATAACGTGCAGATCTACAAAGGAGCATAAAAAAAACCTGGAAAGCAAGTGAAAAAGGTTTATAACATGAAAAACAAGGAAGAAATTAAAAATGGGCAGACTTAACATGTGAGGTAAGCAACAGAAGATTGCTAAGCAATGGCAACTAGCAGGATGTTAAAAAAGGGGGAAAAAAACCCTTCATCTTCTGTAACTTGTCAAAACTCCCTCTTATGTTACGAAGGTAGGCCATGTCACATGGCAAAGTTCTCTGTTGGAGACAGACTCCCCTGTGAGAAAGATGTTTGTGTTGGTTAATTACTTAACTGGGTGCCTACAAAGTGTCAAGGAGGTGGGGACCACAGTGACAAAGCACTCTCAGGGGCCCTGGTCTGAATTTGCAGGGAGTCTGTCACAATGGCACTGAGAAGTACGAGCCACTCACTTACTTTTACTGGATTTTTTTTTTTTTTTATTGCTGCTTCACACCTTTTTGTCACCAAGTCCAGCAGAGAGCTTTCCATTTGCTGCTGCTGCACCTCAGCCCTTCTGAAGCTGCCTGGTTGGGTTGCACCTCCTCGGGTGGATGCACATCCCTCCTCCCCACCACCTGCAGCTGCTGGCTGTGGGCACAGAGCCTTTGCCTTCCTCACTGCAGGCAAGACGTCTTCGGGGGCAGCAGGTAGTGAATGCAATGAATCAGCTGAAAATGGTCATTTTCAACCCAGGGTTTATCCAAGTATGTGAAAATTACTCCCATCCTTTCTAAACAAGCACTTTGTTTGTCCGCTATGACACATGCTGGAGATGGTTTGTCATGGTTTCTGGGCTTTGAGCTGAATTAGAGTGAAGATGGTTGGCTGAAAACTAAAATCCCAACACTTCTCTCTTCCCTAGGGGACAAGCATCAGGGAGTAACATTCATACCAGCAAAACTGCTGCAGACAGGAGTGCTGTCCCTCTCTTCACATGTGATACGGTGGTGCATCAACAACACTCCTCTTGATATTGATTTGTTCTCTTGACATTTTCAGTGATGTGCTTGAAGCACTTCAACTGAAGTAATGCAAGCGGGGAAAAAAAAAGCAAGCTGTGAAGCTATAGTCTGTGTAACTCCCGTGTTACAAAACTCTGCTCCAATGCCTTTGCTGGAGAGGCACTCAGATTTCCCCGTGACAGTGGGTGTTCCTGCACCTTTCCCTCTGCTAACCTTGCGTTGCTCTCCCAGTGTTTTGCTGGTAAAATCCTGAGTGTATGTGCCAGAAAAGATGGATGATGGGTATATGTTCTCTTAAGTGCATATCCAAATTATAGGGAGATTAATAGAAGATTACAGTATCAATAATTTGAATGAAAAAATTAGAACATCATCTTTAAAATTCCTACTCACCTGTGCATAATTCCAGCTTCCTAATGAGCTCTTTCTAAAGATTTATGATCTTTTTACCTCTGGCTTAAAAAGCAGGGCCTTTTTTATTAAAGAAATAATTTTCATTATGCTATCACACAACTTGATGTTTTAGCGCTGAGGAATGGGAAGCTGTGGGAGAAGCCAGGAGACTACTCTGGGGCTGCAGCTCACACAGCAGAAGAGATGCCCTGGCCTGGCCGGCCAGCAGCTCCGCTGCCTGTGCCTCTTCCCGAGGGAGGTGAGGCCCTTGCAAAGTGCACGGGCACAGCCCTTCAAGCTCCAGCGGCTTTTTTGGGAGGGGAGTGCTGGGAAGGAGCCACTGCCAACCCCTGCTCTGCCTTTCGGCAAGCACCTGGCCTGCCCACAGCCAGGGAGCTGAGCAGAATCACAGGCATCTCTCATGCCTTGTTTCTCCCCATCATTAGGTCACAGACCAGACAGATGATGGAGGGGAGCGCTGGTTCAAATGGGTAACCTTTTGGGTGGCCGTCACTGTCACCACCTGGATTTTGTGCTTGCTGGGTTAGCTAAATGATGCGTCCTGGCTACAGCCTGTGGGCTGCATGCTCGTGAGGTGACAGAATCCAACTGGAGTCCCAGCTGGAAAGCAGTGCCGGAGGCTGATCAGAACTAGCAACAGCGCATGGCAGAGGCTTTGTGAAGTATAGTTTTGTTAAAAATGCTGTGCTTCACAGGAAGGTAAGCCACAACAATGAACTCATCCAGGTTAAAAATGACAAGTTTTGTTGTTTGGGCAGGTATAGTAAAAAAAAAATATGAATGTGTATGTATGAAAACATATCTAGTAATTATATGTGACATAATATATCATTATATATACCTAATATTTGCATAGAAAAGATAAATCATTTAAAATAACCCTCACAGTATGTTTGTCAGGGTTATTTTTGCAGCTGAATCAGTTCTGTGATCCTGTCAACGATGTGTACGTATGAGCTGTTGTATGGACTCAGTGGAGAAGATTGCATGGGGGTAGAAACATACACCTGCATGTCACAAGGGCCAGGCACTGCTCAGCTTGGGTTTGCCACTGGCAGCAACACCCTTGGGACCAGTGCCCAAGAGGCGTTCTCAGCTCTTAGCCCTGATCCCTAAACTTTTTCTTGTCAGTTTCCTGGAAGTGCAATTTGTAAAGGGAAATGAAGGATCAGCCAACACCATTATGTGTCATTAGCATGCACAATATACAACTGCCCACATCTCCCAAACGTCATCAGCTACTAAAATTACACTTGGACTCCAATAACTGGCCTAGTGATGTTGCTAGACAATTGGAGGGGATCCTTCTCACCTCTAGTTTCATGAGAAGTGGTAGGCGGCTCGTCTCAACGTGTTGGCACTGAGCTGTCTTAGAGGGTGCCATGCTGTTGCATGTGCAGCAATTGGAAGGAAAGACCATCCTTCTCCATCAGATACTTTTTTCTTTTCCCCATTTAAAACCCAGGCTAATTTTTGTTGTTACGAAATGTTACTGGGATGATGCCAGAACATATAATTCAGTAGCCAGTGGCAGCACTTCTTGCATTCAGAATCAGAGCAGGAGGCTGTGTTTGTGGATACCTAAAGAGAACTTAAAATGGAATAGCTGTTTGCAGAGATTGATTCACTGAAGTGCCTCAGTAAGCAGTAATTTAGAGACGCAGGAGTCTCACATTTTGTAACCATTATGGTTTAACAAGATAGAAGGTCCCCCCCTTCCTTCAACCACCATATTAGTCTTTACTCTGTTAAAAGTATGATATTTTTCATTTTCAGAGGCTTCCTACTGGTGTCTGCAATCACACCGAACCCCAAGACACCACATCATGGATTTTCAAGAATCCTCTCTCTCGAGACAAGCAAGGTCAGCAAACCCAAACAGATGACTCTGCGTGTTACTTACATCGCTGCTTTCGGTTCGGCTCATGTCAGCAGCCTGCGCCAGGCTCCAACGCCAAGCAACACCGACAGACTGAGGCCATGCGTGAAGGCAGCATGGTGCAGAAAAACTGATACTCACAGCATCTGTAGGTTCAAGCTGCTTGTGTCAAGGTGAAGCTTTTTCCCCTTCAACGCTGACTGGGTAGAGGCAGCCTATAAGGCAGCAGCAAAGTAGCGTGAAATGCTGGCTTCTTCCTCACATGGAGCTAATAGAGCCTTGTGATACCTTTTGGGTTCAGGTTTTTTTTGCATGTGGTAACATGCAGATATAAATCACTACCCTACTCAACCCTAAAACAGGGGGCTATATGCGGTCAAGGTTATGCTGTTATACAAGTCTGTTATTTCTGACAAGTCTGATGCATGGGTGGAAGTCAGCAAGCCCCCCAAAGTCTTTCTGAGCCTTCCAAGACCATCATCTGCACATGCTAAAAAGGGTAATCTGAATATTTTGTCTGAGCAACCTGCTGCTGTATGCCTGAGTAGGGGTTACTCAGCAAAATCTTTGCTGCTGACACCTCTTAAAGGACATTGGGATAGCCTGATCCCTTCATCGTTTGTCATGAGAGTAAAAAGAAGAGCTAAAGGAATAATGAAATATTTTCCTACGCACACGAGCTGTCCATGTAATAATACCTATTATGCTGCGATACCTGCTTTGAAATTAGTTTATATTATTGAAAAGGAAGATACGAATTATTTAGATGTAAAGGTTTGTAACCACGATAAACTGAGCATTGACTAAATAATGCCAAAAAGGCTGTGTAAATCATGCAAAAGCGGGATGATAAATACCGGTTGCCAGAGAGATTACTCCTAAAAGCATTTCCACCAACTGAAAGAAGAGAGGCAGCAGCCTGGAAATGTGTGGCTGGGGACCATTTCCGCAGGCTGCAAACAGAGTAGGTTTTCAGGCAGTGCCAAGACAGATAGATGAAGCGACCCTCGGCCTAAGGAGGGACCCTGCGTCTGGGCAACACGGATGCCCTTGGGCTGCTTTCATAACTGGGAGCTCTGTGAAAACTCTGTCCTGCCATAAGGAACTGTTCACACATATCTCCCAGCTTCACTGGAAGGCACGTGGGCATATGGAAGATGTCAGGAGTGCTATTTCATATCTATCTTTCATTGCGAGCATCGAGGAAAGAAAATCAGTAGCTTTGTAAATAAAGGGATGCAGTCAGGAATGCCTTGACCAAAGCAGTTTATGGATGGTGTATCTTGTGCTGGCTATTTCTTTTCTCCCGTTTCCTCACCCTGACGTGAAACCTGGCAGCTACACAGGTGACCCTGACAGTGCACCAACAAGCCTTGGCTTGAACTCTGAATTACCATTTAAACCCCTGCTGGCCTTATGTATGGGATTTGACTGAAGGTATTAGTGAGTTGTTAGTGAAAACAGCAGTTTCCAGTGGGCGTTTGATTAATAAAACTGCAATACAGGTTGTTAAAATTGCTGGGTTTTGACCAGGAAAAACCCACACAAAATCAGAAAATCAGGGCTGCACTGAGACAGGTCAAGGACTGCTGTGTGCTGCTAGACCCTACAAAAGGGAATTAATGTCTGACACTAATACATCCACTTGTCTCCCTGTGTTCATGACCTCCAAAGTCCCCTGCTGTTATTAAGATACAGTGCAATTTTTTCTTAAGTGCGTGTTTTAAATTCAAGTGGGTATTATGGGCTTCCTGTGAAATGGATGGATTCCGCATGCACACTTGTCTGTGGAAACATCTGAAGTGTAAAAGGGTCTGTTAAATAAACCTCATTATACATCTGTCTGGTTGAATTTATTCAGGCCTTTAGAGTGCAAGAGACATCCTATGCCTCATTTTTCTGAGTTAGAGGATAAAAGGACATGACCAAAAAGGAAAGAAGAAACTTTTCCATGTCAGCATCAATGCTAGTGGAGCTCTCTGTCAGATTTAGGTTTTTGATTTAGGTTTTTGCTAACAGAAATTTTATTCTCTGAAGAAAATACATGGGTTTGGGCATGTCTGTCTTTCCCACTGACATCTCTGTGGGTCAGACTTCTTTGTTTTGTTTTCTAAACATGGACATATTTTGCCTGAAAAACCTGCATCTAGACTTCCAATGGAGAAAAAGAGTTCTACCTATGTGAGTCATTGCTGGAGAGGGGAAGCTATCTCGGGCCCACCTCTCCTGCCCCTCAACCCACTCTGCAGCAGCAAGGGTGGGAAGGACATTGCTGATGCAAAACGCAGAGGTAGCTCAAAGCTCTCACAGCATGGGCAACAGTGAATTTTGATGTCCAGAGGCTGAAAGCAAAATCCTAGTCCTTGCAGTAGCACTGTTCAGTGGTAGCTCACAGCTGTGCCCATGCCAAATATTGTGCGTGCTGGGTTTGTCTGGGGGATTTTCTAAGTGCATTTGGTCTAAGCAGCAAGAGCAGACAATACAAAGAGAAGGGAAAGCTGATCATGGGACCAGAGTCCAGCAGGACGCAGTGGAGGTTTGCCCCACATCTGAGCAGGTTGGGATGTATTTGAAACATTTATGTAAAATAGCCAGAAGGAAGTCCTGGGGTCCAGGGTCTGGGGTGTAGGATCTCCTTCTCCAGTCGAGCTCAGACAAGGTCACTTTCTTCCCCCTGGTGTTACACTTGGCTGAAAGAATACTTTTTTTTCTCCAGAGGATGACAATACCTGATACTGCATCACCAGCTTATTAGAAGTGACGGATGGATTACCAGAGAGGTATTTTCTGAAGCTTATTCTTTGAAGGGATTTATTTTCTTTCCAGTCTGCATAAATATATTGCTTTGGATGCAAAGCCAAAACCAGTGGGCCTGAATTTTATGTCATCGCATTCTGCCAGAGCAAGAAAAGTCTATTTTTTTTTAGCTTGTTGCTTTAATGTCATATGTTCATGGAAAGAAGATTGGAAACAGTACTCACATAGGCTGAAAAAACAGCGTTTCTGCCTCCCTCAGGCCTTCGCTCAGTCTGCTTAGCATTATTTCCAGCTGTGTTATTGCTTTTGCCACCTCTCCAGGGTACTCTGAGATATAGGTAAATAGTATGCATCACTCAGTGTCAGGGGTAGCAGTCAAGCAGTACCTCAGGCTCGACCCCGAGCCCCTGTAAGCAGTCTCTGCAGCCACACACCCTCCTCTGTCCACCCCTTCAGTTGTCACAGGGGCTGGCTGTTTCTCAAATGATAAAATTCCACTAAAACCAAATTTTGCTGTGAGCGCCTCACTAACACCGCTTCCCCACACAGGACAACCCATGAGGCTCAGCAGCCTATTTTGTGCCAAGGTGAACCTCTCTGTTAAGCGCCAGGGGACAACCTACAGCCGTTCAACCTGAGCATTGCTGTGCTTGTGTTTTCACTGTACCTGAAAGCTCATTCGTACTGTGTGTCCATCCCGCTGCTCTCTGATGGCTCTCCGGTGAGGGATGCTCTGCAGGGTACAAACATACACGTTGGTTTACCTCCTGAAAAGCAGGCAGAGAGGGGTAAATCTGATATCGTTGAAACTACCTGCTTCAATAAATCTTGTGATATGATTTGACTCTGGAGATTGTCAGCTGAGACTGGAGAGCTCTGGGATCAGTGTGAGAAATGTGGGTGTAGGAGAGCTGTCTCCCAGGGACAGGGTGGCAGGGATGGCTGATGGGGATGGCCGATGGGCAGAGGGGCTGCACCAGGGCAGGGAGGTTGGTGGTCATCCCAAAACCTTGGTTTGGTCTAAGCCTTTAAATGTTTTTTCTGCCCCAGGAGACACTGTCAGGACAAAGGAGAGTATTATACAGTGAAACATCCCAGAAGATTGGGAATAAATTGGGAAGTGCAATGTAAAACAAGGAAAGCACTGCCCGTGCCACCGCCCGAGTGCCGTTTTCCCAGGGAGCCCAGGGTGCATCCTTCGGGTGGGGTGGGTGCTGTGCTCCACAGGCACAAGCAAGGATCCCCTGCAGCCATGGAGGTCCCCGTGCCAGAGCAGGTAGGTGTTTCCTGAGGGACTGCAGCCTATGGAGAGCCCGTGCTGGAGCAGGGGAAGAGTGTGCAGAGGCAGGAGTGGCAGAGGACTGACCACAACTCTCCATTCCCTATCCCAGTGCAACACTTGTGGTGGGGAGCAGGGAGAGGCAGAGAAGTCGCGGCGAAGGGAGTGAAGTTGAGCCTGGAAAGAAAGGGGAGTAACAGGAGGGTGCTTTAACGTTTGCCTTTGTTTCTCACCATCCAACTGCATTTTAATTCACAGTAAATTAAATTAATGCTTGCCTATGACAGTAACTGGTAAGTGATCCACCTGTCTTTGTATTGTCCCATGAGCTTTTTCATCTCATTTTCTCCTCCTGGCCTGTTGAAGAGGGGGAGTGAGAGGGCAGCTGGGTGGGCAGCTGGTAGCCAGCCAAGGTCATCCCACTACATTCCCCTCCCCTTTGGGTTTTTTTTGATGGAGCTATCAGTTCTCTGGAGAGTTAACAAATTTGACAGCCTTTAGGGGACAGGAGGGTCACTGCTCCTTTTCACTCAGCCCATAAATTGCTACTCCCTGCCTGAGAGGGCACACAGCTTCTGGCTGTAACAGCTGCTGGTGGCAGTCGCTCCTTTGTGTCTCTATTTTTTTGTATGCAATCCCTGGAAGTATGCTGTCTCTCCTAAGCAGTTTAGTGAAAACTCCACTTTCGGGTGCTCCCTGCTTGCCTAACAGATTTATTAGCCCTCTGCAGGTCTGTCCTCACACTGTCTCCTAGTGAGTCATCTTGATGCTGGGATCAGTGAAAGCTATCATCCATTGCAGCCCACACGTTTTCCTTGGCCTGCTGCCTGCCTGTAGTCAGAGAAACCTGCTACCCCTGGGGCAACAGCCTGAGCTTATTGCTACTCAATTCCTTTTCTTAAAAACTTAACCAAAGCCATTTTAAGGGATCTATTTTCTTGAGGGTACTGCGCTATCCCTGATACAGATGAATCAGGATGACAGGTTGCTTTGGGTTTGCGTGGCAAGGTTTTGGTAGCCAGGGGGACTACAGGGGTGGCTTCTGTGAGAAGATGCCAGAGGCTTCCCCCATGTCTGATAGAGGCAATGCCAGCCGGCTCCAAGACAGGCTGGCCAAGGCTGAGCCAGTCAGCAACGGTGGTAGTGCCTGTGGGATAGTGTATTTGAGAATGCGGGGGTTGGGGGGAACAGAAACCCTGTGTAACAACAGCAGTGAAGAGTGAGACTGTGTGAGAGCAACAGCTCTGCAGACACCAAGGCCAATGAAGAAGGAGGGCAGGGGGTGCTCCAGGCACCAGGGCAGAGATTCCCCTGCAGCCCAGGGTGAAAGCCCACGGTGAGGCAGGCTGTGCCCCTGCAGCCCATGGGGGTGAACAGTGGAGCAGGTGGATGTGCCCAAAGGAGGCTGGGACCACGCAGGACGCTCCTGCCAGGAGCTGTGAACCCACGGAGAGAGCAGCCCAGGTTGGAGCAGGTTTGCTGGCAGGGCTTGTGACCCCATGGGGGACCCACGCTGGAGCAGCCTGTTCCTGAAGGACTGCGCACTGTGGAAGGGACCCACGCTGGAGCAGTGTGTGAAGAACTGCAGCCTGTGGGAAGGACTCACGTTAAGGAAGTTCACGGAGGACTGTCTCCTGTGGGGATACCCCATGCTGGAGCAGGGCAAGAGTGTGAGGAGTCCTCGCTCAAGGAGGAAGGAGCAGCAGAGACAATGTGTGATGAACTGACCACAAGCCCCATTCTCCATCCCCCTGTGCTGCTGCAGGGGAGGAAGTAGAGAATTCGGGAGTGAAGCTGGGCGCAGGAAGAAGGGAGGTGTGGGGGGAAAGTGTTCTAAGATTTGATTTTTATTTCTCATTATCCTACTCTGATTTCATTGGTAATAAATGAAATTAATTTTCCCCAAATTGAGTCTGTTTTGTCCATGACGGTAACTGCTGAGTGATCTCCCTGTCCTTATCTCGACCCATGATTCTTTTGTTATATTTTCCATCCAGCTGAGGAGGGGAGAGATAGAGAGGCTTTGGTGGGCACCTGGCATCTAGCCAGGGTCAACTCACCACAGAGGTACACCCCCAGCCACCCTGCTTGCCATGGACAGTCCTGCAGAGAAGACTCGAGAGAAGGAAAACCCTTGTCTTGTGGAAAGAAAGTTCCCCTTGACATTTTTTTTGTGGGCAGAGGTTCCTGTAGACTCCCTGTAAGGACGGCTCAGATGGTGTGATGCTACCTGAGCATTGCTAGTGCACCCATGTATCTAGTCTGCCAGCTGCAACAGAGACAGTAGTGTCCACCTGACCCCAGATCTCCCCTTACCACATGGCATGTGAAGTCTAATCTACTGTGCCGGTGCTTTCTATTAAGGGCAGCCCAGGGACTGCCCTCCAAACTGAGCAGCCTACCTTTTCTATTCCAAGCCAGCTGTCACAGCCTTGGGCGCAGCAAAGCTGTGACCACCAGAGCCCATGAGAGCCTGCGGACCCCAGCTGTCTGGGGCTGTGAGTTGGGGTGAGCCGTGCCCAGAGGCTGGCTTTAAGGCAGTCATGGGGCAGCCCAAGGCAGAGCCTGCAAGGCTACAGACTGCTCGGGAGGATCTTCTTTCAAAAAAGCGTAGGAGCTGCCATGATGTTTTTAACCGGTCATAGCAAACCACGACCCTTGCACGAGCAGTAATCGCAGAGCTGCACCTCTCCACACAGGGCACGATGCTCTGTCATCCGCCTCCTCCCTGTCCCAGATGTGGAGAGTTTTTATAACACTGACTATCAACTGCTGATAAACCAATTCATAGGGAGTATTATGAAAGGTGCTGACAGAAGAGGTATGCACAGATGTTGCCTGCCTCTCCTAGACTGTCGCAGCGTGGGCTCTGGCTCCCTGTGAGATGGAGCTGCAACCGCACACACAGCCACCTACCCGCTGGGGAAGCTCGCACCTCCACGGGCTGGACAAAAGGGGCGGTGGGATCCCGGTCTGAAGTAGAGAGGCTGTAACAGCACCAGCGCTTGGTGAATTCCCTCTTGTGTATCCTCACAGCACAGCCTGTTCCTGCCAAGACAAGCAGAGGCACTGACACTCCCTGGAGACAGGGTGTAAGGCTAAGTTAGCTTTTTTCGTTCCTTTCCTTCCATTTTTTTTTGCGCACTTTTAATAACTTCATTCCAGCATTACACAGGTGATAGCTTTCATTTTCTTTCCCGGGGTTTCATTTCAGCATCGTAAAAGCCACGAAAGACAAAGAAGTTAAACCCCAGGGGAAGCCAGGGTCTCCCTGTAACTGGGGGAGAAGCGAGTGCTGGCTGCGTGGCCACAGTGCTCAGCGTGGAGGGAGGTGAGGAGAAAGCGCAGGGCAAAGGAAAGGGAGAAGAGCCCAGCTTAGCCCCTGCCGCTGCCTTCTCAGGAAAGCTCACAGGAAACGTATGGTGTTAAGTTATAGGATTTGGTTACATGATTTTGAAGTGAGTTTCTCAGTAATGAATAGTATTTTTTTTTATGCTTATTTTCAGAAAGAGAGAGATTTCAGCTGGTCTGACAAGCCTGTTTTGCTGCCCACCTTTGACTAGAGCAGTGGTGTGTGAGTCCACAGCTTCAGCATCCAGCTAAAGTCTTCCTGTGAAGACAAGAGAGGGAGAGAAATCTGAAAGACTAGTGAGGAATTAATGATCTGCTGGCTTCTTGAACCTGCTCCTCCTTCCCTGAGGCTTCCATCTCCCCTCAGGACCAGAAAGCCTCCCCTGGTAAGTCCGCTGGGTAAAGCCCGAAGGAGAAGATAAGTCCTGGCTGTTGCCTGGTAACTGCAGGTGTAGCATCCCACTGCCTTTAGGTAGCACCAGCAGAAAGACCTGTGGCTATCAAAAGGAACAAGTTATTTTCTTCATGTTCTTTTTGTAAAGCTGCTTTAGTCCTGTTGACCACAAATGTTATTAGAGCATGGGGGTCCTAACTGGGATTTGAATGCCACAGTACCTTAAAGATGGTGTAAAAAAAGTAACCCCACGTTCAAAGGCCCTTTAGTGTGAGATGGCACTTACTAGTAGGGAGAGAGCAAGTACACAAACACACACACACGTATGAATCAAAAGTGACAGCCACATCACATAGTTGGGTGCTCAACAGGAGGGGTGCAAGCAAAGAAACATGGTCTGTCCTGCCACATCCTGAATGGTTACTTGAAGGCAGTTTTTTTAATCTCTGATACAAACTGTAGCGTCACAAACCCCATCTGCAATGGCTGCTGTTCAGCAGCTGGTCCCCAACCTTCAGTGCTACTGAGTGGTCCAAGCAAGCTTGCACCCTCCCAGAGATCTCCACCTTGCACCCGTTCACCTGAGCGCCAGCAGAGATCAGCCCTCCTTGCCACTGTTTGGTGACCAGGTGATCCAGGCCACAGCAGCTCATCTGTCCTCCTCTTCAGCTCTGTATCACCGTCCCCAGTGATACATGTGGTGGCTGCAGCAGCAGCAGACTGAGCCAGAGTGGCATGGACCACATCTGCATAGAAGGGAAAAGCAAACCGTTTGCTCAGGGGTACCTGAGGCGCTGGACCCCTGTGGCAGCGCTAGGTATGCTCCTGTACTTCCCCCATGGCCTACACTGCTTGATTTAAATTTGATCGGTGAAGGCAACACCAACCATTGGTACCCCTAACTCTCCCTGGTTAGAGTTTTCTCCATGTCAGCACTGTGGTGTTATTCTTCTATTTCAGTACCCATTCCTGCTCCAGAATTGCCGTCATCTGAATTTTCATATTAATTTTCTAATGCACATAGAGCAGGAGAAAAGAGCAGCAAAATGACCCTGCCGGTGATCTCTGCTGTCAGTCCATCTGAAATATTATCCCCAGCGCTTCTTCAGTGCTAGCTGGCTGCAGAGACCTACCAGGGGGGATGGGCTTAAGAGTGTAAGCAGTTCCTGAGGTGGCCAGCACTGTCAAAGCTCCCAGGAGTGTAAATGCTCTTTGCCTCTCTCACCTTCCACAGTCACATGGAAGGGCTTTACTACCACTACTACACCCCCACCCCCCCAGGTTATTTGTAACATGACAAATGCCCTCCTGAATCAGATTAATGGGCTATCTCAGCTGCCCAGCATCTTAACTCTGATAGTGCCAGCAGGAGATGCTATTTAAGGTGAGCATGGGAGCCTAGCTACCAGCAGCAGTCCTTCCTCCTTGCTCTCCTCATATTCCCAGGTATGCTGCTGGGGCTGTCAGAGGGTACATCCTCACCTAGTCCCTTTGATATTTTTTTATGGACCATTCTTCGTGAATTTTTCTGGCTGATTATTGGACCTGATGATCTTGTCTGTCCCCTTGAGCTCCCAAGGCAATTAGTGCAGGCTGACTGCCTGCGGTTGTAAAGATGCACTTGCTTTTCCCCTGTGGGGTTCAGCAGATGACCTCAGGCTCTGGCTGTGCACAAGGTGGTGGGTAACAGTTCTTCATCCAGCATCATGATTTTGTAAACCTTCAGTTATACCTCCCCACCCTATGGCCTCTCCAAAAGATGCTTTCTGCGCTTTTCCCAAGCAGTTGATAAGCTCTTTATACGCTACATGATGGGGAAGGTTGTTGGCTTGTTAGTGTTAGGAAGAGATCATGCAGCTAATGTGTGGGATGTGTACGTGCCTTTTTTTCGGAGGTTAAAAATAGGATCCTGAAATGTTGAAATCTCAAGTTATGCATATAGCTTTTTTTTGTGTGTGTCTGTCTCCTTACTGAGGTTTCCATAAGTTGTCACATGTGACTGTTTCTGGTTTACTTCCATATTAATGTTGAGTAATGGTGCATTAGTCTGAAACTCTTCCTCTAATAAACTGGGCAGCAGAACGTGGATGCTTTAGATAGACTTTATTTTTCAGCTGTGTTTTGATTTGCTCAAAGGAAACAAGAACTTCTCCCTATCCCTCTTTCTGCCCACCTGTGCATAACACTGTTGAGTGCAGGGCTTGTTTGTGGCTCATTTAAGGACAGGTACCAGCAGGCAAAATAGTTTTGTAGTACAAGGCAAAATTGTTGTGGAACATCAGTTAGCTGGGATGCCTTGGGAACTGCAAGCCAATCTCAGTGGTTTCTGGTCCACTTCTGTCTCTCTCCAAAGCCACAATCAGGGTTTCCTGGGAAGGAGCAAGACCTTTCCTGGCACTTCTAGCAGTACACTGATAGGCAGCTTGAACCCTCAGTTTTTGTTTTTACTGCCTTAACATTTTAGATATTAACACCACTTTGCACCTATTCTGCAAAAGCCAATATGTTTCTTGTGGCATTTCTAACACGCAGCTGCAATTTAGTTACGACTGAGATATTTCTGAGTGAGCCTGGGATGCACTGTGCCCACAGATAGCATAGAGACTGTGCCTGCCTGGAAAAGGTTTGGATCTAGTCTCCTCTGTGTAACCCAGCCATGAGGGGGGGACACACTCAAGTCCGACTTCCTTGACTCACCCCAGAAGCTCTGTCTCCTTGCCCAAGGAGCAAGTGTGGGATGGCTGTCCTAACTCACAACCTGAAAACCCAAACCTTGCGTGCTATCATTTCTCGTCTGGTGTGATAAGCAGCATCCACACACCAGCTGTCTAATTGTTTGTAGGCATGAAGGTGAAGATGGTGTCCTACAGTCAGAATGGAAAAGAGGAAAATGTTGCAGCTTTGCACCAATAAATGTTTATTGAAGAATGAAGCTTTCTGAGGCAATCATCAAAAGCAAATGTCCTCACTGTCCAGGTATTTTGAGCAAAAGGTTTAAACTGGTGCCTGTAGGAATACCTGCTTTTTTCCACCTTCGAAGTGGACTCCTTTGTCAGTAAATTTACCTACTGCGGTTCATTTCTGGCCAGCTGGTAAATGCACAGTACATTTATCAATGATTTACAAAGCCTCTGTTTTTGCTAGCTACTGCACGCTAATTTGGTACTCTTGTTCCCAGTGTTGAACCAGAGTCCCTGTTGTAGAGCTAGTGACCCCTAAAGTTAGCATCCCTACTTACTCCACCTTACTTCATTTTAAATCCCTATCACATAGCTGTGAGTAACACAGAGTGTAAGACCCATGATGATGGTCAGTGGAAAGGCCACTCAGAAGCAGATGTCTATGCTGTAGACTGATATAAGGAAGCAAGAGGAACCCAGAGTCTGGAAAGAGATTATTTTCTCCCATTCAGGCCAAGGTTATAATTCCCTGACTGGGATTTTTATAATTTGTACTGCCATGAGAGGCGTCTGTGATGCCTATAGCCCCACATCCTACCATGCTGGCCGTCTCCTCTCATTTCAGTCTATGGTGATCTAGTTCAGCATGCAATTCCTGTGACCAAATGTATAAATTTGGGGTTGAGATGATTCTTTTGTTTGACTCCACTGTCTGTAATGGATAGTGTAAAAGCATAAAAGCATTGACAAATTGCATGGCCTGGGCTCATACGACTGGGATAGCAGTAAGATGACCCAGTGCAGTTTTTGCTTTTTGCTGCTGTGCCTGGTGAATTCAAAGGTTTGTCCTGTATGCTTGTTGGGTGGCAAAAGTAGTTATCACGAGCAAAGTCACGACACTCCAAAGGGTAAAAGAAATATCTGTAAATGTCTGTCAGGCAAAAGCAAATCTATGTTCTTGCTCAGCTGACTTAGGTTCAGCTACTTTAACTTGTTCCAGATTAAAGATGGGAATAGCTGAAAAAATCACTTGGCGTTTGGAGGGTAGCGCTAACATTCTTACCAGGTGGGAAGGAAGAGTGGAAATGGAGAGGAGAGGAAGACAGTAAAGACTGACTGTATCTCACACCTGAAAAAGAGACACTGTGTTGACTCTAGTAGCTTGGTTAGGAACCAATGTGTGTGGGTTTGAAACGCCTCCCCTGAGAGCCTCTGTTTCCCTTGGTGATGTGTTTGTTTCTCAGAGGGATTTTGGTGTATGTAAGATCGATCCCTTTCAGAGGACATGAACCTGCAAGATCTGTTTCTAAAGTGCATCGGTGCCTGATGGAGAGGTAAGGGCTCAAATCACAGAGGGCCAGGGAGTGTGTAATCCAAGTACCTGTCATGTGCTTGTAGATTGAGTGTTACTTAGGGGTGAGAGAGTAAAGCAGGAAAATCTTAAAGGAGGGTGTGTGAAGGCAAGGATAAACCACCTCTGAGGAAAGGGAGTGGAGAAAGATGACAGAAAGAAATATCTGGAGTCTTTTTGTATTGACATTACATTTACTACAATGACAAAAGCATCAGTGATGAAGTAAGTTCCCCACCCTGCCATGCAATCCGCTCCTGGTGACCAGTGTGTTTGTGGCCCTCGTCAATGACAGCCATTTGCTCCATGTGCTGGGTGCCATGGGAGGACTGCCACACTGTCAGTGACACAGGGCTCTCCTTCCAGCAAGAAACAGCCATTTGACTTCCACCATGCACGTGGTGAGGGCTCGAAAAGAAAGATACCAGCAAAGCTGTTGAATCCAAGGCTGGAAGCAGGTGCCATGCAGGGTCCTTCTGCAGAGATGCCCATAACTATACTGTGAGGGTCCACAGCAGCCCGTATGTGACTAGGCAGCCTTGGCACTCAGTGCAGTCAAGTCCTCCCTGAGCAAAGCTCAGGACAGGAAGGTAAGCAGAGCCAGCAGCTCCCGCAAGGGAAGAGAGCCTGAAGGATTGTCTTGTAAACCCTGAGCAACACCTCACCCTGGCAGTCTTGCCTATCCCAAACTGGGTAATGGCTCACTGGCAGGACTTGCGTGGTGAGATGTCCCAGGGCAGTAGCTCCACTTCTGATCCCAGGGATAAGCTCCCAAAAGGTGACAAGGAGCACCGGAGTCCACTCGCAGCTGATGGCCTGGACTGTGGCCACTGGCATCCAGAAGCTGGATGTTTTGCGGGCACCCCAAGGGTGATATGGTCCCATGCGTCCCCAAGGCCTGGTCACACTCGGGCAGAGGAGTCTGAGTGTGGTGGCCCACTGAGGAGGAAATTGTACTGTCCTCATCCTTTGGGGACAAAACAGCTCAAGACAAGAGACATCAGATACCCTCCAAGTGCTGCCTCAGGATTAGGCTCCCAGCAGGCATGCAGCCCCTGGCGGATCACACTGTCTGAACACGATCAGGGAAGTAGATGGAGAAGCCAGCCTCATGATACCACTCAGGAGCAGCACCAGGAAAGACAGAAATGAAGATTTTTCTGGTATTAAACCTTAAAAGGAAGATGATGTGTATACAAACTGATGTGGGCAGTGACACATTGACAGAAGACAGATGAAAGGGCAGTGCGGTACTTTCTAGAAGGGGTGGCAAGTGAGGGAGACAGAGTTTGATGGGGTCACTTGGCTCCTGAAAGTGCCAGACCGTACGTGCAGTTGAATTGTTTAGCCCTGAAGGCTAGATTATAGATACTCTGAAATAAACACCTTGAATTTAGGTCGTAATGGGGACATGAGATGCCTCAGGACCAAGTGCTTTGATCAGATCCACACTTATTACACTGCATTAATTGCTAAGGTAGGCTGAGCCAGATGCCACACCAGCTTTCTTTTCATGAAAAGCAGCAGCAGCATGAAGTTTCCTATGTGTCTCAGCACTCATTTCCTGCAGAACAGCTTTTATATTTCATGGTTCCCCTGCTCTCTTTTCCAGTCACTTGAACAGCTCTGTCTAATTCAGCCCTGGAAGAACTTGCGTTTCTTCTGCAATATTGAGACCTATGCACTATCAAGGAGTCCTGAGCTGAACGCTCCTAAGCTGGAAGTGATACAAAATGAAAAACATTATAGGTTTACAGAGACAATACTTTGCTTGCTTTTAAACTAATTAAGACCTTTGCTCACAGATATGAAAAAGCTAACAGTGCTTATTGGGGTCTAATTATTTATTATTGAAGTAGCACTGATTTTGGACCAGAGTTTCCTTCAGCTAAGTGTCATCAAAGCAGATTAGAAAAACACACTTTCAAAGAGTTCACAGCTTATGTAGTCTGCAGCCAGGTTGGAGGAAAATAATCAGAGCAGACTTATAAACAAATACTTGAGCTCATGTTCTTGTGTTGTGTAATAGCTGCAGCACTATAAAACTGAAGGAAACATTATGCAGTAGCAAAACGTTGAGGACTTGATTGTGTACATTTACAAAGCAGTTTAGTCAAAAGCATATGGAGCCGTTTAAAATGCCATTTGGCTAACACTGACTTGCCTACACTGTGCATATATTTAGTGTTTATTATAACTATAGGTTCACAGAGATGAATCTACAAGTGTGTATTCTTAACGCAGTTGACTGTGAGATAGAGGCCTATTTTTATTATGGCCTTTGACTTACAGCATTTCCTGAGTTGTGTATTTAAATCTGAAGTTTTAAATGTGGAAGTCTGTTAATGAGAATCTTGTGTTTTTTATAAAGCTACAGAGCTGCGGACCTCAAAAACCTCCCAATTATTTCACGATAGTAATAATAGTAGCATTTTCTGTCTTCCCAGCCAGCCAGCAAGAGGAATTGTTTGATTAGTTATCAGCTGTGTTTGTGGTTTTGCATGTTATTGGGCTAAGAAGGGGAGTTTACTGGGAAAAAAGTAAATCTTCATGCTCATTTCTGAGCCTAAACCCCTGACTCCTGGTGTCTTGCCTTGTATACAGGCACTGCATTTTGAACAAGTATGTATTTCAGGTATGCTAATTTGATAAGACCGATGACACAAAAATTGCTTGCCTTCACAAGCATGCTATGGAAGTGGGTTTGGGTTTATTTTTTTAAGGGCAATTTTATAATTGCAAAAGGGCAATATGATCTTTTGCTCTGTGTCAGTCTCAGCAGCATTAGGTCTCTCATTTGGGCTGACGGTGGACTGGGCTAATCTCGCAAGTATCTCACCTTGTGCTTTGGCCACAGCGTCACAAGCAGGCTGTAGTCCATGTGACTGCAGCTGAGCACTTGGAAGTGAGATGTGAGTGTACCTTCAAGGTCCTGAAATCATGAGGCAGATAAGAATGCCTAATATATTCAAGTCTCAGGATCTTGCGTTGCCCAAGCACATGTTTTGAATGCATAGGACTGCTAATGCTGCCGAATGTTCCTTCTTTAAACTATACGTGGTACAGCTCTCACATATGGCTATCAAAGCCATATGCCAGGGCTCATGATTTTAGACAGATCGATAGAAGACTGATGTACATAAAAACTGTGGTGGATTTTTTTTTCCTAAACTGTTTTGTTCCCAAGCCATAGATGAGGTCTTACAGTCAGGATAATGATTAGAAAGCCCTCTAGAGCAAACCAGTAAGAAAAACTGAGGACGTGGGTGTTTATTCCGTATCTTCAGGGCTTCAGAGCTCTGTCTCTGCTTCCTCTTAAAGTAGGGCAATAAATCCTCCCCAGAAAGTAGGTTTGTATATTTCCTCCTTCCAGAAACTGTGCAAGGTTTGCTCTTCTGTTCATAAAATACAGTTGAGGTTTTTGCCCCTTGTTTATTTTATATCAAGCTGATCTTTAACACAGAACTCCACAGCTTCCCTCATCTGGATGAAAAAAACCAACCCCAAACCCTCATGATTACCTTACAGGAACCTTCTTAGGCTCTTTTTTTCTCCCAGGCTCAGTTAAGTTCATGCTGTAATATAGCTCAAGCTGGGCAGAAGAGCCTCCTCGCAGTGCTTAACAGCCGTCTCACTGCGTAGGCAGGCTGCTCTGCTGGGATAAATAGGAAAAGCATGTTTGAAACCTTTGCAGCTTGAGGACTGGAGCCCTCTTGTGTCCCGTATGCTGAGGAGGGCACCTGTCACTGGGCATATCTCTAGAAAATAGAAACCATGATGAGACTAACTCTTCATACTCTGAAGTCATAAACAGCTGCATCTCTTCATTACGGCATATCGAATAGACCCGAGTTGGTAGGTGAGCACGGGGCTGAGCCCATACTTCAGGAAAGACAAGAAGGAAAACCCCGGCTTCCTTGGCACATCTGCCCACAGGGAGGGGTAGGCAGGGAGGGGTGGACACTGCTTGTCTCATCACCTCCTTGTATCTCTTCTGTCTCAGGAGCAGTGGTGTGAGATCACAGGCATCTTCCCAGAATGGCATTCATGTGGCTTTGCTGCAAGGACAGAAAGGACTTACAGACTCACAGAATTTAGCTTGGGGGGGCCAATATTGGGTGAGTGAGGTGTGGAATCTTGCTAAACTCAAGCCCATTTTTTTGACCAGTATCTGAGACTCGGTGTACACAGGCTGCTTTATTGTTACTGTGACAGTCACCCATCCAATAGATTTCTAATTGCACATACTTTTTTAAAGTGGCTTTACAGAGAGAATTCCAAAATGCCACTTACTCACTGCCACAGCCCTGAGACTACTTTTCTGTCTCGAGTTGAGATTTGAAAGCTGAAGCCACTTTCAATCTGCATTTATATTGTTTAACTTACCCATGAGATAAGTAGCAACTTTGACTAGAATCATACGGAATCCCGATTCTTTAATATTGCCAGAAGGCTAGAGAAGGTGGGAGTTCTGCGGAATCTGTAAACTTAACATTCTGATTTGCATTATATTTAGAGGTGGACTTGGCAGTACTAGGTTAACAGTTGGACTCAATGATCTTAAAGGTCTTTTCCAACTTAAACAATTCTATGATTTGATGTTGTGTAACCGTTATGTTTAAGAATTATGTTATTTGATCAAAGTTTTGCTCAGAACGGCAAATCAGTCCTTTGGTGGGACTGGTGTATATTCAGACAAATTAAAGAGAATTAATTCTCAGCATGTCATTTGCCTAAAAGTGCTGGGTTTTATTCTAATGATTCTGTGTCACAAATGTGATTCTGCATTAAAATGTCAGTATTCTCAAAGGCAGTAACAGTTATCCTGGCTAGATACCTACATCCCATCAAAGACCCACCTTGCACTGCCAGGTTCTAGATGTGCCTATCTGGACTATGCTGTGGATGTTAAGTGTCCTCTGAGGTTTGCATCAGCTACCGTATGCACAGTCGCTAGCACCTTTCAAGGAGTCCTGACAAAGTGAGGCATATGGGGGAGAGCACAGTGGATACCTATCAATGTCTTACACCCTTCCTCAGCCTTTCCTTTATGGTCACCATAGGAAGCGGGATGCTGGGCTTAGGTGGACCTTTGCTCTGACACTTTATCCATTTGTGTTTCTGCTGTTCCTTATTCTTTCTGTTCTCCTTTTGGTTGACTTAGGAGAGTCTTGGTCATACCAGTACTATGCAGTGCAAATCAGACTTTTCTCTCCCTACTTTGAGCCTCCATTGCTGGATCCTACACCCTTTGGAAGATGTCCTTTGGTCCCTGCTTAGGGCACTGATCATGCATTGAAGAGGGTCAAGGTGGGGGTGTTGGTGGTTTTCTCGATAAACTACAGATCATAAATGGGATTGGGATCATGAATGAAACCATTTTGTGGCTCCAGGTGTTTTCCTCTCTCAGAAGAGGCTGAGAGTTGCTCCACTCTCTGTGGGCACATGAACCTTTAGTGTCCCCCAGTGGCAACAGATTTGATGGAGGACGCTCTGACACCTGCTCTGGACTAGGCCAGCACTGGCTTTAGGGCTGACCTTGGCAAGCAGCAGAGGGAGCTTGGCCAGCCCTCCTTCACGGAAAGCAGCTCTTCCTTGCTGCCTGTCATTGGCCTGCTCCTCCTGACTTCCCCTTCACTCATGGGGGCCTTTAAGGGTAACACCTATCCTGGGGCATTGAATAGAGAGTTTCATTCTCTATATCTAGTTTTTATATACCTTTTTTATATCAACCATGTAAAATTTAGGCTTTGCAAAACGCAGGCTGTTGACTGCTAGACTCTTTTGGCTACTGCGTTTTGGCAGCCTATAGACTTTCATAGCAGATTTTCTTTCACCCCGATTGCCAAAACCAGCCAAGTGCCTTGGCAATGAGCATTTTTATGCCAGAAAAACAAAAGGCAAACCATATTACAGCACTCTGTACAGGTAATGGGCACATATGATGTTTTAAAAAAGACTGGGCTAGCTGCAGCTCAGTCTTTTATTGCTCATTGTTTATGTCAGCTCTGGGGGGGCTTTATTCTGTTTCAGATAAGGGGGTTTTAATGCTCATACCTGCAAGGCAGGTGATGATCATCTTTTGTAGTGCTGTGTCGGAGAGCACTGGCAGCAGACCAGGGGCTCCATAATAACTCCCTGGGTGTTAAAGTCAGTTTGGCTGTAGTTTAGGTCCCCAGATCCAGCCCTCACAGTGCCAACAAGCAGAGTTCCTCCAGGGGGTCACTGGGCAGCATGTGTGTAAGGCACAGAGTGGGATTCCACACCTCGCTACCACTGATACGACTTTGACACACCAAATTTGTCATTATTGGGCTGAATCCTGGCTAGCTTAAAACGTTGGTGCATCCCTGTGTTGCCTGAACATTACAGACACCCGCAGCTGTGTCCCTGGGCCATTAATGCTTGGTGAAGGAGCAGCGTATGCAACATGGCCAGCATGGGCAGGCACAGCCGCGTGGCAGGCCAGGCCGTGGCACTCAGTGCACTCCCTCCAGGCAGCCCTCAGAGGGGTGGCTGGGGTCTGCAGTTTGTCCTAGCTGGGTGCCACGGTGACAAGTGACTACTTGAGTCCCATGCCAGAGCCACCAGGCTCAGGCCTGCCGCGGCCTGCTGCCCTGGGGCCGACCCGCAGCCCGGCCAGCCAGCCAGCGCAAAGCACAAAACGCCCATAAAAACAGACCTCTCCCTCCCCACCACCTCTATTTTTAATAAAGCTGATGGAGGGGCAAGGCTGCTAAAAGGAAAATAAACGCAGATTCTTCAGTATTCATTTGTTCTAGGGTTTTATTTTTTTATTTTTTTAAGGGGTTCTAGAAGTCACATTGTGTTGCCAAAGCTTGGTTCCTTGCTGCCGGCCTGGCAGGGACCACTGCTGGCCGTAGCCTGGGTTTGCTCTCGTCTCTGTCAGGGCCTGCAGGAGTGCAGAGCTTTTCCACGAACCCTTTTTAGAGAAGCACCATATGAGGTAAATGGGATTTTATCTGTTTCTCCTCAGGCCTCATCCTAATTAAATGGAAAAAAGATCCTGCACTTGAAGGATCCCCAGCCACAACCGCTCTGTCCTGGTTTGGATCCGCAGCAGCGCTGCAGCCCTTCCGAGGACCTGCCTCCTGCAGGGGCTGGTCAGTCAGACACCTGCTGGGGGTGTCTGTCCTGTGCCGGCTAGTTTTGTCTCTCACTTCTTTTTAAAATTTATTTATTAGCAACATTTAAAGAGTAATGCCTACCTTTTGATCTAGGTGATATCCTGTCTGAAACTGGTATGGATGCTTTGCTCCATTGAGCTACCTTAGAGAAACTGGGTTACAAACACGGGAGGCACTACTTAGGGAGACTTGTTCTCTAATTCAGTGTCCAAATCAAACTTTAACTAAGAATCCCATTAAAGCCAGAATATTTTATTACCTCTATATAAATTCCAATACTTATATTTGGAACCTTTAGAAGATTTTTTTTTTTGTGTTGTCAGCCAAATAAATTTTCCACAACTATAGAAAGTTGCAGGAAGATTTAGTGCTTGCTTCTTCTAGGAGGAAGATGGAAGGGAGAATTACTGGGAAGGAACAAGAGAGAAGAGCCATCCTGGCCTGATCAAATTAAGACTCTCATTTTCAAGTGGTAAAAAAATCGGGGAGGAATGCAACCAGGTTGCTGCACACAGTGTTATTTGTAATCTGTTCTCATATATCATTAGGATATTTTCAATCTTGCTGCCTGGAGGCATTTTAACAACAGCTTACCCACCACCACCCACAACATCCATTAGTTTAAACAATAAAAATGTGCCGTTTGGCCACACAGTGATGGCCCTAAAATTGTTTTGGTAAATGCAGATATGAGGATGGGGACTCTGGAGCTGTGTGAGGATCATGACAAACCTAATGGAAAACACAGCTGTTGTGAGATGTTTTCCATAATGACAACACCAGGGTTTGATTTGCTTTCCTAGACAGCCCCATAGCTGGAGAACCAAATTTAGCAAGAGGCAGGTACTGAATGCAGAGCCTGGCACATATATACATGTTTCTTAGGATGGCTCCTCTACTATGTGCCTGCTAATCTCTGAAGCTTCACCTTCCATCTGGTACTCATTAATCTTAGTGGGTCTGTGCAAACCAACCAAGAGTGGGATCACCAGCATCTTCAAAAGCTAGCAGGTGTGCGAGTGACTGAGGTGGCTGAGGCTGGCCCTCCTCCCTGCCAGACGCTGCTCTCCCTTGCTGGCGACCACCTTCACCAGCTCCTTTGATGGACCTGCAATGTAAGCGCTCCCCTAACCCTATTCTGTCAAAATAACTCAGGCTAGACAACTTTTCCCATTAAATGTATCAACCCAACAGCCAAGGATATTTTATTTATTCCCCCCTACCCACCTCTGCAAAGAGTAACTTCCTTGGGGCTGGGCTGTGCAGCTTTTTTCCCAGCCCATAGCTGCATGCAACTGCCTTGCTCGGTTTATTGCTGAAGTGGGTGATACCCAATCAATCCCACACTTGGAAGTGAGGTGCTTAGCTATGGTCCTCTGTCAGCTTTTCTACTTTATGAGCCTGTCAAACTGTTTTTATTCACTCCTAATATAATCTTTCCACAATAGCGAGCTTGCCTGGCTGCAGGCAGGCAGGAGGCTGTCACTATTACCTGGGAGCTGTGACAAATTGCTAGACAGCTTTTGGGGTTACAGCAGCCATGGGAGAACTCCTCTTGAGAAGTTTCAGGAACTTTGTTCACCTCCTGTGCTTTGCATGCATGTCATGGTGTGCATTTATTGCCTGTCTTTTATGAGTGTGCCTGTGTGGAGAGAATCGTAAAAACTGATCACATAATCAGTGCATAAAACTGAGTGATTAATTAACAGTTCATCCACGAGTAGTAAGAGCAACACCATTGTGTCTCGCTGGACAAATAACCCCACACCAGGAAGCTTGACTGGGAATTACTGTTCAAAGCAATTGCATTTTTCTATAACTGGGATTGCATGGGATTACGTTATTATAAATGGGATTTGCTCTAAAGGCCAGTGGCCCTCCGTACTTTACGGATTACTCCAGCTTCTCCTAAAAGGAATTTTGATAATGCTCCTTTAATGAGACTGTGATAAATTGGATTACGTCCTGCCTTCCCCCTGATGTGGGATCTTCTTCTATGATACTGAACATGCGCATAGAAGAGTTTTATGTATTCCTTTCTAGGGGTTATCTTGTGACCTAAATAACAAGACCTACACAGGCAGGAGCCTAATCCTAAGTATTTGTAAAAGAAAAAAAATTTGGTTGTTTTGGAGCAATTTGGGGCTCGAAGGCCTCTGCCCACTATCACTCATTATTCTGACCAAACAGTCCATCTTGACAATTCCAGCTTGTCAAACTACCTGCCCTGGCCGTCCCCTCGCTGAAGGAACATCCTTCACCACCTGACCAGCACGGCTGTCCTAGGCCAGCAGGTGAACTGGCTGAACAGGTGAGGTTTTGTGGAAGGTCATGGATGGGGAAGGATGAGTCAGTGCAACAGGGCTGGAAACTGTCTTCTCTTAGTTGAGGTCTGGAGTGACTCACCCACTCACCTGAGCTGTGCAGTCCCACCGCAGCTGTGCTTCCTCTTGCTGTGGAGACAAAAGCTGCAGGCAATGCTGCAGAAGAGGCTGCCATGGCTTGCAGGCAAACCAGGTTAACAAGAGGCTTTCCCTGGATAGATCTTGCTGCCTTTATTCTACTCCTAGGTCCCATTCCTCAGTCCCGCTTTATCTAATGCTTTTGCTGTACAGAAACTGTAATTACCTTTCCTTTTCACACAACGTGCACCTCCAGTTTTGCTCCATAACCCAGCCTGGAACTGCATCAACTGATCTCCATGCTCAACCTGAGAGGTCCCTGCTGTGAGCTGGGTACAGAGGCCATCTTGAAGATCACCGCGTCCACTCAGCCACTGCGGACTCACCTCTCTCGGCAGGTGAGCCCTGTGGCGTGGGTTACTGTGCTTTCCCTGTGCGGCAGGTGTGCCCCTGCAGGACCTGCGGCTGAAGAAAGCTCTCAGCTGGGCTTCCAGCCAGCAATGGGCGGAAGGTGCCCGGCTGGGGTTTATGTAGCACGGCTCACCAATGGCTTTGCCCTCTTCCTGCAGCTTTTGGGAAAAAAATACCGGTGTTGCTGTTTTGCCCTTCCTGGGCATCTGCTGTCACACCACAGTACCAGGCTGGACGGTCTTGCAGCCTGGGAGGCTCCTTCTTGTGTTCACCTACGAGGCACGTTGCAAGGCACTGATCCTGCCAGGGAGCTGACAGCGGCAGAGCCGGGGGGGCAAGGGAAGAGCTTGCCAGCAAGTTGCTCCTGGGGATGGATGGCGAGGTGGGAGGTTAGTCATTCACGCTGCGCTTCTCTGTGCGAGTGAGGGCAGCTGGCTGGCACAGAAACACACCACTACAACAGGGGTCCTCCAGGAATGTATTTATTTACATTAAAACACTATTATACAAACTGAAAGAAAGGAAAAGAAAAAGAGATGACATCTTAGAAGGGCAGATGTGCCAAAGTCTGTGCCCCTCACTCCCCGTCCTGTCTCACTGCCGCCTTCCTTCTGCTCTGGTCTGACTGCAAGTGCCATTATCCTTGTTGGAAAATCCCTTCCCAACCCCTCTCTCAGTGTGAACATCCATGTTTTCTGTTCAAGTGGCTTTCAGAAATCTCTTTTCTGGCTTCAAAGAAAACTCTTGCCCAAACGTTTTTTTCTTAATTTATTTATGTAACACAGTGTAGAAAGCTATCAATTCATAAGCAATGGTTCTGTACAATCATCCTGCAGAGGATCCCCGTTAATTTTCAACCAGCAGGCACTTCCCCCCCCCCCAAGAAGTGCTCACAATTAACAGGGATTCTTTTTAATATTTTTTTTAAAGATCAAAAAGATACATGGAAAAGAAAATAAAGTTTACCTTTCAATGCCTAAAGTGTGCACATAAAACAGGCACAAAGAAACGAATGTGTATTCCCATGATTTCTACGTCACTAATACAGCAGGAGCAACAATCTGTACAATAAAATGCAGCTGCAGAGGAAAAGAATTTCAATAACTCATCTGGAATACTTTTTAAAAAATGTTGTTTTACTTTAAAATGCATAGTGATCAGAAAAAAATGCTCAGCAAAGAGAAGCAGCTAAACCCCACAGACACGGAAAGCATCCCCCATCAATTCTTAAAGCATATTTCAATTAGGACTTAATTTTTGTCACAAATCACAAGAATAATATACAACTGGCTAAGGAGCTACATGATAAATAATTAGGAAAGAGAATCTATCCATGCACTAGTTAAATACAGCTAACCTCTTTACAGTACACAAAAAACATTCATTAATAATGTAGTGTAAAGACTGAAATGTAAAGAGAAAGAGAGAGAAAATACATTACTGATTTTATTAATTCAAGTTCAGGCATCTACTTGTGTTACAGCACAGCTGTCAAAAGGCGAGAATGAGTAAATAATAAAACAGAGTGTTTTTCTTTCTTTCCACATTATTCTATAACTGAACACCGATGGGCAGTGAAGCAATCATTCTGCTGTCCAACTCATGAGGCTGCTGTGGTGTCCTAGTTCTGCATTTGTTCAAAGAACTTGTAGGTGGGATTTTCATAGCCATTTTGCTGCATCTTGGAAAGGTGGCGCTCCTCTGGTGTCACTGCAGCATCCACCTGTTGTGGGATGGAAAAACCAGAGTCAAATTCTTGGTTAACTCACCACATACCCCACTTTTGCCCACTTCACAGCCATCCAACATACTCTGTACCCTCCTCTTCCCATGAAACACAAGACAATTTCTTTGATAGGTTCTTCCCTGGACCACCCCCCTTTTCTTCTTTTAATGAAGCAGGGAAAGTAAGCCCAGTCAAAATCTCCTAAGAAAGTCTAAAGTAAAGGTGGCTGGGAAGTGATAGGGATACTTCTCCACTAAACAGAGTATTAAACCTGGCTCCCGGGAGGCTCTCACTTTGTCTGAAGAGACAACAGTCTCTGAAAACTGCTCTCCAAGTTACGCAGGACTGAGGGTGGCCACGTGAACAAGATCAATAGACGGCACTGCACCCAGCAATACATGAGAAGCCAGTGAACAGTTTTAAAGAGCAACCTGCAAGAGACGGGCCTTCCAGCTTGGACAGTCAGAATTCATTTTTGGGCAGAGTAATATGCAGGAGAAGATAAGGCAACAGGAGTAACTCTGCAACTCATTTTTTTTACTGCAGGACTTCAAAACCAGCTGACCAAACTTAGCAGTACCAGCTTTTGTTTATGTTGGCTGGCTCAGGAATCACGCAACTCAACAAACTAAAGAAGTGGATGTATTTTGCATCTCCCCACTAGTCTCCCATTATTAGGTTTCCCTCCCCTAGGACATAGTTAGGTACCTATACTTGGGATCAACTGGATCTCGGAAGAAAAGAAAAACCTCACTAAAAAGCTGAAGGAAGTGGCTTGAGGCTGCCTTCTGTCTATACTGTGCTCTCAGATCTGTTGCAGGTGCTGTGGTCTCAAAACCAAGAAAAATTAACTGGAAAAAATAAAATGAGGGTAGTAAGGAAATGTCAGAGTAGCCAGGCACAAGGTGAGCAAAAAATCCCATTGCACTCACAGAAACAGAACCTTTCTGGCTCCAAGGTAGAGTTTGGTTCAGTTTAGTGACAAATAGCTTGATGTGTCTGCACTGGTTTAATTATTTCTGCTTAACAAAAATTGACCTTTCTTCATTACTTGGAAGACAGGCATAAAGACAGCTCGGTCAAGACCTCTCCATTGAATACCTGTGACTCCACAAATTATTTTCTTCCTTCATCGAACATTACAGTAATATGAAACTCCATCAGATCAGAGTGGGCAAGAACAGTCTCTAAACATTAATTAGGTATTTTACCTCTACTGTATCAGCTCAATAGCTGTTGTGTGTTCAAAACCTACTGTACCCTGGCTGTCTTGCTAGCCATCTATGAAAACAAAGCTAAGAAAGCCTGCTCGTCAGGTATTTAATTTGCTATCTGATATCTCTAGTCTTTGACAGCTCTTAGAAGGTAAAAAGTAAATTTTACATTGTCAAAAATTTGAAATCAGGAAGGTGCCTAAAACTCTACAACAAAGTATTAGGTATGAACATTTTTCTGTGGATTCCTGTAACTACTGACCTTTAGGAAAAACATCAATTTACTTCTAGCATAGAAATAGCCTTTTGAATAATGGAAAGTGTATTGTCTCAAGAAGCCTTATATAGCAGGCTAACTTACTCTAACCTTTTAATAAAAAAGCAACGAGAAGTACGTATGTCTGAAACTAATTTTAAATCTACTCTACAAAGCTGGAAATAGCTTAGTGAGGACAGACTATGACCTCTGGTAAGTTGCTACCTGATACTCTGGAGAAAGATTAAAGGTATGTTTTTCCATGCTTGGGACAAATGCAGGCTGCTATTTTTGCAGCCATTCTTTTACTGCGGTAGGTTCTATCACAGTACCACCTCTCCCACAGTGCCACCAGAAAATGGTTCCTCTCAGAGCCATCTTCTGTCTTGATGTTCTTTTATTTGTTACTTAAGAGAAGAATTGGTTCTGTGTGTGGCACATGTATTGGACTGCTCAGATGAACTGCTAACCCCAAATCTGATCCATTTTCAGATCTGTGCCCCTTCTAAACCTCCTTCTTCACCTTCCAACTCTCCAACTGCATTTTCAATCAGCACTTCCATCAAATCTCTTATTCTTACACAATAATTAAACATTTTTGTGAAGTACCCAACTTTTAAGGGTCACATATTGCTTTTGCTTGCAAGTAAGTTATTGTGAAACTCTCTGTATCTGGGAGTCCTGAGCCTTCCAGCAAGCCCTTGACTCCTGCCGGCAGGGAGCTGGAAGCCAGGCAGAAAGGACCACTGGGTTGAGCTGACACGGTGCTGCCCTGTGTTTCTGATTTCGCAATATAACTTGGCCTTTTTTTTCTGTTAAAATACAACCACTCAAAGGCTTTCTCTATTTTTTTTAAAGTTGCATTTGCATGGAATAATTCTCTTACGCAACAAACCCAACCTTCTGCAATTTCTTCACGTTACAAGCTCTTAGGCAGTGACATCATGTTTAGAGAGAGGTCGCTCTTGCTCTAAGCTGCTCTTTCCAGTTTTAGAAGGGGGGGGGGGGGGCGAAGAGAGGAAGGACTTAGTGGTTTTCTTTCCCTGCCCCCCCTCCCTCTCCAAAAGTGACAAAAGAAACTTTTTTTCCAGAGGATGCAAGCTTTCTCTGGCCAGCCCATGCAAGCAGTGAGTGCTCAGCTTGGCTGTCAACAGTCATTTTGATCCATCAAGGACAAAAGAACCCCTGGGAATTTCACAGCCCGTCTCCTCTTCAACCTCTGCACCCAAATCCCCAGGACATTTCTGCCCAATGACTGCTCAGCAGCCAGCATACAACTGTGTGCTTGCATTTTAAGAGCGTTGTGGGTGCCTGCTGCTCAGGTCTCACCTATGCCCAGCAGAGAGGGCAGTGGTGGGGCTGGGCAGGAGGCAGTGATTGAGCTGCCACAACCCACAGCAACTAACAACTCTGCAACCATCTCCAGGGGCTGGGTCGCTTCCTGCTGCTTTCCCTGTCCTTTCCCCAAGGGTTGCCAACTTCTCCCTCCACAAGGATACACCATCTACATCCATATGCAGTGAATCAGCTTCTGGCAATTCCTTGCTGTTATTGCTGATAGGTAGAGCTGTTCGATCTATGTCATCAGTATAACCACAATAGGGCCTAACAAATCTATTCCATAGAGGTTTTGTACAAACATGTGAAAGGCCTAATCCCTGTCGTCCTGAGGACCATGCCAATTTAACAGCATTAACTACTTCCATCGTGACGATATTGCTGCATGCCATCTGCTGCTAAAGTTGTCACTAACAGGGCTGTGAAAGGAAGAGAGGAACAAAGCAGGGAAAACTGCAAATGTCCCCATAGCCTTTTCAACACTTAGAGAAAATAACAATAGAAACCAAGTGCAGAGGAAAAGCCACCCTTCCTTGCATTCTTGAAGGGGCTGCTGTAGCATCAAGTCATCCCTGGCTCCTGCTACTGGAGTATCCAAGTGCTTCTCCAAATCAAGAAGTGAGAGCCTCACAGTTCACAACTAAACCCACCGACACGTTCTCTTCTAGCATGAAATTGAAGTGCAGTATGAAGCTCTGGGATTAAGTGATCAGGGATCTCTGTGTATCAATACATGCTTGAGAGCACCTTCTTTTCTAGAAGGCTCCCCCCCCCCCCCCCCCGCACTAGGCTGGGATGCAAAGGAGGGGCAGGCCAGAACCTGCGCTGTACTTCTTCATATTTAAGCTCTAAATAACACTGTGGTGAACCCTGTCACCTGTTTTAGCTTAAGCCTCCCACTCAGCACTTCTTATTCAGGACTAGAAGATGTGGTAAGCACACAGCATAAGTTGCTCGTGGGAAAGAAACAGGGTAATAGAACAACATAAATAGAGAAGAATCAAAGAAAATGCAAGGCAGAAGAGACTAAAGAACTGATGAGAAACTAGAGAAACTTAGAAGAAAATAAGGGTGGAGAAAGAGATTAGGAAAAAAATACGAGGAGAGACAGTAAAATCAGACTGATTTTTTAACACCCTTGCACAATATTCCATATTAAAAAGTCTCACTTTGATAAAACTCTTTTATAGTGAAAGTCCAATAACCTCTGAAATATGGCATTTATAGATGAAAGGGATTTATCGAGGCTCCTACTTGCAGTCTTAGTCAATTTTTTAAATACATTTCCCCTTTAGCCTTTAAAATGACTAGTGCTAGTACTTCTCCTTCCTGTAGCTGTCTGCTGCAGGATAATCCATCTCACTGCCAACCTACGTGCACTATCACTCATCCTGAATGTCTTCTCTTCTACTCACTTTTACCCATTTCGACTGCCAAACTCTTCCTCACATTCCTTATAACCTCTGCCCTAGGTATTGCTCTGCCAAACAACATGCCTTGAACCCGATTATCTCCTTGTCAGTAAATCCCTAAAGCCATTTACCATTTTAAGAAGCTTTTTGCACCCATTATGGAGGTGGCCTAAGTTGAACACAGCATGTAAGAAGTGTGGGTACTCTGGCGCTGCTGAGAATCAGCCTCGACACTCTGTTTGATGTGATGTCTCTTGAGAAAACAGCTTGGTCAGGTAGATAACCTCTTTTGAGAGTGGTTGTCCATCTATCCCCTTCTACTCCATCCTACGGATCTTTCATGCAGAAAACCCTGATGTGGAGTCAGGAAGATGGTAACGCTGCAGAAAAATTCATGTACTGCCTCTACACACATGGGGCAGATCAAAACCCAGACAGGAGGTGCTGGCAGCCCTCAGAGATGCACTGAACACAACATTGTTGTTTAAATGATGGTAAATGGATGCTGCCTAATATACAACTGCAGATCAGACTTTGAGAGTTGGACTGCAGTATGCAATCTGCTGCTGCTGTGAGCCCTCCTGCTGTCACCTCTCCCCCTCCGCGGTCTTGCTGGAGGTGCTTGTCTCTGTAGCAGAACACCCTGGAACAGGCTGACCGACAACTGGTGGAGTCACCGTGCCTGGAGGTATTTAAAAGATGTAAATGTGGTCCTTAGGGACATTGTTTAGTGGTGGACTTGTAATATTAGAGGTCCTTTCCAACCTAAATGATTCTATAATTCTATGATTCAAAAAGAAGATCCTCAAAGAGAACAAGTTGAGACAGTCAGCTGTTGTCCAGAGTACAGGAGAGGTGAGAACTTCTCTTTTGCCACCTACTTCTATGGAGGAAGTAACCTCCTGCAGACAGCTGGGGTGGGTGCACCAGCAAAAAGTACCTCCAAAATGTTTGTTGCAGCTCCTGTATGCACATACAATAAGTAACTTTCAGCCATTCAGTCATTTATTTACTTAACTGTTGGAAGTCCTTTTTCTGAGGAGGCTGAACCACTTTGAAATGTTTTTATTCTCAGACTTCAGAGAAAATTATTCTGACACTTCTATATTTCTCCTCAGAGCTTCAAAAAAGGCTAACAGGATTTTTAATAACATCTTTTGTTAAAGAAATCATAGTGAAATGAGAAAAAGTACTTTTTGAAGATAAGAATACAGGTGGAACAGGACCTGTTTTGTAATCTTGCATCCATTACCAGAGAGTTGAATTCTCATGGCAACTTCTGACACGCAACATACGGGTTGCATGCTTTGTTAAAATATACTCTGCCAACGCAGAGTTGATGTACAGTTATTTTTACATCAAGTGGTTTTGCTCTTTCGTGCTTTTTGTGCACAGCATGCTAAAGGTGCACTGTTGCTAAATAAAGTAATCTTCTTCGGAATGGAACAACCTAGTTTTGAAGACATTTTACTGTTAAAACATCAATTGTATATGGATCTTTGGGTGTTCCCCTCTGCCACCCCCCAAAGTGCGTGGTACAAAATTTTCACCAACCTAAGACAGAAATAGATGTCATGCCTTTCTTGCAGGCAAGAAGCTCAGTGAGGCTATGCAGTCTGCCAAGACCACTGAGCAAGTCTGGCAGAATAAGGAATCTTGCCTGCCAATGCCAGACACAATGCAGCAAATCTACAAGGCAACACCATCTACACTGCTGTACTATAAATCGACTAATATTCTTGGTACATCCACATGCTATAGCTTTATGGCATTATCTGTAAAATCTTTTATTCCCTAAGTGATGCTGTCATTTTGACATGAATTACTCGTTCAGCTTGTGCATGCTATTTCTAGTCCAACATTTCCAAGTTCACTCTCAACTGAGGAAAGCTCACAGGAATCCGGGAATAATTTTGCCATGTCATTCTATCAGGCAAAGTCCACCTGAAACTTTAAAGTCGTACTGCAACAGTGGTACGTCCACATCCAATGTCTGACTTGGGGCTTTGGCCTAGCAAGCCTCCTGCCCTACTCTGTTGTCGCTAAACCCAGCCAAAGGAGCACCTCAGGTTGCACAACTGTTGGCAGCAGCTATCAGCTTGGTGGTTTAAAACTAAAACCTGATTCAATTTTCTACAAAATGGGCTGGAAACTTCCATATGGAACGTTAAAGCTGAGATTCTCGCTTACTCTTTTCTGCCTCTCCATTCAAAATTCTGCACAGCTTGCTGTCTTGCTCAAGGCTCACCCCAAACAGTTGGTGTTCTTCTGATCATGTCTCTTTGGAAAGTTTCAGACCACATGGGCAACCACAGCATGGACGCAGGGATGGACAAGCACAGGCTTAAGACAAACACTTACTCAAATATTTTTAAGACTCTTCACTGCCCCAGACAGTGGAATACATGCATCAGAAAGTATGTACATCTCCAGCAAGACCAAAGCAAGGTCCATTTGACTCAAGGTGAAACCAACATAAACCATGGACTTGAACAACACTTAGTTTCAATCAATAATGTGAAATACCAGTTTTGGAAGGCAAAAACATGTAAGTGTTTCAAGTCCTTGCTAATACAAGTACTATTGGGATAATTTCAAGCACAAATACAGGCAGGGCAGAGAATGGACTGAGTGCAGCCCTGAGGAGAAAGAATTGGGGTGTTGGTTGACAAGAAGCTCAACATGACCTGGCAATGTGCGCTTGAGCCCAGAAAGCCAACCATGTCCTGGGTTGCATCAAAAGAAGAGTGGCCAGCAGGTTGAGGGAGGTGATTCTGCCCTGTACTACTCTGCTTTCATGAGACCCCACCTGCAGTACTGTGTTCAGCTCTGGGGCCCCCAACAGAAGAAGGGCATGGACCTGATAGCGTAAGTCCAGAGGAGGGCCACAAAGATGATCAGAGGGCTGGGGCACCTCTCCTGTGAAGACAGGCTGAAAGAGTTGGGGTTGTTCAGCCTAGAGAAGAGAAGGCTCTGGGGAGACCTTACAGCAGCCTTCTGGTACCTAAAGGGGGCCTACAGGAAAGCTGGAGAGGGGCTTTTTACAAGGGCATGCAGCGTTAGGACAAGGGCTATTGGTTGTAACCTGCAAGAGGGTAGATTTAGATTAGCTATTGGGTAGAAAGTCTTTACAGTGCAGGTGGTGAGACACTGGAACAGGTTGCCCAGAGAAGCTGTGGGTGCCCTGTCCCTGGAAGTGTTCAAGGCCAGGCTGGATGGGGCTTTGAGCAACATGGTCTGGTGGCAGGTGTCTCTGCACATGGCAGGGGGGGGTTAGAACTAGATGATCTTTAAGTCTCTTCCAACCCAAACCATTCCATGATTCTATCCCCAAACCAGACACTCACACAACAAACTAGGTATCAATACACGTGGGGGGAGAAGAGAGTTACACGAACACCCTTCCAGTTCTCATAATTTAAGTTTTTCTGCTTACAGAGATCTTGTCTTAAATCCAAGCAACAGATGAGGTATTTTAAGTTACTGTAAACTGACTACAAATTAACTTGGTAGATTGGGAAGGGGCAATGGTTTTCATCTTGAAAATCCAATATAAGAGTGTCATGTATTATTTGTTTCTCAAATCTATGAGTTTCAGATTAGCCATAAATCAAAAGCTGTTGGTGGCAAAAGAAAATCTTGTTTAGAGAACAAAAAGTAATAAAGTATCTGTATAGGGAAAATCCTTGTGTACAGCACAATCCGCAGAAGACCGGCCTCAAATGTCTATTTGCAAGCTAAATAAAGAAATCTGTGTGCATAAATTCCCAGCAACAGTAAAACCAGATCTTTCCTCTTGTGCAGCATATAAATCCCTCTGCTCATTGGCTGCTGTTAAATTTCCTATAAAATGAACTTTCACATTATGAGGTGATCGGTTTGAAATGGTTCCAGAGAGATTTTTGTGGTTTTACACCCAACTTAACAAGGTTTACATTCTGTGTGCATTTACAAAATAAGGCAATTTGATTCCACTCTACTGGATGCAACCACTCCAACTCTGAACATTAGGCCAGCCAAAAATATGGTTTCTTTGTTTGTAAATATATTTACAGAGCAGTGTGTTGACTGTGTTGTACATGTGACAGCAGTGGTGCTTGGTAGTCTTTTCTTACCTCCACAACCCCATGATGAATAGATGTGTACTGCTTCTTCTTCAGCATCACCAAAGTAATGACAATGACTGTTGCTATGACAACACCTCCCACCATTAGCCCAATGATGGCACCTTTATTTGAACCCACATCTTCAGCAAAGAACACCTGCAAAAGAAAAATAAAGGAAGGTGGCTAATAAAAAGCTCACTGAATATTTGGCTAACCTGTCCAGCTGCCACAGCAATACAAAGCCTACTGAAGTATCAGTAATCGAACAGTCATCCTAATTATTCAAAACTGGATTGCTGCACCCCAGCTCTCATAGCTGGAGAAGAGAAATTCGGGAAATCTGTATTGCCTGTGGTGTAGCAGTCCTGTGGCTAAGGGAAAGACTCACCTCCATGTTTCTGCTTCACACAGGTCTTAAGACAGGAGCTGCTTTTTTTTTTTTTCTTGGGTAATCGAGTCAAACTAATTGCAAAATGACTGATAAGCTTGTGGAGGACTAACGAGGGGGCATACACATATATTTATTTTTAGAATGCTAATGATGAAAGTGTTCATAAATCTACATCTACGTAGCTTGTTTGGACTGTGATACATTTCTTCTATGAAAGAGTGGTGAAGACCCGTAGCACGACAATGAAACTTGCACACAACCAGCTGGGATAAAATTCTCACACCAAAGAGACTAAGAGTCTAGCAAAATCAAGTGTGCCAATTTAAGTGACCATCACGGGATGCTTCAGATACTTTTGCAGAGTAAAGGGAGAATGAGCTATAACAGGATCATGACAATACTCGTGTGAGATCTAGATAAAAGTTCTGTAAAAAACAGAAGATCCGCTTGAATTATATGTATTGATAAGGCAAAAGAGCGGACAGTAAGATGCTTTTACTATGCATTTAATAAGATTGGCTTTTCGCAACAGGAGCGGATGAGTGATTGTTTTAACTGTCCTGTTTTGTATTCAAGGAATATCCTGGATTATTTTACATCTATGCATATTTTACAAACCTATTGTCTGCTTGCCAATAGCAGGCTTTTATTATTACTATTTTTAATCAAAACGGGCAAAAAGGATTAGAGAATGAATTACATTCACAGAATTTTAAGACTATCTCACTCTGAAAGACTAAATACTTTGACAAGTATTTAACAAAAATGGAGAGGGAAGCAGGAAACCAGCTGAGAATTATAATGAGCTGTATAACATTTGCACTCTTTAAGAAACACGATCTTCCTCAGAGAGGTATTAAAGCATGCAGTATAAATATTTATGTTGTTCCTAGTCATAAGCAAGAAATGTGTTTGAACAAGGTTAAGAATTCACTAGAAAGTACACACAATGGACAGTGTTGGCAGAAGCTGATGTGAAGTAATAATTTCTTCTGTCAATTTTACCTGCCCAGGACTGAAATTCTGTTACCATACTATTTTGGAGCACTGTGAAATGCCCCAGCTAATATACATGTGCAACAGAGGAAGGCCTTAAGCACTCCAAGCCGTGAAAGTCAACCTACTGTACAGTTAAAATGTGAACATCCACATAAAGGAGAAAATAACTGCAATTTCAGCCCAATTCAGAAGTTTGTGTGTAAAATGCAATGTGCTGCTCAATTCAAAGTGATATCCTAAGGAGACTGTTTCAGTAAATCCTACCAGGGCACAGGAGGTGAAAGTATTTTCTGCTTATTGCTTTTGAATTAAAGCTAATGGAGAAGGGCATTGGCTAGGATATGGCACTTGGTAAACAACCAATGCCCTGTACGTCATCAGTCCAGTACTTTCCCAGACTGGACCCCTTGCTCAGTCTCAATTGGAAAGATAACCTAGAGGACAGCTTACTAAGTTTTAAGTAATGCTTGTACCTATCAGTGAGAAGTATGGCATAAAATACTTTAATAAGATGGAAAGGTCCCACTCTAAGCATGACACAGATTACCCAAGTGCAGGGATTGCAATGCATTCCCTATCAGCCACCATGGTAAGGATAGTTTCCAGCACCAAACTGCTTGGGATGGTATCAAACTGCTTAAAGGTTGTTGCTGGTAAGCGCATGAGACAGATCAGTTAAAATACATTCCTGCAAGTTCATTCCCTTCAGTAAACTGCATGGGTTTACTCCATCAGGATGTTTAACCCATCTGAGCCAAGCATGTCGGAATTTCCCAAATTAGTGCTAATGCATTTTGGATTAGCTAGTCAAACTGGGAATTCTTAGTTCTCAGCATCAAAGAGATGGCAGAATATCTTTTCACACAGTGATTGCCTAGTCAAATGCAAATTTGAGTCCCATGTTAATTTTCAGCGCTACTTAGCTTTAAGAATATATTAAGAAAAAAGTTTTCAAGTTTATTATCAGGATACTGTAAGTCATGGAACGGAAATCTCATCGTGTAATATACCTTTAAAAAAGAGGAAGCAGAAAAGGTCTGTAGTCAACACTGCTGTACGGATTCTTCATTACTTATTAAGGGACTGAAAAGAGCTTTTAGAAGATGCTTGTTCTTACTTATATTGCTTTTGGTTGTTATTTTTGTGTTCATAAGCAGCATAGTTCAAATGAGGAACAATATTTTGCTCCTACCTGCCTTTCATCTATTCATAATTTAATATACCTTAAGGAACAAAACTCACAGATGCAGCCAAGCACGAATTAAAATTAAGTCTAGTGAAGAATCTCTTCTTATCCCAAGCAGGCAATCTTGTGAAAGGTTATGCTCCATGGAGTTTAGCCTCCTTCATGCACCACCACCATCTGTTTTGACAGAAAATGAATCTATTCCTGAAATGGTGTCACTCTCTCTCTCTTGCTGCACCACGCTGTGTGTCTCCATCAAACTTTTTTTCTTTTCTTTTTTAGCGTATTACTTCCTCTGTATCCCTTGTCTTTGGTTACGAGACCATGACAGATGGACCGTGGGACAAGCCCATATGACCATGTCTACTCACATGGCGGTGCAAGGGCAGGAACTGTCAGAATTTCCTCTCGTGTGAGATTTAATGGCTTTCCATCCTCTCTGCTGAAGCTGTTCCAGGTTTACTCTCATTTAAGAGAGAACCAGAAAAATCATCATCTGTTCACATGAAAACTTTTTGTTGGCACTTTCAGCACCCACATTTCTTGGGGGAAACATGGCTGTAATTGACCCACTAGTTCAAGACTGAATCGGCAACTCGGAACTCACGTATGGAAAGCACTGTGTGTTCACTCACCAGCTTTTGATGATGAACTTCGTATCCTGAGTCATGCCGGAACTCTGCATCCATTTTCACTTCAGATATCTCTTCTGTTTTAACATTGGTCAACCCAGAACCTGCATTGCACCGCAACGACAATTCGTTAAAGTCATCAACTCAATTACACTCTGCTTACCTCCACCATTACAAGAGCAGAAGGCAATGGTGTCATTCAAGCAGAGGAGGTGTGATGCAACGTGAAAGGGAATGGGGAGGAAAGTGAGGTACATCTGATGTTTAAGTCTCACTGAGGTGACACAGACTGAGCTGGTAAAATTTCTCCTCTGTTAAACATTCCTTAATCCACCGCAACTATGTTGGTACAAGCATCAAAGGCTTCCAGCATGAAATACTGCGAAAACTAAGCTGCAAGGGACTAACTATCTGCTCTGACAGCCTCTTTAGCAATGTCAAGAACATTTGGTGTTTAGGCCAAAACCTCCCTCCCTCCTAAGCTCAGGCTGCTGTGAGGAAAAAACACATACCCATGGTGTGAGGTGGGGAACCCCAGATACTGTATCTTCTTCTTGTGACTCTGTACCTTTTGCGCAAACATGCACAAATAAGGGTTATTAAAATGTTCCTGAAGTTTACACAGTTACTTGTTTTCATATTTCAGACTGCTCACAATTATGATTATGCAAGTCTTGACTTCTGTCAGAGATGACAACTGCCCCCTTTGATTAGAAACATACAGTAAAGCAAGTAAATAAAGCTTGTAGTGATTTTAATTGTAGATAGTTTGCAGTCCTGTTCTCTCCTTATGAATGCAAAGGGGAGATGCTGCACTTGCCTAACTGGAAAGAAGGTCAGTATTTTCTCCTGGAAAATAGCTTTAGGAGAAAGAGCCAGACTTAAAACAGCTGAGCAGTGCATCCTGTATTGTGTATCTATGAATGTTCTGTCCCGAAAAGCTGGCTCTGGCTTACAGAGACCATACAGGTATTCACATAGCTGGTCATTCTCCTTCTCGGTACCAAGTGACTGACATATTTCTTAGAGGTACAAACACCGCAGAAGCAGGGTTTTATGAGATGTTACCTCCTCACCCTATCTAATGAAATAAGAACAAACTAGTTCATGTTCCTTGTCTGTACTTATTTTAGCATTTTAACACCCTGACTCCTCTCTCCAAGCCTTCATTCTCAGTATTTTGGGCTGACCTTAAGCTCTGACAGAGGAAGAACCTCTTTTAAAATTCTTAACACTGCTGACTGCTCTCGTGCTCCACCATCTCTTTGGACTCTCAATAAATTCCTGAAGACTTCCACGTGCCAATGAGCTCCACAGTCTAAAGTAGCACTCAGTGTAAGAATTATTGGGCTTTTATTGCCTTTGAACGTGCAATTTCTTTTTTCATTAAATGTCAATTTATTTTTGTATTATGAATCAGCAAGAACAGATGTTCCCAAGAACTTCTCTGGACTGTACAATCCCGTTCTAAGGTCTTGAACTTTCTCTTCATAGGAAACCAGGCAAAGGAGAGAACAAGAATCATCTTTATGCAGTGAAGTATTTATGGTTATTTTCTTGAACAGTCTGACGCTTTAAGCCCCATAAATTCTACTTTAGTGTCTTCTTTTAGAGAAATGAAGCACGTAAAATCTCAAATTTCTTTACAAAGAATCTGATTTTTGATGCTGCGTTACACTACTGACACAAGTATATTATAACATTTATATAAAAGAGACCATTTCTAAATGCAAGAACTGTAAAGTACTTAAACGAACTGCAGTTTGAAAACATACCATGATGTGCTGTCAATGAAATGCAGGAGGAAATGGAGGTAAGGGAAATAAAACCCACATGGTACCTGAAAAGAAGTTTAACCTTCTATCCTTGAAGCAGTTATAGTTAGTTTTCCAAATTAAAATAAGAATGAAACGTACTCTCCTTTGTGTATAATCTCAAAATAGCCCTTACACCTGTATCAACGGGAAGCAAAGAAAACGAGAATGTGTATCTGGCTGCGCAGAGGCTTGTCTCTTCAACCCCCTGACTTTTTTGTTTTTAGGATTAAAAGGGAGGGTGAAAAACCCAACACAGAAATAGTAGCGCTTCATATAGATTAAATAGTTGGGGGGGGAAGTGCTTTCCCAGGACTTGGTTCACTGCCCACAGCTGAAGTGGCTGAAGAGGTGGTGGCTCCCAGCTGCTCGCCACTGTCCGCGGCCACACTTGCTGCCCCACATGGAAACTCCCCCAAGGCAAGGGCCTGAGGAACTGCACAACTCTGGCACTACAGCTGGCAAATTCACTTAAGCTGTAAATACTGATTAGAACATATGCATACATATACGAGATAAATCAGTGATGAATAAACTTATCTTTTGTTGAGGGAAGTCCTGCCTCCCAAACCTCTTAGAGGTCACTGGAAGAGTTAGGAAGCACATGGGAAACAGTGATTTGCCTTGGAATGAATCTGGATTTCCAAAAAGCCAAAAGCTTTTTTTTGAGAAGGTCCCTGATCAAAGCTCTGGCAGAAGCTACGATGGCAAAGACTACAAGCAAAAATCCTACACGACTTTCCATAACTGATTAAAAGATAGAAAATGAAGTGTAACTACACAGCCATTTTTCACAATGGAGGAAGGTTACCAGCAGGGTCCCACAAGGATCTGTGCTGTGCTGTTTGTAAAGTGATCTGGATAAAGCAGTGAATAGTGATGTGATAAAGTTTACTGACAAAAAATAAAAGCAAAAAAAAGAGCATAGCCAAAGCAAAAACAGCTGCAAAGAACTGCAGAAGGATATTACAAATTCTGAGTGCATAAAAAAAGGGAAATGATATTCAATGTTGATATAATGTAAAGTGGTGCTTGCAGGGATACGTAGCCCTAACTATACATACACAACAAGAGGCTCTAAGTTAGCTCTGTTCCACCCAGGACAGAGACCTTGCAGCCACTGTGGGTAACTCTCTGTGGGCAGCTGGCTTAGTAGCAGTCAAAAAGGCACAGAGAAAGCTAGGAGTAATTATGAGGGAACAGACAAAACAGAAAACATTGTTACACCACTGTATAAATGATGCATCCTCATTTTAAATCTGGCTACTCATTCTGGTCACCCCAGCTCAAAAAAAGGCAGAACTAGAAAAGGTACAATGCAGGGAGACACAGATGATTAATGGTATGGAATGGTTTCTGTACAAGAAGGACTAGACAAACCAGGAATCTTCAGAATGAAGAGAAAACCGAGGGGAAACACTACAGAGGCCTATACAAGTGTGAGTGACAAGGAGAAAGTCTGCAGGAAACGGTCATTCATTACTTCTCATAAGAAAGTGCAGGACACAATCATGGCTATGACATAGCAGATTAAAAACTAACAAAAGAGTGTGTATATATATAACTTGGCACAATGCAAATTGGACTGCGGAACTCATTGGCACAAATAATGAGGATGTGCAAAATACAAATGAACAAATGCAATGTTCATCCAGGGTTACTAAACACAATGGTAAAAATAAAATTTCTAGTACTGATATCTATCAAATGCTGGCTGCCAAAAGCTCAGTGGATGTGCCAGGAGTATAAAGCAGAGACGAAGTCTCTTGAGTATCCCTCATGCATCAGTGCTAGAGGTGGGATAATGGACTTGGGTACTTCTGCTCATGGGCTTTGACCACTTTTACTGAAAGCAGGCTACGATAGCTTAGACCTGGGTCTTTGTTAGCTTCAGTTAAACAGAGCCAAATGCCAAAGGCAGGAGTTAAAGCAGCATTTCAGGGGCAGAACAGGTCAGGAGCCTTCACATCAATGAGCGATCGAGGGTGGGAAGTTCATCAGCTGTCTTCTCAGCTGCTGGAGAAATGCAGGCTTGGGCTTCCCTAAAGCTACATTTCTTTGAAGGTTCCCTTCCCTCTTCCCACTCCCATCAAACAGTAGCATGGGAGCTGTACTTCCAGCATGCAGCAGGTTAAACAATCTTTTGCCTTGATATCAGGCAGAAACCTTTTGCTTTGGGTCAGGTGACCAAGGTCTCGTGGTCTGCTTGGCCTTACTCACGAATCCACAAAAATGCCATGGGTTCTGAACATAAAGTAGGACCTGATATTAGGAAGTTAATGATGTTAGACTTACTAAAACTTGGTTTTGGCAGCTAGCATAGGAAAAAGGTCAGAAATAGAAAAATCTTCTGTTGCACTAACAAACTCTATAGCAATTTTTTCCTTCCTCCTATCTCCCTTAGAAGTGAGAAAAAAAACTTTTTAAAAGTACAACTAGGGTAAACTGGTGGTCTTCTGCAAATACTTGATTATACAGTAAAAGCAGCATGACTCCACACTGTAATCAAATAAATACCTGGTATGAGACAAAAATACGTATGGGGTTACTATATATGCCTTTCCGCTACGTTACATTATAGAATTCAGACTTTCTATTTAACAGACTTCTCTTTATTTCCAGTTCATTCACTTTCCTGTCCCGGTGACTGTCTATTTAGACCTAGATGACAAAATCAAAGATTTATTTTTCAAAGGTACTAACTGAAGGAGGAAAAACTTCAGGATTTTTCAAAAACTTCTATTAGAGGTATGTGAATCAGCAGACAGCTAACAGCTGTCTAATACCATTCTCCTCTTGCATTCAAGACAAGCATACAAAGAAAAGTTAACTATATGACAAGAACTTAAATTCTGACACAGAATGATGTTTTTTCACTACAAAGTCTAAAATACACAATCCAAACACAAAAGCCAATGTAAAAGAAGAAACGTGAGAGAACTGCCTCACTGCACATTCACAAATGATTATAATTATTAGTGGTTTTTCTTCTGAATTACATACCGTCTTTAGGGAGTTACATTTTTAATTACTTTGATTTAAAAATGCTACAGTTCAGCTGGTAAATATATTAACTTGCAACTTCTTGGAAAAACTGACAAAACTATTTAGCTATCAAAAACACATGCTTAAAAGCATCTAGCAAATTCCAATAAAACGAGCTATGATGGGCTTCTAATTGTATTGCTGTTAATTAGCAAAGTTAACTGCTTTTATACATACAAGTGTACACATGCATGTACACACACACGCATATCCTAACATCAAAAAGAGCAGCGTATGCAAACCTTGTAGTTCCTTGCCCTTACAGGGGAGGCAAAATAAAATTGTATGGAGTTTAAAACTACTCATGAAATAAAAACAAAGTAGCTGCTTTGGGGAACACTTTATTCTCAAACAGATGAACTTTTGCATTTGTGTAAATATATACATTAAGCCTTTAAGAAGGGTAAGAAAAAGAATATAATGAATTCCACCAAGGTCGCATTTAGGTGTCGTTATCTACTATACTGCTTTTAATTGCTTCATCTACCTGTTAAATAACAGCCTAGCAAGATTTTGTTTTCCGAGGATCCGAAACAATATCAGATGCGCCTGTGGTCTTCTGGTTACTTTTAGAGCTAAAAGTTTAACCTCCACTTGAAGCACAGTAGAAACTACCAGACCTGGGTGGTCTCTACATAGAGAAAACCAGAAGTAGCATGTTTAAACAACAGATATAATGACTGCATTCAGGAAAACGTTTAACTCTATGTCCATGAACTGTATTTGAGTAACGACAAGAACAAGAAAAGATTTATTGAATCAAGGCCTGTTACAAGGGTAGTAAACAGTTTTATCTGAGTAAAGCTTAATCTAAAATAAAAGGGGTGGATGGAAGGGAATGAAGTGTTTGAACAACTACCCAGGTAGACAGCCATGTGTTCTTACTAGAAGTTCAACTATTACTTCCATATGACTATCTGACTTTGTGCAGGTCATTTCATTCGGAAACGAAAGAAGAATGAAGATTGTTTTGTAAGGACGACTCAAATATCTTTGAGGAGTAAGTACATTTAAGACTGCATGGAACTAAAACTTTCTGGTCTCTCCATGAAACAGTGGTTTGCTTTTACTCCATGGATTACTACAGGGCTCTTAAATTGGAGAAAGCAAAAAACCAGTGCAAAACAGAATGTTATCTTTTTAAAGAAGAACCTAATTGGAACTTAGTATGAAATAATTCTGAGAATACCAGAGATTATTTTATATGTGTGTAAAAATGAATAAACAAAACAAGTAAAATCTGGTAATCTTTCTGGCATGCCAAAGCAAATGCTGTGCACATGCTTATATAATTGCATTCACAGGTAATAACTATCTGATCTATGAAACAAAGCAACCTTATGGAAAAAAAAAAATCCATTCATCATTTCTATTTGGGGGCTGCAGACAGTTGGTTTAAGACAACTGTGTTGATCTAACATCACTAAAACAGGAGAAAAACTCTGGCAATTTCTGACAAGGAAATCATAAATAATTCACTAAGCTGCTCTATGCCCTCACCTCATAGAGATTGCAGCCTATGTGCTAATGATTCTGCAGAACAGCCATTAGGCTTACAGAGCCTCTGCAACCATGTATAAAAAAAATCCCTCAACTTCCATATCATGTAATGAGGATGGACACGTTATGATTTATCAACGGAAGCACCAGAGACACAAATGCAGCTTTATGTGCAATGTCTCCTCAAAATTATTGACTGCAAAAACAATCAACTGATGAAGAGTTGGGAGAATGCAAAAAAAAAAACCAACCCCAAACTATACTACCATGGAGGAAGCTAACAGTATCATAAAATTCTTGCATTATGAATGATAGGCATCCTGTGAGTGATATAAGTACAGCTGTTAGCGGTATAATTACAGTTGCAACTGTGCAAAAGATGAGAATATGATCTACCCTGAACAGAGCACTGGTTATTTTCTTTATCACTTTGAATTTCAAGAAAATCTGCTGATACTCAGCAACATCCATTCTGGTGCAGGTTTTCTACTCTTCACTAAATTTCCACAGATCAGACCTGCTGAATTAACATGGGTAAAAAAGGAGCTTGCTTATGAGTATTCTAAAGATGTTTTTATACAGGCAGTCCTGGGTTAATGGTTGGACTTGATGAACTTGATCTTAAAGGTCTTTTCCAACCTAAATGATTCTGTGATTTATGTGTGTATATGTACACGCACACATACACACAAAGTTACCAATAAACACATACTCCAAATTCAGCTGCAAGAAATCAAATGTTTATCAAGAAAAAGTGACCTCGGGGGCACAGGTGAGAAGGAAACACTACAGAAAAAGCAGTTACAGCGAGGCTATCGAGGAAAGAGGTATCCTCTCTACTTGAAACTTTTACTAAGGAAGTTCTCAGGCTGGACTGAAGCATTCTAACATCTCTCTGTATGAAGATACTTATAAAGAGTAAGAAACATGTCATAAATGTCTTATCATTTTGTGTTGTATTAAAAAATAGCTCACTGATGACTACTTGATGCATCTATTTTCTTTCACTTTGACCTTTTATTATCTGTTTACTCCCCTTTCAAGAAAGAGCCAAGAAAGGGATTTAGGCATAATTCTTATTTTTGTTTTCCCACTTGTGAAGTAAAAGGGGGAAGGACAGTGTGTTGAAGCACTAGGCTCCTTTGCAAATACCGCAGATGATGTCTCTATGCTAGGAGATGGCAGCCCCTCTGAAATTACTCTCCTCCTGGGACTGAGGTAGATCAGATTCAAATTCAAGCTTCAACTGCTGACAGCCAAGGTGGAGTGCAACAGAGGCAGGGGTTTGGACAATTGGCTTAAATTTTAGTAAATGCTTTAAACTTGGTCCTTACTAAAAGCTTTTCTGCTCTATGGATTGGACAACTCTTCACTTTTCCTGACTTTGCTCATAGACTATTTTTTGAACAAGAGAGAACAATGTGCTGAAGTAACAAGATTCTAGTCATCACAAATACTAACAAGTACTTGCTCTTTTCTGTACTGTGACCAAACTACCTCTCTTGTGGGAAAGGGATAAAGATCACCTGCACAGTTTGATCTACTTTTAAGGAAAACTTCGTGATCATTGTAAGAATATTATGTGGGCAAAAAGTGATAAAAAGAAAATGGGAAAGAAGAAAAAGGGCAGGTGTTTGTATGCTTGTCTTAGTCCTTTCACAGCTGATATTCTTCAATGGTTTTGAGCAACTACAGAACATTCACTTGTTCTTATTCCAGGCTTGGACTGTGGCAGGTTGACATGAGGCCTGTACGTTCACCCTGAAGAAGCAAGTCACCACCTTTGTTCACCTCAGCAAAGCAAGCAGAAGCACTGACTGGAAAGTCAGGACTATGAAGCGTGCAAATCTTTCAGGAAATCAACAAGAATCTAGGCAATAAAAACAACCCAAAAAGTTACAAGAAGCTATATGTGTTAATCTGCCTCCAGGTCCCTTGTTAATACATTTTCTTTCTAGAATAATACACTTTTCAGATTTTTTTTAATAAAGAATAGCCCCAAACTGTAAAAAACAACTTTACTGAAAGTAGAGTGACTGCAAAGAAAGTATCTCTTTTCCTTTTTTAACCTCTAACTTAGAAATTTTATTTATAATTAGCAATTAAAACAATTTTAAAGCACACATTATTAAATTGTCAGGATCTCTTTTGTATTTCACAGTTTAATTAAGCACCCATTTGCTTTCCTCTTCTGCTAGTTCATAAAGCTACTCAGATCAGTATCAGGTTTTTGTTAAGCTGAATTTTTATCACAGATCAATGGTTTTTAAAGGATGATGAAAAATCAGGGGGACATTTGTTGTCAGAATTTGTAACAGTAAGTACAAATTTGCCAAGGTCTGGACAAGGTGATTAAAGACATAAGGAATTTAAAGTTTACCAGGAACAGTGAAGTGAGCATGTTTTACTTACTGTTATGATACATTTAGCACTACAGTAAAGGGGCAAAACCCCCATCTCACATGCTCATGTAAGACACTTTATGCTGTGAAAACTGGAATGCAGGCACAGCAGTGAGAGATTTCAATCTTTCCAGGGAAGCAAGCATCACTCTGCATGGAGGAATGCAGTGTGCATCCCTGCTAGGCTGGAGGGGTTCACTCTCTGTGCCAAAAGCAGACCACGGGCTTCTGCAGCACTTAAATTTTGTGCTAAAAGTGACAGAGGCGGCACAGGCCCCTGGGTAGTGCTACTTTTGCACTTGAGCAGAAAATTGAGGAAATATCCCATGTGTTATTCATAGTGCAAAAGATAGTGTATCCACTGGAAATTTCAAGCCTAATAGTCACATGCTGAAATACTTTTTATTGCTCCTTAATGGTCTACCATACACATTCACAAAGATCACTCATGACCTATGCTAGCCATACTTTTGGTAATCTATGCATTGCCCCAAGTGACAAAGTGCTATGATACAGTGGACTAAAACACATCATTTCACTTCGAAACTAGAGTGCAGCACCGTGGGAAAATCCTTCCTCTAGAGAAAGGACACCAAAGATTTCTGGTGTGTGTGTGTGTGTGTGTGAGGGAATAGGAGGGAGGCAAATATAACAAATACAGGCCTCCTAACAGATTTTTTCAAGATGACTGAAATTAAAATGGTTAACAATAACAAACCTTAGTATTACAAGAAAACTGCTAGATTGAACTAACATTACAGAATTCAGATTAACAGGTTCATGTTTCATGTGTGGCGGTACTTCTACTGCTCTCAGGGAAGAAATCTGATCTAGAAGGCAGAGACTACCCAGTATCGGGGAGACGTTCCCTGATCCTGTGATTTTTAGCACTGTTGTACAGATAGCTCTGTACCTGTTTCCAGGCTCTCTTCACAGAACAAATTAAGACTCTAAAGACAAGTAAGATGTCAGACTGCCCAGCCTCCCAACTGCTATAACATATGAGCTTATTTTACTTGCAACTAGCAATTTCTGTAGTCGGTAAACACAGTGAGTTATCAGAAAGATTTAAATGCACTAGGAGGGTGTTGCCCAAAATGCTACCTAATGGATGTTTGGATGAAAAGATGAAGGAAAAAAGAAGACAGATTGCTTAGTTTTATCTGGTCTGAAGAAAAAACCCACAATGACAATGCAATACTGATATAATTCTGACCCTAAAATATACCAATCTAATCTCACTACATGTTAGAGAGTAACCTCTTCTGAAATAAAAGGCTGTTTGTTCTTAATGGAACCTGCCATTTCTAGATAATCCTAAACAAAACCAAGGGGAAAACCAATCTAAAAAGCAAAAAAAGTTAGTATGAAAAGCAATCTTTTACTTTTAAAAATTGGATTTGTCCCATTTAACTTTTCCAAACATTTGCAGCCTGACTCAAGCTAGTCATCTGCTCTTACTCTGAAATCAATAGGAAGACACAGGTACCTACAGAAGGCAATCAATCACCCCTCTCCATCCTAGAATGGAACGAATAGCCATACAGAGGTGTCCTCGGTGAATCCAGAGGGAAAATATACGTATCGATTTTTACATATCTGGAGTTAGCTAATATAAGTATCACAGCAAGAAATCCTGATGTCCCTTACAATTCTAAAACTGTACACATTAATTCTTTATTAGCCCCAACTTTGACGAAACTGTATACTCTACATAGAGGATTCGACACTTCTATCATACATTCCCACATTAAAAATACTCTCTGCACTAGGGGGTACCATGTCTACCACCTCCTGCGTCTGCCAAAGCATTATTGCTAGAAGGGGCAACAACTTGAACATCAGTTCTGGGTGTCTGGGTCTCTCTGCAAGTACACATCCTGATCACCCTTGACACACGCAGACTCGCACAAGCTGATGGGATTTTGTGTGGGAACACTTCCCTGGTTCATGACAGAGCATTACATATTAAGAGAGGGTCACACCAAAGCAAACATAATCATTTCAGCTCAAGCAGACCACATGCACGCTGGGAGAACACAGGTTAGGTAAAAAGCCATGCAAGTTATATACCTGGTCGTGTGGTCAGTCCTCTGTCTGCAGCTGGGCGGGCATCAACTGGCTCAACTGGGCATGTGCAGAAAAGAAACAAAAAAAGCAAACAAAATAAACAAAATCCCCCAAAATGATAAAGTCAACTGCTCTTCTGCTGGGACAGTGCAGAAGAGACATACCGCATAAACAAAGTTACCAAAGCAACAGCTAGAAAATACCAGCCTTCAGTTAATCCTGGAAATAAAAGGAAGGGATGGGTACGACTTCAATAGGAAAGCTTCACAGCTGATGTGCCAATTTTACATCACATTCTGGTTACTGCTTAAAGTAAGAAAACACCAAGATCGAAGAATTTCTGTCTATAGAGCAAAACTATATTCATCACGTGCAAACTTCTTCCAGTTGCCTGATCAGAACTGACAGCAAGAATGGACACGATGAGCTCTTGCAGCTAACTCTCAATCAGTGCTGACTTACAAACCCACTGAATCCTGACTCCTTTTTTCCTGTCAACAGGGATTCTTTACAGCACTAGCTATAAGGTTTGAAAAAAGTAAAGTGCATTTTGAAAATACGATCAATATTTCATTCTAATACGCTCTCATTTGTAGACAGCAAATTTGTCTTCCAGTTATTGAAAGGGCAGCAAAGGAGAAACACCACTTTCTACTCACTTGGGTGCTGTACAGTTTTACAAAACTCTTGTATTACCACACAAAGGCTTTATCATCTGAGACCTAAGACTGATGGAGCTGGCATTCACAGAAAAAGCTGATATGCAAAACCCTAAGAGCTGTTTCAGTCATTATTTACTGCCTCAGGTAAGTCCAAACATACTGGAAAAATTAATTGAACTGCTCGTCGTTTCATCAGAAAAATCACACAAACCTGATGATACGGCTGACTAAAGCAACAGAACTGCCCGTCTTCTCAGGAAGTCTGTGTCACTTGCTTAGCGTTCCTGTGGATTTGACAACCAGCCTACCATGCTTGAAAGTAGTAAGAGATCACATGGCATCCCTGCCCTTGCATACAGGAGAGGACTGCACTAGCTCCTGCCTCTACAAGAATACCAGTAAGTCAGCTTTATAGTAGCCGCAGACTAGAAGTGCATCGGCACATCTGACTTGCTTGTGTTTCCAGCAGGGAAAAATTTTCAGAGCTTGCTGGTCTGGTGCTGCAGAGACAAGGCATCAAACCGCTTTCCTTCACAGCAGTTCACAATGGCACTAGCAGACCATGTAATTGCTTTCCTTACATAGCACTATACAAAACCCAATTTCCATCGTTAACTAAAAGCTGCAGTTTTGAATATTTTCCTATTTACGTCTTCTGCTAGGTTTTCCAATATCGTCAGCACCAACCCTCAGGTAGGTCAGCAGTAATTCTTAGTGGGAAGGACTGAAGAGAAGAAACAACCAAGGACCAACATTACTCAAACTGCTCCTGCAGGACCCTCCCCCGTTGTCCTGGTCCCTGAATCCTCCCTAGAAGCCTGAGGGGTTTTATTTCCCTCTTGCTCGGTAATCCTACATGCCCACAGCTATGGAGAACTGAGAGAGCAGGTTGTGAAGGGAAAAAAGGATGGAGGAAGTTTCTGTTGTATAGTAGCATGGACCTGACCTCAGGGTAATGCAGTATTTGTGGGGTTAGGTGAAAGTATTAATAATGAATATTTTTTCTTGTCACCTCTGGTTCTGGAAGCACTGTACAGGGAGGGGAAAACCAAAACGTGCCAGTGCTGTTTGCCAACTGACATGAAAGTGAAATGACCTGCTCAAGGTCACAAACCAGTTGCAGGCCAAATACTGGAAGCAAGAGTTCAGAGCCCACGGTTTTCCAAAGCAGATTGTGATTGCATGTGCCTAAGCACAGCACGTCCCAGGCAGCGTGATACAAGAAAGGCTGCTTTCTGGACAGCCCTGAGCTGCCACCTTTTGAATTTCAGTTGCGTTTTAAAACCTGCTTACTCTTACCCTGGTATCGATGTATGCACAAACAGCACTTATCTCTGAAAATCTTGTCTGTGGGTTTCTTCACTGCCTGCCCCACTGGACCACCCCACCCCACAAGAGCTGATATTGAGGGGAGATGTTTAAACCTATTACAGCATTTATCAATAATCAAAACTCTTTAAGACATACTGTGTATTATCATAAAAACTGCATTCATTTTGATACTGCAGAATCATACTTCGCTTGAACACACCTCCGTGTGCATGGAAGTACACAGAATTAAGACTGAAAATTTATTTTCCAAATAGCCTCACGAAACTCAGTTGGTAGGTATCTGCTTACACCGACAACTCCAGCTTCATACAGACTATACACTGCACCTTGTATCTAACGCTAACACATCTCAGAAGAGCATGAGGGAATGTGGCTACTTCTCTTTTCAGAAATAAAAGAAAGGTGAATCAAAAAGCTCAAAAGCTGGTACAAATCAGCAGGTGAGGAGAGCTACGTGATGCTCACCTCCCAAGAACAGTGTGGAAGGGAATAACTGGCCAAGTCTAACACAGAACATTCACAAAAATCTCACTTTAGATCAATACTTTGTCACTAAGGCTAACGGTAACTACATGGTAAAATACAAAGGGTAGAACACTAAACCCAGTTAGGCACTGGCAAAATGCCCAGGGACCTTGGCAGTGTCAAAGCTTCACAGCTGTTGGGGTTTTGCCCCCACCTCTGAAGGTGTGTTTTTCATTGTTCAAATACAATTTCCTGACAGTTTGGTGGTGCCTCCTGCAGTGTCCTTAGACAGCATTTTTTGTTAACCTAATTAGTATCACAATTCGCCAGACATACGTTCAGTCATGCAAGTTGTGTAGTGTATTACCTGGTGTTTGGATTCATTTCTGTGGATATTTACAGGGAAACTACCTCAGGGAAACAACAAGAAGCCAAACTAGACTTTCAAGGTCTTTTTATTTTTAGACTTTCTCACTCATTCATCAGAAAAATAAATGTTAGTAAAATAAACTGTTTGCATAAACCCGATCCTTTTACCTAAACATGCAGTTTAGATTGGGAGAATCTGAAATGGAGTTATGAAACCTTGCGAGTATATAGAAATGCACCAATCTAACACATCACTAATATCTCTGGGTGAAACCTGGTATTAGACCATGGCCATGGAAGAAAACAGGCATGGGAACTAATAACAAATTTAAGGTATTTTTTGTAGTATTTTAACTTCATTGCTTGTATGCAGAATAATGGATACTTTGAAACTAAGACTTAACGGCTGCATTTCCTTCTACTTTTTCCACAATCACATTTTGGTTTAAGTGTTCCCCAAATGGTTAATTAAAAACAAGTCCCCTCGCTGTGATTATGCCAGAAGGGGTGGGATCCCAGGTCCCAACCCAGCCAGCTCCAGGATCTGTTCAGTTGCCTCTCAGACGTCAATGGTTCCATTAGAAATTTGGTTTGACAGTAGTGTAAATTTGCAATGAGGTAAATTATTTACCCGGTGTGGCCACTCAGGACTGGAGAAAACTATCGCTTATACAGCGCAACTGTTCTTTGCAGTGAGGAAGTCAAGACTCTCACTCTACCTAGAAACTCACCTGCATATGCCGAGCTGTTACCACTCTGGATTTGTGTTCAGCAGGTTTCAGAAAAGTTGACTTCAGCTTTCAAACTAGACCAAACCACTATCAACAAGTGAACTCGTAACTTGCATGCCATCTGAAACTCCTCAGGTAGTCTCTGTTAGACCTGCTGGACTACTCACTCAGCAGATTTCCCAGACACCAGGCCATTCACACGGAACAGGCTGTGATTTTCTCAACGGTGCTGAGTATCCTCAGCCCTCACCCGAGTAAATGGGAGCTGAGATGTTCAGTTCCCTGACTTCTGCTGGCACGTTCAGCACCTCCCAGCAGCAAGAGATGCTGACCATCACCAATACTGCAACGGTTAGTCACTCTCAGTATTTGAGGTTTCTCTAGCACATGATTTTTGAACTTACACCTTTTTTGATCAATGTTTTTTTGTTAAGAAACAGCAATGACTTACTTAGTACCGCATAAAATATAAAAAGCTCCCCGCAAAAGGGGAACGTATGGTGTGCAAAACAGGCTATTTAAAACAAAAAGAAAACCTTCAGTGGAAAGGGAGAGGAAAAAAGAGAAGGAGAAAATTGTGTCAGTTGTTGTTCTTGCTACTTCCAAAGCATATTATAGCAAGACAGACACACTTTTTTGGAAGCAACTTAGACAAAGCCTGGGATTAGATCACAGCCACAGAAGAAAACAGGCATGGGGAGTGAGAACAAATAGCACAGTTAGTCCTGGGTTTTTGGAACAAAGAGGTGGGAGACAAACACAAATTAAAAGGATGAGGCTGTGAAATTTCCCTTTGATACTATGGGCAAAGGTACAGAGAGGGTATCTAGAGGAGGGAAAGAAGGTATTGCAGGCGTGATCACATTAACAACATTGTGGTTTGGGTAGATGACAGAGAAGTGTAAGTGGAAACAAGAAGGACTTGAAGAGGTTTAAGTCATCTAGTAATTTCTATTTCTAACTGTGCAAACTTAAATGCTAATAATGGTTGGCCTAACAGAATTGTTTGCCGCAGTAACTTCATGACAAATACAATCCTGATAGAAAAAAAAATAATCCCTAAACGCCAAAAACTTGAAGGCATGAAAGTTAAAAAGATGTTCCCACAGTAAACATTAATAAGTGCTGCAACAAAGCATGTAGAGCATTAAAATACACAGGATTCATAATTAAACAGTATGATATTCAAGGCAGGAGAGTTTCTGTTTCTTAGTTGCCGTCATATATTTTAAAGGAGAACAATGCTCAATACATTTGGCCATGGCAATGCAGTGTCACATTGAAGTATGTACCTTTCTTTGTTAAATTCTGGGCTTAGCCAGGTTTCCGAAGGAAAAAAAGGCTTGTGTGATTAAATTGTGGGTATGTCTGGGTGCACCTGTATACCTAATAACTTCTGAACTTGGTGACTGCAATCAGTACATTTTGAAAGCTAGGGGACAGACTTCAAAAGTAATTAATTCCCCCCAAGTTTCATGAAAGCCAACAGTGGGTATAGAAATTCACGTCCTGTATGCCTCAGCTACGGGAAGAAGTGCAGCGAGAGCTGTACTGGAAAATTCCTGCAGGACAGACACCACCAGCTGGGCTGTGGCCTGCTCCTGGCAGACAGCCTTGACCGCGCTACGGTGAGCTGCAGCTCACCCCCAGGGAACCAAGTGCAGCCTGCCCGCCCGGCCAGCCTCAGTACTGCTCTCCAGCACCTGATGCAACCCAGCCAGCTGCTCCCTGCCACTCCAAAAGTCACTTGGCTGCAAGTGCCCTCCAGACACATCTGGAGTCTTGTCACCACGTCCTGTCCTCTGGCTCTTGCTGCCAGCTAGTCCGTTGAGTTTGCTCCAGCTCTCCCTGTGCTTCCACTTGGTCCCTACTTGCAGTGCTGACTCCCCGGCCATTTGATTTTAGCCCCACTCCGGACCAGCCTCTCCTCTCCCCCCTCAAATCTGGCACACTTCTGCCTCGCTGATCTGCTGACCTTTGCTCAGATCTTTTCCTTCCCCTGATCTTAGCCTTCTCTGACTCCTGGGGATGACCCCCTCTGATCACAAATCATTCTGCTTTCACCTGGCACCAACACCCCAGACCTGGCAGACCCATGGACATCCCCCAAGCAGTCAGTTGCCCACAGTCACCACACTGTGCTGGAGTGAGACTAACTGCATAAGGCTGGTCTCAAAACTCATTCTGAGAGCAGGTACAGCCTAAGCCAGTGGTTTCAAAAGACTTCTGGAGGATGTTAATGTCTGCGCAGTTTAGCTGCAAATCACAAATTTTCCTGAAAAAAGACATTTATAGCTCCAGCCTCTGTGAATCTACCGTAGCTTTGCAGTAACAGACTTTCACTAATGTGATTAACTCAGCAGTAATGACAGTGGAGTTGAACTGATAGAGAAAACCAAAAACAACAGGAGGAACTTAAATAACATGATTGAAGTCCCTCAGGTTTCTGATTAATTTGCTCTGGCACCTAAGTAAACTACCAGTTCCAGGTTATACATAAATTATTAAAGTAGTATACAGTTACTTCAATAAATTAGTCCATGAGCAACATAAAATACTCCTCAGGAAAAGTTTCCACTAGCCATTTGCATTGCCGAGTATGCAGGAACATTTCCGCAGTACATTTCAGACAACCAGTGTGTATGGAGGAATACAATCAACTCTCATGCTAGGATTGTGCTGGATCTGTAATAATTTTCATGCCAGTAAATATAAAAATTTTTCTTAACTAAAACACTCCTTTCATCATGGCACAAATCTAACAACTTACTGTCTCCCTTAGCTCACAGTTACGTATTTCGTAAGACTGCCACTCATAATTTGCTGGAATCTAGTTTGATTTGTTTTTAAAGGAAAGTAACCTCAACACTAAAATTTACTGTGTATTCCAAATTTTAGCCAGGATTTTCTGTTCCAAAGAGACACAGCTGACACAGCAGAGCAGTTCTAAACTTACATTTGAGAACCTCTATCCTGCTTGTATCAGAAAGATGTCAATTTTCAGGGAACAAAGCGAAGAGAAACCACAAAGCTGAACTCAGAATATTCTGTGGTTTCTCCCCCTAGTGTACATACCTTCATTTTCAGTATTGGCTGGAACAGAATCAACACCAAAGGGATGCCATGGCTGAAGGTCATCTAGGCTGAACTCTCCATCCACTGGAAGAAGTTCAACTGTGGTCTTAGTTTCCGTCAATGAAGGCATAAGAGCATCATTTCCATAGCTGATTCTGGGTTCGCTGATCATGTTGGCCAAAACATCGTCAGAATAGTTTTGCTCTTTCTGAAGTAATTCATCTGCAAGGAAATTTCAACACAGAGATTATCTCAAAGAGCCTGCATTTCTGAGAACCTGTTTCCAACACTCTTAAAGTAATAATGCTCTATTACGAGATTCTGTTTTCTTATGACAAAAATATAAAGGCTCGGAATAGTCAGAACTCTGTGATAAGTACTGCAGCTAAATCAGGCTTGAAACGTCAACCAGACTTGTTCAATACTGTTTCCTACCCACATTTCCACCACAAAGAGATCACAGGTCTGCACTTTACAACTCCCTGGACTCTTCCCCACCACTTTTAAAGGAAGCACAAATCAATTCCCTTCAACTCAACACATTGCCATAAGTCAACAGGCAAGAGGCCCACAGGAAGGAATGTCTTCGTTATTTCCCCTTCCTCGTAAATGCTTGCTATCAAAGCTCATCACAGCTCCTAAATCACCACAGCAGTTACTGTATTAAATTTGGCTTACTGTAACACAATGAATCTGAAGAAATATTCACTCTTTTAACCTATATAACTTCACCAAAACACCAAAGTAGTTCTTTGCTTAAAATCTTAAGTAGTAATAGACATCTGTAGGCAAATTATTTTACAAGCAACCAGGACCTAAAACTGTGCTGTATTATCTAGGTTGGGTTTTGGTGGGGTTTTTTTTTTGGGGGGGGGTGGGTGGGGTTGGTTTTTTTGTTTTTTTACTTGAAGCAAGGCGAGCACAATCAAAGCACTTTTCAGCTCCATCAGGTGTATAGGACAGACTGTCCAACTCAGTGTTAAAAATAAACTTGGAGATTTTGTGTGTACTTGATTATTCCAGCTCCCTTCTCACATCAAAGTTAATCTACTCCTGATCACTGCCATTTTTTTTTCTGTAGGAGCAACACATGATTTGCAAGTACTTTGAGGGAACATGGTGCAAAAGAGCACATTCAAGCAAGCAAGCAATCTCAATGAAGAAGATAAAAAACTGCTAATACTACTCCAATGTAATTAGTAAGCAGAGCTAAATAGTTCGGAATTAAAGACTGTAAAAGTTACATTACTAGAGTGCAAGCGCTTGCACGCATAAGCACACAACACGTGACAGCTGATAATACAAAAGCTTTTATTAAGGCTGGCTTCTCTCCACTTGGTTAATGACCCCCTGACTGTCACTGCTTCACATCCACATCTGAACCCTGTAGCAATTCAGGGTCAGGAATCACCACTCTACTGCTAGACTCTTCATGTCACTCCATAGGGGCTCACTTATTTCCCGGTATCATCAGTGAGAAAAGGCATCTCAATTTCTATACGCAGCAGAGCTTCAGAGCCCTCAGTAAAATCTTTTGAATGTTATTTCCTTCCCAACCTTATACTGTGCCGTACCACCACAGACGTACACTGCCACCATGCAGCAGCTCTCGGTGAGAATCCTCACCAATTCATACACATTACAGCTGGCACTGTGTCAGTGCTGTGACCAGTGATGATGCAATAGGACTCTGCTTAAAGACCACCTTGAGACATTTGACACAACTCTCTGCCACCCTAATACTACACAAAATTCAGAACACCAAAACGAAACAAAGTTGCAACCTCAGCACTAGGCAAACACGGGGCCTGAATCTTGTAAAATGATGTTTCAAAACAAATTCTCCTGTTTAAACAACCCTTGCTTTAGTAGACAGTAAGCCTAATGTGTATACAAAATTTCATTCTGTGATTTAATTTTTTCATTAGAATGACTTACTAGGACAGTATAGGAAGTATAACACTGAATTGTTTTTCTCTTTGTTTTATTGAAACCAATATTATTTTGTAAGGTACCTACTCAATTTTCAGCATGAAAGGCAAGTCCAATTTTTGTCTCCCCACTGCACTTACACTAATCCTTTATCAAATTCAAGTGTCTCCTTGTATTAGAGAAGAGAAAGGTGAAGCACCTCAATGTTCTGAGCACACATTCTAGCCACATGACAGACGTTACTTTTCATTAGCTAGGGACAAAGAGATTTTACAAAAAAGGAACTGGATATTAGGGGTCTGAGTGAGAAGCCTGGTGTCCAGGTGCCTTGCCAAGAGCGACGAGTGATACCAGGTCAGCACGTTGTAATACCAAGTCATCACACGCTACAGGAAAGTGCATATTTATGCTACCACCAAACATCTTGCTGCCTGCAAGCCTTTTGGACCCAGGAATCAGAAGGGGGTTTGGGGTGCAGCTCCTCTCGCTCCTGCTGACCTCCCTGTCCCCAGAGGACTGTGTGGGACAGCGGCAGAGAGCTGCAGCCATGCAGCGGGGAGCGGCGCTGGGGGTGCTGTGCCCCAGTCGCCCCTTTCCTCTGCGTGGTGCCAATCCTCCGCAACTCCTGTCCATTCCCTGCTGCCAATGCACTCTGTTACCTGCAGACAGCTCCTGCCCTCAGAAAGGGAAAAATGGTGTATGGAGGGGAAGGAACAGAGGGAGAAAGACCTGAGCTCCAGCAGCGGAGGAGCGGCACCAGGGCTGGCACAGTGCTCAGCAGGAGGCCACGGTGCAGGCACGGCTGGGCCTGCCAGGCTGACAGAGAGGGGCACCCAACTCCCATCATGATATCGTAATTAATCCAACTCCCTAGAGGCTGGGAGGGACATATACACAAAGTCTCTCTCTCAACGCTACCCAACTGGGAGCACGTCGTCGCCAGCGCTTGCAGGCTCCATTGTTTCTCATTCAGCTGCGCTGCACAGCACGGACATTAACTAACCCACACAATAGCTCAAGCAAGGCAGACAGATATTACAACCAAGAGATTATGATCACATCCATTTTACAAGCAGAGAAACAATGGCCAAAATCAATCAAGCCCATCTGACATGATGAATCAGACACTGAATGACAGTGAGAAATTAGAAGTGCCTGGCTTAGGAACTGTGCTGGAGTCCATCGGACTGAGGCAGCTGTGTCTGCATTGAGTAAATGATTTGCAAACAATTGTTTCAATCTCTGACCTGCTAAAAAAGTTTGCCCTAGGATTTCCAGTTATCGACACTAGCTGGCAAAGTCCAAGATCAATTTTTTGGTGTTGATTTTGTTCTGAGTATTGATGGCTACTTGAACCATCAGTTACGCTAATGGAAAGCCATACAGCCTCACTGTTGCCCATTGATACAGCGTTCTCTCCCTTTTCCACCATTGCCAACTCAATTCCCCCACCCTGCAAAGACAATTCCCTAAAAAAGCTGGGAGTGCAGACACAGCTCAAGACTAGGATGTGCATTCAAGACTGTTTCACAGGTATTCTTTGTGTGGTGAATATCTTCATTATTAGGTGCTGAAAACAGAGATTCTAGGCTGCTCTTCAAAATTTCATCTCCTATCAAACCAACAGGACAAAAACTCCATGACAGTCTTCCCATAATAAACTTTTTATTGCTCAGCTCATTATCTTCTTGTAGTGTGCTGCTAAGACCTGCCACTGAGAAGAATAAGAAGGATGTCAAAACTTTCTGTCCCTCCAAGAACATGTGCTCAAAAGCAGACATGACCTTGGGAACAAACCACGCTCAGCTGGGACCTCAAACCTCCCAGCAGCTCTGGATCTGGTGTGAGGGCACACAATTGCCGCTTTTCCTTCAGGGACACAAATCCCTTCTTTCTCAGGATGAGAGGCAGGCTCACGTCTGGTACTTCAATAAAAAGCTCCTCAGACTTATCATCATCCCTAAGCAAGTTTCACTCATTCTTGGACTCACTGAAGGCATTTGCCCATGGGTCATTACTACTTCACAACAGCATCTAGAAAAACTGAAATGAAACTGTCGTTGGGGAACTAGATATAAGGGTAATACCACTACAACCTCCTTTCAAGCCCATTCTCTTATCCCATGAAGAGACATATGGCGCCAAAAGCAAAGGAGGAACAGAGGAAAAGAAATAAAATTTATTACAAAATCTTCTGGTGGACACTGGATTGTTAGAAGCCATTCATCCACAATGGCCCTGGACCACACTTGTACTGGCACAGCTTTGCAAAGAGCACCGTACATACTGTGACAAATCCCAACAGAGAAGATGGACTCAAGAGTGGCAACACTCAAGCTATTTTGTAACTTTATCTACTTCTTATTGGCCCACAACATTGTTTCCCATGTTGGACTCTGGGGCATACTTACCCTAGCCCTTAACTGGCATAGCTATAATGACAGTAATTTCATGTGGAACAGCTCCACTTGCTGCCCTGGAAGGCCAGCAAAGCCTTAGTTATCTTTCAAACCATCATTTTTATTTAGTTCATTATGTAAAATTTCCAAAAGTAATTCTAACATTTGTTTGTTGTATTTTCTTTTCAAAGAGCCCATCTACTAGATGAAAAGCTCTGCAATCACTATTATGTGCAAGACTTTTGAAATAACTTGAAAAGCTGCTTAAAATTGACAATTGTAATTTTGGAAGTTCTAAAAAGCTATTTAAGGTCTTGAGCCAGATTAGAAACAAAATGTACCCAAACCACCTCTTCTAAATACTAATTAAGACACCACCAAATTACATGCCATAGTTTTGACCCAACACCAAACTTCCTTTGTAAAACAAAATCTACATTATAGAATATATATTGATTCAACAAAGACAGGTTTGGGAACCAGCTCAAGTAAGTTGGTACAAATGCAGATTCTTATCGTCCCATATTCATCATCTTATCAGTGACCATTCAAGTCTGAACATGTGTTTTTCCCAAAATTACTCTTGCTTTTGAGTATGTGCTTTCAAAATGACAAAATTAAAGTGTCAGCAACCTCCCTATTCTTCTTAATGGCAGAAACTAAGAGTGTGTGAGTCACAGTGATGGCTTCATTCGCATCTGCGCACATAATATCTTATACCAGTTTGAAGACAGTTTAAATCACACCAATACTGTATGTCACAATTAGGATTCACCAAGAACATTTGCACAATCATTTATTACGGTGCATGTGATAACAAGTAACACGTTTAGATGCAGCTTTCAGTTGCATGCCTACTTTATGGCCTAATTCAGTATGTCACAGTTCGTAACATTCAACACAAGCGTGTGCCTGGAGGAGCTGCACTGGCAGAATGCAACCAGATTTTAACTGAATTTGAATGCCTGCATCTTGTCAGCTGTATGAATGAAAACTCCCCCAAACTAGTAAATATGAAAACAGGACCTCCTTAAAGGCTTTGCCTTGGTGAATACTTTAAAACAAAACCAAAACATCATTTACCTGTACATCTGCATTTATGTAAGAGGTCTTACATAAACTGCCAGTAACTTGTAACCCACAGTTATGCTAGCAGCACCTCCACAAACTTGATGCAAATGTACAGATGTATTTCACATTCAGAAAGTTACTTCATTAACCCACAAGTCACTTCTACTGAGACGTGTTGTAAGTAAGTGTTTAAGTAGGGAACTTCAAAATACAAAGTCTTAGTAGCACAAGTGAGGCTTTTAGAGAGCTAAACCCTATGGTTCAAAGGGCTTTCTGTACCTGCAATGAATGCAAATTTTACAGAATCAGAAAGGTCGCTAAGTCACTTTTATATCCTGTGGGTTCCATACATGTAACTTACTGCATCAAGCAGGAGTTCCTCTTCTGAGGTGAAAGAGAATATGCCAGCAAATACTTACAGACTCTGTCCAAGTCGGAGGACATTTCAAATAGATGCTTAAATTTAATCACGCTGAGGTCTGTGCCTTACCACAAAGAGTTAACTCCATTGAATTTCAAACATATTATCATTCTAAGGGGTTTTGCTGAATAAAGCATTATAAGATTATAAAGTTACATACTACTAGGTGTCAAAATTACAACATTATCAAGCTGCAAAACACAATTATGTGGTATTTAGTGTTGAACTAATTCATTTGTATAGTCAAGTCAAATACAATTTAGAGAGCAACTCTGATGAGAACTTCATTGAAAGCGACCTGCCTACTGGAAGGTGTAAGAGTGGCTTTGTTGCCTGTATGCTTTGAAGATGATGACAGAAAAGCAATATGCTCAATCATTACTGTGGAATACTGGTAATGAGCCCAACCTGCAGTGCTCAGATCCATACTGACAGAGAAATGTGACCTGCCCACCAGCTTTAAGCTTTCTTCTCTTGTGGTCAGTCTGTGAAATCACACCACAGGGCTCCTTATCTGGAAACTTTTACAGTGCAATGTGTCTCACAGGGTTAAACTGAGAATGAAAGCACAAGAACCAGGGAAAAGAGTACTTTATAGTTCTTATTTTCTGTCCTTTAGAGACATCACCACTAGGGCAAGAGTAAGTAGCAACAGTAGTCTTTCAGATTTCAGAAATTTCTTGTGTGTATGAAAATCTTGCTCAATAAGGTGAAAAGACTTTCTTTTTCAAGTTCTCAGAAAATGAACATTTAAGGTGTTATGAACCAGATGACCTAAGAAAAAGTTAGTAAGAGAATAACCATCCCATAGCCTTAGACAATACCTTCTTGCCTAAGAACCCAACTTCAGAAGAAATACACCTCTGAACTTAAGAATAGCTACAATATTTAGAACCATACTAAAAAGAACATGCTTCTAATTATTTAAAAAAAATCACAACTTTATCATTTCATGCTGCCTCTTTTTCAGCTGTGTGGATTTCAATGTGTCCCAAATCACATCATAAAAACAATTCAAGTGAGTCTCCACTTCTAAGCAAGGTACATGTAATAATGTTTCAGTTAAGATTTTCCTGGCAGAGTATTTCTCTTAAATTGAAAAAAACCTCAGAGATGTTTAACTTCTATAGAGAACATTTGTCCTTTTGCAAGTACATCATGTTATGACAAGTCTTCTGGTAGTGAACAGTGTTCAAAGCATGGAAAGCTTGGAAGATCCAATTCAGGAAAGCATTTATTACCATGTAATGATTACTTTAAATATGATTTAAGTGGCTTTTTCGTTAGTGATGGACTTCAATGCACATTTAGTTTTGTACATAGCTATGCAATTGCAGAGAGCTTTGAACAAATGTTCATAAGAATTTCCACTCTCCCATTTTTACAGCCCACTATGAACTCAAGGTCTTGGAATTTTGTCTGATTTTGTATGAAGGCTGCTAAGACACTTTTTACCTTAAGTGAAAGAATATTATAGTTACTACAGATGTTTAGCTACCTGACAGCTACACAGATCAGTTATTAACTAAAATATCAATATTTGGCTATAGATATGTGTACATTTATAATGTATTTAACAGCCAGTCATCTGATTAATGACTGCATTGCCCCCTCAGTTCAAAGTAGTATTAAAGGAAGTTCGTGGGATGAACTAAGTCCAAACCCAGAAGCTTATGTTATCTCTGAAAAAGTTATTAAATAGAAATGAAAGACCTTGCTCTCCCCTTACACAACTTAATGCCCTTTTGCCCATTTCTGTGGTCTCCTTCCCTTCTTCTCACACCCCCGCTCCCCCACCCCAATTCAATTTGGTTAAGTAATAATATTGTCTCAGAGAAATAATTAAACATTCACAGCCTCAAAAGCTCTGGATTAGAATGCAGAAAATTCCTACTGCCATGTTACGGCACTCTTTTGGGTAAAAATACTGGATGAAACACAGGTTTTTTGTACACTGAGCCCAATGTTTTCAAGATCGGCATCTCTCAGCTTCAGCATGTGGAAAGTTCCTCTCCAGGTAAGAGGATGGCAGGCAGACCAGGCAACATTAAAAAATGCTTGGGGAGTCTATACCATAACCAAGAACATCCCTTGCATGTCATCATCCTGATCCACGAGGCACTGTGACAAATTCCCCAGGTTTAAATTTAACTCCACAATTAATTCCAAATTAACATATCATTAAGTGCTTCAAAATAGGTTGAAGAGCCTAAATTAAAACAAATAAACAGCCTCCCTCAATCGTCACTGACAATTCTGCCAGATGAATCAGCATTCATTATTCCCTCTGTCTTCTGTGAAGCAGAAAAAGCCAAGTACATTTCCATCCTAAATAAGCAGGTTATAAGGCTTGTAAGTGAAAGTGTCCTGTAAAAAAACATTTATATGAAAAACTGCTATGGATTTTTACTCTTATTTTCTGAAATAATTATGTACTTTATTTATTTATAAGTTATTTATTGGTCTTATTTAATGATACAATGATCAGATTTATTTGCCAATTTTACAGTACACAGTAAAACTCAAAACTGCAGTAGAACCTAGAACTCGTACCACTTTCTAACATCTGAAGTAAGCCAGTTACCCATTGTTTTTTATAAATGCTTCTAAAGGTCCAAGTATGAATCCCACAACAATTTCTGATGTGTACTGAACTTGGAGGCAGCTTGGGAATCACTAAATAACCCATAAAAATCCACAAACATAATTTGTTGCACCTCATTCTCTTGGTCAAAAGAGAGCATTTCTTATGTGACTCACTTTTAATAGTTTAAATCAGAATTAAGCAAAACTGAATTATGCAGCATCTGCTCCAAACAAAAAATATTTTGACTATTTATTAAAGGCAGTTTTAGCACTTCATAGGCCAACTGCATCCTGGGTTGTCCGAATAGTCTAAAGAAATGCATTTATTAAATTTAACAAATACATCCATTAACTGGGATATGACCTATTCTGATGGCTTTTATGCCGTTTTTCATGTGCATGATCTAATAGAAGGAAGCAGAACAGTGAAAGGACTGGAACCCCGCCTAGGTAGCACTAGTCAGGAAAATGAATTTTTCAATTAAATTGGGCATATGAGAATCACACAGCAGGAGGAAGCTGTGCTGATGAAAGATTGCTTCATTTGTAATCCCATGCGCAATGGAACTGACTGTTAGGAGATTACTGCAACACTTCCATCAATCCTGCTGTTCTGTAAAATCACATATCCTCAGTAATTCTTTTCCGTTTTTATCCCAATAGTAAGAGCTTGCCTAGCAAGAACACGTCAGATACTCCTGGCCATAATGAGCACCTGTGATTTTTCACTCTGCGCATCTGAAGAGAAACTTTTGCTTGAGTAACCCAAACCTTGGTACATCATTGGCATTAGAGGCATATTTAGCCCTCCCCTCCTCAGGATACACAGCAATGCACTTCAGACTTCAGTGATTGAATGCCCTGGATAACAATTCCAGAGACTGCTCTGGGAACAACTGACTGACACGCTAGCTCTGTAATAGATAATATATGAAGCTATAAAACACAGGTTGTGCAGACAGTCTGTAACTGGTTCTCACTGGACACTTGGTTTGCTAGCATGTAAGAATTAAGATAATTACTTTGCTTCTTTCACAATATAATACTCCCTATTAGGAACCTGATCTTGGAGTGAATCACACAGAATGACACCACTGTTTCCAAACCAAGTAAATGGAAAAGAAAATCCATCGTTCAACTGCAGGTATGAAGTGGAAGCTGTTGTTGGGAGTGTCTGCGCTGCTTCAGTACTTGTGGACACTGACAAAATTAATTTGATTTAAGACGATAGGAAGATGATGTATTCATGAATTAAATTACACATACATTCAGTGCATCAAGAACATTTTCCATAACTAAGCATAATGACATTTCTGTAAGTGGGCAATATTCCACCAAGCCAGTGCCTCCCCACCCGAATGGAAGCTACACACCCAGAAAGCCAAGCTCTATTAAGCTAACCTAGTCTCAGATCATATCTCTGAACTGGACAACTGCAAGATGTTTTCAGACTTTTGCTATCCATCCAATCAAAGAACGCATTTAGTACGTGATGAACTAACTTAGTTCCTTTCATGGTAGACGCAATCCTCAAGAAATACAAAAAGCAAGGCCAAGAGAAGCCAAGCCACTTCATAAAAAAGTAAAATCAGACTTTAAAAAAAAAATTAAATACCACCATGTGCTTTACCTGTATCTTCTCAAAAAATAAATGCTTCAGCTTTTCTTTTCACTTGCACCAAAGACACAAAAGAGCAGGAAATCAACTCAAATAGTTTTTTATGAACAAATCTGTCACTGTGACATAATCCTGACCTAGGATGCTTTTTAAAAATCAAACATATCCAATATACTGATTTAAAGTAATACACTCACTCCTATATAGTCAATGTTTTCATACAACTGTAGCCTCTCTACAAGTAGAAACAATGGCCTTCAAGACAGAACAACACCTTTAAACCTCCCCTGCTAAAGGATGAAGTGTTTAGAATGAAAGATTTAAATACCCAGTGAAATAGCAGATGCCCAGAAAAACAGAAAGTTACTTTGTTTATCATCTACAAGTCAATAATTACTATCAGAAGTTCCTGGTTTTCAAGTTCTAACACTTGGAGCACAAGACCAGATTTCCTTACAGGTACAAGTCAAATAGAGGAGTGCTTTTCAAACCACAGGAAAAATACTCTCTCAATAAACTTCATAAGACCTTTTTATTCTGATGAAATTTCTGAAAAGCAGATGGAAAACAAGATGTCCCATATCTTTCCCTGACGAAAATGCCACCCCAATCCAAAGTCATGTGAAGCCATCTATCCTTTTCACAATATCTGTAAGATCTGGAGGAAGCTGGCTCTTTTACTGACTGAAGTTATGTTCACAGTATTTATGAGATTAAAAGAGGGCTTGTGCACACAAAAATCAGGATTCACATCTTCTCTGAAGAACATTAGCGCCCATGACAAAGCACAATAGACCATTAGCTACAAAAGATGGGGAGGATATAGTATGCTACTAATGAAAGCATTTGAGAACATCAATGTCACTGAAGTGCATTTATATCTATTTCAATCATCTACTATTCTCTGCCTAATTTTCTATGACAGTTAAATAATCTGGACAGAAAATAAGAGATGCTTAGAAGAGGAAAATGTTGGATCTATTTCCAGGATTTTTTTTTCTTTTTCTCTGAAGCTGCAGCAAAGGACATATTTTACTAGCAGACAGAGCAGCTGAGCCTCCAACAAGAAGTAACTGAGGTTCTTCAGCTCCTCCAAGCTCCTGAATGGCATGCGGAATTTACAAAGCCTCACAACACGCAACTGTTACTCCAGCTGGCAACTACCTTTGCCTATTAAAATATAACACACTAAGGCAGGGCAGTTAGTTCAACAAGAAGTGCAAAGTCCTGCACCTGGAGAACAATCACCTCATGCACTGGTATGTGCTGGGGGCTGACCTGGGGGTCCTGGTGGACCTGGTGAACATGAGCCATAAACATCCCTTGCTGCAAAGAAAGCTAATGGTATCCTGGCTTGCATCGGACAAAGCATTGCCAGCAGGTGGAGGGAGGTGATCCTTCTCCTCTACTCAGCACTGGTGAGGCCACACCTGGAGTCCTGCGTCCAGTTCTGGGTTCCCCAGTACAAGAGACACACAGACATACCGGAGAGTCCAACGAACCGCCATAAAGATGATGAAGGGACTGGAGCATCTCTTCTATGAGAAAAGGCTGAGAAAGCTGGGACTGTTCAGCCTGGAGAAGGCTTGCACGGTATCTCATCAACGTGTATAAATACTTCAAGGGAGAGTGCAAAGAGGACGCAGCCAGGCTCTTTTCACTGGTGCCGAGCAACAGAACCAGAGGCAGAGGGCACAAACTGAAACACAGGAGGTTTCATCTGAACATCAGGAAACGCTCTTTTACTGTGAGGGTGACTGAGCACTGGCAATTGGCTCTGCATGGCCCTGTCTGAGCAGCAGGCTTGGATCAGATGACCTCCAGAGGTCCCTTTCAATCGCAGCCAAGCTGTGATTCTGTGACATTAGCTGATTCCCCACATAAACAGAATACATCACCTTGCTCCAACAAATAGGTCAATGGTCTTACTGAGCTATTTATGGCATTTAAATGATTATAAAAATATATTATAGAGGTAACAAAGCGGCAACACTGATGGCTTAGTAAAGACCATAAGAAGCATGTGATGAAAAAAAGAACCACCTGGAAAAAAAACCCGAAAAGCTGAGGAGTGTGTGTGTGTGTATATATATAATTATAAGGATAGCCAAATGCTTTAAAACCCAATGTCCTTGGGTGGAAGAGGTCTTAATTGCTTATCAGGCAGTTTACCTGGGCAGTATCACGTCAGTATTTAAGCATACAAAATCTAACTAAATGCTGCTGTGTAAAGCTTAACATAGAAATAATTTGTTTTTGTGGAAAAACTCTTGCTATTTTTAGCCACTGACCCAGAAATACATTTTTTGCTAGCGTTCTAACAAATCAGCTATTGAGCTGAATGATATGGGGCTTCCAGGGAGGACAATGAAAGATAAATAACCACAGAAAATTCAAACTTTGGAAAACTAAGGTTACTGGATATGCACAAATATGTTGAGTCCATTATGGGGAGAAAGCACAGGCATAGTTGGTGCTAGAAGTCACTTCAGGGTACCTGAGCAAATACACATTCTGCGAAGGCTGCTTTTGACTGCTTGTTCCAGTTGCATTTCCCTTAAGGGAAAAAAAAAACCTAACAATGGAGCAGAGTGGGGGAATGGTAAGCCTGTATGATAGAGTACAGGCACACCAAACCACCTCTCGAAAACTAGAAGGTACGTTTTACATCTTTACCTTAGGGTAAGATGTAAACATAATTGTACTACTTCCAGAAAATCTCTTTAAAGTTTACTGAGAAATTTCTGTATGGTGTAGATATACCCATCAAATCTGAATGGATGAGTTGCTGCCATGGAAAAATGTGCTGGTTTTAGAGAGACGAGGGTGGAAATTCAATGCTATGGTTTGGCAAAGATGACATTCCTTTCTGTCCAAAATTGAAGACACTCCCTCTCAAGTACTAGCCAAGCGCCTGGGGCAATTTAGAAACAACAATTCCATTGACCTCCAAAATGGCAGAAAGTATAAAACTTAAAAGGAATTGTCCAACCTTCCTCAGCTACAGATTTTTATAACTACTGCAGCTGCACACTGGATTTGAGGCTGTTTATTTTACCCTGGGTAAAAAGTTCAACTCCATTTGACTCCTTTAAAAAAAGAAAAAGAATACTAACTGGAAAGTATGGATAACCAAAGCCAGAGAGGAACTGCTTTCTTCAGGAAGAACATCTCTAGTTTCCCAGTCCTCAGCATGCTTCTCTGCACCTCTATCTACTGCTAGATATTGCTTTTATTTAACAACCAAGTAGACCTTTCCAATGCTTGTTCTCAGTAAGAGTCTGAGCCCTGCTTACACTAGCAAGTTGTGAAGTGGAACAACACAGTAAACGCAGATGACCGAGGCATTTGTTACCAGAATGTACTCCTATGTGAGCTAAAATGCTACGGCAGACAGATCCAGGAAGATTTGCATTGACTGCATTAAGCAGGTTTGTCACCTCGTGCAAAACCCAACTGTCCTGAGGATGAGCACCACTGATGACCATTCTTCATCTTTCTCTATGCCACTTCACTGAGCTTGGTCTGTCCCAGTACAGATAAATCTTAGAGTGCTTATTCATTTACCCATGCTTCAACATCCCTGTTCTTCTTGACCAGAAAAAAAAATATTAAAAAAAATTACGGCATTGGTAATCACACTGATAGATGACATTAATTGCATCAAGCAACTGCTACCATTACTTTCGCCTCTAGTCTAAGAGAAAAACTAGAACTGCCACCTCCGTGACCAACAAGCAATTTCAAGAATTTTCTAGTGTAAAATACAGCATTAGTCATAAGATAATTACTGTTCTTACTTGATATGAACTATATCATCCTGTAAAACCCCATTCCAAAACCACTGGTAACCTCATGACATCCTTTTAACAAGCTACTGACCCATTTAATGTATGCCAACTTCCCTTTATTATTCTGATACCTCAATATGGCAACCCAACTTCAAATAAAAGGTGCAGAAATCCTAAGAATCGCTTCACAATTTGAAATACTATTGAAGGTAGAGTTCTTCCCTTCCCAAATCTTAAGATATAAAGTACAAAGAAGAGTTACAGAAAAATGAGACACTGAGAAGCTCCATTTCAGTCTTAAAGACATTACTAACTACATATTCAACATTTTAAAGGGACAGGATGAGGAAAGCAATCCAAAGGAAGTGGCACCAGACAGGATGCAGAATTTCCCTTTGCAAAGCCCCCAAGGATATGTTTTGGTTTTGCAATATAAATCCCCAAACCATAATGGTTGTTGTTTTGGACTGCCTGCCTGCAGCAAGCAGCTAATGCCCTCAGAACTTCTTAAGGATACCATAGAATGAAAGGAGAACAGCATCCTAATACAACTCAGGGCAAGAAATGCAGCAAGGCTGTTGATTAACTACAGGTCAAAATTAGCAGCTAGAAACAAGACATCAGCAATTATCTTATAAATGCTGAAAGACCAGAAGCAACTGAGGTAGCACTAACTTCGCCCTCCACAGATGCAGACTGACAGGTATAGGGACCTAACGGTTGAAGAGGAAAGGGTAAAGGAAAGCAAGTCTTCAGACATCTTTACTCTGCAGCTTGTCCTATACTTACAGCTTTTTCTGAAAATACTTAAAAAAATCTTCACAGGAAGTTGTGAACCAAATGTCGAGAGGCAAATCTCTCTTGCTCAAATTCTGTCATGCTAAGCTGGAACACACAAATACTTGAAACAGCACATGACCCACAGCACACCACATGCATTTGGATGCAAGCAGTGATCTGGGGTCTGCTTCTTTCTGTTTATCCTCTCTCTCAGCTACATAATGCGAGTGTGGCTTCCAGAACATGCTGCAGAAGAACAAGATATGCACACTGGAACAGAATAATAAAATAACAATAGTTTGATTTTATTTGTCAAGAGACAAATGAAATCATATTGTCTTACTTACTGCTCATAACTGAATGTTTCAGAGCTATTACGATACTGCTGTGGTAGGCAGTGCTGAGTGTTTCATCAGTGGTGGGCTAGAAAACATGGAACTCGGGACTCAGTTTGGAAACAGGAAAGACAGAAATAAAAATTCAGCTTGCTGCCTGCTCATTTGACTGACGCACAAAGATCTGACGTAGCTTCTGATTCAGAAGCTGTGCCTGCTGTGCCCCTCCTAGCAATAAATTGCCTTACATACATGGATAAGCAGTCTAATCAAATAAGGATTTAAAGCAGGATGTGGTCAAAGGAACTACTGATTTCTCTTAAAGCCTACCATTGGTCTCTGAGCTTTTGTACTTATTAAATAGTATATGAGATTTATCAGAAGGAAAATGTGAGTACAGATACCTAGGTAAACAAATAAACTGCTCGCCTACAGTTTGCAAATAAGTATCTCTTCTCAGACTTTTTTGTGCTATGCTCCTATTCATGGGGCAGTGCTGGTGAGAAATACCACTTAAGACCAAGTACTGCATCTGCTGCTGCCAAGTGGCCTGGTTTGTAGCACATTTGCATCACTGCCCCTCGAGGAATCATTTGCAGCCAGAATGTTACATGGTCTTCTACACAAATAGCCTGCTTACGGTTTCCATGCTTTGTGGTAACAGTCATGGTCAGACAGAGCTCTTTCTGCAACTTGTAACACTGATACTTTTTCCCCTGCCCCAGTAAGAGACAGCCAGCAGTATCTTGCTTACGCACGTGTAATTTCCTGCTACAATACACGCCTGTCACCCTAACGGGGCATTTGCTTGCACATTACACACTGGTCAAATGTTCAGCAGAAAAATCCTCCCTTCAGCTAAGCGCTGCTTGCTACCCTTTGGAGTACTGTGGGTCTTCCCATGTATCTATATACTCAAACCAAGACACCTTCTATTTAAGCCAACGGACATCAACTGGTGATGAACACTCGCAGATAAGGACTACAACTCTTAAATGTTACCCTAACTTCCTTCCACAATCTCTGCTGGAGTTCTGAAAATAACCAAAAGTTTTAAAAAGCTGCTTTCAGTGTAGAAGCTGGATTTCGTATTTTGGATTCCACACCCTAAAACTATGGCTGTAAACCTGCCTTTTGAGGCAGGAACTTCAAACATATCCTGTATTTTAAAGGAACTCCGAACATCCAACTGCTGGATTGTGATTCATCTGATCACCAAGCATTAACTCAAATGATTGTTGAAGAAAACATTCTCTTATGCAGCTGCTATGCCCCAGGAATAACTCTAGATTCTATTTCATAAAATTAAAATTCATTGCTCAGCATAAAGACTTAAAAAATAACAGACAGAAATTAGAAGTGTGCACCTTATCTTCAAGCACATACTTTCCAATGACAGACCACCACCTGTTTCTCACAGATGAACCTTCGGTAGCAAACTCTCAGGAAGACGTAAGGGAAATTCTAATGTGTTTCTAGTTCAGTTTCTAAAAAAATTAAAATAATTAAATACCAACACCCGAGATTCAAATTTGTCACAGCTAATAATCGAGAAACTGCAAAATAGGGCATAATATTTCTAGCAATGAGAAAATCTAGTAAAAACCAGCACCTTATTAGATATAAGAGGAATTAAATCCACAGTACCAATTCACAGAAAACTAGATCTCATTTATTTTGCTGTTCACAGAACTACTTGTTCAATTTAGGGAAAAACTATCTTTGCCAGAGCTGTGTCTTCTAAAGCAAAGATTATTCATTCCTCAATGTGAAAACTGTTCATGAAGAACTCTCTGCAGCAAAGCAAGGAACTAGAAACCAAAAGTATAATGAACAAAAACCCTGAACTAAAACAATAGTCATCCAACTTGCATCCCAGCCTAACAGAAGAACTATTTCCAACTATGCTTCCTTACATGTAATTTATTATTCAGATACTCTGTATGTGACATGTTCTTATCTAGGTTATTTTTCACCTTTTCCACTGACTCAGACTTTCTAAGTCAATGGTTCTAACAAAAGGTATTTAATGAAACTTGTCTTTTTAATGAGAGTTGCAATATTTCTTGGGAATGTTACAATGTGCAATTTTATTACTATTTTACTTCATGGCTGCTGCAGCTGCAGTAGGTTTCCTTTTCCATGGGTTTACGAAGAGTACAGAGACTAAGAAATGCAATAATTTCAGAATGGAATTTGAAACAGACTGATCCGTGCTCAAAGCTAGGATACTGTCTCCTTTAACAGATGGGAATGATCTCACCAAACTTTCATTAAAAGCAGCATGTGAAACCAAGTATACAGCCAATGTTACCACAAGAAGAATGTTGATACTGAAAGAGAATAGGCTTTCTTCTGATTACTGGAAAGTATTTTAGCTAGTATAGCCCAGATCTGATAGTGATTTTTTTAATTTTTGCTGCCTGGTAACTCCCAGTATGAGAACTTACTTCTCATTGCTTTAAACTCTGCAAGGCTTTGAAGAGTTTTTAGTACACCCAAAACCACAAAAAAAAAAAACCAAGGTAGGGAAAAAGTACTCAAGAAACTATGATAGACTTTTCCTTTGAGATATCTTAGCTTCTCTCATCTTATTAGGAAATAATATCCTACTAATTTTACATTCTTTTTTTCCCCCTAAAAATTAATATTACATTTGAGATTAGGAGTCAGATTTTTGTAAACCACCTAGCAGTTAATAGACTTTTGCTCCCATGTCACTTCAAAGCCTCTGAAATTCCCTCCGCTTAGGAGGAAGAAGAAAATTTAGAAGAATGTCCTCCTCACCAAGAAGCATTAACATTACCAAGAACAGAAGAAATTGAAACTTCAAGCAAAAAAACCAAGGGAATGGTAGTGGTGCAGAAAGAAAACAAACTGAGCGTCTTGGAGGACTAACCCTATCGGCATGTCCTTTGCTACAGAAATGATATGCTTTCAAATGATCAATAAAGTGTGGGGGGCTTCTTTCCCCCAAATGGCTATCTACAACTACAGACTGAGACTGTTGATTATGCCTTGTAATTGGGGAGCAGAACACGTGGTGAAGGATAATTACTAATTCTGCTATCTTTTTGTTTCCTCCCAACCCCTTCTTCAATTTCCTGATCTCATTGCCAGCACTCTCAAGCTACCTCACAAGTAAATGCACATCTCCTTCCTAATCTGTGCTTTGGGCAAATGAATCCGCCACTACTCCCTATCCAAACCCTTCACATGTCCTAAATGCATCCTAATCCTACTGCAATGGCATGCCTCCCTGTCTTGTGTTTTAAAGAAATCAATAATTTATTTAGTCAGCTGAAACTGGTTATTTGTGAAACTAATCCATTAACTGCCATTTGGCAGAGTATTACATCTTGCAAAAAAAGCTGTTCCAAAGACAGTGATTGTCCCATCTCCAGCCTTTGCATTCAACCATGTATTATTTTTCTTAAAGAAGTACATTAGGATTACGATGTCTAGAGCTGTGGCTGTATCTGAAATTAATATAGGCTGAGTTGCCTTGCTACAACACCACAGCTCACAGCGAAGTCCAAGTGCTGTGGATGGAGATCTCTCTGTTGTAGTAATGCCACAGCCAGAAGCAGGAACCTAAACCGGAGGAAAGACCATTCCCCCTCACAGCTATTTGCTGTGACAGCACTCGAGGAAGATGCAAACATGGGACTGTTGCTGTCTGACTGATCTGCAGCTCAGCCTATGCACTGGAAAAACAGTGAAAACAGGAGATACTCATCTGACCAACTAACCAAGAACTAAATGCATGACCATAAGATACTGCCAAGCCGAACATAGCAACTTCTAGTTGATACTTAAAACTCTTCTCGAATGATTGGGTCTGCAACTAATTTTTTAGCTGGGGGATTTCCAAAATATCTATAGCAAATAATGTAAATACTCACCAGGTATATTAAATATTCAAACCTTGGAAGGATTTGCTAAATCTCATTGTCAATAGCTGCATTGCTAAAGCATGAGGGCTCCAAATGTAAATTAATGTACTTCAGGGAAGACATTTGCAACCATGTGACGATGTCACTGCACGGGTTATACGGGCTTTGTCTTCCAAGTATTCATTAATTTAATTTATATTTTAAGAACTTTGGCAAGGTTACGCTCCTATTTTTCAGCTCGGACAGCGTATTGATAGGAGAAGTAAGATGCTGTATTTTAGCTTTTGGTGAAAATGTCTCATCACAGAAATAGTTCCCTTTTTCTACATTAACAGTTTGCATACCGACTTCATCCTGGATCTCCTCTGCCACAGCAGGCACGTTGTAGAGGAAGGAGAGAGACTGGTTCATGCGTTCATATATCACACGTAGATGTGTCATAACCTATGGAAATAAAAGCATTTTAAGGAGGGGAATACTACTTTTAATTTGACACCACAAATGTTATAGGTTATAGAGAGCAAGACGGTTTTCACTTGTGTTAGGTTTAAGACTTCAGCATGCTCTGCGTACTGAAACTGTCAAATCCATTGCAAAAATTCACGTCTCCCACAGCTGCTACAAAAATAGTGTTCTAGAAGCTCTTCCATAGCAACTACCTGAAATCCCGTGGGAATGCAGAAATTTAAAGCAGGAGTTTACATTTGCTGTGGGGCAGAGCATATACCCAAGCAGCTATTGTGGCAGAAACCCACAGCCTCATTTACCTTTTGACAACATTTACCTTTGCCCATACCTGTAAGTTTTTACATAACACACAAACCAAGTGAGGCGCAACGATCGCTGCATCAAAACGTTTCAGCTGTTAGGGTTTTTTTTTCCCTTATTCTAATATTGCAAAAGAAATAGCGCTCTCTAGAATAAAAACCTTCAATTTTCTTGGTAAAAACATCTGCAAGCATTGTCAGCTGAAAACAAAAATATTTCCACTCAGATGCGTTACTGCATTGTCTCATGCGATTACAGCGCTATTGCCTCAGGTTCATGCACACTGCTATGAGTTGAGTCACGACATCCCATGATATATGCCTCCCCCAGGGTACTCTCCACAAGTATCACCTCTCTTCAACAGAAAGGGAAATTGAGGTGCATCTTAAAAGACTTAGAAAACTGACAGGGCAATTAGGTGCTAAAAGGAAAATGGGCTGCAGATAGCAATTTTAATGAAACAACAGTAGATTTCTTCAAATCCAAATACATTATTTATGCTTCTGAACAAAACAATGTTTTCCATTTTCCACTGAAAAAAATTTCACAAACAGATCTTCCAGCCCACATTCCTCCAATCTTCTGACCAATTCAAGAAGCAAAGGTACTATAGAAATACTCATTCCTATGACAATATACAAGAAGTACAGTGAATTGTTTAGTATCTAAATGTCAGTTTCCATTTTTCACCTGTGCTGCCACACAACCTGTATTCTGCAAAATTTCGCTGGTTTTTGTTATTAAATAATCCAGTGGTTTAGAAATTAAAAAGTCATGTTGGATGCAAAAGGACATGCTTTAGTGTTTAAGACAAAGTAAAGACAACCATCACTGCAGAAGACTGTTAAAACTGCACATTTCTAACCCTAGTAATTTCAAGACAGAATGATCTCAATGTACAAGTCTGACTGGAAGAGATGTTTGAGAAATCTAATACGTAAATTGTGCCATTCAGGGAGGTATATGGTTTTGATTTGGCTTTTAGTGATGCCAGCCAGTTCAGAAACTGTGGAAAAACAGTGCTTCCTCTTGTAACCTGCAGAGGGAACAGCAGCAGAATCTGCAGATTACAGCACACTTTTTACAGCTTATCCATTGTGCCTACAATTTTAATTGACATTTGGAAAGCCAGCTACAACTTCAATATTGTTTTTTCTTGCTTTCTCATCCTCCACGATATACAAAGCCAACATGAAAGTTGTTCCAAAACATACATATTGAGGACTGGAGTAGCATTCAGCAGTTACAATGCTATGGACTACAGTGCCTATTTTGAATGAACATGTTAAACTTGAGGGCATCACAGCAATCACATTTATAGACACAAGTACCTCTGCAACGACTATAGAAAGGCTGGTTGCAGTCAGATGGCTGCACTGCTTCTGGTTCTGCCACTCAGCTGAGGGAAGCGTAACTACGTGTAGTCACTAAATCTATTACTGACATTTTCCCAGAGGTATTATTTACAAAAGCAGTAATAAAGGCTCTGGGCATTAACGTCTTGGAGGGCTCCTCAGGAAATGCCCACGACTGACCACACTGTCTAGATAGACAGAAACCCCGTTTTCCACTTCGTAGAAGACAAATTAAACCCACCCTATTCCTACACCGCTTTGCCTTAATCTTCTGCCAGAAAGCAGATTATTTTTTCTTGCATGCAAAGCTGTCCACAGAAAGGAGTCAGGTATTTTTTTAAAAAACAGGTTGACAGAAACTTCACAACAGTTATGAAAAAATACAACACCATTAACCCTCAGCGGGGATTACCTGAGATCTGATTTGGGCAGCTTTCTTCGGGTCTACCATGCGGACATGTTCAAAGTGTTTGAGAGTATGCTGTCTGTCTTTCTGCTCAGCACGCACATACTTCTTCAGCATGTTGAATACGTGACGAGGCTACAGGGAAGAAATAGGGAAAAAAAGAATCAGTTCAGAACACCACATGTTTTATTTCCTTGCACTGGAGACATATCCCAAACTAAAAGCACTTGGCCAGTCAGTGCCTGCAGCTGTCTTCTGAAGGCAGGTCTGACTGCTATCAGCAACATCCACTCACCCAACCTATTTGGTAGGAGGCACCTCTAAATAGTAGTTGTAGGTAGCAGATAAGGTCCCTGGGGAGGGTGTTCAGATTTCCTCCCTGACCATAGGGGGGAGTTTGGTTGAGTTTTCTTATCTAACTGCTCTACTATTGGCCCAACAAGACAGCAAGTGCCATCTTAGCCTGCTAGTTCACAGACACCCAACATCAATTTCTTTTGGGCTTTGTTTCCATTCTCCCCATCAGACTCTGCTTCTCCTCTCCCCCAACTCAGGAAGCCCCCATGATACAAAATCTCCATTTTGCAACATTCACCGCCACCAGGAAAATCCCCCCAGATCACCCCCCAAACCGTGGACTCCTTCTGATTCCCGACTCCAACAGGAACATTACAAAGATTCCCAATATACACTCTACTATGCTGAATAATCAACCAGTACCAACATCTGTCAACTACAGTTAAACTTTAGCAAGAAAAAAGATTACACATGGTGAATTTATCAACAGTAAACAATGTACACATTCAGATTCACATCAAAAAGTAACCTGCCTAACAGCTGCACAGACCATGTGAATGAAAGCACTACTCTATCTAGGCCAAGGAAGAATCATCAGGCAGCAAAACGTAAAAATAAAATCAATAAATCAATAAATAGAATTCAGGATGCTCCCGTCTTGTCACTACTGCTGTGCCACCAGGGAGAAAAGAAAGAAGAAAGGAATCAGGAAGGGAATGAGCTCAGCTACAGAAAGTACACATCCAGAATTCACAACTGACTAAAAAGCCGTAAGAAAACAGGGTCACCTATGTGGTTCTTCTGAAGGTACTCAGCTTGGGTGCCTGATTTTATAAAAATCTCAGTCTATGTCTATACTGCAGGTGATTTTAATTAGTAAAACCTACTACATACATGCCTTAAGGCACATAACTGAATACAAACAAAGGAAAGGTCTGTACCTGAAGGGAACATGAAAACATACACACACTGGTGATAGAGCAGCGAAGACTAAGAAACACTTATTTCTACATACCCTCCTATTCTGTACAATAATACGGTTCCAAAACAGGGAAGTGTTCTCTAGCATTTGGCTAAGACATCCATTTTTAACTCAGTGTTCATGATGGATTCTGGAAATCCTGACCCCGCCACAAAGCTGCTGTGCTTTTGTGCACCCCACCTGAAGCTGCCAAGCAGTGAAAAGCGTGATGCTGAGCCAGGTGAGAAGAAAGGGAAAGGTGACCTTATTGTGCAGCAGATTAAAGAACGAGCAGAAGAGGTGAACAGCTGCTCTGGGCACTGGCAGGGACACAGGAAACAGGGTGGGGAAGTGACAACGTGAGCGTCAGAGGCTCCATGCACAGCTTTCCAAAGCAGGAAGAACCGTGGGTGAAGTGGAAGTTTTAAGACTTAGATTCAAAGACAAATATAGAGCCTAAACTAATTTAACATTTAAACGAGAGATGAATACTAAGCTATGGAGCTCAAACATTTCAGAATCTCTTCAGTTTAAGAGAAGCAACAGATTTAAAAACGTCTGAGGAAAGTAAACCAAAGGTTATTTGAAGAAGATCTGTCAGACAGAAATAGATGTGAAGCCATTGCCTGCCAGAGGATTAAACTTAGTGGCTCCAGGACTGAAGATTCAGTCATGAGGAAAACAACCCCAAGCCCCCAAAGCCAAGCACCCTGGGATGAAGCTGCAAGAAACTGTGGACAAATACTGGAAAGTAAGTAATCCTCACAGCACTGCAATAATGGCCAATGCCAATGGTAAGCTTTACAGGAACAAAGGCTAGAATACCACGAAGTTTAATAATAAGAAAATTTTGAAGATAGACAATGTCATTACCTTTCCTGACAAGTTAGCTTTCCATTACCCCAAGACACATCAAGACAGCAGGTTAGGGCAGACTAGAGAGGAAAGGATTAATTTCTATTTCTTCAAGAGATGTTCCAATTTAAGTGTCATGTCTAACACCGGAAGGGTACAGTTTTTGTTTTCCCTAAGTGTATTTGTATACACTGCAATACGTCAATGAAACTTTTACATTAAGAGTCTCAAGTAGATTTGTTAATAGGATAGCAATATTGAAAATACCTGTCAAATGCCACTAACAGAAGTTATCACTTGGGCAAACTGGCAGCCCACCTTCTGTGCCTTTTCTAACATTGAGGAATGTCCTAAACTTATGACTATAAAGGAGAAATGGATATACATGCCTCTAGCATGCCTGGTCAAGAAATCTCCCTGTGATGGCAGCAGAAAACCATAATTCAAGTTTCAGACAATGCAGAAAGAATATTAAATGCAAGGTGTTTCCTTATAGGGGCAGAGACTTTGCTTTTTCTCAAGCAAAAAATATCCCCAAACCTACCACTAATAACTCACTGCATACAGGTATACAAGCCTAGAGAGAGTTTCAGTGTTTTGTTTTTAAAACTAGCCATATGCACGTTTTAACCCTCATGGTAACTATTGATCTAGTGATCTCACACTGCCTAAAAGCTTGTGACATTACTCTAACAGCAAATGATTCAAAGCTAAAAATCCTTGTGAAGCACCCAGTCACCTGCCCAAGGCCCTCCCGGTCAGCAAGGCACCGTGCTGCGCACAAGTTCCTAGGCTGGATGCAGGCACCTACGGAAACGACAGGATTCCCTGAACATCAACACCTAAGATATGTATGTACCCAGGCTCTCCTGAAGTGGAAGCTGAAATGGGTTAGAAGTCCTAGCACATAGACTTGTTATCACTAAAAATTTCTTTATTGTTACCCTTAGGAATCATGCTCTGCCTCAGCCGTTAAGGTAATATAGCGGGTTCATTTCCGCACTGATCAAAAAAACCAAACCCAAAGGTGGCGGTATCCCTGAACGTTTGCGGTATGCTAGATCAGCTCTGCTTCCTCGCTGGAAGTCCCAGCCACACTGAATCAGGTCCAACCTCCGACTTTCCTAAGAACTCTGCAATGCTACTGCTGCTGGCCCTAGGGCTGTGGCCGAAGGTGAAGCTGTCAGAGCTGGTGACGGCAATGACAACTCTCCACCGGGCAAGCACAGGGTGAGGGAAGGCTCCACAGGCTTAGGACATGCAGTCAGACCCTGTCTGAAGCCGGTGTATCCACAGCTGTCAGTTACATCCACCCTAGGCAGGAACCTTCAGATTAAGTTATAATTTGCTGAAAATTGCACCGCTTTCATTTAAGTTTCCAAAATCAGCTAAATTAAGCTCCCAAGGCCTCAGCTCTGACACTGCCTATGGCAGAACGGCTGACACATCCCAGGGCCCGCTTGGCACTTCTTGCCAAACTTCATTAAAAAAATGCTGGGTTTAGCTCTTGAAATCTGCTGCATGTTCTGCCAGGGAAAACTCAGTGCGTTCAGGTCTGTAGTCACCTTAACAAAATACATGTTGCAGAGCAACAACCTTGTGTCGGCCACCAGAGGCTACCTAAGCCTCATGAAATAATTCCACTATTTTCAGTTGTATGTGCAGGTTTTGTTGGCTTGGTTATTTTGGTCTTCCTCTGAAAGCGACCAGAATACTTCCAACATGACTTCTGTTATCCCCATGTTTTCAGTTACCCTGGCTGACGCTGCTGGGGACTGTCATTTAGCCAGCATCAAGACCAGCCAGTGACTTCCTAAGCAACAGGATCCAGCACCAAATTCAGAATGCGTATTATTTCATTACCAGTGCCGTTTAGTTAGGAATAATATTGGCTAGAGAGTACTCCAAAACCCTGGACTGGCTGGCAAGAAGCTTAAATTCACAGTCTTACGGCACACACTCATGACTCAGGCAAATGCAGAAAAAAAAAGACACAAACGCTTCTAACAAGGTGCACAGCCGGCAATGCAGGGTGAAGCAGTGTGAATGCTACCACGACACGCTCTTCCCGACTGCTTCAAGCACACACTGTCAAGCCACTTGCTTCCACGAAACTCACTCCAAAGCTCCCCCTTCTCAGCAGATTCAAACACCCGTTTTTTATCTAAAACTAAGCACAGATCGATTGCAGCCCTCTCACAAGCTGCTGTGACAGGCCAACAGCTGTACTCATGTCTGTGGGTATTTCAGTTGTCAGTTTAAAATCCTGTTTATGCTGGAGAACATTGTTAAAATATTATTTAATGTAGTTTTCATGAGTATGTTTGGACTTGCACGTATTCAATATATTTGGTACAAAGTAGACAGGTTCACAGACTACGTATGTGGTCTATACCGACTGCCTAGGTTGACAATGCACCATTACAAGCTAATTTTCTACCAAAACCTGTAGAGAATATGCCTTGTCTTTATTTGGAAGACTATTATTTCTGAGAAAGAAAAATAAATAAATAAATAGGTAATAAAAAGTGTGTGTGTGTACATATGCCCCAGGGCAGGTTTAAGGACCTGTACTGCAACCAGCCCCCTGGTTTGATAGTTCACCCAGGCAGTCCTGACAGCTGGTTATCAGGTTTCCCGCTGTACAACACACAAACTCGAATGAAGCAGAAAATGCTGATGGCTCCTTGGCTACCTGGTGCTGAGTTCCAGACCCGCTGACTGTAATCCAGTGCCTTTATTTCAGGTGGCATCAGCACCGAGATAAGGTCACCCCCTTAAAGGAATCATATATGAGATCTAAAATGCCCCCTAAAATGGCTTCTAGCAAGTAATATATATAATGACACACAGAGAGACATTAATATAAATATGAATATCTGTGCATGAAGATGCCCCCCATGAACTCCACATTGATCCCAGTCTACTATTTCAGATTATAAGGGAGTAATGAAATTGCATTTTCACTGAGCTTGAAAAATGGAAACATCAAACGCAGTTTGGATTGCTAAAATGTAACTTATACTCTCCTCTCCTCATGGAAATCTGAAGTACTTACTACAGAGAAACACCACAAAAATCACATTAAAGTACTTCTAAGTATTTCAAATACAGCTTCCCATCTCTATGCCATGAAAATTCCACAGGAAATTCTGAGCTGGCTTATAATTTTGATCAAAATTCTCTCTGCATCAGAGAGGAAGGTTTCACAATGCTGTATTGTGCTATTTAATCTTGCTTTCAGAGAAAAATCAATCACCAGTCCTTTCTGATTACTGCTTTTGAGATGTGCAACAATTGCTTCTTTTCATTCACCCAGGAATACCTTGTGTACCATACTAGGTATATATTTTACCTGCTGTTATGAACTTGCAGGTCATGTTTCACACAGTAGTAGCAGCTCATTTTAGGAGCATTCAGGAAAGGTTGGCTAGGATAAATGCAAGACTTTTACTTATGGGTGAGGCACAACTAAACCCTCATCCAGCTACCATTCGTGTGGAGCTAAAAGATGCCTTCTCCTAATTTCTGCTAATTTATAAGAGAACACGTTACCCCACGCATCACAAATAAATGGCTATAATGGTGCTCAAAACTTCCCTTTGCCTACCATCTCATGGACTTTTCCTGAGGCAGAATAAAATGAAACCAGTATTTGATTCTATCTCATTATTTGCTTTTCAGGATTTGAACTTACTCAACTTTGATAAATTAAGACAAATTTTGTTTCTGCTTACTCTTTTAAAACTTTGCAATTTAGATATAATGAACCTGCCAGGGTTTTGCAGAACATAATACCTGTTTGGAATGGCCTCTTCCGTCTTTTGTTCACAAAACCCATATAAAAAGCCTACTGGCAAGCCTAGGTGTATGACTATACCATCTGCTCAAGCCCACAGACTGGGAGTTTGGTTTTATTCACATAAAAGTTTCAGAAGCTGCTAGAAAATGGAGACAGGCGACCATGTTTCTTGAAGTCTGACTTAGTTTAAAAGCTGAGCTGAAATCCATGCTACTTCAAAAAAACCCTACAGAATGAAGTGTATGTGAGAAATTCCACAGCTGTACGTTTAGGGCTTTGGAGGAGCAGAGCTAAAGGGTGGAGTATTACAGCTGGACTGCTCTTTCCTGCTGCACAGGAGAATTTTTATCACTAGCGCAGCAGCAACGCTTTGGCCTGCCTCCAACTGCGTATTTCCACAGTAATCTGGCTGGACTCAGGAAAGGCTTCAAGATTCCCGAACGCAGAGGCACTGAGTAAGGGCCCCTGTGCAGATCCCTCTTCCATGTCCTCACAGCCAAACTCAGCTAGTTTCAGCCCACACTGCACTCCCTCTGTACCAACAGACACTGCTCCCATAGCACAAAGGTACCAGGGCAATTTCTGAAGGCAACAAGAAAAAAAAAATGGCAAAAAAATTCAACTGGATTAATGTACATGCTAGGGTTGATCTTAATGATCCTGCTCTGTTCAGCAATAACTTCTATTTCAGTAAAGTAGTGCCAAATTAGAAGACAAGCATTTTAAACTGATTTTAATGATTATATGCTCACTTTATGTGCAAAGTAAAGAGGTTAATTAATTACCTTTCAAAGTTTTCCTGTATGTTTCCTTGCTCTGAAACCCTTTATTTCACCACTAGGATCTGGATTTCTTTTCTGCTTCTCTTTGCCCCCTGCCACTGGCCTCCCACAGAGAATACGCCTCACTTACCAACAAAGATTAAACAGAGAGACATAAATCCAGCAAAACTTGACATGCACGTGAAAGAGGGAATATAAGCAAATTATAGAATCACGTCTGCTCACGGAGAATGATGGGTTTGAATTCCTCTATTTAATTTGCAAAATGAAGGGGAAAATTTCCAACTGTTTTAAAAAATAGAGGCATATTGGTTCCAGCTGCCACTAATCCTCCTTTTCTGTAGTAAGGCCATCAAGCAGGATGAAACAATACAGTGTTTTGACACTGGAAACTGAACAGCTGCACCCCATTTTCAAAGGCAACAAAGTATAGCAGTGCAGTTAAGCTGCATCAGGAATCAGGGATAAGGATCAAAGCTTCTGGGCAGCCTTCATGACAGTGCTTCTGAGAACAGAACAACAGTACAAATATTTGGTTTTGCCTAAATTTATTTTCTAGTAGACCGTGAATGATGGAATTTCATCTCTGTACACTCCTTGCCTCCCTTCCTGCCCTGAGTGGTACTCTGAAGCATGCCTTTGACACTGGCACTGGGCAATCATCTGCATAACCTGTGAAAAAACCCTGCATTTAAAGTTTTTGGTCCAGTACAGAAGCTACTCACATAAAGGATTCCCAGACTTTTCTAGTTTTAGGTAGAACGGCACCGAAAACAGCTGATTTTCTAGGCATGTATAAGAATGTAATGACTACCCTAGTAGCCCAGACCAAATGTTCCCCTAGTCCTGTATCTTGCTATCCTACAAGGAAAGCCTCCTCCAAAGGAGCATGTACATTATGATACTTCTCACACAGCCTTCCAGCTTCCCCCTGGTCCACAGCTCTGGGACCTTCTGAGCCCTGAGGAAGTTTTTCTTTGGCTCCCCTGAAGAGCCCACTGCTTGAACACAAGCGTCACACAATTTGTACACATACAGAACAGGAGTTTCCCAGTGGAACAGGATTTCGTCACTCATGGAGAACTGTGTGCCACATCCATCATCAGTCTGATGACACCGGCAGTGCCAGACTCACTGTACTCCTATGATAACTGATCTGCAGGCAAAGACTGGTCATGGACTTCTAGACATCCAGGAGTAAAATGAAATCCTGTGCTGCTTCAAGTGGTCTGCCAGAAGTAAAAAAAAATCTTGGGAAATGTTCAAATTTAAGTACAAGGCAATACGCCCAAGCGATTAAACAGCACATCGAAAATATTTTTTGCACACACATATATCAGTAAGTCTATCTATACATACCAGACTTACGGTAACTTTCCTAGCTGAGTGCAGAAGACATGCACTTCAATAAAAAAGCCTAATTTATTTTTCAATTTAAACCCAAACTCTGTCCTTACAACTTTAGAGAAAGAAACCAGCACTTTAAATATTCAAAATCTACTTTTGTAATAAACATACTAATAGCAAACCACATAATTTGAAGCTGGCTGGGGAAGTGGGTTCTTAAAAATACTTTGAGAACTCCAGAAAAACCTGCCTTTTTGTAAGATGACTTAAGTCAACAGTAAGGTTATGACTTATTCTCCCAATGACAACACAATTGCATCAAATGTACTTTTAGTTTACTAGGAAACCCACAGAGAGAAATATAGCCAGGGCATCAGAGCTGAATTTTCCATTAATGCCATTTTCTCTTTGGCTAGACAGTCTTGGTTTGGATTCACAGTGTATTCAGATTTCTGGCTCCATACCCTGCAAAGCAGTTAGTGGACTGGATTCATTCATTAGCCTGTTCAGTTATCATCAATCACTCCTCAGGTTTCACCCTCCATTTCATGACAAAACCAGACAAATCCTCCTGCTGAATTCAAGGTCAGTTTTTTCATGTGCTTTGGCACACACTTGACCAGCAGCTCAGAGGCACATGTATGAACTGTCAGTAACTATGGTGCACACAACCAAAAAATGATGAGGCAAGGACAATACAATCAACAAGACTGGGAAAGGAACTGTTTAAAGACATTGCTCTTTCAGCTGTTCACCCTCATTAGTTTTGAGATGAGTCCCCATCTGGTAGCATTTTCAGCTGATGTTACCTCCATGCTTGATGCTTGCTGTTTTCAGAATGATTAGCTTTTTTAGGGATGCTATATAGGATGCACTTCAGACTTCTAACAGTACCTTCAGAACTTACATCTACTGGAGTCATGTATCAAACGGTCTTCTCTGACACAGCCTTTCAAGCCTGATGCTCTCCCACCGACACAGTAAACATCTTATTAATTCAAATGTCCTGGGACTGACTACAAGAAACCCAAACATAAAATGCAGTTTTTTCTGGACTCAAATCAGTGTTAGCATTTTTGCCCCTTAGTGTTCTGCAGCTGAAGTTCACTTTTTTTTTTTTTTTTTTTTTGGCAGCGGATATCTCTGCATTCCACAAATCCGAAAGGTTGCTCCCTTGTGCTAGGAATGAAGTTGCACATTGCTCTAGAGACCATTCTGCTGTTCAGTGTGGTTCCCATCTTCACCTTCCACAACCTCAGATACCTGCAGAACCAAGCTGCCAGCTTGATCCACACACAACTTGAAATCAAATAATCTTTCTGGGATACTTTCAGACAGGATTATACTTGCATGAGGCTCAGCTCAACTTCGCAGCAACAGCTGACTGGCTAAAGCCAAATGTGAAATTGTATCTCAGGTCAACTAGCCAAAACCACACTGCAAGAGTACAAATGTGATCTGCAGCGAGTCTTTGCACTCACCTCACTCTCAGTTCTGCACCACAGACTCCAGTTTCCTAAAGGAAACTGCATCCCAGCCTGTAACTTACCGGCAATGCGTCCAAGCTCTTCACTATACTCACCATAGCCAGGGTTTACAATATGCATCTTGCACTTTAAACAGACAACATCCTCTACCAATTTAATACAGACTAACTTCATTTTCCACAAATTACTATGTTGCAAAATACAGATTAACTCCTCCTACAACTACTCTAAAGTCACTCCATAACAATTTTACCTAAGTAAAAGATTTTCCTTTTACTTGGCACACACAGTAAAAACAAGAGAGTTTTGCACCATTGAGTGGAGAACAAAATTTGGTGATCATGAAGAACTAAGACCATGATCACTTCCATGCTTACTGAATATGCAGGTTTCTCTGCAGAAGGAAATCCACTTAAAACATGTAATTTTAGCAGGTTAGCCATATTGATATAATTTCCTGTGAGGACAAATCCAGGATCTAACGGCTACCTCTTACACTGCTGACCCCAAAGTCTTTTAGTAATGTAATGTTTTTTCCATCTAGGAAGTGTTCAAGAGGCGAGAAGTATATAAAACATTTGACTGTCTTCCCGCAGTGTTTGTGCAGATTCCCTTCTTCTGGAGGTCACAGACCAGTTATTTTGGTATTGAATACAAACATCACAGATATGGAGTCATTAAAAATTCCATTCAATCCACATTCTGAACTTAGTTTTTACACCCACGGATAGCCATCACATCTAACAGAGACAACTTTGCATTGCTAGCATGCTATCTTCACACCATCCACCAATCCTCTCAAGATCCTTCACCAAACATTTCAACAAAGAAAACAGAAAATCACAACCACCCTCATCCTTAAGCTCCATTTTGACACGAAGTATCCTACTCTGCATCACTTGGAGGGATGCTTCATTATCGTTTTGCAGGATCTGTGAATAGCTACAATTTCTGACAACCAAATCACTTCCATATTATTTATTTAAGTATCTTTATGTATGTATGTATCTATCTATAGGTATGTACGGGGAGTGTGTGCTTGTGCCTACATTTATGTACACACAAAGTCTAAACTTTTAATCTTCTAACTAGCTGACTACTGTAGTAGCTTTTGCACAGGGAACACGCTCACTGTTCCATAGCTGGACTGCACCTGGGCACACATTCTTTTTTCCTGGGATGACTACGGTACAGACATTTTGACACAGCTGACAGAGCTTGTGGTATTGCACTTACCCTGGGTGGGACAGTCTGCAGGGCTGTGATATAGTTCTCCAGAGCAATGCGGCGACGGTCATTCAGCATGGCTTCCACCCGTGCCATATGAGTCTCCACCAGCTGTTGTCTTTCATTCGCTGCTTCTTGTTCCAGTGATTCTACTTTCTCCTGGAAATGCTGAAAACAGGAACAGTGAAGACATCTTCAGAGACCAGTGGCCATAAACACCTCTGCCCACAAATCACCAAAATCTCGCCCCATGTCAGTATAGCTTGGCTCCCAGGAACTGGGCACTGAGCACACCTTCCACTGATTTCAAGTGGGAACAGCAGATGCCCTGTATTCCTGAACACCTGGTCATAATTTATTCATCTAACAAAATATTCCTGACATGTTCAGCACTACCACCAGTGAATCCTTCATTTGCCCCCCGAGACAGTGGTTCAGCGCTAAAGAATTGTGCCTAGAGACGGGAGGAGTTCACAAGCACATGTCCCCTGCCATCAGGAACCATCGATGTGACTGCAACAAGCAAATTACATTGAGGGGGTGAGGGTATTCCAACCTGATCAGAGTCACCATTTCTTATAAACTGGCCACCAGGAAGAAAAACTGAGCCAAACTTATTCCAATGAAGGAAAAGACTGACTGGGTAAAATGTACTGAGAGCAAAGCTGTGCAATCTAATACGCAAAGCAATCTGGTTCTGAACTTTACCTTTTTACAGTTCTGCATCGAAAACGTTCCAGCAGTACTGAATAATACCGGCACAGTGGGATTCAATGAGTGTCTGGCTCATCAGAATTTTTGAATTATAGTATAATTTTGGATAAAATGATTTTTGGCTGAGGATTTATTTCAGATAAAACCGATGGTGATTCCTTCCTTAAATCACATTTTTCCATCTCTGCTTTGAGCTTTTATTAGTTGATCGTGGCCTAGATTTTGAAAGGGGCCCATGGGAACTGAGTTTTCAGTTCTTATGGAAGGCAAATCTACGTTCAATCAAAATTCTACCCCTCCATGAAGTCATGAGCAATGTCCTGCACAGCTGTTCCAGGGACTGGCTGCAAAGTACAGAGATACCCAGCAGACACTAAGAGCTGGAAACGAAAATAGCAACAGCAAGAGCAGAGAATAACATTAATCCCCACAGACGTAGGTTTTAAAACTTATTACACCCAGCATCCTTGTATTTCATCTGTGGTCCCAGTTAGTTAAGGTTGTGGCTGCATTTTCCTTTACCTGGATAACAGCTTTCTTGTCAGCCTTCGGCAAGTTCTTTGCTTGGCGTTCTGCCTCTTCCCACTCTCTCATGACCTAACGAACAAAACAAGGAGCATGACTTTTGTACTCTCCTCTCGTCTCAGGGCTTAGCAAGAACCAAGCACTGCAGCTCCCACAGTCATCTTTTTATATTCCTCTCTTCCTCTTATCTCTATTAAAAAAAGCAGTTACAACATTTAACAAAGGTAGGATCCTGTCATCAAATTAAACAGAAACAGTACTTCTTTGTCTGAACATCATGCTAACCTCTCACAACTCCACTGTGAAGCAACACAGCCATTAACCAGCCCTCAAGTGACAGAGGTGGAGGTCTCTGTGGGTGAAAACACCAACCTCTTTTCATCTCAAACAGAAAGGAAACTGCTTCCATCTATTTTATGCCCTTGGTCAAAATGAGTGAATTCCAACTTGTTCTAATTGATGCTTCTTTTGGTACCACAAAAATGTTTAGATGTATTCGGACTACACTGCTGGCCTTCGAGTAGGACAGATCAAGAATTACATGCAATTTGTACTATTTTATCCAGAAATAGGTGTCCAACACATCAAGTACAGAATGTATTTATATCTCAAGTATGATGCTGACAGAAAAATGATGTAGGAGAACTTTCAGTACCATTCCTTTCAGCAACATGAGAGGCTACCTCCTCCTGTAACAAAGGGCAGCATTTCAATAGTCAGGGAATGAGCTACTCTTTAACTTGCTGTCGTAACATCTGAAACCTTCTTGTGTCTTTACTTAGGGACTTTATTCATTCCACACCGAGACAGCAATCTCCTCTGATATCACATTTTATGCAGGAACAATTGCTCTCATCAAATGCAGTACACACAAGTGACTTGTTTAGTTGCAGGATTAGTACAATGTCCTAAGAAAACAGAAGAAACCTAGAAGAAATTACTCAAAATGTGAATTTCCTTTCTTACCTTTCTCATACACTTCCATATTACTTAATAGAAAACATGCCCTTTCTAAAGGGGATTTTAGAAAAGCTCAGAGTCTGCATGCATGACTGAAATTTTACCAAGACCAATACCAAAGGCAGGACAAATTAGACCTGCTGTGTCTCATGTCTGAAAGTTGAGCCTCCACCACTCAGATCCTAACTCAGGCTCCCCAGATTTCCTATATGCTGGACACTGCTAATGAGGCTCCTTGATGGACAGACTGTAGAGCACTGGTGGTGCCTCAAGGTACCTGGCTGAGCCTGTGACTTTAAAAAAAAAAAATCAACAAACCAAACCTGGGATCAAAGGAGACTTTTACAAGTCCCAGTCCTAAAAATGTAATACCCCCTCAGTTCTATACATGGTTGTAGACCCTAACGATTAACTAGCCTGCGGACACCTGCACTCAAGACTGACTCAATGTATGGGATTTTGTTGTCAAGCAGTCATCTTCCTTTTGACCCAAAGCCTGGGAATGTGTTTCAAGACACCAATGAACCTGTCATAGTAAAAACAGATCAACTTAGTATCAATGAAATTATCTATCTGTAAGAGATTTTGGCCTCAGTAACAGCCCAAGAGAGTGGAAACATGTATTTTGGGAAGTTAATGTGGTGCTGAAAACTTTGAAGTGGGAAACTGCTTTGTCTGCTTCTGGGTTTCAGCAGGGGTATGGTTACACAGCAGTTGTAAACACCTGAAGTCAAGTACTTTGCAATCACAGTCTTAACCTCACTGTGCTTTTTTACTGGGAACTGTAAGCTGAAACTTAAGTCCCAGGAATTGTACTACAACCTACATAAAGTGGCAGCCTAAAAGTACCTCTTCAGTTTACATTATCTTCTTATCAGACAAATACACATTGGTTTGCAAATTGTAGCCAAGCTCTAAGGAGGCAGGAAACCAAAACTGCAAGGACACATGAAAATTCATCTGCAAGGGGCTGTAGTAGGAGCTGAGGACAGAGAACACAATGCGCAGCGTACCAAAGTTACAGGTTGCCCCACCACCAGCTACCTTCCCCAGTACTTTGGCAGGGGAGATTTTACCACTTCTCTGACAATGCAGGACTAGAGGACACGAACTGACACTACAATTTAGAGCACTGTGATGTGTTCTGGAAAGAAAACAACTTACTAATGCTCAGAGTGCTGCTGCGTATTAAATGCACATTAAGTATTCATCTCTTAATTGGATGCTTAGGTCGTATGACCGTAGTGACCAAGAAAACTACATTCATGTACACAGGCGGTACCTTTCTATAGGCCTGACATGCCACTGGTGCCAGGATGTGAATGTTACACATGACTCAGAAATTATGGCATTAATTCAAGTTATAAACTATGACGATGTGTTCAAGATTGAGCACTGGCCTAGGTTAGCAACTTGATGATTTTCTTCTCCCTCCTCTCCTTTTATGTCTTTAAATCACATCTCTGATATCTTCCTAATACTCTTTCTCACTCTGAATGAGCAGTTGATGGGCTTTCAGAACAGTTTTCTTGCCACCTTTATCCCTCAAACCAACGCTCTGCTAATCCATATGATGAAAACAAGTATTGTGGGTAATGTGATAAGGAGACCTTTGGATAGACCAGGTCTCTCTGCCTGTTTTATTTCTCTAAACCTTTTAAGGCATGGAAGGCAGGATGACAAACTGACAGCCTACACAGCTAGTTGGGAGGGATGTAAATTTCAGAGTTCAGCTCTGGTGCAACAAGAGCGAACAGCCTGTGAAAAAACCCAGAATGACACGGCTGCTTTCACGAACAACATAAAGATTGCTGTGCTTTGAGTGCTGACTTTTGCAACTGAGAAGACTTCAATGGCTGAAAGCATCTCCATGTGTATGCTAACTAACTGAAGATACAGCTATCTATGGGCAGCCATTCTATCACCCAGAGAAAACTTCTCTTCTCACCGAAGGTCATCGCTTTAGAGAATTACGAATGACTAAGAAATATGCTGTAGCACTCCGTAGGAAACCGAAGAGCAAGACAGGGAAGAAACAATCCCCCAGATACGCATGTGTAGAAAAAGGCTGAACTTGGTCTCTATGTGCTAAAAACCCCTATTCTCCTTCTTTGACAACACAGACCTATCAAAGCCATACAGATTTACAGTTCTTCAAGGCCTGGCGGCTTTGTTCAGGGAAAATGACAACTTTGGTTGAGATTTAAGAAGCAAGCCATTTCAAAGTCGAACTTCTTCAGAACTCAGGACTTTGTGCCTGCCTGACTCCTTTTGAAATCGGGCTGCAGGGGACACCAAGAGGGAAAAAGGAAGTATGGAACATAGCATCACTCCTAATAATGAATGACAAGTACAAAAACCTCATTATATTGAAAAGAGCAGAATTTACTCCCATTTTTACACTGGGGCACTGAAGCATATCTGCAAGAGAAGAATTTAAGACAGACATTTGGGTTACAGGAATCAGACCAGCAGAGGTGCTTGCCTGAAGGTTTGCTTAGTTAGAAGGTCAGTTGTGCCAGTAAGATGCCTACATTTGTCATGGGCTTTTGTGCCTCACTTAAGTCTTGAGCCTTTTTCTGGTAATAACATCATTAAACCTCTCCAAAGAGCCCTGACTGTAACTGAGGGGGGTATTCCTACTAACCTGACAGTCAAGTTTCATGGAAGAAAATAGCTTCCCCACACACAATAACAGAGATGGTGGGATCTAGGGAATACAGGGACCAGTATTATGAATGCCTTTGTCACGGATGCAGACAGTGGGACTGGATGCACCCTCAGCAAGTTTGCAGATGACACCAAGCTGAGTGATGTGGTTGATACTCTTAAGAGGGACCTTGACAGGCTTGGGAGGTGGGCCTGTGCAAACTTCATGAAGTTCAACAAGACCAGGTGCGAGGTCCTGCACATGGGTTAGGGCAATCCCAAGCACTGATACAGGCTGGACAGAGAATGGATTGAGAGCGGCCCTGAGGAGAAAGAATTGGGGCTATTGGCGGATGAAAAACTGAACATGAGCCGGTAACACGCGCTCATAGCCCAGAAAGCCAACTGTATCCTGGGCTACATGAAAAGAGGAGTAACCAGCAGACTGGAGGTGCTTCTCCCCCTCTACTCCACGTTCATCAGACCCCACCTGCAGTACTGAGTTCAGCTCTGGGGCCCCCAACATAAAAAGGACATGGACCTGACAGAGAGTCCAGAAAAGGGCCACAAAGATGATCAGAGGGCTGGGGCACCTCTCCTGTGAAGACACGCTGAGAGAGTTGGGGTTGTTCAGCCTAGAGAAGAGAAGGCTCTGGGGAGACCTTACAGCAGCCTTCTGGTACCTAAAGGGGGCCTACAAGAAAGCTGGAGAGGGGCTTTTTACAGGGGCATGCAGCGTTAGGACAAGGGCTATTGGTTGTAACCTGCAAGAGGGTAGATTTAGATTAGCTATTGGGTAGAAAGTCTTTACAGTGCAGGTGGTGAGACACTTGAACAAGTTGCCCAGAGAAGCTGTGGGTGCCCCGTCCCTGGAAGTGTTCAAGGTCAGTCTGGGTGGGGTTAGAATTGGATGATCTTTAACGTCCCTTCCAACCCACACTGTTCTATAATTCTACGGTGCCGCTGGCACTAAGAATCAGCTGGGGACCTCTCCAGTATGTTGGAACTAGTTGCATGCAATGATCCAAAAAAACCCTTGAATACCACACCAACTCTGTTGGGGCTGGTTGAGGACTGCAGTACTTTCAGATGATTTCTTTGGAAATGAACTTCCAAGATGCAAGACTATGCTATGAGACAGGGTATCATTAAGTTCCTATCATAAGTACTGTACATGCTATGATTCCTAAAATACTGTAAACAGCCAGAGGAAGAGTAAATTTAAGACACAAGGATGTCACAAGATGTTTGAGGAGAGAAATGTATAAATATACCGCTCCCTTGAGTAAAGGTTCAATATCTGGTTCTGCCAGGTTATTTAGCAGTAAGTATTCAAACGAGGGAGCTGTACAGGAGTTAACAAACTGGGAAGAGGAAGAAGTAAAGGGGAATTGTACCAAAACAGGAAACAAGAACCACAGCATCCTGCAGTTTGTTAGCATAATCTCTCCCTGTTACACGTCAGAGAATAATGAACATGTAAAGGTTACACATGCATTGCTGCATGGCTACCCTGTTTGCATGGGAATATAGCTTTGTTGTCATTTGGAGCTGCATTAATAATTATTGGGAAAAGCTTAAAATTGTATGCCAATGTAATTCTCTTTACAGTACTGCCTAGGAAAGTTTAGAAGCCTTGTTGATCCAGGTGCAGTGCAGATGTAAAGGCAGAAAAACTTTGATGGCCTGTAGCCTAAAGGGACAGACACTTAAGAGCAGAAGCGATTAACCATTCTGAACCATAGGGGTGTCAGGTTATCGTACAGAAAGACCACGTACTCCCATAGCAAGAGAGTTTTAGGAGCTGTGAACTATGAACCAACACAACCACTGACAGAAGCTGGGTCTCTGCCTGTGTGAATGTCTTCATGCAAAAATAAAAAAATCAAGTTGTCAGAATTTCATGGTAAACAAAGGGAAGTTTCAAAAAGAGGATATACAGAATACCTGCATCTGCCCTGATGTTTTGATCAAAATATTTAATTTTAATTTTATTTTTTAAATGATAAACTTCCTTACTCCTTAGATGATTACATTTTATGTGAACTAGAATGCATCTGATTTTTTAATTAGTTAATTGGCTGTTGCTAAGTGTGCATCAAATCAAATACTGTTTTAAAACTTGCTGCTTTATTAAATAAAAGAAATATCTGTATTTTGTGAACAAACCAATTCATTTCAGATTATGACACTTACCAAGATTGAAGAATGATGTGATCATTTTCCTGAAACCACTGACCATTTCCTCTTTTTTCAACAGAATAAAAATGGGCATTTCTACTGCTTTATAATCACCCCCCCCAAAAAAAATACAACCCCAAACTATGTCTAGTGCAGCTGAAGAACTTAGCTAGTGACTCACTTGTTAACTTTTTTGAAAAGAAAAACGTTGACAGCAAAAGCTTACTGAGTTAATCTATTTAGCAGTATTTTTAACATTACAAGTAACAGCTTCAAAGTAATTTTTAATTAATATACATTAAGAACATATCTTAAACATATTTTAAAGAAAATATAAACCACAATTTTAAAATAAATTGCCAGAAAAGGAGACCTGTGGTATGGAACTAAAACATATCAAGAGTTCACATGAGGGAACACAGAATGGTAAAGTAGCTGGCTTTTTATACTTCTCTGTAAGATCTTTGGTTTTTAAAATATTTGAAATTTTAACTGGGAGAGGTTAGGTTCAATAGTGTATAAAAATTACGCATAGAAGGGAAAACTAAGTTTTAAAAATTTTGCTCTCTTCTTCAAAACTCTGCAGGGGTCCTGTATACTTCAAGACATACGTGCTTTAAGCTGTGATTTCATAAGCAGCTTAAGCAAATTAAAGACCAAAGATCTTTCTTTCTTGATGTACTTATCGTGCTGCTGTTTCCCAGGTCTGATTTAGCTTGCTGAAGTGGCCAGAGTTGGTTATTTCACTTTTTTTTGGAAGAGTGACACTGCAGTGAGATGAGGGAGCTGACCTGCCTCACCTCGCAGCTGTACGCTCATTAGCACTGACAGAAAGGATGGCTGGGAACGTGCTAACGAGGGCAGAACACGCAGCATCACCAGCGTGATGTGCTAAAAAGGGCAGAACACATGGCAGCACCAGTGTGATCTTCAGTCAAACCCCTGAAGCACGGCCTTCATTTGTGAGGTTGCCCCAAACGCGCATGGCAAAATGTGCAGCGCGTTTACCCAGAAGTTTTCCGATACTACAGTTCAGTGCTTTTCCCAGGTAATTTTGCTGGCCTCAAGCACTGATGTTGTACGTTCTCTCTGTATGACATTTTCTGGGTGCCACTGCATCTCATTAGTTTTTCCACAAACCATAAGCTTTGCAGAAAACAAAATATACAGTTCACCCGAATACTGCCCTTAATTACTAAGCTTAACCTTTACATACTGGGATTTTGGAGACAAACCTGAAACTGCAGTGAGAATCTGAGGACTGCTCCCGGGAAACGTGCCCTTTACACTGACTGTCCTTCACTTTCAGGAAATCTGCTCCTACAGCATTTTTTAAAACAAGGCTGTTTCAAAGGGAGGAAATAACCAGCAGCCGTCCACATGCCTAGCTGGGGCAGGATCTCTCTCCTCCATCGTTCCAAGCTGGCCCTTCCCAAACCAAGTACTACAGGCACACAGAGATTCGTTAAGGAGAGGACTGGGATGAGCCGCTCCCTAGGCAGGAGCGCAGCACACTGCTGCCTTGCCAGCCATTGCTCACCACGCACCCAACTCACCCCATGGCTTCATGCTGGCTCTGAGCCAGGTACTGCACGCACCCACGCTCAGCAACACTCACACCTCGGCCACTGGTTGTTTTAATGAAGTTGTTAACCTTCCAGAGGATGGGAAATGATACCACTTTAAAAAAATAAAGTACTATTTTCTCTCTTCATGAAGGAGACAGCTTGTTTGGGCTACAATGCTTGTCAAGGAGAGGAAGAAGAGGAGCACATGTTTTTCCATCTATTAAATGTAATATTCTCGGCATCTCATTTGCACTGATCAGATGACTGCTTCAGGTAAGATGCCCTGCTCCATTTATTAGAGAAGTGCGCGGCATAGCTACAGTGCCAGTAGACGGGGACTTATTCGAAGAGCTTAACTTCAGGCTTACTCAAACATTTCAGCACAGAGCTAAAGGTTAATGTGTCAAGTAATACACAGGAACACTGAAAATGCAACCGAGGAACAAAGTTACAATGAAAAACTACAGTAAAATAGCTACATAGATATATGGAGTGCATCTGAATAACACTACATTATTTTTTCTGTTTTTAAAAAAATATGCACCACAGGCTTTCCTTTAAACCTCTTGTATTTTTAATTTGTTGTTAGCGCAGAACTGTGACAATTTTTTCATTTTTTAATTGGCATTGCTATTATAAACCTTATTTCTGAGACAGTGGATAGCTCATCCCTGTTTATAAATCCATGGGATTATAAACAGTGTACAGTTTCAGGCTACACAAATCTTTTTGGTTAAAGGAAATAAAAAAGTTGATTCAGTTGGATTTCGGTTCAGTTCCATAGCAGTGATTTTTGCCCTTTTCTTCGGCTTTAGATGCATTTCATGTTACCTTGAGGCTCAAGATCATTACAGGAACATAGGCGGTCTATATTACCCCAGGACATGGCCATGTATGCGTACAAACAGAGAACGAAGCTAATCACAAGAAATCTCTATCAGCTGCTGCAAAGGATGGATGACTAATACAGTGGTCAAGATCTTTACTTCGAAACAAGAATAATCTCAAAACCCAGATAGTCTTCCACACAGAAGGCAGTGATTTTTAACCCTTTTTTTTTTTCTCCTTTTTACCAGCACAAGTAACTGTAGCGACTTACAGTTGCAGCTGTGACCCAACAGCAAATGCTATGTCCCAGCCAGCTGAATTTCTAGACAGGGTCAGAAAGGCAGTAAATGGTGTATTTACAGCACTAACCAGGCAGGGCAGTGGGCTGAAGCTTTGGGAAATATGACCGTTGTATGACTTGACAGACAAAACTCCCCCATTCAAGAATAAAGAAATTTCCCCTTACCTGAGACATCCTTTCACGGTGCTTAGCTTCAAGTCTCTCCTTGGCTTTCTGGAAATGGGCATGTTCATTCTCATCTCCAGGTGTCTCCAAGTATTTGTCAACAGCATCAGGAGTGCTAGCAGCTGTGGTAGGGACTGAGGTAAAATTTTGAGATGGGGAGAGGCAAGGGAGAGAGGAAGAAAATCAGAATTTCTACTTTAGTATAGGTAAAATTTAATCAGACCCAGCAGGCAATATCTGCTCTAAATTCCACTGGAATAAAGCCATTCATTTAACCTCAGAGAGATACAAAAACATAGTTTAGGTGGTTATGTTACACACAGAAAACACATCTAAATATACAAGGATTTCACCCCTGCCCCATTTTATATACCAGGAGAAACTTCTCAGAGTGAACAAAGCAATGTTATTCAAACAGGCTAGAAACTGTTGCCAAAAAAAATATTCTAAGGAAAAGGTGCCTGGCAATGACTAAAATACATAAGCTAAAGAAAGCCCCTGGCAAAGTTACATGCTTTGTGTATTAGTTTATTTTTCAAAGGTAAATTGTAACACATGAGTGCCAATGTAAATACGTTTTAAAGCACCTATGGACCCCACAGTACTCTAATGAAATACCTCAAATCCTTCCCTTAGTGACAGCTTGGCCTCACAGGCATTTACTTTATTAGCAGCAACTTTGATTAAGAAAACCACTCATGGATGCTGGAAATAATCAGCAAGCCTGCACTGATTGCTAGCTATTTCTGTTGGATAACCAGGTGATACCTATCACACTGGTAGTGGAAAGATTTGCATTTGGGGTAATACAAGCAAAGTGAGCAACAGTTCCCTCTCTACACAGTGACACCCAGCAACCCCTACATTAACTCGAGTAACATTTCTGTGCTAGGGCCACACAGCAATTTAAAAAACTATCCAATGATGATCAACTATTCCATTTCAGCTACATTGTCCCTAAATACTTTATTATATAATTAGTTTAATTTCCCTGGTCACACTTAGTACAACAACTGCAAAGTTAAGTTTAAAAATTCTGACAAATTAACAAAGACCGTACAACTGGTTCTGCAGGATTTTTTTTAGAAAATGTGTTTGACTACATGTACTATAGTTCACTTACAGAGGCAATACATTTCAGTACATAGACTAATACAAGTACAGAAAAACCCAGGATCCTCACATCCTAAATATTTCTCGATGACTTTAACAAAAGCAAACTTTAATCTGACCATGAGACTAAGTAACTAACATCCAGTATTTATTTATGACTACTTCCCCCAAACAAACTGAAGCATAAACACACCTATGCTAAATCATTAAAAAAAGTTTTTGGAAAATCATCAGTTAGTACGTGTTAATCTCAAGGCAATACATCCTCAAATTTTACGAAAAACTTAACCTGAAATCCAACCTTTTCCTCCAATTTTCCCCTAGATGTATAACCCCAAAAGCAAAACAAAATTTCAAAAAACAAACAAAGTTTTTGTGGTTGGCTTCATTTGAGGTATCTCTACATATTCTCTGCAACAGGCATAAATGGTTTTGGCTGCTGTTGGTATAAACTGCACAATGGATTTTTTTAAGTTACTGGATCAAAGGGAAGGCCTTGCTTGCCTCCACACAAACAAACAAAAATCTAAAAGCAAAAAAAATATCCAATTCAGATGTCATAGGCAGTGCAAATGATCACTCCTCCCACTGTTTTTAGATTTGTTTCATAAATATTTAATTACAAGTTTACATTTTGTGAAATTGTGGACTTTGTTACTGAAGTACTGTAACAATCAAACAGGAACAAATAAGCTTCCTGACAAGTCACAAAAAACACAGAAATAGAATGCTACTCAGTATTTTCAGTGCTCTCACAACTTCAGACAATTTGAAGTCTGTGATACTGTTATGAAAGCATAAAAATTCTCTTTCTTTTTAAACTCTTAATGATAACAACCTGTCTTCAATGTTAATGTGGTTTGTGCTGGGGTGGTGGCTGCTGGAAAGGCTACAGCCAGTGTAAACAAATCCCCAAAACAAATCACCCAAAGCTTGGACTGACTGAAAACATTTCTGTAATGTTCAGAAGCATTCCTAAGTATCTTTGCCTTTCAATCTCTCACGGACCAATTAATTTCATCTTCATCTTTCCTGAAGCTGCAGTTAAGCGTAGTACATTTCAGTCCCATTTAGAAAATGAAAATTTTATTTCAAACCAGGAAGGAATTTACGAGTGGCAGCCTGAGCAAAGGCCATCCCTTCCAGGCTCCCCTTTCCCGACAGGGGCTCACCAAACACCCCCAGCCAAAAGCAGCGAGTACCACACTGTTTAGCTAACCTTGCTGGATTTTCCTTCCATGACTAATTGCCTTTTTTTTTTTTTTTTTTTTTTTTTTTTTTATTCCCCAAAACTTGATGAGATGGTCTGGCAATGAGTTCCACAGTTTTATCAGGCTCTGTGAGAAGAGGATTCCCCTCTGCCTACCCCTTCCTCTCACTGCCTCTGCAGGACACAGCAGGGTTTAGTATGGGAAGACGAAATGGGGGGCAGCTCTAGCACATTTGACATCCTTCTCCATCTTTTACAGGTTATTTTTTTTTTTAAACTAAAGTCTGTACAAATGTGAGTGGAAAGAAGTGCTGATCTAAATAACTACCAACAAATTATGCAAATTTAACCTTTAATTTATTGAACAGGGAAAAAGGTCACCAGCATTTGGACCGAGATCAGTTAAGCCAGCTGCACATTCAAGGTCTGATTTTCAAAAGCTCCCATCTCACATGTGCGGCCTTTACAACCCAGATTTTCAAACAACATGCCTGCTTCTACCGGGATGCTTGCTGGTGTGTTTCTGAACAGGTAAGAGTGCCTGGTGCTGAGGATGTAAGAGCACCAAGCCCCCTGTAAAGCTGCACAAAACCCAATCAAAGCAGCGACAAGGCGGATCTGGATGCCTTTGATGGCCAGGCTGTGCCCAGGAGCATGGGAAAGGCTGTGAGGAGCACACTGACAGCTGACCACAACCTGCTCTCTCAAGCTAATGCTAAAAAGGGCAATGCTAATGAAGAATGGTTAAGAAGCCCCATCAGTTACACTCATCCGCCAGGCACTGGACTACTAATTTGATTTAGAAAATCTCTACTGGGAAAAGATTTCTGACAACAGTTTTATCGGAAAGAAGCAACTGAGGTCTGGTGGTTGGAGAACAAAGCCAGGCAGAAATAAGTCTGGAAATCCAGACCAGAAATAAGCCACCCACTTTCAGTAATAAGTGCAATTAAGTATTTGAACAACTTATGCACAGATATGCTGACTGGCCCCCAAACATCCTTGAAAACATCCTGCTTTGGCATCTCCTTCTGAAACCCAGCCAGTGAACAGGTGTGAAAATAAGGGGTAAAATGGCTGTTTTCTCCCTCCCAGCTTGCTGCTGGCACTGGTCCATGCCCAGCGCATGTCAGAGCTGGCTGAGCCTGCGCAAAGCCAGCCCTAAGGACTCAGCCTACCTACCGCTCCTGGGACATTTACTTGGCTGCTTGTGGCTGAAGAGTCCAAAACATGGACTAACAGAGCCTATAAAGACAAGTATGGCCTTCTGTCAGAAAAAATACATGCATGTTGGTACTGACTTAAAGAAAAAAAGTCCCCTGTACAGTAATGGTGGTACACTCAGGGATCACATCTGAAGCAGCAACAGTTCTGAGGCTTGGCGTCTCCACCTTCCATGTCCAGTCTCTTAGCTTCCAAAATTTTGTTAAACTAGATGAATGCTCCTAAAGTGGATTAAAAAGCATGTTGTTTAAAAATGTCTACTAGTTTAACTGAATGAGATTCCAGGCACAGGTGATGTGAAGAGACTTAACAGATGAAAGAGAACCCAGTGTTCCAGTGGGATGGTCTTTCCTTTCTTAATAGTTGGGTTATCTCATTGGCTTTACTACCCATCAAGGCTCAAATACTTTGTCATAAAAGATTGCATTCAGTTTCTGTAATATTTCATAACTTGCATTAACAGTCAAAGAATAATTACAGGTCAGTGTAGCAACCTTGGTCTGAAAATATAATTAAGTGTACTGACATAGAGAAATCACATGTTTAGAAGTTACATTCCTTCTTCAACTTTACTTGCAAAGACTGATCCTATCTTCCTTTGATAGGCTATAATTTAAATAGTTGGTATGGCATCAAAACAACAGGCAGCTTGAAAGACAGTTTAGTAAATCTCTCACAGAGACTTCTTGGTAAGCAAAAACCCCCACATACCATACTCATATTATTCCTTATCTATTGCCTTAACTGAAGTTGATACTTGGCATCTAAACTAGATTTAAGTTAGATTTTCTCATATAAGAATTCTTCTGTGTAAGAACTTCCAAGATACATTTCCTGACCATGCATAGCTAGAAATTGGCAATCATGCTTTCACTGCATCTCCATCAGTGCAACCTCCTTCTCACCAGCCCCAACAAACGCAATTTTGCCTTGCTCATATCCATCCATTTGACACTCCCCTCAGCCTTTAATTGCTCAGATCAATCCCCTTGGAGTTCTTTTATTCATTGTATGCTTGGGAGGAGGTCCCCAAAACAAACTTTTCTCAAGCATCTTTGCAATACTCTGCTTCAAGTTCATTCTCTTTTGATTTGTCACCATAAGTTTAAATATTTATGAGGGAAAAACCCCATTAAATTATTTACTTTTTACATCAAATGAAAATAAATACAAGACAGAAGTATTCTCTTGAGCATGCCTCCTCCCAAGATGGTAAACAAGAGTTATCAAGTTCCACAGAGGGAAAATCAAACCAAATCAAACCAACAACAAAATAAAAAACCCCAATAAAACAAAACAACCCCCCCCAAAAGAGAACTGTGATTAGATCCAACAAAACAAATTACAGCAAAAACAGTGTCTACTGTAACACATTACATTAATAAAATTTACAGTGCTTGAAATTATCAATGGTCAAAATCTTGTATATGAAAACATTTGTATAATTTTCCTTTTGAATCCTAAACTGCACTCAATTGCTTATGAAAAGTCCCAGTCCAACACTAGCTCCAGGTGTGGTTCAAGGGTGAAATGTAAGTGTGAATTTGTATTGATGAAGAAACTGTGGATCACTTGCATCCACTAAGGGCAATAGTCAAAATAAAAAATTTAAATAGATGATACTGGAAGTCATCCTGTTACTTCTCCTAGGCACTGAATGGTAAGTGCTAAGCACTCACAATAAGTGAAGAACTGCAAAAGTGTGTTTTTCTTAATATTTCATCTATGCTATTCAAATTTGGCCTCAGCTTCACCAAGATGCACAATTCACCCAGTTTTCATGCCAGAGAAAATAAAATTCAGCAGATACGGGCAATTCATGCTGGAGATGGTGGGAGAGGGACACATTTATTAAGTAAAGTCTTGAGAGGTAATGTCCCCTTTACTGCTAATTTGGGAAGCAGTAAGACAACTGAATATAAAGAGCCTTTGTGATGAAGCAACAGGTTGTCCCAGTGTGACTGGCTTAGTGAATTTGTATAACAACTTGAGTTTTTTATGAATTCAAATAAAAGATTTCGTACTTATTACATGAAATGCTTTCTTGCAACATCACTACTTACAAAGGCAGATTTTTAGAATTTAAAATGGTAGAATTTAAAATACAGAAGCCTCGTGCTATCTCCTGTAGTGCTGTGACAGATTAGTATTGTAGCTAGTTGCTGTGATTAATATTTTCCAGCACTAAAGGCACTGTCAAAAAAAAACAAACAAAAAGCATTCCTGGCATGAAGCAACTTGCAAGCCCTGCTGCTTTTATAGGCAGATGGCTGCCAACTCCCCCATAAAGCTCACAAGCAGTGAAAGGGCAGTATCACCCAGTCCAGATGAACCTGCTCTAGACATGGCCTGACTTCCATCTTTGAGCCTCCTACTTGACCTGAAGCTCACAGAGTCTCTGAAATTGTACAGATAAAACAAGCAATCACCTGTTAAATGAAACAAATGATTAATATGTGCTACCTAACTAAAAATTGAGTATACTTTACCATTCTGCTTAGAATGTACTACAGGTTTTTAATGCCTTAGACATGCTCTGGAAGTTGGCATGCAAGTTTAGCTGCCAAAACATTTCACTTCATGCTACCTAGGCTGGTATCAAGATCCCAAACAAGGAACAAATGGATAAAGGAAATCACTAACAATCAGAGTATTAAAAAAGTACATACTGCTATTGGCAGGAACTCCAAACAGAAATTAAACTAGATACTGCAAAAAGCTGTATGTCATGAATTTTCCCCTCACTGAAAAGCATGACCTGGAAACACATTAAGAGCCATCTCATCAGTTATCAGCGACAGAGGGATACTAATCTGCATGCAAGCTGAAGTCAGCCTCTATAAAAAGCAGTAAGAGTGGGTCCCCCATACTGGTCTTGTGCACAATATTTTAATCTGTATTTAAGAGGGTGTGAAATCCCACGTATATTATGAAATTGTAGCTTTTAGTATGTTCCTTTTCGTATGTTCCATTTGAAATTGAAATAATGTCATTTAAACATCACCAAAAGATCTAGCAAGTCTGTAAGTTTACAACATTTAGTCTAGAGAAGAAATACTGTTCTAAAATCACCCAGAAATCTGTGATTGTGCTCTAAAATGATAAAAAAATAAAACAATGCATGTTAACATTTAACCTTACAACTAGGTTTCTGGGCTTTATGTAAGGAAGGAGGCAACTGACACCACTGAATCCTGTTGGCTACATCTGTTGTTAGCTGCAGGAGTTCAGTGCGATGATAGCCCCCCTATTTTATAAAAGACATTTTAATTATATGTCAGAGTTTTCAAAAACTGACTGTGCCACCAGAGTAGAGTTGACTCCTGGTTTAGATGCAGAACAAACGAAAACACGGCAGCATGAATTCCACTCTGCCCTGAACAGGTCACACTGCAGCTGCAGGAGCTGCGGGGAGAGCTGTCTTCTATACCACAGCTGACAGATAAAGCCCATTTCAGACAATGAATTTTCCCAGCTTTGAAGCTCCTTTTGTCCCCAAATTAAGACTTGAACATTAACGTAATTTCAAAATAGTACTTGTTAAAAAAATAAATATATTTTCTATAGATTTAAGGATGTTTAACAAGCAACAATTAAGAGAGTGAAAAAAACTGTACAATAGATTATTCTTCAGTATCACAGTAAGACAGAAATCATTCTTTCGATAATGGCAATTTATCATCTTCTGCTTATTCTTGTCAATACATAACCATTCTGAGGTCATTAAATCTGAATTAACTGCCTGATAGAACCTAATGACTTCCAAGGAGCCATTATGGCCAGTCACACAGTAGAAGTTTGAGTCCCTATATTGAATAGAAACTGTAGACAGTATTGAACACCCTTATTAAAAATCAACAGAGAGCAAGTATGTGGTCTGGCACGCTGAAGGAATTGGTAACAAGATCCTTGAAGCTTTCTACTTCTAGGACAATTATATAGCAATTCCCATGTAGCTGGATGATGAATGAAAAAATTCGACAGTTAGCTCCTACCTAACAGACAAATCATTTTTGTCACACCTCACAGCATCGATCAGATTTGTGGATAGCAAAAAGAGTCTAACGCCCTGCATGACAGGACAGACCCACTCTTTCAGATCAAGGCAAAGAGACTTCAGAAAGGAAGCAGAATAAAAAATCTTGGGTTTTTTTTTTTTTTTTCTGTAGACAATGTGTTCAGGTATTAGTATTCAGTATTCATACTTTCAGTATTCGTAGTATACAAGTACTTGTGACAACAGAACATCCTCAGGTTTTGGTTCAGTCCAATTTCAATGTATTATGAGAAAACCAAACTCATATTGCACCCTTTCATCCTTTGCCCACTATTCAAGAGAAACCCAACTGCTGTCCGTAAAAACTAATTTGTCCTGCAAAGCAAACTACAGCTAGACAAAGGAAAGATGTGCTTTTAGCATCCATCTTGTCTCCTGCCTAAGAGAGGCTCACTGTTTTTTTATAGGACACAAGTGAGCAACAATAACACGAGCTATTTGAGATAACTCATATTGGAGAGAAAAAGAATACAGAATGAAGTAAATAACCATGGCAGGGTGCAGGGGTGTGGTGACAGTTTATTAAATTGATTACTACTTAGGAAAAAGCCTTTGTCTTTAATTAGGGATCCCTTAACTTGGACGGTGAGCTCAGGGAGCACAAGGACAACTTTAATAAGCAGGTGGTGTTCGTCTTGAGCCCCCTGAACAAGCAAGATATGAGCAGGAACATTCAGACAATAAATATTTTGTGCAGCTGTGGCTTGATGGTAACTCCACCACACTTGGGCATCTGGCCAATGTCCCTGGCATGCGTGAACCTTGTGAATCATGAGATATTGCATGCCTGCACTTAGCCTAAACTTAAAATGCATACACTGTAAACTATTTTGTTTTCTCGCTGAGTATAAAGGCGAGCAAGATCTGGGACTGGGCCAGAAGCCTCACCTACGGGTGGACACACCACACAGGAATTTTCCCAGTTACCAAGAAGCATGGTGCCAGCTCCAATGAGGCTTCCCAGCCGAAGTGTGGGCCTGGATAAGGTGTTAATTGGCGATGTATCCTTTTCTTAGTCTCTGTAACGCTTTGCAGTAATGATCTGATGCTTTGTTCCTAATGGTCTTTTATCCTATTGTGCATAATAACTAGTATTGCTACCTTTTATCATACTGCATGCTATTTTTCCTTTATAGTGTAATATAATAAACTGCATTTATTATATTTGATTTGGAATTCATTTTTGCTTGGTATCCAGTCAATCAGCAAAAGAGGGGGAAGGTGCAAAGATTAAACAGAAAGACTAAGTTAAGGGTGAAGGGGCAGGGGTGAAGACAGGACAAAACAGGGGTGGCCTAGATGGAAACTCTTCTCCAAGTTTTTCTTTTTTTCTGTGGGATTCAGGTGAGGGTGGAATCTGCACTACAGCCAGGTAAAAAAAGCCAAGCAACTAATTCAGCAACATTAGAAGGGTATCAAAACCAAGATCTCACTTAAGTGCTAGAACATAATGTATTCAGCACTTTAAATATTTTTCATTACCATTTCTATTCAGCAAAATGATGGAACAATAAGGAGAAACAGCATGGTGATACTGAAACAGCAGATGAAACCAGAGGAAAACAAAGTTATTTTATTAACAGAAATAACAGGTGTATAGCTCAGGGTATAGAACACACTGAAATAGCATAAAAATACAGGAACTAACTATGTAACTAAAGTAGTGTGGAAAGTGTACCCTAAGGACTCAAACCTTTGAGAAACTACTGAAGGGAAAAAAAAAAAAAAACCAACCAAAAAACCCCACCCAACAAAAAGGCAGGAAAAAGCCCTCTGGGATATCTATTTTAAAAGATCAACTCTACTTTTCCTCATGGCCAGCTGTGCAAATGAAGCCAAGCAGCTCAACCTAACTTTAGTTTCCTTAAAGAAAAAATTACTCAAGACTGAAAATTGGGAATCCCAAAGTAAACCGAGGTGTCTATGGAAAGAACAGAAAAGGTAATGTTCTTGGCATTGTTTTATTGAACTGAACATAGGGAAAAATACCAAACCAAACCCAGCTTCTACAAGATAGTCCAACAAGCCTGGGAGATTCCTCTCTATGTATTATATCTGAATGTACCTAATGAATATCATATATAGCAAATGTTGACGTTATTTCTTATTTCATTTCTGATTCCACATGCTGTGAGAGAATAGCCAGTCTTAAAAGAGAAGATCATTTATTCTCACAAACAGCATGAGCTGAACAACTTTGGCTGCCAAGAGACAGGTCTGAAGACGACAGACAATCTGATTTCCAGATTTCATTCAATCCATAATATTCTTTTCCAAGATCCTGGCCGAGGTCACCCCTTGTAGCAGAAGATTTCCTGCAAAAAGGTCACTAGGCTGATTGGAAGTATAATACAGAAAACTCAACTGTATTGCTCTTATATATGCTTTCACCTACAACCTGTATATGAAAGGCAAACCCACTGCATTATTGAAGTAACATCCCTCCAGATTTTACTGTGTAAGTATAATCCTCATCAAGTCTGTTTTGTGATGTGACTGCTCTTTTAGTCAGCAATACCATTCTGTCTGTGTAATAATTTTGCAGCACTATGAAAGCCAGAAATGAAACACTCCAGATTTGAAGTACTGAGTGAGTAACTACAGCTCTGTATGCAAGATACACGATCTTTGGAGATCTTTGAGTCTGCACATAGTCCCATTGCAGAACTGGGACAAAGAAACATCCATATGGCTCAGCTTCAAGGGCAGGTGCCAAAAGCAAGCTGTAAAAACGGGATGTTTAACAAAACTGCAATCCTTCAAAAGTCAAGATCTACTACAAGTCCTTATTCATGCTGTCGTCCAGCCTTCATAAAAATATTGTAATTTTTTTAGTAACACTGACCAAGGCAGTAATAATCCTCAGTTCCTACCAGGTATGTGAAAAGGCTGACTTCTTCCAACAAGAACCAGAGTATGCAGCTTTTAGAAACTCTTATACTGACCATTAAATAAGATGCTCAGCACAAAAGGCCAACAGCTATTCTTCATTTAATCCTACTTTGTTGGACATGAAATGTAAGGATGAAGCCCGCCCCCCCCCCGGCTTTTTTTTTTTTTTTTTTTTTCATTTCTGGGGAAATAAACAGGTTCTCTCACAAGAGGTGTACTTTCAGAGGTAGACGACCTTCATTTGCCTTGTATGGACCAAGACAAATGCCTGCAGTATCCAAAGTTCTATGCAGGTAAAGAATGTTGAGTTGTGTCATTTTCCCTTGCTGAGGCTACTTAGATGCAAAGTAGTAAAAAGTTCAGTTTTTCACCTGTTTGCCATTACTAGTTTTGATGGTCACCATCTTGCCTGGGATCAAATAACCACTTATGTGTGATACTCACCCACATGTGACTGAAAAAGGTAACCATCCTTTACAAATTCTCTATTGGCCATAATAGTAAGGAATGAACACAGCCTCATCTTGGCTACCTGAAAGTAAATGTGCAAGCGCTCAAGTGGCTTTTCTAGGCTTACCACTCAACATACCTCTCTCTGCAGTGTTTTTCCTATGCCTCTAATCTGCATAAGCCATTCATCTCAGTTTACTTTTCTTTCCTCCTTCCATGTCTACAATATCAACTGCTCATCAGTATCACATACCTTGTATATTTCACTGCTTAAATATTTCTTCTTTAAAACTACCTTTTTTCTTTTCCTACTGCTGTCCTAGTTTAACTTGTTACAAAGTCCCAGTTTTTCTTGCCTGTCATAGGGCATGCAGAGACAAACCACATTTTGCATCTCTGGAGACATCTTGCCTAACACAGCAATGCAATGGTTCAAAATTTCATTCTATTGCATAGTTCTTCTCTCTCTTCACTACATCTGTTTTATTGCAGAAGGTGATCACTGTCCATGAGGTATCCTTCTCACTTGCCTTGTGGTAGACTTTCTCCGCATCCCTCCATGGCGTTTTGCCATGAACAGCTTGAAAAGATGCCGAGATTAAATGCAGCTGGAGCACCAGAGCAGCAATCCTGCTTCCACAACTGCATTTGCTCCTGCTCCAATAAAATACAGGTCAGCTCCTCTGTTCCATGACACACATAGCACACTTTATGAGGGCTCTGCCTGCATTTGCGTGTATTTTTAAGCCTTTCTCTTACTGCAAACATTTTTAGGCGCCGCCTGGAAAATATTTTACTAAAAGGAGCCTTAATGTGCTGCTTCTGTTCTGCTCCTCCATACTCTGTGAGCAGTCAGGGCAGTCAGGTATGTACTCACTCTTTAACGTGTCAGATGTAAATGGCAGCTAATACTCTCCCTCAAGAGTACGTGCTGGCAAGGCAGATGGGAAGGGAGCATACAGGAGGCTCCTCCTGAGCTCAAACCCAGCTGATAAATCCAGCATCTGATTTATCAGCTTCAATATTCTGTAATGGAGTAAGCCTTCCTTCTCAAACCAAAAATCACAGTGCAAACACTCTTTCTTCAGGGAAAATGATCATTAAAAATACATGGTTCGTTCTAAGTGGGAGCTGATTTACATCCATGCATATCACAGCCCTTAGGGAAACCTGAAAAACCTGATTGTCATTTCTCCCCTTTTCTTTGCAAACACATACAAAGTATTCACTCAAACTAAAACCAATCAAACAAACAGAAAAAATACCTGGAAATAAAAATTCTGTTCTTCTAATGAGCTTATATTACTTTGATTAAAAAAAGGTCAGAAATAATACATGAAAAACCACTGGAAACACTATGAGCTATTTTTAAACTTACCTGAGGTTTCCCTAAGGTTTGTGTTTTTTCCTGCACATGCATTGTAGGTGCACACACAGACACACACAAACATGTCAGTACGCTTCGACAGAAAATTAAGAGAAGGTGAGTGCGAAGGCCTCATCTAAGGAAGTGTTAGGCTTTCAGCTACCTACTTGCAGACTCCCCATCTACAGCACCACGCAGTCACCCACTACCATGCTGGGTTAGCAAGAGGCTAATGAGGATCTAAGCGGTGAGCAGAGGTGTCGGACAGACCGCGGCCGGGGGTTAGTGTGAGCCCAGGCTCGCTCCCACGTGGTGGGAGCCAGGGAGGCGTGGAGGGGCACTTACTGACGCTGCCACAGACCGCCATGCAGTACTCCTCTGAGTCAAAGTTGTTCCGGTTCCCGCCGCAGCCGCCGTAAAAGAAGGGCGCACACTTTCCTTCGGCCACGTCAAAGTACCAGCGGGAGATCATCGCGCGGCAGGGACCAGTCTCGGCTTGCTCAGAGCACACCTCTAGTCACAGGAGACCCGGAGGAACCACATTTAGCATGTAAATGGTAGCGTCTCGGTTTCCTAATTAGGTGCCTCTCAACATCCACACACGCAAGGGAGGAAGGAGGTGCACCAAGGAGGTGTTTCAGGGAACGGGAAACCCTTCCCTGGAAAACCACCCCGGAGACAACAAAGGTAAATTTTGAGCTGACAGATTCACGCCACTAAGTCTCCTTAGCCTGCCTGTACTTCTGTGGTTTTAGCTACTTTATCTGCACACACTGCGGGGTGCTGCCCCGAAACAAGCTCCAGTGTGGTGGCAGTGGAACAAGCGTGAGGTTTCATCTGCCTCCAGGCCAGAGGGGTACAAACACTGACCGTCTGCGGGGTCTGCCAATGGCCCCAGGCAGATTCCTGCCCAAGCAGACTACCCAGTACCTGTCCAGAAGGGCAACATCTGAAAGCAGAAAGAGACACATTTTCTCTTATTGGTTTTTTTTTTTTGTTTTTTTTTTTAGCTATATACTACCTCCTCCCTGCCCAAACTGAGGTGGTTTCCCATCTTATACAAAAGAAAAAACAAAATTGAAATATGAGTTATAGAAGAAAACAATTATCTTCAGACACCTACTTACATAGTCACTGCCGAAGAAACCCCCCCTTGCAAGCTGCCCAGCACAGAGTTTCTAATTCATAGTTCAAGGGCTCACACATATGAAATTACTGCCATAGTTTTAACCCATCCATGGGAGGAAATCTCATCCCCAGTCAATATATAGGGAAAAAATTTAAATGGTTTGTGTTTGTGTTCACTGTGAGCTGCCACAGTCTCTGCCTACATCCTGCAACACATGAAAACCTGAGGGAAGAACCAAACCACAAAAATTAAAGGAAGACAAAGCAAATTCTGCCTGCAATTTGGAGTTCAGCCAATTACACATGTAAATGTATAGCCCTTTACCAATAATGTTCCAAACAGACAAAAACAGTTTTATCTTTCAATGTGCTGCATAAGTCATTTCAAATCTACATAATATTAAACACCAATACACCCCTCATTTGCTTTCATCCCACGCACTCCATCGGCAGACAAACCGGTATGTTCAACGACAGGCTTCTAAATTCTCTGTATATATTTGAATTTTGTGGAAGGCAGATCCCTAAGGGTTGAAAGGTATGAAGAAATATCAGTGCATTAGCACTGAGAATCCCCCGCATGCTCATCAGCTCTCAGATGTTGGCTACAAAGAATCCTGTTTTTCAGAGTCTCTCCTGATCCATCACTTCACTCTCCCCGGGAGCACCGCTCTTTATAAATAGGTTTTATTCCACTTGTCATTGGCAGTCAGTATATACCCACATTTCCTTAAATATATAATACAGGTAGAATTTTACATGGGTTTAACATTCACATATCGGATCCATAAATAAAGTCAAGAATCAATTTTAGGGAGCATACATTTGATCTAGGAGGAACAGATCCAAGCATACGCAACCATCAGGGATGTGCTACAAATGTCACAGTTCTGGGGGAAGCAATTAGGGGCAAAGGAACACCAGGTGGTTTTTTTTTAACTTTAGAGAAAAAACAAGTATATTTAATTGTACAACACATTAATTACAATTAACTGTATACTACCATACGATTAATTATAGACCACATTTAGTATACAAGCACTTCTATTTATTTTAAAAACAAATCCAGCCCTGCCATCCACGTATACAGTCAAATCTCCACACAAATCCAACTCTGCACAGCCTTGGAAGAGCTGCCAAATGTCAATTAGAGATGAATAGTGACTCTTTATGTTAGAGAGACAGGTATAATCAAGAGAAATTTTGCTGACAGGAAATGTCATTTCAAAAGACACAAAGATCTCAACAACTCAGTCTTCCTTAGTTAATGTTGACTACAGGCTGACCTCTACCCACACAGTAAGCTCCTTCTAGGTTTCCCTCAAAATGCTATTTCTGCTGTAACATCTGACTTATTTTTTTGCACTGTTAAGCGCTATCGGGATGGGAACGGTTCACATATTTATGAAATTTCCTATAGTTACCTCTCTCCAGAAATAGCAGCAGAGATTTTTTTTTTTTTTTTTTGTATGTGCAAAAGCAAAGCTAATTGTCCATCAAATAACTGATGCTAATGATAACAAGGAATTGGCTCTTTGGAAACCAAAGTCATACATACACATGAAGATACACTTGAACAAGCATTCAGGAAAACCACAGGGCAACATATTAAAAAGAGCAAACCTGAAGCTCTGCAGCCCAGCGTTGTGGCCAGACACCTGCCTCCTGCCTGATCTGTCATCTCCCATCAGGCCGGTGGTGACAGTGCAGGGCAGTGGAGGGACATCCTTCCCTCCAGCCTGTACAGCCAACCATACTGCTGTTGGGGAGACCTAAATGATCATTACTTCACTGCAGACAGAAATGGTCTACTGCGAACAGTTTACGACCTAAATGAAGATTAAGCAAGAGAGGGGAAAAATACTTCGGATTACTGTTTCACAGTTGCTCCGTTTGAGGGAAGTGTGTTGCTGGTCCAGTCTAGGAAAATTCTCAGTGCTGTCACCCCTTTCCCAGTGTCACCAAGACCATCCACTACCGCCTGGTCTCTGTGTGGGGTGCTCAGAGTACCATTGCTTCATCCCTGCTTTGGGGTAAAAGTACATTTTTAAACCAGTTTCCATGCCTAGGAAATGGTCCCATAGCTCCTGTTAGTGCTGTTGCTCCCCCTGTCCTCTCTCCATATCCTCATCACTTGTCCTTACAGAAAAAAGCCACTGCATTTGATCCTCAGCTGTACCACCACTGAGAGGATGGGGAAAGGACATGCGGAGATGGGAAATTCAACAGCTTTTATTGGGCTATCAATCCAAATACCGTTTCCCCATACATGACTACAGTGTAGCAGATAATGCGTTATGATGGACGAGCTATGGTATTTTCACAGGTATTAGCAGCAGGCAGGCAGTATACAATGCTAAATGATTAATCAAACAATTAAAAGCTGTCTTTGCTTTATATATAAATCCTGTTGCTGAAAACTGATTAAAAGATGAGTTACTTTTTGCCACTGTGAAATTCAATTTTACTTGATACCACAAATAATTTTTATCAAGTACAGCATTATTGGTGAGCTTTGCTTTGAGGAACATGCGCACTCTCCCCCCTCTGAAGGCGCATTTTTGCCTTTGCCTCCATGAAACTGGGTAATACTAGAGGACAAGCCTTTGCCACAACCCAGGTTCATAAGCTGTCTAAATTCTGTTTTCAGATGCTTACAGTTTTCAAACCATCCTTCTTCAATAGTAAAATTTCTCTCATCTTCTCTGTGCCCTGAATCAAAGATTACAGTTGCCAATACCCTCCTTCTCTAAAACCTTAGATATAGCAAATTATTTCTGAGATAATCAGGAAAGTACAATTCAACTTTCCTCATTCCAGGCATGTTATACTTTATTCTAGCCTCTCGATGCCAAAGGAGCTATTTCTAACCAAGCAGGTAGATCATTCCCTGAAGGACAGTGCTGTGGCAAAGCTTTTTGCTTTGCTTTTAAATTAATAGTTAAAGCGACACACTGAAAACTAATCAGTTACACTGAACACCAGCACTGTCTGTGTTCTTCTGTCTTTGAAAAGCACAGACTTCAGCACCCTAGGAACTAATGCACAGTCTTCTAGTATGTGGACATTGATTTATAGGGGCTTTACACAAAGTACTTCCACAAACACCCATTTAACAAAATCCTCAAAGTCGAGCTAATTAGAATTGATGTGCCAACACTTTAGATCCTCGCAATGATCAGTTTTTACAGAGGGAAATATAAAATATGGTTCTGAGTGGTTTTTAAAAATTTTTCATTACCATATAAACTGTTCCTTTTTTGCTCCTTGAATAAAAACTATTTTAAATCAAAGTGAAACTGTAATTGCTTTATTCCAAAATCTCAACTCCATGCTTCTTCTTTCACATGGGACTAACACTTACTCTGTGAACACCAACATTTTCAGTTGAGGAGACTGAAATTTAAACTTCTGATGTGGAAAAGAAATATTAAAGCTACATTTACATATTTCTATCATTGTAAACATCAAGGTTCCTCAGTATTTTCTTCAGGATTTGAATTTATTTACATGATCATGAGAACTAAGCTCATTTAAATGCTGGCACAGTTAGTCTCAAACCTTACACCAGAAATTAAATTTGAAAAGACTTAAGGAAAAAAAGGACCAACAGGAAGAGTTAGACTACCAGCTCTGACTTGTCTTGGGAGTTGCTGGGTCCTCTATTTAGTTTACATTTCTGAAAAACCTCTTTATCTTAATGATACAGTAGAAAGTTACCATCATGCTGGCTTAGAAATACTACAGGTTCTTTAATTTAGCCACAGTAGTGGAAAGCACATTGTATTGCTGACTTTTTCTATACTACCAGCCCTTCAAGTTTCAAGTTGATATTGTCAAGTACATACAAATAAATCATACTGGTGGCATGAACCAACTCACCAGCACTGGTACGTGTTTGCTTTGTCTGTGTTGCTGCTGTTAGTTCAACCTGCGTATCATAATCACAGTGGACCCAAACAAGTCTTAAACAAGGACCTAAACCACTTAGCTGCTTAAGTATATGGAATCACAATCTTATATTTTACCGTTCATATTTCACTAAAAACAGAGTAATCTATTAATGCAAGAGAGGTCAAAGGAATAAACCTCTCAAATATATATCATGAAGTATATGCTCCACTTTATCATGCGCTAGTATATAAAATATTGCAACTGTCGTTATTTTGGCTTCTGTGTCTTCAGGAGCTGAGAACTATAGTTTGAGGATATTAATACACACATATCTATATTGGTCTCCATTTTTTAACTTGTTGAGAAATATTAGACAAGAGTAAATGCATGGTTTTCCTTTTAGTTATACTGTTGGTGTTCCAAAAAGGCACAATACTGTTTTGCTCAATGAATTAAAAGGGAATATTTAAAGATAATTTCATTGAAACAGAACTTCCTCATTCTGAATATATGGTTAGAACAGGCAGCTAAATTTCAGTTTTCAAAAGACAAAAGCTAATTTCAGAAGAGGTTTTTGGAATTAGGAGAAGACAGCTGTGAATCTGGCACATACTCTCGGAATAAAGTTTTGTACAAGCTACACAATTGCTAAGATACTTCCTACAGAGAAAGTTAAAAGAGCAAAATGATGACTTCTAAATGCAAAACTGAAGAACAGCTCTTCTAAAACTGTTAAATACCCTAAAATTGTAATTGCCATCCTTAGCAATTAAGATTTAATTTCTCTCTCTAATGTTTATTCTTTAGTTACTGGAGGGAAATATTTGGAATACAAGAAAAAATTAATTGTATACTTGGCTAGAATACAAAGCCTTACAATTCTTAGTGGAACAAGTATGTGAAAATACATTTTCTATTTATTTGTGCACAACATAACTAAATTTTTAAACAAGGTGCCATAGAGTTACTCCCGACAGCCAGAACCCAAACAAAAAGCCTGGTCTGATTTTAAATGTAGGTCAAACAAATTTCATGAATTTAAGTGTATTTTAGAAAAGGTATCATTTCCACATAACATCATGATTATGCTAACAGGGCCAGACAGTGAATATGAGGATTAGGCCGAAAGTGCATTCCAGTCTTTTTACACAGCAAACCAAAATATTCAACTAATTATTGCTTCAATATAGTAAAATAACATTTTCTGTAGAGAAACAGATTCTTGGGGGATTTCTTCTGGCAACATATCTTTCAAATGAAACCACTCTCCACCCTCCAACCTTACATAAAACAGAACTATTACTGTATTTAGTATTTCAGTACTTTTGCCCTTGACCCAAAATAGTAATAATATACTGACTGCTTTTCCATCAACAAGATTACTAGATCATAAAAAAAGATTTCTTCTAATTGCAACATATTTTTAAGTATTGTATTACAGTGGAATAGCTATGCTTTAAATTGTAATGTCTAATTAAAAGCTATCAGTTACTTTAATGCAAATCCATTAGGTTAAATTTATCAGCTCCTGTTCATATGTTAAGTAGATTATCATTCTTAATGAAGATCTAACAAAAAACCAGCAGTTACCACAATGCATACTTAATCATATAGCAACCTACCTATGTTTTCTTAATATGGAATACAATCACACAGTATCACTTTCCAACTAAAGCATACTGCACAGTCTTGAAGCAAATGAAGAACAGGGAACTACTATTTCAAAGGAAAGATAATAACCTTTCAAAGAAGAAAGCAAGGCAAAGCTATGGAAGGTGGAGAAAAGCCCAATTAATCTAGCATATACTACTAATATTATTCCAAAATTTACAGCTGATAGGTCTAGCAACCAGCGTTACCCTCCCTTGCCTTAGGGTAGATGGTAGCTGTCACTGAATGGATCTAAAGCCTTTTAGACATAAAAATCTTCAGCAAAAAGACCTTATGCTAGGATCAATAAAACTAAGAGCTACCATACAAACATTAGGTTACTTTTCTCTCGCTGGGAAACCAGCATATGGCCTCTTGCTTGCAACTCCAGATTGTAAACACAGTTAAAATGTCACGGCAAGCAGCACTGCTTAAATTCTTTCCTAACTGTTTAAAGAAATCCAGCTGAATTAGGGAAAGCAAAACCAACTGCTAAAGGGCAACATTATACGCTAGATGAGGCAGGTCAAGCTTATGCTGCTGAATTGCCCGCATCTGCTGATAGGTATGCAAAAAAGCTGCCAAATGTTTTCTGCCAGGCTGCTGCGCTGACCCTGCTGCTCTCCTTTAAATGAGACCCGATTGACTGCTATGTTGACGGGAAGCACTAAGCTGAAATTGCTTAGTCTTTGTTGTACGCCAAGAGAGACTGATTTTTCCTGTCACCTACTGTGCTGAAGGAGAACAGAAACAAAATCACAAACAATTGCACATGAGGAGGGAGCAGCGCTCCTGCTTGCTTCAGTCACATGCTGGATGAATCACCTGGAGCCTGGATGCCTCAGGAGCAGCTCTGCGACCCGTGACACTGCAATGATGACAGCAGAAATCAAACTGCTTCCTTGCTTAAATCCTGGCCAGCAGAGTACCTCCCTTGCTCCTCGCAGAGAGAAAAGGCAAGAGCCACAGTCTCCCTGCAGGGCTTCATAAATGAGCCACACTTTCTTCAGCACAAATTTGGTGATAATATCTTCCAGTGACTGAAGGCGAAAAACGTAGATGACAGTAATCTCACCATCTGGATCCCTGTAACCTCAGACCCACAACCTGCTGGATTTAACATGTAAAACCCAGCAAGAGCACATCTGAACATTTAAACTGGGTCTGCTGCTCTATGACGTGAGAGTAAAGATGGTCCCTCACAAAAGGTAGGAAAGTGAATACTGGCATAGTATTTTATGCTACGGAAAGTTTATTCACATTTTCTAACAAACACTATAGCTTGTAAAAATATGGTTACTGCAGAAACTGAATGAAAAGATTGTCCTCCCGCCAATGACCTCTCTCATTCTTGAGGCAAGACTAACTTCCTTTTCACTGAAAATAAGTTTGCAAGTGGATTTACTATTGCTATTTTGATCACGATTCATTGAAATATGTATAGAAATAAAATTGCCTGAAAAATTGATTCTACAATAGCTCAAGTGCCTTTAAAGTATAACATTACACTTATGCTTTTCAATTATTTATGGTTGATGGCAATAATTTCACTGATTTGGGAGAGAAAGCGCTCAGTACCAGCCCACAATTACATCCTACTGTACGTTGTTCTTTGTTGATTTCACATGTGAAAAGCAACTCCTCTCAAACTGGGCAAACCCGCTCTCTGTGCTCTTTCATGCTAATGACATAATATTAGCTACAGCTTCACAAAGCGTACATAAAACTGGCTGTAAAGTGTCTGTGAAGAGCATCCTAGGCTACATTGTATGAGCTGCACTGGCTAATGCTTGGGAAAAGTAGCCTGAACAGAGCTCACGTCCCTAAGAATGAAGCTCTGACACTTAAATCCATCTGGAGAGGCCTTCAAGGTGTCTCCACAGAATGGACCACTTCTTAATACATACGTTGTCTACAAGGTACCTCTGCCTCTTTCATATTCACTGACAGTGACAAACTTTTCTGTTTGCAACAGCAGGACAACAGCAGATGCTCACCACAAAAGTTCCTATGCTGGATCTGCTGGCTGGATCAGGAGCACAGGGACCCTGTAGGAAGCTTCCTCTCAAGTACAGCAAGGGAAGTAAAAGCAAGGGCCAAGGCCGTAAGTTATCTGGACACTTCTACATTTAGAACTAAGCAAGCATTTTGGATAGTGCAGCTCTGTCAGACACCAGTTACACACATTCAGGGACTGTCTCTGTACCCCCTGTGCCCCAGGAGGGCTGGAGGTCAGAAAGTCCAAAGGGCTGTGGCAGAACCGTGCTGAACACTTGTATCGGCAACAGACTGCCCTCACCTCCCTTGCAGAAACACCTATTTCACTCACAGTCAGCCAAGGTGGGAAATTTCAGACTGGGGGAAAAACAGCACAATAGCATTTCATTATCAGCTACAAGCATATACATTTCTAAAGGATTTTTAAAAGGTGGCTTCAATAGTTTGCCTCATCTCTTTTGTATTTTACATTCATATTATTCCACACAACTCTCCTGAAGGCTAAACATCTTAACCTCTTTGAAATGTCAACCTCAGTAAAAGAAACACGTTCTACCTAATTTGTCCTTATTTCCACTCATCCAAAATCCCATTAAAGTCAAGTGTACTACTTTTTTTTTTTTTTTTTTTAAATTCTCTCTCAGTATTCATTTACCAGCAAGAACAGGGCGTTTTATCCCCAGGTGGTGAAAGCTCACATATGGAAATATATTTAATTGGTTTGAAGATCTAAACATAATCTCCTTCCGCCCCCTCCTCACTGAATGGCTCTCCCATAACTGAGCAAAGCACTCAACACAGTTATATAAGACAGAAATGCACAAGACTGCATTGCCAGCCTTAGAAAGAAACATTTGCAAGTGATTTCAGCAAAGCATTAGCGCTTTTGATTAGCTAGCTTATCTGCACGTAGACCTAACAGAAAAACCTAAATGAAGTAGCATCCGAAGCCCGCCCTGGGCATCCTTCTGTCCCCAGCGTGTGTGATGCACCGTGGCTGGCAGCCCTCTGCTCCACACCCGCTCCACCAAACACTGGCACAACAGTTCTAGAGAGTCACATGTGAAATGGGAGACTCTGCTGACACTTCCGTCAAAGCACCCCCAGAGGCAGGGGGTGGGTGGGAAAGCAAGGGGAGAGGAAAGGAGCCAGGGTGGTTATTTTCTGTCTGGTTTCATGACTGCCCCAATCGCTGCCATTTTTCCTCTGCCTCCTGCAAGTCCCAACTCCTTTCTTTTCAACTGTAGCCTTTAATCTCATTTTCTGTCATAATCTCCAGCACTTACTGGGAAAGATGTAAGCACTGTAGAAAACACAGCATCTATCTTACTAAGATTTACACCGTATCAAATTGTACTTATTAAAATAGACATATAAGGACAATTTATTCAAATATGTATCACAGGAGAAATGTGGTATTTAAAAGCATGTTACTATGGTGTCCATCGACTAGGGTAAAATTCAAAGCTTAAAATGCAGTTATGTTAATAGCTACAAAATATCATGAAAAACACATTTTAGAAATTAAGAATTCTTTCTCCCTTCATGATTTCTTTTCTGGGCAATGCATTCCTATTTCCTCCTCCCCTGTTCAATACAACTCATTAGTTAAATTCACTTTTCTACATAATTATCTCTAAATTCACCTAGTTTTACTGAATTACTAGCTCACGGAGAAATACTGGAAACAGGTATCTAACAGAAATCACACAAAATGACTAATCACTGTTGTTAATAGAAGACACCAAACCAGCTAGTGCTACCTTCTGCTCTGAACCGACACTCTCCATCCTTCTGCAGCACATGCACATGATAACCCACACACATACTCTTCCAGCGTTATTTGCCAAGCATGGCAGTAAAATTTTATTTAACGTCCCTTTAAAATTAAACCAACCCTTCTGCTTCCATCCACATCATCCACAACCACACTTCATAGACACCTCCCAAGAATATTTGTAATGGGAAGGGGGAGGGGATCCAACATGCATATTACAGAAGCCAAAGCATAATAATGCTGCAACTTAAAATATTTTGCTGTTTGGAACATTTTTTGTTGTAAAGGGCAAACATGCAAAGCAGCAGGATCAGCTTTCCAGCCCCAAGCTAAATGCCCACAAATTTACCTCTGACAACCTCTTCCACAGACTCTGTAGTTGTGGTAGTAGTAGTTGCAATACTGGTAGTTCTTTCAGTTGCCTCCTCGTACTCTTCCTCTGTCTCTTCTTCAATTTCATCACCATCATCATCATCGTCATCAGCATCTTCATCTTCCACAACAGTTAGATCCTCATCTTCCTCTGGTTGTTCTTCTACTACCTTATCATCACTAAATAAAAAAAATTATAATGTTGTGTCAGCAACAAAATTATTTCAGGATAACAACAGAGAACACTCTGTTCAGAAACTCTGTAAGGACAAGAAGTTACCTGTTTCTCTGTCTTCTTCCCTCCCTTTAAATAAAAAAGAAAGAATCAGGGGCTCTGAAACATCCCAACAAGTAAGAAGTCAGAAATGCTAAACCCCCCCCAAAAGTCAACATTAGCAATGCAGGAGAAAACTAGCAAGACTGGAGCTCCTCCTTTTGCACAGGGATGGAAAAAGAATCCCCATCAGCAATACCCTATTTTGACAGCTGAATAACACTCCAAACATGCTTGCTCCAAGCAACTGTCAACAAATCAATTTTTATTTTGAAAGCAGCTCAAATTAGCTCAAAATGCATTCAGTTGATATGCACACAGAAGCAAAAGAGCTCCTCAGGACTCACTCACCCAGGAGACATCTTATCCAGAGGTTCACTGTGGACTACCTCAGTATTCCTCTGTGAAAGACAGGCAAGTGCTAAAGTGATGTGAAATTGTCTACACTGACTGCCGAGTTTTTTGTTCTGTTGTTAAAAGTTTTGTGGTGAATGGAAAAGCCACCTGAACAAGAACCATGCAGAGTTGTCTGTATGCACAAAGGACAGGACAGAGACAGTTGACACGTTGATGCTGCAGCTCATGCTTAGCTGATTTTTGTCTTTGGGGTTTTATCTCCAGCACAGCAAGCTCAGCTCAGATGTGCTACGCTACCAGCATCACTGTACAGTTGATGCGCAAGGCCTCCATAAAAGACCCATGGTACTGATGTGTACTAGGATGGCAACACATGCATCCCTATGCTCACAAAGAAATCCCAAACTACTGGGCTAAATATTGTTGTCCATCATGGTGCTTTAAATTCATACAGCCGCCTAAAATCCACAGCCTTGGACGACAGGAGAAAATACTGAAGCTGACTATCAAATGCATTGGGTGGCTTAATAGGTTAAGGATTTTCTGGAATCACTCTTAGTTCTGAATGATATAGGCAACAAGCCAAAAACTGTACTCCTGGGTACTGCTACCGTTCTTTTGAATGCTTCCTAACTCAGTGCCCAGCTGTGGCAAGGTTTCAGGTTTGTTAATCTGATCTACTTGAAATTTACTACTAATGAATAAATGATCTTTAGATATTCAAACATGTGGTGACTTTTTGTCACCTTCATACACAAGTGGTTTTGCATCTTTTTCATAGCATTGCATATGCTTGAACAGCCTTTTAGGTGAAGTTAACAACTGCTCTCCTTTACCTCGTTTTGAGGGTCAAACCTCTCATATTTCATTTTATAATATGTTGCCTACTACAACTTTGAAAGCCAACTCAGAGCAAAAAGGAGGGCAGTATGATATTTCTTAATAGGATATTAAGAAGAAGTTAAGAAATAATGATAAAAAACTTGTATGTCTCAAGCCTGACTACTAGGAGAAAGCTAACTCTACTTCAGTCTTTCAAACATGAATGAATCCCCTGTTCCCTTCTACCCCAAATATGTGGCCTCCAGAAACACATTGCAGATTTAAGATAATAGTGAAGCTCTCCACTGGGGGAAGCCCAGGCAGGTTATACAAATGGATGTGGCAAAACTACCTTGCAGAATAGTCTGCATAACGGGTCATCTGTTTCCATTTACATGGGAGAAAGACTGAAAAAAGAGCACAAACCCACTGGATTCTTCTCTTAATTTTTCTTGATTTCTAAGAACTGATTCAGAAATCTCACCATTGCCACTCTGGTTTCCCCCTGGAAATCTAATTTCAGTATGTCTGAAATTTCCAACTTTTTTTTAGTTACTCCTTTCTGAACAGTATATTTCTTCTGTTTTTATTTTTCTTACCACTTATTTAAGAACATGAAATAAATGCTACACATACACCGTTTTCAACTGCAAGAGTGAGGTGGATTTGTAAAACCCAGTATATTTCTGATCTCCAGGTTAAGGGACATCTAGACTTGGCTAGCTAGACATTTAAACTAGACATGCCAAGTATAAGACATACAAATTTTGATCAAGAGCATTAGACACCATATGCCTTTCAACACTGAAGAAAGCTGCTCTCTGTCTTTCTCTCACCTAAGCTACAAATACAGCGTGCTTTAAAAAAACCTGTGATTATTTTTCCTCTTCCTTTCAAATGAATGATCACTCCCAGATATTGGCAAGCTCATAAAGTTAAAAAAGGATAACAAAAACAAGCTAATAAACAAAGGAAAGTCAATTAGTCACATGGAAAGCCTCTTCAAAAATAATTTGTATGTGTGCATCCACTATCCATCTGTTCTTAGCTACACAAAAGCAATCAACTTGGCTATGTCAGTTCACAGTATTTTGCTGGGAAATTCTCAGCATCAAGGCCAAGATTTTTTTTTTTTTTTGGGGGGGGGGGGATGTGATGGTGAATGGGGCAGGATGAAGGAAGACAATTCTCTGTGTGCACTGGTTGGCTGTGCCTGCCATCAGCGGGCCTTGGTTTCTTCTCCAGTAGCTTACCAGAAGTAAATGCTTAAAGGATAGCCCCCACCTACTTCCCTTTATGACTTGCTGCTTGCTGAAGAACTAGACATCTGAGAATGTGAAAAAACACCCCAGAAGTGATGAAAGACTACAACAGCTTATGGCATCAGGCTCCTGAAAATATTCTAAAAAGTTAGCACAAAACTAGTAGAATATTCTTTCTACTACTTTGATCACTCCTAGGAAAATCGTATTTCTGCTAGCAACATATTCTGCAAGACTCAAATCACAAGGGTAGTATTTCACCGGATTATATTTTATTACAAGTTTCAAGAAAAAAGAACAATGAAAACAGAAGTGGTTTTGCCTTAGATTTAGATACCTAAATGGAAATGAAAGTCTTGCTATATACTTAGGAGAATTAAGATACCTGAAATTGGGCTTTACAAGTCATTTCCCTATTTAACAGGCTTTAAAAACTTTCATTGTACAAAATGTGAAGCTGTATCAGGTTCTGAAGAAGCATTCCAGGCTTTCTCTAAAAGTAATTATTTTTCTAGTTGCCTACTTTATTTTTATTTATACAGTGCTCAGTTAGTCTCTTCCCCTATTAGTGCTCTCTTCAAAAGAGAAGGGATGCTCTTTTAAAAAGTTTCTTCTTGAATGAAGCCAACTACCAGAAACCGACTGTCCTGGCATTATTCTGATGGTTTAATCATGCTCAGCTATATCGCACAGTGTAACAGACCAAACAGCATGAATACACAACAGCCAGGGACGTATCCTAGCAAGGCCTAACAGCGACAACAGCAACAGTTTCACATTGGTTATCAAGGCTACCCACTAAGTCACGCACTCCTACGAGTCAGTCACTGCTCAACAGTGCGAACAGAAGATGACCACATCATCCCAAGAGGCCACGGTTATGACAGACATGAGAAAATCAGCAATGACAAGTAGTCCCTGCGCAGCATTCCTCAGGGGCCCAGGGCCACAGGGAAGGAGGGGGGCTCCCGGTGTTTGTCAGTAATCAGGGGACTTTGAGCCTCATGCTTGAAGGCCCGCATTTAGTATAAACAACGCTACATCTTGCTGTGCTTCTGCTGCAAACAAAGACAGCAGGTGGACTTTGCATATTTTTACTATAGCAAAGGTACTATGTCTTGTAATAAACATGAAAAAATGTGCTTTTGTTTTCTTGGATTTAACCATGGCTACCATCCTGGCTCTTCTTTAAAAAGCGCACACACGAGAGGGATGATAGAGAACAACAGAGAAGGCAATTAACTTACACTACAACATCTGGAATAAAGCATCAGCTTTTCAAAGGGGGGCAAAGCACTCTGCATTGCACAGCCTGCAGAGCTGTTTCTCCCTGTCATGTTAAATGCTCTGGTACCATTCACATTTCTCAATTAGCACCACCACAGTGCTATTTCCCAGACAACACATCTAACTTTTGCACACCTTTCACCTCAGTACTCCATTTAAACCACTGTTTTCAAACAAATTTTTACTACCAAATGAGTGTGGATACTACGGTTTTTCTCAAAAGACTTGGAGGTTTATTTACTATGCACAGCAGGTGTGCTTACTTATTGGTATTATTATTACATTTCACCTTCTTCAGTGAAGAAGTATGACTCAGTTTGTTTCTCCTGGAACCACAATACCTTGACAGCTTTTTCTATATATTCCCTTGATACCATCCCAGCCAGGGTTTTATTAGCACCACAGACTGCACCGTCTCGTTTACAAGAAATTGTTGACATTTCGCTTTATCTTAGTGGTGCTGATGACAGTGGTTTTCAAAGGCTGCTCAAAAGAATTACTTGATACACTGACAAGTTCACAAATTTGTAAAGCTGTATTACCATCATCTGAATTTAACAGTTCAGCAATAAACAGCAGAGGTAAACTGTTAGGCTTGAAGGCAGCCATGAAAATACTTGCATGCACACATGCACACGTTAGTATCTCTCAATCTCCTGTCAGTAGAGCCTTTTGGCAAGGAGGGCCAGCACTTTACTTTCATGGTGGACGCAGAAGTTATCATGGCTTTGAACCTTCTGTTTCAATCTCCTCACATACGAAATATTGACATCCATTCCCCCTATCATGGAAACCATGCTTCCCTTGAGCATTTAAGTAGCATACTGGGTGTTTAATACAAATCATCTGCGCCCCTGTGTATGGTGAAATGAGGCATTTGAAGTTTGGTGGGTTTAGATACGTTTCCAATGCCATGGACACACTGGGGTTCCAGGCAGCCGTAAGAGGTAATTGATTCCACTGACTCCAACAGAAACATACCAACCATTCCGATGGCTGTATTTCTGCTTTTAAAACACATACCACTGTACAGCTCCTCCTAGTATGCACCTAAGCACACAGTTACAAGCAATGTTTAAATCAGGGGTCCTCAAACTACGGCCCGCGGGCTGGATACAGCCCCCCAGGGTCCTCAATCCGGCCCCCGGTATTTACAGAAACCCCCTGTCCCCCCCGCCAGGGGCCGGGGGGGGGGGGAACCAAGCAGCTGCAGATGACGGCCTGCCACTGCATCCGCGCGCCGGCCCCCTGGTTAAAAAGCGTGAGGACCCCTGGTTTAAATCATGGATCTTTAATGTTATCTAATAACTTCCTTTTCTCAATCCAGCACTACAGTTAAGAGCTGGTACCAATGTATTATTTATCCATTTCACTCAGAAGTGTGCATCATTCTGTTACTTTGTAAAGGTAAAACTGAAGAAATGATAAAGGAAAACAAAGCAAAGCAGATTGGGCTACCTCTTGCCATTCAAGAAATAAAAAAATGTTAGTAAATGAAAGCTTGTTTTCTGTATTCCAGTAACTTCCAACAGGGACAGAGGCAGAACACAGATGAGAATGACGATGAGTTTCCTTTCTAATGGTGTTTCAGAACTCATGGGGCATAAGCTACTCTCTGAGAGGTTTCTGTCTGCAACCATTAATTTCAGACAAAAATGTGGCAAAGCTTTCAATTTAGGATAACAGGTAACTGCCGACTAATTACTGCTATTAGGAAGCAGCTCATGCTTGTCTGCAGTAAATGCTCATCCATTTGGATGTATTTGAACCATGACTTTTGCCAAGTAACTTGAACAAAAACATATACCCCATTAGTGCGTGAAAAAAAAATATGAAAAGGTGTTCAAGACAGGTGTTTCAATATCTGGAAAGATTAGCATTCACTACACTTTGCAACTGTATTTTATTGCAAATAGATTCCATCTGGATTGCAGTTTTTATCCGCCACCAAGCCTGGGCAAATAGCCGGGTGGGGGGAAACTCATTCTAGGAGAGGAACCAAAACAGTTGCTGTCTGCCTACAGAGTGCAAGGCCATATATGTTGGCTCTAGATAGTTGTGGGAATTAGTATAGGAGAAGCAACTACTACACATAACTTGCAACCCTACAGGCCAAGCTGACACTAATTTATGTATCTGTAACGTTTACCCACTGCTGATGCCATCATCCCAGTTTCCAGCCCCTTGTGCTTCCGGTTCCCAAAAGTGCACACACACCCCCCCACCACAGCCTCTACAGCTCCTCCAAATTAACTCCAGGAAACATGTGATGGGACTGGGTCTTGCTTTGCTTCCAGCAGGTGATCTGATGAGCACAGATACATACTTATCCCCATGTACAGGAAAGCTCCAGAGCACAAAGTTCTTTAACTGTGGGAGTGGAAATGGACAGATCCAGCTGTGAGCCTCTATACACCTTAAGAGAAATGCCTTAAAAGAAAATGCACAACAGAAACAAAGAAAATTGCAGGAGTAGAACATATGCTTGGAACCCAGACAAGAACATAAATGCATTTGAGATGGCCTAATCACCAGACTTTTGGTTAAAAGCAAATCAGAAGGCTTACAGACAAGGGAATACATTCTCCATCAACAAACCTACGCATCAGAGGCCTGGGTATTTTCCACCTAACATTTTTCCAAACCTTGCATGCTAGAAAAAGTTCTGACCAAGGGACAAGACTTCTCAGGAACCAGGTTTGATCCCACCACTGTACTCCTTTGAATACTGTCACTAACTAAACATACGAGTCAACACAGGAACTACTTAGAGCTGAAACCTAAGCCAACAGTGCACTTTGGCACATGAGCACTCACCTCACCGTACTTTCCATTTACCTTTGGCTTTGGTACACTAGCTGACTTCAAGACTTAAGCAGAGTATACTAACTACATGAAACCAAGTATCCAGGTAGTAAATTTAAACACAAACTACCAAAGTAATTTTCACACAGTAAAAGAGAGGAAAGGAAGTCAAACCCAAGCGTGAAATGAAGATTTCAGCACTTACCTTGAAAGTCTAGGAGTAGGGGGCTGTAATAAAAAGGTCTACTTTCCTGAAGCATGGAGGAGGTGGGAATGGACAGCAGGGCAAGAATTAAACTGCACTGCAGTTGTGAGATTAGGCACAGAGCCAAGAAAAAGTGTTACGCCAGACCTCCAATTTATATAACTGATCTTTAAAATGGCTTATTGGCTTCAAAATCTGGAAAATTACAGTGATTTATAGAATTGAAAGCCTGACCCACAAGATATCCCAGCAATATTGTTTCTGGTCTGTCTGTTAAGTGACCACAAAAGCTGAAACTGCTTAAAAATCACCACAATTATTTTCATTAGGGTTGGATTATACTAGGTTAGTAAATCAGGTATCTCACAACAAGAAATAATGTGATATTGGGACACATAAACACCTATTAAAAGACTGTTAAACTTTTAAGAACTCAAGATGGGCACCTTCCATTGCACAGCAAGTCAGGACGAGCAATTCATACTGCCTAGCATTTTTCAGACTTAATTTTGTCACCTCTAATTGTTTTCCTTTTTGTTTTCCTTTACTGAAGAGGTTGCAGTTATGCTTTTTTTCACATTTCCTAAGAGGAAAAAAATTTGAAATAAGCTGTTTGAAGACGTGTCACATAAGATGTTTTTGAGCTCTTAGACCTTATCAAACAACTGAATTACATGCTTCAGACTGTGACTGTCTCTTTCCTTTTACAGTACCTTTATACAAAAGCAATACCAAAAGTGTACTTGGTTTCATTAACTTCGACAGAAAACAAGACAAGTTGCACTAAAACTCTTTCAATCTAATTTTTAAATAAAACATTTATAAAAACCAAACATGCATTCCTTGTCCTGCTACCTCTGGTAGATACATTTATCTTTCCCCTCATATTTAAACAAGAAGGTATACTTCACACCATTAGAAATTTCTTTCCATAGCTGACCTGCTTAAAAAGATGGGCATACAAGGTAGCATGTAACATTTAATCTCGTGCATTTGCAGAAGGTACCTGTTGACTGATACACAAGAATACTTTTTCAAAACTCACCCAGTTTTCTCTTTGAAACAAACCCTCTGCTGGTGTTACTCTTCTGACAGTTTTCTTTGGAAGACAGAGGATTGAGCAAGAAGTATGTCAGTTTTAGAGAAGGACAGAGTAATAATACATTTAATCCATATTCTTTCTCCCTTTGGTTTTTTTCTTTTTGCTAAAGAGAAACTTAAAAACTATAAAAGTAAACATCTGCAGAGACACAAAATCAGGTTCTGTGAGCCTGATGACAATACTAAATCCAAAATCTTGACATCAGAAATGCATTAAGACTGAATGTGATGAAAGTGGGCAGAGTGAAGGGAAAGTGGGCAGATGAAGGTCACCTGCCACAGCCAGCTTGAGAATCAGCAGAAAAATCTGGATCTGTTACAACACATTTGTTTCCATCCAACCTGCTACCCTACAGCTGATCTCAGGCAGACAGTGTGAACTCCGTAGCAAACCAAGTACCTACCCTGCTTGTGGAACTCCTTGTCTTGATACCCTCACACAACAACAATAGGGTAAAACTGGAAGAGTAACTTTGTTTTACAATTGAGAAAGCAAACAAAAAAATACCAGAAGCATGTAATGACTGGATGTTCAATTTAAGACAGCGAATACCATTTGTCAAAGAATGTGCCATCTTAATCTTTAAATACAGTTGCCACGAGCAGCAGCTGCAAGAGGACAGGACTTCCGCAGAACAGATTATCTCCACTCATGCAGCCAGAAGAAAAAGGGGCACCTTACGCACGAAGTTTTTTATGGTGGCCACAGCACGCCAAGCCTAGCTGAAAACTTTCATGGCAGAAGCAAGCATAGACCCAGTTCTCCTGGACAAAAGCATTTTACTGATTTAACCTTTTCTTCTTCACTCAGGCCACAATTTGAGTGTTATTTTTTTCATCAGCAGTGATCAAAATAGAGATCCCATGTAAAGAAATGGCTTGTCATCATGTAACCAAAGCCAAAACATTTGTATTCAAGATGAGAAACCCTTTATCTCGGAAACAAAAAGCCCGATATGTTTTTGCTGTTTCACCCATGTATTCAAAGTGCGTAGCCTTCGTTAGAAGGCACAAGAAAAAAAGTACTTACTACACAAAATGCTTTACTACACTGTGCTGTTAACAGCAGAGCCTCACAAGAGGTCGAATTCTTCAATTTCCACAAACCACCCCACTGCTGAGCTCTTATTTCTAGTACAGACTGTAAATACCACTGCAAGGTAAAACAGAGCAGGAACTGCTAGACAACTTTATGGAGGGATAGCCAGCTATGCATTCACTGGCACACAGTTGTGCTGCTGTGACAATATGTATTGAAAAACCCAGCTGTAAATTTCTCACTTCCCATTTTTTTCATGCATTATAAATAGTACAGCACTTGAAATGGGGTGGCGTATATCACAATTTCACAAGAACTTCTGAGAACATTTTACAGACATATCGGAAGGGTTTTATAGAGTTGATTACTACCCAAACCTTTCCTTCCCACATTTCAGCCATCACAAGTCATTACAACTGACAGCTTAAAATTTTTGCCTATAGAATTTTTTGCCTACTACTTAAGGAAAACATGGCAGTTAATGGCTTGGTTTTGTGAGGTCAAAAACCCTTAACTTTTCTGAAAGTCAGCTTTTTACTAAATGTGCAAGTCTGATGTCATGAACCTCCTGAAACAAGCTCAACATTCACTCAAGTCCTATACAGGCAGCCTGCACAGCTAGCAAACTGCTTTTATTAGGGGTCACAAAAGTCTGGTTATCTTCTACTCATCACTTCCTCAATTAGATCAATTCTCTCCACCCATAGCCTCATCCATCACTTCAGTCAATGCTTTATACTCAAATGGTGATTGGATTTGCCAGCTCAGCATCACTGTAATTACCTCCCAAAGCAATGCACTGTTTCATCAAATCCATTCTAACTTTACTTGTCCTAAGAAGAAATCCAACACTTAGCAGTCTTTCTAGAGTCATTAATGCTCCGGTGTTTCTATGCTTTCTGAGTTTTATTTTAACAACCTCCACATTAAAAAGCAAAAAAATTGTTATTAAAGATATACCATAAACTATCGGAATATTAAGTAACAGCCAACATGAGAGACAAACCCAATTACTGTAAGAATGTGAGACACAGAATATGCTAATAGCACATAAAGTATGCAAATAGAACAAAATACTTCTGGAGTTACTCAACATAAGCAGTAACATTATGCCTACAATTTGGTAATGCCTTAGTTTAATTTATAAAGAAAAGCAATTAGGTTTTATCATTAAAATACTTACAATAACACAGAAGTTCTTAGATAAGCTCTACCATTAATAATGTTTTAGAAGAGATATAAACCATTTTTTCTAATGGTTCTGCTACAAAAATTAAGAAGATATGAACTTCCAACCAATTAGCTGAAATATTATATTGCAAAACTCAGAACACCTTCCACACTATCTCCCCAAATTAATTCAGTTTCTCTAAAATACCAATTGTGACAGACAACTCTTAGTGCAAAATTAATCTATTTCAATAATTGGCGTTAACCTATACTGATGGGAAACTTCAGAGGAGGGGAAAAAAAATACAAGAAAAATTAAGCAAGTTTCTAATTCCTAGTGTTCATTTTAGGGCACTGACTCCCAATTAGGAACAATTTGTATTAGGACAGCTGATGAGAACACTGCCTCTGGCTGCACCCTTTCCCGCTCCCATGTCATAGGCTGCTGAACTCCCCACCAAGCCGACCCTGGACCACCGCCACAGGCACACCACTCGTACCGCTGCTGGCACAAGGCTCAGTTTTCCTTAGGTTTTCAGGGGTATGAACAGCCTACATCTCAGTCTGCACAGTATGGAAAAAGGGAAATTTTTTATCCATCCTAACACAAGTCATTTCCTGCTTCTAAGTCAGAACGTGCAGTACGGACACTTTATCCACCTTCACGTCTGGTTCAGCTTTACTACCTCAAGTGCATAGGATTAGGGGGTGGATTATTTTTTTTTTTTCTTTTTAATGTTCTGGCTTTTCTAAAGAATCATTTAGGAGAGTCCCACTGGAGCATTTCTGACTGAAATTTTAGAACTGACTTTCCAATTTAATGAAAAATCTGGTATCAGTGAGAACTTGTTTAACTTGAGTGACAAGATGGCTCAAAAATAGCTACTCAAAAAAATGTTGATTTTATTTTTCCACCAGCAAGCACGTTTCCAATGAAGAATTTAGCTTCAGCACTTTCCTTTTTCTTGATCAGTAACAGTTTTTTAGCTTTAAAATAGCAAAAACTTCAAAAGGACTCCAGATACCCCATTTCTACATTCCTCAGACAAATCTTTGGGCTCAGAGCTCGAATTCCAATTAAGCCTCAGATTTTTGACTTAGCACTGTAAGAGAATACGAACAGTAGGATCAATGGGAGAGGAAGAGGAGGAGGAGGGAAGAACGGTCAAGAAACACAATGTCACTACATACTAGAAGTATGAGAAAACAGGCAGAAACTGAAGGATTTAACCAAGTAAGAATCTTGGAAACACCTGCGCACACACACCCTTCCCCCATGATTTCTTCCTCTCCAACTCTCCATATCCAGACACTGCTCAGGGTCTGACTCTTCCTCAGCCATGCGGCACTTCCCACCGCATGGGGACTGTGACAGCCCAGGGCACACAGGGCCGCAGCTGGGGTCAGAAGCCAGCCTCCATGAAACGAAGGACACTCAGCTGCTGACCACCAAAACAAAAGGTAGGGCTGAAAGCCTGTCCATTAAGGCTCTCCGGGGACACAACACAGAAACCGTCTGTCTCTGAAATAGGAAGTGGCAATGCCTATCAACACCACCACTTAATCCTCCTAGTTTTCCCTTTTTCTTCCTCCATGTTCAAACCATATTTGTTTCTTCCAGCTGTAGGTGAAACGCCAAAGAGACTAAAGTACCCGTCAGAGCAATAGGTAAGGAAGATTAGAGCATTTTTTTCGTTACTTTTTCTTAATCTCCCCGGTCGGTTAACATGCAATGGCCAGAAATATGCCTGGGTCAAACAATCCCCTGAAGGCTCTACTCCCATGCTATATTTCCAAATACATTTTCTGGGGGCAGATGAAGAGATGCGCAGTGGAAAAAGAACGGTGAGCGGAACACAGGACAATGTAACAGGGAGAAACAGGGTAAGAGGATTTCATGTTTTGGATAGTCCTTGTTGATGAACACCATGAGCGTAGAGAACACTTAAGAACCGCCGTGCTGGTTGTAGCATTTAACTGCTTTCATCTGCATTTGCAATTAAAACATCAACAGCTTCTCAACACTTGCCTGCATTAAATCTCCCACTGCTTTGGCACGCAGAGACCCAAACAAAGGGAATTCAGCAGTAGCTAGTCAAAGCTACACTTGCAAAAGGAAAAGAGAATTCCCCAAGTACAGAAATTGCTAAACCCCATTAAATTTGACTTTTAAAATTCTTACATTGACTCTTGTGTATTACTAAATTTACTTGCTTATGTGTCATTATTTAGACTCAGGCACTTTTCATGAACATGCACCACAGGCAGACATCCCAGTTGCCTGCCTGCCTACTTTGTGTCAAAGCAGAAGCATGACATGCCACGAGGACTCGGTGTGTTTGTTCTGTCAGGTCAGGGCACTGTATGACCGCGGCCAATTTAAACACACCTTGTGAAAGCCTGATTTAATGATAGCACTCTGGGGAATTTCGATTGTAACTGATTTGGTGCTGAGGTTAACTCACAGACATTTCTGAAGGGAAGACCACAGGTAAAACAAGTGGTACAAAGATGTCAACACGCAAGTCACAGATAAATACATAAAAGCAGCAAGAAAGCTAAAGAAATGAACATACACTTCCTTCATGCCAAGCAAGGATCCCTAACTAATTAGTCAGCAAAGTAATTCTGTTGGGGCCCTGTGACTCCTCTTCCCCAAATGTTAGAACAAGACTGATAATTAAAAGCATAGGGTCTCACCTGGAAGCAATTCAGCGTAACAGGCACATACACAACGCTGCTTTCACCATTAGAAAAAAATTGACAAGTTTTAAAAGCCTTTCAGGATTTCTTGCATTAGAGCTGGAGAAGGCAATTCAGAAAAAAAGTCAGTTTTTCCAGATACCATTGACACACACACACACACACAAAAAAGATAAAAAGTAAAAAAAAAAAGTGCTGTTTATGGAGACAAAAAGGATACCATACTTTTAACTGATTTTTTTCAGCATTTGGGAGATGAGCATTCATCCCTAAGCTCAGTCTGGTACAGGGTTACAAAACCAAAGAACAACAGGACTACCACGCCATATAGTACATATTTGTTTTAGTTTTACTTCACAGATGCCTAATTATCAGCACAAAGTGGACTGCACCCTTTTGGATTATTTATTGTAAGAACCCTAACCATATTAACTCTTCTAATGGCACGTACAAACAAACTATAGAACTTTGCTTGGCAGAAGTTTATGGGAAACTGTAAACCAAACTCTCATAAAACATACTACCCCCTACAATATACTGCTCCTCACAATGCAACATTTACAGCACTGCCCAATCATTACATCAGCCTGAACATATGTTTTATACATCGAACGGACAAAACTCATCTGGCCTAACCTGCTGAGGGAAAACCAGTAAGAAATTAAATCTCCTACTTCAGACCTTGAAAATATATTCAGATTGACTAGAAAAATGAGACTTGGCTGAAGTTAAGGCACTATTTTCTGGTCCCGAGCCACAGGACTTAAAAGCTTTCTCTTTAACTCTCAACAGTGAGACTTATCGTGCCTCAGTTTCCCTGCTGTGAAAGAAGGAAAAGGAGAGCAGCCTGTTTTCCCAGTGGGAAGGACAGCCCGGGAGGTCTCACACACTGCGACAGGAAGATGAGGAGAGGCAGGCATGGGGCAGATGTAGACAGAGAAAACCTGGAAGTTTCCAGCTTGGCCATCACTCCCTAAGTATGTTCAACTTTGGACATCAAGGACGCCAAAGCTTCCAGCAAGCGCCCAGGTACAGGCAGGAGGACCACGAGGCTGTGCCGAGTCTCAAGGGCAGCCAGAGCTTGCAGGTCACTTGACTGAGTTGTAGCTATACACGGAGAGCTCTGCATCTGTATTGAAAGCCAGAACCTGCATCTGGCTGTCCCTCAGGCAGTCTTCAAAGTACATTTTAATTAAAGGTGTGGATAACAGCAAAGGAATGCCACTGCTGAAAAATGCTCGTGACCTCTTAGAGTCACCTGCTATTTCAGGACAAGCATGACATGATGCAACTTCAAAAGCACGGGTAGATCCTGCCTTTTGGCCTCGTGAACACAAACGGGGTGCACCACACTTGTCACCAAAATACACCCTCCCTCCTTTCCCGAAGTACCGCCACCATGTCACACCATGAGGCAAGCCACATGCTTTTACACCCAGACCCTGGTGGTGGCTGGACACTGGGTAGGAAGAATGTCCGCCAGTGATGGCACCGCAGCGCAAAGTGCCTCCGCCTGCCCTCTGACGGCGTGGATACAGCGAGCTGCTGAGCTCTGCTTCCTTCTGTGCAGAAGGAAACACCCACAACAAAACAAAAATGCAGTGCTCCACAGACAATGATGGGGGTCAAAACACACCACAGCCTGAAAAAGGGTGTTTACAGAATGTATGGCTACAATGTGGTTTCTTCTAAATATTCAGACTCATAAATGCAAATATTTTAAAATTTAGATCTGAGTAGTTTCAGATATAAAGTTACTTCAAAACACATCACCTACATTTGTTGGATTCTACTTTGTCACAACAGGAGTGCTTTGAGAGATGAGGATATAATCATTTGCTTTTCAGGTTGGCACCTCTACCTCAAACAGGTCATCTTTGCTTTGTCCTGGGCGTCTCGGAGCAGCCACAGCTCTTGCGGAGGCCCAGGTGCCAAGGCATGCAGCAGTCACCATGCCGCCACGCTGACGGAGAGCTTTGTGCCCAACATCTTCCAGTGACGTTTTACAGAGATGGGAGCCTGAAGCAGCCAGCCTGGAGGTTTTGCTCCCCAGGAGTGGTATGGCAGGGAGAGAGACAAACCCACAGCTAATCGAGCAGAAGGTTCCACAGCCAGATGTGAGAAACAGGGAGTATGACAAGCTTGCAGCTGGGGTCATTTACACCACACTGTTTTCTGCTTAGGTGCGAGGAGTGGGTTATGTTCTAGCTGTACCACTCGGCGATTCAAGATACTGACGACACTGAGATATGCAGCACGGTCAAAAGCATCTACAGGGCCTTATTATTTGTACAACAGAACCAAACCTACATCTTAATGAAACAAAAAAACCCAGAAGGGCAATTACTGAAGTACTCGTGAAGTGGCTAAAATTAGTTGCCAGAAATTGTGACTTCTGGGTAGAAACGGGTAAAAAAAACAAAGTTGATCCAGTAACTGCTGCAACAGGAATTCTGTGGAATTGCTGCCACAAACCTGTGGTAGAGTAACAGCACAAAATCCTCCTCCTAAAGGACCGGTTGGTATCTTCTAATTTTTGTACCTTTGCATGAACAAAATTGTTTTCCAGTACTTATAACAGCAGCCACAAAAACAACCGGCAAAGCAAAGACAAAGAATTCCTCAGAATGAGCGAGTGCCCCCACTTGAAATGCCCAGCCAGCATCTCCTGATGTGGAGTGCACCCTGTGTGCACTAAAAGCCGTCAACTGGAAGACACCAACAACGTGCCCCAACTTACTCACCCAAGTAAAAAGCCATCACGATTCCCCAGTGAGGAAAACACTTTGAGGGATACTTTGCCCAGCTGATCTGGTAACAGCACACTCCCCCTCCCTGCCCAGAGAGAGGCTCCACAGAACCCCCAAACCTCTTCTGACAGAGGGCTCTGCCCAGGACCTGCTGAGCAGGGGGCTGGCAGTGGCCACCACAAGCTGGCAGTGCCTTCTCTTCCCTTCACAGTGTCACAGCAGGGACGAACTTACACACAAGGGGATATTAAAACTCTCTGGAAGGCTTCAAAAGGAAGCAAGCATTCTCAGTGCGACAGCACCCTTATACGGTAAAAAAAATGGACTTTTGTAAGCACTTCAAACAAAGGTGCTTTTATATGCTATTATAGCAGAGAATTTTGGAAATTAGGCATTAGGAAATTGTCCTCCTACTTTTCATTTCCTTTCTCCTCCTTCCTCCCTCACAATCAGCTTAGGCCTAAGGCATATCTATATTTATATACACACAAACATATGTTCTATATGTATGAATACACACACACACAGAGTCACAAAATTTGAACCACCACCTACTGCTGCATAAGTAATGAGTAACCTTTTTTTTATATGACTAAATTTCAAAAGTATTTCTGGCTCCATTACACACAGTTTAAATGCAGTTGGGAAGCTGAAGAGGCAGCAAGAAATATGAGTGAGTCAGTGCAAAAGAACTACAAATTGCTTGGCTCTTCATCTGCAGTTCAAGTACAAATGCCCCATAAAAAGACCATTTCATTTTCCTTTTGCATGCATTTTGGGGGGTGAGGGGTGGGGGGTGGGGAGGGGAAAGTAATAAAATCAGTGTTTGCAGGAACTTCAGAAATGGATTCAAATGCAATTACAGGTCCTATTCCTAGAGGATACAAAATTTATGAAGTTATTCTTGAACTCACGTCTTCAGATATGAAACTGCTTTATGATGAACAAAATGGAATAGAATAGTAAATTAAATGTTCGGTGACCAACATGAAAAAGACAGAAATAAATGGGATATCTGTCTCACAAACAGAACTACTCTATATACAACCCATGAGCTTTTATGTAAAGTATTTCAGGAATCTTTGATCAGACAGATAAAAAACTTTTCTTTCATGTGTATTTTATGTATAGGTACATATAATAAATCTAAGATATATAAGACAGGTAATAGGTGTAAGGCAGATCTATGTATCTATATTATGTATTTGTGTATACACATATGATGAAAAAAAAGCAAATTCGTCTCAATTAGAAGGTCTGCACTCAGATCTTATTCTGAAAGAACATATTCCAGTTAAAATCTAAACAAAATGTACAGAAGTGACACAGCAACAGTCCAAAGGCTGATTTACTAATCCCACTGAAAGGGTTATAAATTGTGACACTGACAGCTGTTGGAAGTACAAGTCAGAAAAAAGCCCGAAGGTGTCAAGGTAGAAGATGCAATGTTGATGCAGGGTTCTTGCATCAGTCCTGACCATTCACTCTCATTCATGAGAGAAAACTGGAAATTACTATGGGGAAATATTTATTTTAATTAAATTCTTCCATTATTCACAAAGAACTCTTCCCTCAACACTCACTAATCCTTTGTCAGGAAAGATTTAGATGCCCACTATGACATGGCTTCTTATTTCTCACTGTCTTAATGCCATCTCTTTGCACCAAATTACAGCAATTCCATCTCTGTCCATTCCACACTGTTCCTGAACTTGTTTCCTTCTGCACTATTAAAAAGCCCAAACGTAATGCAAATCAGAACTATTAACTTTCCACATTATTCACTTCATTTGGACCCCACTTTTATTTTCAGGGTTCTCCTTGAAACCACTTCTAATCAGCCCCAACTTTTGGATTTTGTAACTCATTTGTAAAAGATGCAGTATCGTCCCCTAAGAAGTAGAAACACTGCATTAACACAGTATAAAGTAATGGAAGTCTAGGGAGCACAAACACAATCTGAACATAGATCTTTTTTTGATTTTATGAAGATTTTAGGAAGAAAGCCATCTTAGCTGTTTGAATTCAGCTTCAAGGACATAACATTGTACTTTGTTCTCACAACTGCTAACACACTCAAGACAATGCTATGAAAAGGCTTTGACAGCACGACAGCACTCAGTTACAACACAGTTAGAACCCACAGTTGGCTCAAAATTAGCCACGTGCACAGGGGATGTTGAAGGGTAAAGACAAGCATGGCATCTTCCCATCCACCACTGTCTTGCAAATGAAGCCTCCATGCTCCATGTTAACAGCAGTGTATTCATGAATCTGTCAAAGGCTAGATACTAAAACAAATTTGCTTTTAAATCATGTTTAGAAAGCAGCTGTCAGCAGAAAAATATTCTTACGGTAATAATAGCACAAAACTAATGCCTATTATGAATGAAGATGTTTCAAAATCTCCAATAGTTATGTTGGCTGAGTGTTTGCTGCAGTACCCCAGACTGCACGAGAAGCATCTTAAGAGTACAGTATTTACTATTTAGTTGTCAAAAAGTAAGTAAACATTTTCGTTATAAACATGGCAATACTTTGCACTAAAGAAATGATGAAGGCATCAAAAGCGCAGTAACTATGTTAGCAATAAGCTTTTCTGTATAAAGTTAAAAATCAATGAGTAGAACACTGTTTTCAACCGCTGCAGGTGCAAGTTTATTTATAAGCGACTCTTCCAAACTGAGGTCTTTTAGACAGATTTTTGGCAGTTTTAATAAGATGATGATAACAAGTTGAAGTTCTTGTCACTCTTACCTTCCATCTGCATAGTCTGCATCTGCACCTCCCCACCAGACATCTGAATCATCGTCTTCAGCATCAGCTGAATCAAGATTGTCGCTTTCCTCTGCTAATGGGCAGCAAACAAACTCCACACCACGAAACTTGTCGATTCCACAGGGCAGCAACATGCCGTAGTCATGCAGATTCATACTCTTCTCACTACAGGACTACAGAGAATAGAAAGAAAACAGCAACAATGTTGTCATGGAGGAAGGCTGAAAAACCACCACAGACCTTGATTAGGGGCTGTGTACTGCCTTAGGAGGTTGAAGCTGGTGAACTGTATGATCTCTGAGTTTTGAAACATGACACAGAGTGATCACATGTGCATTCACTACCTGCACCGTAGGTAGCTCCCTACCTGTGTCTGCATGACCACTGTAAGCAACAAGTTCTCCCTTCCCCTGTCCTTTAGTCTTTCCCAGTATAGAAAGACTTGTCTCCTCGCACATACATGACAACTCCATATCCTCTGGCCTAAAATCTTCACAGGCTTTGCCTCATAAAAAGAAAACTTGAAGGCAGAACAATAATTTGATGTATTAATCCTGATCCTCATGTATTAATGCTACTGAAGAGTTCATTGCGAGATAGATTAACATTTAAAATACCTGTTATACTGGAAACATACTGTATTTGGTCTGACATCTCTGCCAGAACAGTACCTTCTAGCCTTGTTTGGAAAACAGTCAGTTGTGGATAATTACACCTTAAAGATACGGTGGCATAGGACAGAAAGATACAGCAATGTAGGACAGGTGAAAAAAGGAATATAGTTTAATGGTGCATAGTGATTATGTTCTTTTTAGGCTACGCCATTCCAAGTTTGCATGGACAAAACGGACTAGAATTTGCCTGCATGAAGTTTGGTGCCTTAAACACTTCATTTGAGGGGCAACAGTATGACTTAAGCAAGAACTGAAAATCTGAAAAGCTGCTGAGCACATTTCAATTTTGATATCCAGAAGGTGGGAAACGTACAAAGATGTTCCAAACAAAACAGCAGCAAGAAATCTTTTGAAGCTCATCTCAGGTTGTATTCCTACAACCTCTCTACATAAGGACAAAAATGTCCAAAACACATTAGCAATTATAATATTAGGTTTATTTCTGTTTTCAGTAAAGCCTGGTAAATTGTAAAAACTCTGTGCCTGACTGCAAAATTTCTTTGGTTAGTCCTGTGTCTTATCAGCTCTCCTAGCCCTTTATGCTGAATTTCACATGCTGCATTCTTTGAAGGTTTGATCTCTGTGAAGCACCTGTCACACCAAATATATTGGGGATGATGATAAAAGCAAAGCCTAGGCATCAGCGATCAATTTTTAGTTCCAGAGCACCGCTAACACAGGAAGCCAGAAAAGGAAGAAAACACAACGGGTGTGTGAACGGATGTGAGGAAAAAAACCAGTGCCACGAAACAAGGTCAATGTCCAAAGGTCAATGTTAAGTATCCAGCAGTAGTCTCTGATGTGCTCAGCAGAGCAACTCCCATTTTCTACCTTATAAATCAGAACAAAACATCATTCACTCAAACATTCGTAAGTATTGCTTTTTGTTTTCCTTTCCATGTTTTCCATACATGTCACTGCTGTATTTAAACTTGCTCTCAGAAGAGTGATAGAGATCTAAAGAAGGAAGGCGGGAAATTTTAAGACAGATGAATATACCTCTTTAGCAACAGTATGCCAGTGCAGGTGAGTTTCACACACATCCATCCTTTCCTGGTGAAGGAACTTGCACTTGTCTGGTACCAGAAGGGCATCACTCACAAACTCTCCCACTGAAAGGAAAAAACAAGATAAACCCCAAAAATGTTAATTTTGCTTCCATCACCTCATCCTAAGTTAAATCTTTAGCTAGGCGTAGGGCAGCTTCCATGAATGAGTGGCAGGGTCTGTTTGCAGAGAATGGAAGAGCTTCTAAATGGTGCTTCCATTATCACCTTCTTCAGATTTTCCATTTGAAAGTAGCTCCTGTCTTTGATCTCAGACATGCATTAGATTATGATAACTTCCATATATCCATTGTGAAACTTGCAGGACCCATTGAAGACCTAGAGTACAACATGATTTCAGGAGTTGCTGGATCCAGCTCCTGGAAGGGGAATGCAGGGACAGGGAAGGACAATCACATTTTTCATCTGAGTAGTGGTAGGGAGAGGGTTTGAAGTGTTTTGAAATACTTAGTTTTCCCACACAAAACAAATCTGGCACCAACACATAGTTTCAAACAATTCAAGAGTATTTCTACTGAATTACAGCACTAGCAGCAACACAGTCCACTTAGCTTATTTTTGTTGATGAAGCCTCTTTATTGCAACCTCATTTCATCAGCCAGACAAATTCAGGTTAGCCCAGAAGGCTGATAAGCAACTGGAGCTCATCTGCTAGGGAACAGGATGATTCATGCATCACCTCCATAAATAAATATATTTTTTAAAGATATAAATATATATAATATAATTTAAATAAATATATAAATAAAGATATTTTTAAAAGGAAAAATTACAGAGTACTTTCGAGAAGTCGATATACTGAACAGACACTGGATTGTGAAGGTACGCGACTCAGCTGGCATGAACCATCAGCACCCTGAAACGTATCTGTAACCTTCAAAAACTACAGACTGTGTGTGTTAAATGAAAAAATGAAGGTGGCCCAAAGGCTGCACAGATATAACAGGTTAATTAATCAAAACAAAATGACTACAAGTTTACTGTTCAGTAGAGGGTGATTTCAGGGAGCTGATGAAGTGGCCTTTGAGGCTTACAATTAAAAGGTCAGTTTTAAAAATAACGTTCAATGCACTGGGAGAAAGCAAAGTTTGGCCAATAGATGTATATACCTTTGCTAATCACTAGGATGTGTATTTCGCATGAACCTCCTTGCTGCATTTCAGTGCTTTTGATCTGAAGCCTTTAAAAGCCAGTCAGTTTACCGGGAAAAAAAAGGATTTTGTTATCTTAATCCTTCAGTGACATATTCTAATGCCTGCAAATTATCAACAGAAATGCCTTCTAGAGGTGCCCAAAATGAACTTGCAAAAGTAATGAGTTAAAATGCTTTCTTGTAACCAAAAATACAAAATCTGCAGCTTCTGTTAACAAAGTCTTTGCTTCCAGTGGAATCACACCCAAATCTTGCACTGAAATTTGAGTAAATTTGCACCTTGTTTTTAGCTCCACTTGTCTTTGTAGGGGACTATCTTGCCACATACCCAAAGTCACTCAGTATGTAAGTAATTGGTAATTGCTAATGGTTCAATTCAGTGAAGTACCTGAGTGCTAAGCAAGCACGAGTGCTTTACTAAAGACTCACAGAGTATACTGACTTCACTCTCCAACGACATACAACTTCATACAGAACTGCAGCTATACTTTTCTGGGTGTTCAAGCATGCAGAACATTCAGTGCAGTCTTTATGACAAAAAATTCTATAAAAACAAAACAAAATAATCCCACAGTGCATTCTGTTCTACTCTGGCAAACTAGGTCTGATTTCTGATGCTAAGCACGCAAGCATGTGTGTGAGCTTGCGTGATCTGTCTGACTTCTGACATGCACTGACACAAGAGTTGAAATACAAACACACCTGATAACCTCTGCACGAAACTATTCCACTCACCTTAACACCCTGTAATATTGTTAGAATATTGTGTGCGCAAAGTTTGAAGGCATTAACGGTATACCTCATTGCTGAAAAAAATAAGCCTACACAGTTTCAGCAAAAGTAATGAGTATGGATGCACCACTGAGTTACAACCACCAAATGCAAGATGGAAAGCTGGATGTACAAAGTTCTGGACAATGCCGCTTGGGCTGTGGTATCATTAACAGTATATATGAGTATGTAATTAGTGTTTTTTTTTTTTAAAAAAACGTAATTTTTTGAGTGTCTGTATCAACCAACTCCTATCAATACACTAAAGAAATACCAGACACTTGTATATAACTAAGTACAGTATTGGATTCAACTTTTATACATAAAAATGTGCATCTGCTTTACAAAATCACATTCCTTGAAAATAAGGTAACAGCATACTCACAGTTCTCATTTCAAATGAGGCCTCATTTTGCAACCAATTGGTCAATTTCACATAAATAAACAATCTGTTGGAACAGGCTGCCCTCTGGTTTTCAGAAGGAAAGAGCGAGCTGGAGAAGAGTGGTTGTTTAAAGCAACACTCCTTCAATATATAGAATTTATAATAGATTACTTAGGGTTGTGAAAATCTGGGCAAGAGCAATCACTTGCAACTTTGCATGTGATTCCTGTTGCTTTCAGTTCAATTTTTTTATTACAAGTAAAATTTAATTCTGCCCATTATTTACACACATACAGAGCTTATGCCCTGGAAATTCTTCTCATTCATTTCATTATCATTATTACTGAAGTTTAAATCAAAGCTTTGAACTTTTGATCTATTTTTGTTATTTTTTAAATACATTAATGTTCAAGTGGCAGTTTGATGAACTAAACTGAATTTACTTGACAACTGCAATGTTTATTTTCCCTGAGCTAGTCTAACAAAAACAAATCCATCAGAAAAAAGCACTTCAAACACTTGCACACAGGTAGATTTGCACACAAGCTTCTACCTGTATCACTCCAGTACACATCTAACTTTGAATGCTGCTGAATCATAAGACTTTGGGGATTCTTTGCTTTTTTGGACAAGTAACGCACAGAATACACAGGGAAAATAAGCACGTGTGAACAGAGAACATTCCTGTGCCTCCTAAGAGAGGGGGCCAAATGTGCATGGCTCTAAAAATAAGAAAAAAAATGTAATACTAGTGTTTCCAGTGCGAGCCATGACTGAGGTAGCTGCACATTATTACATTTTTTCGACTGATGGAGCACCCCAGCACAGCACTGGTTATAACTTCCACTGTCAGGTGCTGGAATCACAACCCTTAATTAAACTCTAGTATTATTTTTTTCTTCCAATACAGCAACATACTGACCTGCACTGCCACTGGGCTATCCTTATGTCATGGTTTAACCCCGGCCGGCAACCAAGCACCACACAGCTGCTTGCTCACTCCCCCTCACCCAGAGGGATGGGGAGGAGGATCGGAAAGGAATATAAAACTTGTGGGTTGAGATAAGAACAATTTAATAGGTAAAGTAAAAGCTGTGCATACAAGTAAAGCAAAGCAAGGAATTCATTCACCACTTCCCATGGGCAGGCAGGTGTTCAGCCATCCCCGGGAAAGCCGGGCTCCAGCATGCGTAACCGTTACTTGGGAAGACAAACGCCATAATGTTGGATGTCCCCCCCTTCCTTCTTCTTCCCCCAGTTTATATACTCAGCACGGTGTCATATGGTATGGAATATCCCTTTGGCTGGTTCAGGTCAGCTGTCCTGGCCGTGTCCCCTCCCAGTTTCCCGTGCCCCTCCAGCACTCTTGCCGGTAGGGCCTGAGAAACTGAAAAGTCCTTGACTGAGTATAAACATCACCCAGCAACAACTGAAACCATCAGGGTGCTATCAACATTGTTCTCACACCAGAGCCAAAACACAGCACTGCACAGCTGCCAAGAAGAAAATTAACTCTCTCCCAGCTGAAGCCAGGACACCTCCACACCCTGCCTGCCAGGCTCAAGCTGGATGAGCGTTTCCTCAGGCAGCGGCGTTGCCTTAAAAGACTCCCTGGCCCCGTGCTGTCCCCTTGTCAGTATCAGCACCTGAACTGTGCTCCCCCGCTGCCAGTAAGCCACAGCTAAACCACGACCATGCCACAGACAGAAGGGCTTACAAAATTTGTACCAAATGCACGCCATGACAGGCTGGTATTATTACCGCCACTGGCACCACCGGTGTCAGGCTTATATTTATCACTTTTTGCTGTACTCTTTTGCCTTCTTCAGCATTTCTTGTATTTTGTTTACAACTGTACATGCATGCTCTGCTAAGGTACTCTAATAAGAAACCACAATGGCACAATTTGTCTTTTAGTGAACTCATAAATTACTCAACTCCCTTAAGTGACCCAAAACGCTAGTATAACAGCTACTTGTTTTCCAGTAGCTGCTTACCCACTCTTGCAGGGAAGGGCTGGACAAAACCAGACCACTCTGGCTCTAAGGTTCCTGACCCATCTGGAGAAAACAGCCCTGAAGAGGAATTTGCATGTTACTGGAACATTGTGTCTATGTAGTAAGTTACAGCTGAATTTCACTTTCCAGATCTTGCCCCCTCCAACGTCAGTAATCCCTTTCCTGATGCCCAATTCTCCATTATGTTTCTAGCAGACTTCTTCATATTGCCCTATCCTGCTGTATCACAACAGGGTAGCAGTTCACATTTTTCAAAGACAGTTTTGACACCACATTTTACTATTAAATATTTTTACTTTAGTCAAACACGCCCTATTCCCTGAAATATACTCTTGAAACAATAACAGATTTTGTGCTGTAAGACAACAAGTTCTGATTCAGAAACTTCATTTTTCAACACAGCAAAGATTAAGCAAATACCATTAAGAACCAACCTCTAATAAAAGTTAGGATTATATTGAAGGCAACAGATCACACTCTTTGAAATCTTCTCTAGTAAGAAAAGGGCCCAGCAAGTGGACACGCTCCTAAGAAGACAACCCCCCATCAATGGCAGATATGGTATCAGGACAAAGTAATTAAAAATAAAAATACAATATCCTGTGTGAGACACGGTCCTGATCAGCAGATTTTCCATTCACTATATAAACCAGATGGGATGGGAGGATTCAGCCAACATTGCACAGAAAGAAAGCAAAGATGATAAAGGTAATAAAACAAAATCCACGACAAAACCAAACACCTGCTAGCAAATGGTTAGGATCCCAATCAAAAAATAAGCACATTCAAATTATGTTCAGAGAAGCACTTTCAAACAAAGCCTGTGCTAAATTTTGCATGAGGTGGCAGCACACACGCTGAGGCTCTGGGACTCAAGGCTTCATTTTCCATGTCACTGACGACAACAAGGACCTTGCTAAAGTGAATTCACAAGCTCAACTGCTTGCACCCTATGCATTTAAGAACATTCAGAGGAACGTATCTTTTCCCTGTGGCCTTCCAATGATTTTCCTGAGCCATCACATGCTCAGCACGGTGCAGCAAGGAGCTGATCAGCCCTGCACCTTTCCCTGGCCAGCTGCTGTGGGGCTTTGCTCTGCCCTCCTCCCCAGGCACAATAGCTCAGCTCCCTGCAACACCTCTGCTAGCTCTTGTGCCCACCCAGGCACGTTTATTTAGTACATACTATGTTGCACATACATGATTACATTTATTTAAGCAGCCATATAACTTTAGATGCTTTTATCAAGGGTGATATTTTTGTAAGCCTTTATGTGTGATGCTTTCTCTTATTTACGACATTAGTAATTAAAAGTTAGCTGCGATCTGCGTCAGAGTACAAGCCAAACGCACTGGCCTCGCGCAAAGAAACAATGTTTTATTGAAAAATGCTTTTTCTTTTCTTCAGAAATCTAGAAAAGTAGAGAAGATACAAAGCACTTAAGATACTTAAAAAACACATTTTGTTTTTCAGTAAGATGATTCAGTAAGCACAATTATCTAGCGACATACTGAACCAGTCATAGCGTACTTTGATACTTTAGACTTGTTATCTACAGATGAAGAGGGAGAGGCTGTGCTGTTCAAAATCTGGTTTGAAGGAGGGTTTGCTCCTGTGCCCAGCCCCAAGGATAGATGCCTGCCGCAGGGATAGTGTGGATGTCCTCTGAACTTGGGCACAAGACATGTTAAACCGGACCGTTAAAGATTTCCTATCTATTTTAAAGGATTTTAGTAGCCTATAGTAAACATTGTGAGCAGTGTTGAACAACATTGACCCCACCTTGGGCAGTCAGTAGTGAAGGGCAGGCTGTGAAGGGGGTTTGCACAGGGGAACACCAGAGGGAAGGTGGGGAGCCTGGCACCTCACTGAGATCCCACTAGCCTTAAAAGCTCAAAATCACCTCCCTTGACCCCATCCCAAACGCCAAGTTAGAGGCTTCTCCCTAAAACCCAAGATCACCTAACAAAAAAGCAAGGTGGTGTGGATAAAACACAACATCTGTGTCCCAGCAGCTTGGACCATCCGTATTTTTCTGATGAGTAACAGACTTAACTCCTGTCCATAAAACTGCCCCCCAAAACAGCTCTGTAAGAAAACTGTCCCCGCTCCACCATTTTATCTGCAACCTATGGCATGAATTTCAGTAAGAGACCCATGGCACGGTAGAGGGACAGCAATGCAGACCCGAATTTGAAGGGCAGGAGCAGAAGTGACAGCATGACCTGCACTGCCACCTCTGGGACATGAAGTGGGAACAATTGCAGCTCTTCGGTCTTCCAGGGGCTCAGCCAAAAGCAATACTGACCCTATTAACGTGTCTCTGTATTGACTCTTTCATCCTCACAAAGGTCCAAGAAGTTATTTCCCATGACTACACAGCTGGGGGGATTTATTATTTTTTGATCAAAGCCATTTGCTATGTTTTAACCATCTAAAAATAAGGCCAGTGGTTCTCCAACAGACATTTTCACAGCATCAAAGCAAGTGTCTGTTGTTTTACCATCTTTTCTGCTCCAAAGAAGTCCTTGAATGCTTCTGTATTCCTGCTTTCAACCAAACTTGAAAAGGTAAAGAGAGTACACCCACTAAGAAGCAGTTTATTGTTCCATTATTTAACATACATAAAACAAACACCCTGATGCATCAACTCTGCAGTAAATCACCTCCACTATTCACAACATTTATCGATTTATTAGGATACAAAATGCAACAGTTTGAGATGAACAAGGCTATTCTACTAGATTATACTAGATTAAAAACTGACTGGCAATTCTAGCTGTACTACACCTTAGTGTCTTGATGCTCTTTCAATGATTTTGAGAAATCACAACAATTAAGGTACTTTTCACAAACACTGCAATGGCACATAACATACAACCATACTTGGGACGCAAGATCAAGGTAAAAGAAAACCCACTGTAATGAACTCATTGACTAAATATCCACACATGCACCACAACAAGGAGCTCCAGTCTTGAGGTATCATGTGTTCTGCTGTGATTTTTTTAAGTTTAAATAGCTGACACAAAATCCTGCAGTCAAAAGGCTAAAATTCTTCAGGTACAAGTACATTGGTCTAGATGAAAATAATGAACTATATACCACAAAATATACCTGTAACTCATGTTGCTTATTACATCCTCATTTCCAAAAGGTATGATACATAAAAAAGGGTTATTCTCGAGCCTTCCTCCTCCTTCCTCTGTAGCTCTTTGATCACAGACATAAATGGAATTCCTGTTCACTTGTTACTTTTTTGCCTGACTGCATTTGCTGATAAAATTGTCTTACTTTCAAGACAGAATGCAAGCATCAGATTCGATGCATTATGCCAATAATGGACACATCAGTTTACATTCAAGAAGATTTAAATACACATTATCACACACTCTGGCATCTTTATTGACAAAGCATATAAACATTCCTTAAGTCTGTAGCACCTCAACAGTTCACTGAAGCATTAAGTTCATTTACCTATATCCTTTTTTCCCCCACTTGTGTCCCCCATCTTCAAGGAAAAATCTTGCTGGGAGTACAGTAAGATGCCTTTTGTGTCCCAGTCTTGCTCATTAATGCAATATAACAGAACTATGCTAAAGCCCATTATCCCAGCATCATAGGTTATGTCACATGCTGGGATTCTTCCTCTTGCCCCATCTTCCTAAAAGGCCCACAAAAATCAAAAAAACACCCTTCTAGAATTTGTTATCAGTGTGACCAGCAGCAAACATCACCTGAAAAGGGCTATCTGAAGGGTTTCCCCTTCAGTTTGCTTTCTCTAGACGTGAACTACTCACACTAGCAAACTTTCTCGCCCTGCCCCACAAATCAAAATGCTGCCTCTAAAACACGATTTACTGAGAAACAGGCCCAAAATCAGGGTGTAAAGTCCAGCTCAGGAAGCTGAGAGATTTCAGGTTTCAGTTGCTCTCCTTTCCAATTCTTCAGTGCACTGGTGACATCTGCAAAGTTTCTGCCACAAAAGAAAGTATTTGCTGCAGATACAGGTCCCTGCCTCCCTGTTATACAATCCTTAGTAATTTCTTGGAAATGGTGAGTTAGGAAACAGCAGGAATAATACAAGTCTACAGATGTCACTCTGGATAGCTTGACTTTGTCCTGCCTCAGTCAGAACTTCTGTTTGACACTGCCCAAATAAAAACCTTTTTTCCTCCTCCCACACCATGCTTAACTGCTTATTGTTTCCTTCCCCTCTCTTCTCTGCAGCCCCAACAAACCCTTCAGATCCACTTTTTACTTTTCAGTCCATCATCACAGTAGTCCTGTTTGATAAACCTGTAACAGGACACAATCAGCTGCTCTGGAGGGCTAATGAATGCATTGGGGACTGAAGCCCAGCTGCTTACAGTGGAAAAACATTTATAAAGTGAATGTTGCCACCTGTGGGTGCTTGCCACAGGGTCATTTGGTGGGAGGTTTTTTTGGTGGTTTTTGGAGCAAGGGGATTGCTTTTTGGGGATACCACATCCCATACTAAACTGACAGCAGTATGTCTAGCTAAAACAGATCTTTCACAGTGCTATTAAAAACAAAAAAACCAACACCCCCCCCCCCCCAAAAAAAAAAACAAACCACCAACCAAAAAACAAACACCAGGCAATGAAAACTGGAAGGTGTTAGAAGCCAAGGTAAGTTAGAAAAGCTGTTTGATTCTGCATACAGCATAACAGACAGAACTACTGGGGTCCTCAAATGGGAGGACAGAATAACACATGAATTTATTGGAAATCACTTAATCTACAGAAAACAGTCAGTAAAATTCACAGAAAGGACTAATCCTGAAAAAACCAGTACTAGAAAACTTAAAAACCAAATTTTAAATGTGAAAGGTTTAAATGAGACCATTTTGTGTAGATTTAAGAAGACTTTATCAAGATTCCCTGAGCAGAATCCTGGGACAGTGAAAATTACTTCAACTATCCTGGACCACAAGCAAGCAAGGAGTAAAAAAATCAGGATGGAAGCAGGACAGTGGTCCCTTTAAAGGTAACAGCACTTACACTCTACAAAAAAGTATACACACAGGCTATTTACACAGCAGTGTCTGAAAGGTGCAGTTATATGCCTGCATATAACACGCTAGATGCTGTTCTGTTTGAAAAACTTCCTGTCCCTATGTAGCTTTTACCACAAGCTGCAGTAAAAGAAACACAGCAACATTCCTCAGAGCACTGACCATCTCAGCCTGGGAGGGAAGCACAAAGGACAAGAGATCAGAGTATCCTGACCACCTGTGCCCCAAAAGTTGTTGTGGAAAACAAAACCTGAAATGTTTTCTTCATAAATATTTCTTCTCCTTCAGAACAGTTGAATTCTTTTTCTTCCACACTGAAGTGCATACATGCCTGTCAAGTATTTAGGAGTGTGTGGGGTGTAGAGGTGCAAGGAATGGGAAATAAAAGGGAAAGAAAATCAAAAGATTTCTGAACCATACCTCCTACGCTGAGAGCTTCTTATTACCAGAATGGTGCAGCAAAACAGACTCCAGGTATTAGGAATGCTCCTTTTACCTGGTAAGATTCCCCTGGTCCCACCCCCCTTCTCATGACATTGTTGTAATACAAAGCACCTCTCCATCATCCAGCCTTTAAATCCACCAAAGGCTTTTGTTCTCCACACCCACTTCTTTTCACAGCGCTTCGCTAATAAAGCCATCATGGAGCTTGTCCCGGACCTCAGAGTCATTAGCCACTGAGTCAACTATGTAAAAAAAAAAAAAAAAAAAAGTATACCACCAGGGACACCAAAAAGTATTTGGGGAACTGGCTGAATAGAATTCTTTTCTTAAGGAGGCACTTTCTCCAAGAAGCCCTTTTCAACAGAGGTAGACAGCACAACGCTACCTGCACTCACTAAACCAGGCAGGCTCTGGAGGAGGAAACAGGAACGCTGCGCCCTGGCCTTGCCGTACACAAGGTGCTGCACGTGTTATTGGTAAAGGACCACCTATCACCTCCAGAAAGAACCCATTTCATTCAGGACAGAAAACAGTTGTTGGTAGACAGCTGAAACAGTCTTTATACCAGAATCACGGGCTCATTGTTTAGATATTGTTAATTCAAAAACCACACCACATCAGGGATACTAAAAAAATAACAGCCTCAGGTGGGAGGAATTTTGATATTTTTTTGTGTGCCTTGTAGGCTTCTGACTTTTCTGAGATTCCCTTTATTCCTTGTACTCATGTACTTAAGTCCTCTCCCAATTATATATCTTCTCCTGACTGATTAGCTCCTTTACAGTTCTGCTCACGTGACCGCCAAGCGGGACATTAAATAGTAGAGCATGGCATGAGTCAAGCACCAAAAAAATACCCAAAAAAGCCTGTTGAGGGCAAAGTTGCTCATGGAAAGCCAGCACAGGCCACATGCCCTTGCTTCCCATGGCTGGTGATAGAAACCTGCAGAGCTGCACTGGATAACGCTTTCACATTGTCGTATTTCCCACCAACTGGTCCTCCAGCTCCTGCCCCTGGCACTGGCAGGGGAACTGCCTGCCTCTCCCATCATCTGAATTCATGAGGAGCACCAGAGACTGTGAGCCAGGGTGTGTATTTGGCAAATCACAACATGGAAAGAAGAAGGGTAAGGAAAAGTTGAGGAGGTGTGATCTCCTCATTTTATGGTACAGGATCAACACATACCCTTCCCCAGACAGAGTACTTCTTAATTTATAGAAGCTTTTTAGTTTGAGGTGAAAATGCTGGACTTCTTCAGGGCTCTCTCTTGCAACATAATGGAGGTTCTCCATCAATAAACACCAGTCAGCACTAGCTAGACAACAAATAAAGAGAAATCCCCCTTGTCTGGTTTTAACCGTTTTCAGTCTGTACGTTAAATAGTTTATCTAAAGTATGAGTCGTTAACCATTCCCAGGCTTATTCAAGGCAACATTCGCTCTACTCAGTAATCAGTAACATTGTAATGAAATTGGTTTTCTAAAAATGTCAAGAGAACAAAGCCAGCAGCTTTAAAAAAAATTAAAAATTTCCAAAAGCCTTATCAGAAATTATTATCAAAAACGCACACGATGATTTGATCAAGATAACTGATACTGCAAGACCCATTTTAACATTCTTCCTTATATTTAAATATAAATACCAAATACAATGATATTTCTCGAAAGCAGATACGTTCCAAATCTTAAGGAATCATATCTTTGAGAATCTTACTTTTCCCCCAGCTGCCTTCAGGTTTTTACAAGCTATAATACAGCTGAGTTTCAAAACAGATTATGCTTCATAAATGCTACCAAATGCAGTAATTTAACACTCCAGCTATTAACATCACGTGCTGCTGCTGCTGCCGCCGAGATGCACGCCAAGCTGGACAGCAGCTGGTACCGTTTCTGCTCCCTCCCTCACAGCAGGCAGCAGACATGTTTTGCAGCAAGATCTGCAAGTGCAAATCTCCAAGCGGTTTAAAATTTTGTGCCTCCCTTCTCTCTGAAGTGACACTTAATGCACTCCATTACATAAGATGTACTTGGAAAAATGGGCTCTGAAATGGAAACAGCATACAGGAAGAAGTAATTGGATTAATTAATTAACACCCTGTGCACTCATACTAGTGACTTGCCAAAGACATCAATCAAACGGTAAGATGGCACAAAGATAGGATGCTTAGAAACAATTCAGCATATCTGGGACCAGTAATCCCACTGTGCTTTGCATTATTACACAATAAGATCTTTCTCATGGGCAATTCTTACTAAGTGGGGTAAAGCATCAGGTACTAGGAGTAAGGCTAGAGAAGGCCCCACTAGTCACTCATTTACGTCAGTTTTGTTTTGGTGTGTCCTGCCCCCCCTCCCATACTGCATGTTTCTTTATAAAAAATTGGATTCTTTTTACTTCAGCAGTAATTTAATTCAGTTACTGGTTGCTCGCTCTCCTGTTGAAGAACAGGAATCACTATGAAATCAAATACAGGCAGTAATTTTTTATGCAATACCATCTTGTGCAAAGCCTCTGATGAGTGAATAAGTAACTCCATAAACAGCAGTTGAAGATCAACTTGGCAGAAATACCCTGCTGATTATTAACAACCTAAGCAATCACTTCCCATAACACCACTGAGCCATGAATATTCTAACTGGCAAGACCAAATTTCCACTCAAATTGTTACTGCTAGTGGGCAGAGCACTTTGCTGTATTACCAGCAACGTGGGAAAATAAGAAACCACTTTCAGGCTTTCCAAAGTTTACAGGTAAGCAGATTAACAACTACCTGACAAAACACACTTTTGCTCTACACAGAATAAACCCTTTAATCATCTTGCAGGAAGGATGGCAGGTGTGGTCTGGCAGCTCAGCTACAAGGCAGCTGGGATGGGACAGCTTGGGAAAAAGAGAAAAGCCAACTCAGGCACGGTTAGAAGACAAGCAGTCAGGTAGACTAAAGGCAATGTTACATTCTGCATTCAGCAGGCACCACTTTTTAGAAATAAAATGCTAATTATAAGCGATGGACAACTGACAAACACTGCCATTTCTTCATGTAAAGACAGTTCTGAATGTCTAGTAAGCCATGATTTTAAGCATTAGGGAAATAAAGAACTCCCTGAAATTTGTCTACAGCTATCATGTACCGGTTCTCCAAAGAACGTCTTCATCGTCAAAATCTTCATGTTGCTTATTTATAAACCAGATTCTGATACAAGGTTCAAAGCAAAACCTGACTGATTTATGCATCATCTATCAGCTGCTTCACAGCACCGAACTGCAGGAAGAGAGCCTGGCCGTAGTCTCCTATGGCCACAGAACCACAGGAGAGGTTCCTACCAGGTATGTAAGGGGTGTGTGTGAATAATCACAAGGAAAAAAATAATTAAGCATAGAGGAAAAGCTGCCAAGAGAGGTTGTAGAATCTCTTGTCCTTGTAGGTTTTTGAGACCATGCCAGACAATGCCCTGAGTAGCCAGTCAAATTTCAGGATCAGCCCTGCCTCAAGCAGCAAACTGGACTCTGGAACTCCAGAGGCCCCTTCCAACATCAGTGACCCCATGATTCTATCCATCCCTTAAGTCTTTTCCACCTCCCCATACGCTAGCAAACAAAAACAAAGCTGCAACAATCCTCGAATTAATTTCAGTCACACTGGCCTTCAAAACATCGTTATTTCTGTACCCGTTGTTGCAAACTATAGTAACTATAGTAGCATCTAGAAAGTGGTGTCACCTAGTTTGCAGGCACCGTCGCGTACTCTGTTTGATCACAGATTAACTGAATAGCTTGTTTTTCTGTAATCTATCCCAAACAAGGGTGATAGCTGAGTCAACTTCATGAACAGACAAAGTGAGAGGCACACTCTCAAGTCCTCTGCTCACAGGAGAGGTTGCTCGCCCACCTTCTGCTGGCTAACGAGGAGGACAGTATGTTAGATCAGACAAATCACCTGCCTTATTAGGTCTACAAAATTTTTGGACTCACTGCAGACATTAGAAAATAGGGGTTTTTAAAAAAGCAAATTTCTGGCTTCTAACATTAAACATACTGACAGAGGAAAGGGTACAGGATCCTGTTCACCAAGATCCAACACGACATGTGCCACCTGCATGGTAAGATGTACAGTAATGACTGCTACCAATGATGGGGCTGAGTTGCTCCGATTAGCTAAAAGGCAAAAGCTCTGTATTGTCACTAACCCTCCCATGAAAGGACCCAACAACCCAGAAGTCAGTGCAGCATACTTTCAGCATTTGGTGAAAGTTAACAATTTCTTTGAATGCACAATGCCACATAAATATTTGATGTCAGTATTACTACATACAAAACCTCCCCCTACTTTATAACACAACTGCTTCTCTCTAGTTCTTGTTGCAAGAATTAAACTCTGAACTCAGCAGTAGTTACCAAGAACTGGTAGATGGTGATGTTATAGCAAGTGATTAATTCCAACCTGTTTATTTTCTCTTCATCTCATTGTGGACAGAAACTGAGTCAGGATTAACATGCAAGATCACATTCTATTGAGAACTGAATCCTGTCCTTAAGGACTAATATAAACAGGATGTTACATGCAAATACTGAGGGCAATATAATAATATTATATTCGCTATTTGCACAGACTTTATGCTCAGAAAGACTGCCTAGTATCTAAGTCTAAACCCCAACATCAGAATGAAGATTTTTTTTAAAAAAAATTCAAATACCTTGTATCACACCAACAGATTAAAAAACTCAGAGAGTAAATGGATTTTAGAGTAAGCTGAGCAACAGTGAGGAAGACATTAAACTCAACAAGGACAGTAAATGTATCATATTGTAGGCCTACAGCAAGGACGACCAAATTATATTGACTAAATCAAGACCAACCACTGGAATGGAACATTTCATAATGCACCTGAAAGGTCTACAGAAGCTTATTTTTAAAATCAAATCCTTTGCAGATTTTTGCCCCCAGTCAAATGTGTTTAGCTGAACCATCACTGAAAAGAAATTAATGGCAAGGCATCTGTCCCAAATGCGTAAGAGAACACAAGAATAATATTAAATAAATTAAACACATTATATATTTTTATATACATTTGATAACGTGTATACAAATATATTAGCTGAAACACATCTAACGAGTTCCCACACAGACAGAACAATAAGCTGGCCAAGTGTTTCATGGGCCCTACTCAGGAGAACCCAAATTCCATTAGGAGTTACACATGACACCAGGAAGGAGACAGCTTTAAAGAACAGGTTTGTAATTGGTCAGGAGCAAAACTTTTCAAAGCAGCAGATGAAAACTGATGTTACTCTGTTCAGCTCCTCTGATGCTGGCAGTGAGGCAGCATTCCAGATAGATCACTGGCTGTGCTGGTAACCAAAAATGGAAAATATACATAGAAAAGTGCACCAGCGCAACGTCTGCTGGTGGTGCTGCCTCCTCCAGGTAGCGCCTCTGCCCCAGCTGCCCAGGAAGCTGCTCCTTGCTTTTGAAGTCAAATCGCTAACAAGGAAAATTTCACCTTAATAGGGTTTTATTCAGATAAGAATTTCGTACATACTTTCATGGTTAAAACCTTTTTTCTTAGATATATTGCTTGGACTCTATTGTCTAACCAAGGCTACAGACCACAGCTGCTGAAGGAGGTTCAAGGTGGGCCCCCCTTGGCTGCTGGAGCAGGGACGGTGCACAAGCACTTCTTGCAGCATGGCTGCTCTCACCCAGCAACGTGAACCTGGCACGTCAGATAAAAGGGTCAAGTGAGCTGACATCCCAGTTCAGGAAAAAAAGCAATTTGCTTCAACCAGTACTTAAAAACAAACAACAACGCCCACCCCATCCCAAACACAAACCCAAAACCCCCCAAAACCCAGCAATCAGTTTTGCCAAATGAGAGGCAACATCAATGAGTTCTTCGGCAGGTTTTCCCCGAAGGTGCTGTTTTACCCATTTCATCCCCAGTTGTCACATGTCAAACAGAAATCTTGAGGGAACAATGGGAAATTCCATGAGCAAGGGAGGGAGTGCAAGCAAAAGCGAGGGAGGACAGTTCTAGGTATCCATGTCCCAAGACGGTAATGTCTACTCATAACCAACCTCAAAGAGGAATGTTTGGGCATGAGTTAGCCCACATCTCCTGGTGTGGCACAGAAGCCAAAACACAGTGAAGACGCCATTCATACTTTATACTGTGGACATGCAGTAGATACGAGGATTTTTGGGCCATGAGCAACCTCAGAGACACCTTGCAAGCCATATCGCTGGAAGATGGGAGGGGACAAATGGAAAGAGGTGGCACCTCAGAGCACTCAGGAGACTCAGAAAGGCATCCTCCCACTTCTCCAATGCCCTTAACTAAACTAGCCTGCCACAGCAGAGCACATGCTATTTCAGAGCACATTTTTCTTAAGAGCTTTACCTCTGATAACGTACAAAAGCCTGCCATAAAATTGATTCTGTTGTAACAGACTGGGTAACAGTAATTGTACACAGCTGATTGCTCATACATAATAAAAATGGCATTAGAGTTTAACTTGAAATTACACTTTCCATTTTTATTAGAATTTAAAAGTTACTCTTGAAACACCTTGACATAGGAGACTTTTTGTAAATTGCGAGGGCAGTTGCATAACTGAAAATTGAAATAAAACTTTACAGCTTCCTATGATTTTAGAGAGTTTTACAAAAAAGGAAAGATATATGAGATTTCAGTATTACTCCTTTATGATATGCCAAATTAACTTGGAGGATCATTGTTAGAGCAAATGAAGTACTAAACCGGTTCTGGGTAGGCTACAGAAAAACATGTTTCAATCAGGTTTTAATCTAAAAAACTTGTTTCCCACAGTAACTGGGAACAAAGTGACATATCAATATGTTTATGATTTACGGAACAGAGCAAAAGGGTATGTCGATGGGAATTTCACACTGTAACTAGGCTGAAGTTTGACTTTCTTTTCCAGAATCTGAAAGAGGAAAAGAAACATAAAAGATTTATCACTTCAGTGCTCTACAACAATACAACGGTGATCGTGGTTTACACATTAAATGTTTTCTATTTTCAAAGTTGACCCAGTATTTAAGCATATAAACCCCAAGACAATTAGCAAAACACACTCTGGGTAGCCAAATGTTTCACAGGCCATTGACAAGCTTGCATTTTCAAAAAATTGTGCGTACTGTAAATGTTGTTTTAGATTGGCTTAGGCCAACCCAAGCCAGTATTTCTCTCGAAAAAAGGGTGGCTCTGCACTTTCCCCAGTACTACCACACCTGTGACCGTGCTATCAGCAAGATCAGAGACCTGGGTTTTAAGACACTCCTTACTGAAAGGCAATTTTGGCATTATTTTGTCAGCCCGGCTCAAATTTCACCAATACTGTTTGCCATTTGATCCCTACAGAACAGAGATGAGCTGCAAGAGGAAGGCTGGAGGGCAAGCAGCAGAAAGACAAATCCAGATCCATCAACCTCTGAATGCTTTCTCCAGCTCTGCTCCAGCAAAGCATTTATAGATGTCTATTGGCCTCCCTACAGTATTGCAAGTACCATCAGATGGACATCCTCCCCAAAAGATTTCATTTCTTCCCGGACTAAAGAAAAGCGCCGTAATTCAATTCAAGCATAGCCAGGTTATGCAACAGATATAACAAAACCTGCCTGGTACACAGAGAGCTGAATTTGAGGTTGATTACAGAGCTTATAAGGGATTTCACTGTAAGAAGGAAATATCCCTGAAGGTTGCTTTCCAAAACCAAAACCACACACACACACACACACACAAAAGAAGTCCATGGTATGCAAAGCAAAGTTTGCCTGTCTTATTTTCAGTACAGACTGAATAAACAAATCCCAGAAACAGGTAAAAGGAAACAGCTCCAGCTGTAGGCTCACACACACGATGTTGATCATTTCTTATTTGTACTGTAAGGTGAAATGCAGGCTTTTCAGTCACAGGGCAGGATGTTCCTGTGTTAAGTATCATTAAAAGTGTAAGATAGTCCTTTTCCCAAAGGGTTTTTAATCTGTTTTGGGTGGACTGGTTCCAAATAGCTGTAGTCACAGGGAGCTGATTGTAAATTATCAATAATCACCTAACAGATTAAGAACAGTCACAAGGGGAAGATAATGACTTGACAAAATAAGCTATTCAGAAATTGCATCCTAGGTTAAACTGTAATAAAAAGGTATAAAACCCCATTATATGTAAGACCAACTCAATGAAGAACAGCTGAGGGAAAAAACTAGAATAAAACCCAGTCTCCTTCAAAGCACGGAGAATCAGACTTCCGAAGCAGACACTGCTTATGTATTCACCCAAGTACCTTCCGGAAAAAGAAGCAGAAGCTGGTATTACTACAGAGCCAAAAATTAATTTTTGCTACCAAAATTAACTTTGATACAAGTTGTTATGATTCAATTTTCTGTTGACCTAGTTGCAATGATCTAATAGAAAAATATGGGGTAATTTAAATATTTTACACATCAAGAACTTACTGACAAAGGCACTGGGAGTTAAAAGATAAAACATATTAGTGCAGAAAGTAAATAGCTTCCAATAATCACGATTATCACTCATTATCTCTAGCACAGGGTTTTTTTGCTATCTTTCAGTATTTCAAAGTGAACAGTTGGGAAGCATTTTTAACGACCAGGTTAGGCACATCTGTTTGAGTACAAAACTAAGATACAACTCTTACCTATCAATTCTGCGTTTTTAGGTACATACAACAGATTCCTGGGTAGAAACCAACAAAACTCAGGAGGTTAAGAAAAAGGGTTACAACTATAACGTCTTTTTTGAAGCATACTCATGTTCTACTAAAACGGGAAGTAATTTTTATCAGCTTCAGGTTCACATACTTTACTGGAATAAATCCCCCTTTAAGTTCCTTTTTTCATTAAGTTGAATTACATTAAGTTCTTTAAGAGAATTTTCCATATGATTCTGAGCATACTAGAAAATCCTACTATTATTTCTCAACCTGGACGTCAGTAAGAAAGTTCAAAATATCTGAATAAAGTCTAAATCCACAGCAAAAGCAAAATGCAGACCTGCTCATATATTCACTAATGCAGATGAAACCACTCATGAGGAAAGACTATACCATAATCAGTAAATCAGCAGCAATTCTTCAAGCTAATGAAGTATTAAAGCTAGTAGCTTTATTTTTGTTAACAAGCAGGCTGGGGCTATTATTAAGTATTATGCTGGTATGATCTACACACAAATAGATCAAGTCCAGGAAGTTTAAAACCAAACTGGTCATGCACAACAGCTCTGCAGAACTAGAATTTTCAATTTCCATCACTTTCTAAATTCCTTATATGCTGGCATCTTCCTTCATTTGTTAACCCAATGAAGGCACAAGCAGAGAAGAATACAGTCCATTTCACATAAAACCAATACAAGTATTCCCATGGAGAATAAATAAACGCAAGCATAGGATGTGAACAGACACTTCCTTTGGTAAGTGAATGCCAGTGCATTCCTACCCCTGGGTACTGCAGTCTTCCTTTAGCTTCATACAAGAACAGGGATGAGTAAACTACAGAAACCTGTGATACCTGCTATGCTAGCAGGCCAAAGACTGGCAGGCAGGCAGATAATAGGAGGAGGAAAGTAACAGCTCACTCCAGAGAGGACGGAGTACTGCCCCATCAGCAGCCCCCCAGCTTCCCAAGGCAAAGCTGGCAGCTCCTCAGACCACCTACCCCCATCCTGACCACTTAACCCCCTCCATGCAGCTTTCTGAGCACAAAAATCTCACACACAGCGAAAACTGTTCCTTAAAAAATACACTGCCGTTCCACTTGTTTTGGAAGAGGGGTCGGATGGAGGGTTGCTAGTTGTAGTCTACTCAGCTCTCAGATTTCAGGGCTGCAGACAAACCATGTGCACAGATTTGAAGAGCTTCAAGAGAAGCAAACTTTAAAAAAAAGTCACCAAAAGTAAGAATTGAGAGATTTTTGGGATGGTTCTAATAAAAACAAAACAAAACCACCCCAACAAAACAAAACAAAACACCAAATGCAACTTCATGAGAAAGTTCTTGGGTTTATGCTGCCACTCATCCCATGAGAAGCATATTAAAAATAGCTTGCTTTTCCAATTTCAAAAATAATCTAGTAGCTACGTGGGTTCATCAAAACTTGAATTCCTAGGTGGTTAATGGATGCTTTTTTCTTACAAATCACATATAACCATTCTCAGCTTGTATTTTCCATTGCAGAAGTTTCCCACAAGAAAATAAACCCCCACATTTCAACACAAAATGTCTCCTGTTACACAGTAGTTCTTAGCATCCACCACAAGTATAAGCTTTCATATGGAAGAGAAAGGAACCCAAAGGGAATTTCTGCTTGCATGATAAAGATGCCTGTGCTTGTCGGTAAGGGACTGGAAGTGTTGAAGCACGTTTGACCTTCAAATGTCAGCATGTTCATCGTGCAAAGATTTCGGATGTTTTTACACAAGCATGAAGTGCTGTAACTCTTTCCCTAGGGAAACACTCCAAGTGCAGCGATCCATTCAGTGGGAAGACGGCTGGTGTTAGCCCAGCACAGCTCTGTGGACGCAGCCCTTGAATCCCAGCTTGCCATTTCACCGGAACGCTGCTGGGTCCGAGCCTGGCCAGCATGAGGCTGTACCTCTCCTTCGTCTTGAGGCTGTCAGCAATGAGGTCTGATGAATGAGTGTGTGCTAGACCTAAGCAACTTCTAGCACTTTGAGTACAGCCCTGTAATGCTGCCACGGAGAGGCCCTTGCCAGTTACGGGCAATTTATCCTTTGAGGGCAGAAAAACACTGAGGCGTTGTGCTGTCACATCGTAAGTACTAGCTTTATCAGTTCTCTTTGCCTGAAGGGCAATGCGCCCTAAATGAGAAATACATTACTGAAAATTAACCAAGTTCTTTCCATCACTTACTAAAAGTAATTTTGCAAACACTTTTCCAAGGTTACAGATGAGCTCTCTGACACAAACTTTATCCAAAAGCCAGGCTGCTCATTGTGGCTGAGAATGTAAGGGCATATTTATAAACAAATATCTGAAGTCTTTTAATGAAGGACAAAATAACTTCCACAGAAAGCCATCTAAATCATTAAATACAGGGGGTTGCCTGCCTAAATTAAAAAAAAACAAATATGGAGATTAATTCATACTAGCATTCTGACAGCAAAAAACCTAATATATATACTGTTAGTTATAGAACATATATTTTTTTTTTAATTCTGTTGCTATGGTTAACAAATTAAGAAACATTTTACTGTGCTATTTAAAAAACAAACACATTTTTTCATGAAAAGTAATTCTGATGTCTTGGGAAAGTACTGTGACATAAAAATACCCAATCTAGAAACCACTGCAGAATTTAAATTTGAAGTGATAGAGCTGAAATGCAAGGCCACACCTCTAAATTACATGGGCACAATATGAAAAATCCAACATGGACATAACACACAACTCAAGGTGTACAGTAACAGCTTTTGTCCAGAGACTAATACCCTGGAAGCATTGCTAATTCATGTTTCATGCAATGAAGTGGTTCAGCTGTTCCCAGACCCAAGGGGACTCGCTGAAGCAGTAACAGACATATTCAATGACAAACCCCAAGGAACCACGCCCAGCATTCCCAAAGTATTCACCCATTCGCTTCTGCACAAACTAATAGTCAAGTGGAATCACTACCTTGCTCACTATTTCCTGCATACATGAGACAGAGGACAGTGCAGCCTCGGTCAAGAAATGTGTCTTTTAAAAGCACGTCACAAGCCTAATCCACTCTCCCACAAGACTTAGGAAATGCAGTTTCAATAGCATCACTCATAGCCAAGAGGCTCCTTCCCAAAGTTCTGCCCACTACCGTGGCTTCTTCTCCTCTGGGAACGTTATTATTCTGAGTTTCCCTGTTTTATTCAGGTGCAATATTGGATTTGATATTCAACAAAGGAAGGAAAACAATGCCAGCATTTTAAAAGACAACAATGTTCTTCCATCCTGCCTACAAGATAATGGACTTCAAACAGAGACTGAAGAAATCTTCAGCTCATCCAATGTTATAAGCCACATACAGGATACAGATGGGGGGTGGTGGGGGTGGATCTTAAGTCCAATGGCTATTTTTGTTATATAACACAAAGCCATCTTAGTTTAGCTAAGCTTTAAGTAGAATATCTCACAGCAGTTAGGTCAGCTGGCAGAGAGCAACAGCATCTTTCTTCAACCCAAACGCAGCAACAACAGAAACAACCTTCAGTCTGTGTCTCTAATAGTCATAACCCAGAATGCTTTAATAAAGCAAATTTTATTGCAAATTGTTGGGAAAAAATTGTATTTTTGTCACATAAAACGTGACAGATGTGCACAACCACCTTACTGCTCAGAAGCCAGAGCCTGTTTTTGCTGTAATGGAAGGTTTGGGTTTGGTTTTTTCCCCTCTCAAGTGCTTGCCGAGGTTAACCTGGCAGGCAGCTAAACACCATGCAGCTGCCTGCTCACTCTGCCCTCCCCACACACACTCCACAGCGGGATGGAGGAGAGAAATGGGGGGTGGGTGTGTAACATTCATGAATTGAGATAAAGACAGCTTAATAGGACAGAAAGGGAAGGGAAAATAGTAGTAATAATAATAAAAAACAAAAGAAGTGATGCACAATGCGATTGCTCATCCCTTGCTGACTGATGCCAGCCTGTTCCTGAGCAGTGGCCCGTGGCCAGCTCTCCCCCTAGTTTATATACTGAGCAGGACATATGGGATGGAATATGCCTTCGGCCAGGCTGGGGTCAGCCGTCCTGGCTGTGTCTCCTCCCAGGTTCTTCTGCTCCCCGCCCACCCCCAGCCCCCCTCCCCGCCACCCACTGGCTGGTGGGGTGGTTGAAGAGGCTGAAAAGTCCTTGACTTGTGTAAACACCGTTTAGCAACAACTACAACTTCAGTGTGTTATCAACATTATTCTCACCCTAAATCCAAACCACAGCACTGTACCAGCTACACTAGGAAGAAAACTACCTCAGAAAAAAACCCCAGGACAGTGCTACCTTGCCTTTGTGCTAGAACATACTGGTCTCATTGCTCCCAGGGAGGATCACAGGGTTTCTCTCCATTTGCTTCACTCAGCATCAGGCAAGATGTGAAATGAGATGACAGGAGATGCATGGCAGCACTGATAAAGAGCTGGAAAGCAGACACCAGTAAGACTGGCTTGGATAGCAGATGCTGTGAGGAGGCAGAAGAGTATGTGCTGAGAGGAGATGGATGCCAGGGTAGGAAGATGATTACTGGATTACTTGGAAGGAAAGAAGAGGTGAAGAAACATCAGCACCTTGAGGGGAAAGGAGACTTGAGTGAAATGGTGATGGGCAAGACCATAGCACCTGGTGAGCCAAAGAAGGGAGGAGTTAGGCTGGAAAACTGAAGAGACAGACTGGGTAAGAAAAGCAGGACAGCAGCAGGTTTGAGGGGATGGTGCTAAGAAGCCTGATGAAAAGCACTCTTTGATATGGGAAACGAACCCATGTAAGCAGAAGAATGCCTATCTCAGTCCAAAAAAACCTTTTAGCTCAAGTGGTCAACAGCAGGCACCTAGAACACAATATCAAAAAAGGATAGGAACCGTAGAAGAGCAGCAGTATTTTCCCAGGACAGCGTTTCACCACCACCTCTCCATACACAAGATTAAGATCCCTAACAACCGATTAACTGTCCTATTGTGAAATGTCCTGCTGGGCTTTGACCCTTTGTAGGCTCTCAGCATACACAAGACACTGTGGCAGAAGGCAAAAGGCTCACATGAACACTGTGCAACAAAATACACAACTACACAATGACTTCTGTTTGCTTTGGAGCCTGAAGCTTGCTCATCTCATTTGATCACCTGGTCTTGTTGCAAAATGACTGTCCCTCATCCATCCTCTTCAAGCTACTCATGACTTTGCAGAGCACTGTCAGAACCTCCAGGCATCTTCCTTTCTATGCTGGAAAGTTATCATCTACTCTGTCATTTCTTCTACAAGAACCATGTCATTCTTAAAACACTTAATCTTCGCTCTTCAAATTCTTCAGTTTCTACTATATCCTTCTTATGAGGAAGGCCAGAGCAGCAAAAAGTGTTCACAAATACAGGTAAGTCCATAACTGACACAGTGATACAGTTGTCTTAATTCCCCGTTCCTTTCCTGATAATTTCCAATACTGCTTTTTTGACACTAATGAACCTGTTTTCACAGAGCTGTTAATACCCAAGGTCTCAGTCCTGAGAAGTTAAAGGCTACTCACAGTATCACCATATACAGTAAGATAAGATAAATTTATTTTGTGCTTTTCCCATGTATACTGCCTTTACTGCATTAATTTTCGCCTGTCATTTTACCTCCAGTCAACCAATATCAAAGACCAATCTGAAATTTTTTGGTTTGCCTTTATTAATTCTACCTTGAATAACTTAGTGTCATCATCAAATGGGTCACCTCACGATTTACCCTTTTTCCAAATCACTAGTAATTTGAATGTCACTGGCACAAGAACTGATCCCTTGAGATTCTGCTGGTGACCTTTCTCCACCTTGAAGATGGACCATTAATTCCTGCCTTTTTTTATCTTTCTTCTTATTTAGCTACAGAAGAGTTTTCTCTTCTATTCCATGGTAGATTAATTTCTTTAATAGCTTCTGGTAATGGACCTTGTTAAATTTCTTCTGAAAAATCAAAGTAGACACACTATCCATTTGCCTACCTACTCCTTTAAAAAAAAAAAAAAAAAAAAAAAGAGCCTCTTGCTCAATATCATACTCACTTGTAAGTCCCAATATTCCTAGGGGCTCAACACTTCAAAAAAGCACCCCCACACCCCAAAACAGATTTACTGAAATGCATTTCCAGGATCTTTCCTAGCACCTTTTAGAAACATCCAGTGATTCCCATCACTGACTCTTCCTTTGCACTGAACAACTGCACCAAATCTGTGGGCAACATTCAATCCTCCTCTGAGACCAGAACATATTTAGCATGAGATCTCACCATGGCTTTCAGTTAGGTGACAAATCTGTGGGAAGATGCTTCATATGCAAACCAATTTAATGACATGCGGTAAGATGTACACTTCCTTTCTCTCCCTCTCCCCATCTTTCCTTCCTAAAAGACTAAGCAAACAACATACTTTAATCAGCAGAATTCTTCCACTGCAAAATATTAAGTACTGTATGTTGAAGGAAACACCAAAAAACCACAACAGGATTAATCAACTCTGTAGCGCTACTAAGATGCTCCGATGAAAGCTTCCTGGCTTCTCTGTTCCAAAAGCTGGATTCATACAATGAACAAGCTATGAAACTTCGGCAGTGGCTTCATGAAATACTCCCAGGTTGTGTGTGTATGTATGTGAATGGACACATTTATCAAAACCAAATACATGTATATGCTTCTTAAAGAATCCCTGGGTGCATGTGCACACACACTGTTACAAGCACTTTACAATTTGGAGCCTGACTATCAACAGATACATTTGGTTTCGAAGCTTCCTCCCAGCCTTTCTCCAGCCTTCCAACTACGAACTAGGGATGACGCTCCTAACCCTTGTGACCTTTGTGAAACTAAACCTGTCTCTCCAAAGTGCTCCGGTAAGGTTAGAGAAACTTCTAAGAGGAAAATTAAAACTTCAGGCAGGATCTGAGTGGTGAGCATTAACTAAGGCTGTGGGAGAGGCCGAGCCAGGAGGTCAGAAGAAAACACCTCATTCAGGCACACACAGCGAGACAGGGCAGGCAGATGGGGCTGCCCTGCAACTGCAGCCTCCCTGATGCCCCTTGCACAGGAAGGGACCCACAGTCAGGAGGCCACCTCAGCTTCCCCCTTTCATAATTTCTGGGCTCTTTTTAACCTTACTAATACTCTTTGAAGATGACTTTTTGTGGCTAACTCATTTTAAATAAAGCACTGCAGAAAAAGCAGGAAGATGCTGCTTTTAATCCCTGGCACACTCATATAGCCTGGACAGTTACAGAAAACTTAGACCAACTAGCATTAGTCATTAAAGCAGAAAACTGATTTATCTTTTCAAGCTTCTAAACATTTAACAAAAAAACCCCAGAAACAGTATTTACTACAATTGGTAACAATTTTAACTACAATTTTTAATAGATAGCTATGAAGATGACTTTCACATATCAGTGAACACTTCCTGTAAGCTGTTCCTATAGTGTATACACCACCTGTTCTCGTCTCCTTTGTCCATTGTAAAGAAACAAATTAACCCCTCATTTTCATTGCTTACTTATAAAGAATTCTTCTACTGCTTTAGGAGTATATCTGCAGAGCTATGTGTTCAAGATCTCAAGAAGTTTTTTGTGTTGTGACTTGTTCCACAAATCCTTTTCTTATTAAAACCTTACTGCAGTCACCAAACAAGTAAAACATACATACACCCTAAAAATGCACAGAAATACGTAAGTTCAGATTTATTTCTTCTGGGTTTACTATACAAAAATAAGATGTTTTATATTTACTCTTAGTCATACATAAAGACACATTCTGGTCACCACCAGAATGCTGATTTTGCTTTATCTTTTCTCTTCAAGGTTTCCATGCCTTCAGCTATGATTTGGCTAAACCAACAGCTGAACGAATGTTTGGCTCAAGTGAGGAGGTGGAAGCCTCCCGAAACAGGTTCCTGACTGCCTGAGGAAGTTTCCATGCTGCTGGTAGGCGATCTCATTCAGGATTTCTCTGCCCACTCCCCACCTCTTCCTCCAACTGATGATATTTTGCCCCCATGACCCACGCCAAAGGCCACTTTAACAGTTTACACAGTCCTCCTCTGCAAAAAAAGTACTTGGAAAGACACAGTTATAAACCATGAGGTAATACAGCTGCTCAGAATTATAATAAAAAGATAAACTCCTTACTGTTTGTACAAACAATTAGTAACCCAACCAATGCTTAACAGCCACTTTATTACAGAAGCTGACCATAAAATTTGGCCCAGCAGAGTTCAGGTATAACAGAAAACCATGTCTATTTAACAGAGCAGGTCAAGGCATGCTCCTAATTACACTGCTGCGCAGAACTGCATTTAAGAAAACACCTCAAGAACTGAGGCTCTAAAAGGTTGCTGCACTCAGCTCAGTCATGAGGATGCAGAAACAGGAGAAAACTCTTGACTGCTGGCACAATGCCGAAGAGCTGCCTGTGTGCAGCCAAGTGTGGTTTTGGACCTGGGCAGGGAGCACCTGCCAAGACTTTGCTGCAGTGGAAGGAAGCCAGTGTGTTAGGACACCTCATTATCCCTACAGCGCTTGCAGTTTTGCAAAAAAAAAAAAAAAAAAAAAAAAAAATGTGCCCAGCCTGTGAAGGCAGGGCTTTCTCATCCTTCCGCTAGCACTATACCAAAAATACCACTAGTAGGCAGGAAAGTTGTCTGTGAGGGAGCGAAGAAGGGAGATGAAACATTTCTTCCAATGAACAGTTGTGCCTTTCATTGTGCATAGCATTTCTCTACCTGTGGTCTCCCCACTAAGCCATTCAGATTGTCAGTATTTTTGGAGATACTTTCCTTCCTGTCAGCTAGCACTGTCAGAAAAACTAGACATGTAGTTGCGTAGGCTGAAACTAAGTGCATTTTTTTTTTTTATTTTAGGAAAAGTGTGTGGTATGAGGCTTGTCTGCATCACTCACGTGGCTGAGCAGAGACTGAGGCAAGCTGGAGGTGGATAGCTAAACTAACAAGGACAGGAAAACCCCATGATAATTACTTAATGTCATGCTGTTGATTAGGTGCCGCATGGAAAAGCCAGTGGAAAGTGCTTCCAAAGTATTCATAAGAGAAGCTTTGCCGTTGCAGTCAAAGACGGGCACTAGACAGTGAGCTGAGAGGGGGGGAAAAAGCAAAAAGCAAGTACTGCCATGTAGAAGTAAACAGGCATTTCACATACTTGTGTGAAAAAAACTACAGTAAAAATTGCAAGTAAACTACCAGATGAATCAAAAGAACTGTCAATTACATAGATCTCTATTTAAATGATTAATTCCAGGCATAACCTTGGTGTTTTCTTTGGTATAATTGGCTAGGCATACATTTCAAAACTTGAGTATGCCTTTTCTTCTGACATCAACAAGTGGTTAAGTTTACAAGCTTTTAGAGTAATAAAGCATGACAAGTTAATAAATATTTTCAAAGATGTTTTTGTTAAAAGCAGAAACAGAAGCCAACTTTTCACTACATAACCAAACAGCAAAATATACTTGTTATATAAACCTAATCCACTTGTTTATGAATAAACGATTGCAAGTAATCACGTTTTGATTGACAGAGGCTACATACATCATAATATTCTAATACATCTGGATCCTTCAAACACTGTCTGAATACAGTGCTTAGCAGCATACATTAACAACATAATGAAACACAGTCACATGTGAATACGCCAGCAAGCGCTTTGCACAGCGCAGTTAATCAATGCCTTCCCCTTTACCCAACCTCGTAGTTGTTTCGTCTGCCATGCCCATGTATCGATTCACAAACTTCTGCATAGTTTAGCTTCTACTCTCTCTCCAGGGCTACGGTGCACAATGAGCAGCTAGGCTGGGATGTATTTCACCAACAGTAAATGAAATGTCATCCACTTAGAAAAGTATATCCATACATTTATCCAAGCTATTCAAACAATCATGGCACTGGGACAAGGATGTCCTGCTCCTGCTGCCAGCTGGGAACACAGAGTGAACTACCTCATTTCACAACCCACGCTGCACAAATTCGCCAGCTGCTTTTTTCTCAGGCAAGAAGTGAAGAGAAGAAAAAGCAAACCAGAACTGCTTATTGCCCACAGTGCCCCAATACAGGCAGAAATCCTGCCCTCCTGCCGTAGCCCGTTGCAGACCTCCCTCCAACATTAACAAGGCCAGGCTTGCAGCCAGGGTATTTTTCAAGAACAGTTTTCAAAGAACAAAGTGGAAATCACGGGCTCCTTTGCACTGCCTGACCAAATCCTGCAGCCGTGCCCCACAGCAAGCTTACTGTTACCATTTTGGAGGGCTCAGCCTCAAAAGCACCTGCTTTGTCCATGCTGCAGGTGTGGGGATGCCAGCACACACACACGCCATGCAACACCAAGGAAGCAATTCAGACCACTGTTCCACCAGCACATCTCATGGCTCATCATCCTTGCCTGAGCACTGACACACATATGTGGCTCTTTGTCAAGCAGTACATACCTCACTCAAATATCGTAATTTAACCCTTTGATCTCTGTATTACTAAAAAAACCCCAAAACCAACCACCCTCAAATCCAAGATTTTTTTTTTTCCCCGCCTTGAAGACGGCAGTCTGGCACCATCATTCAAGAGACCTAAATACCCATCTAGAGTCCTATTTCTATCATAACATGGCTAACAGAGCATCTGGCCATAAGAAGTACACACTGGAAGATACAGTTTTCTAGAGGAAGGAAGATAAGGATAGTTTTATGGCAAATGCCATCAGTGCGTTCAGAAAGGTAACTGAAGTTTACTCAACAATTTTCTTTTCGCAAGAATTTTCCCCTCTTCAATGAACTCAAACTGTACAGTAATCCCCTGCGTCCCTGGAAGCATGTAACAAATAAATCAGTAAATCAGACTTATTGCACAAGAACATCTCAAAGCTTGCAGTTTTAAGAACACTGCAAAGCCCTGCACACAAACACAAAAGTAGATTTTTAAAATAAACCAAACCAGTAATACTGTTGTTCTTTGGGTTCAATTAGAACATTTTTAGGGGCATATTTATGTGGTCACTGCAAAGACACATGGCAGACTCAAATAAGGGGTTTTCATTTTGCCTTATTTAAATTACTGCTTTTATGTTTTAGTTGCACCCACTTAAAATACAAAGCTGTGTAATCTAATAAATCCGATCAACAATTCGAAAGTATACTGCTACAAATAGCTGCAGTAACTACCATCATGCACAAGTCTCAAAGAGAAAAAACTCATGGAGCAGCCAAGCGCTGCAGTGATACGCTCTCTACATGTCTCAGAGTGCCTCAGCTGAAGACTGCGACGCAAATGGACTGTGAAGATGATCTGGCCTGAAAGCGGACACATTTCTGTCACTCACTGTTTCTCACCTCTGTGGAAAATAAATGTCAAGATGGAAGAAACTGTAAGCTGATTCAAGATACTGAAAATGATTTTCACAGCAAAGCGGAATTTGTAAGATTCAACCCTGCAATGAGCTGCCCACTACCAAAGTTTCTTTTGGCACCTTAATCCTTACCAGAGTCAACGGATTTAATGTTGATCTATATCAAGGGCCTATACTTAACAAAAATTACTAAGAAATGAGCAGTGCCAGTATCCAGTTCCTGAAATTGCCCACTAGCAGCTACCACACCAAAGGTAGCTGGGGCACATGCAGAACTGACAGGCAAAATCCCAAGTTTACAAAAAATTATCTTTTAACATTGAAGAAGTATTAGCAGGAGAGAAAGAAAAAACAGCTCTCAGGACTCCTTAACTCTGTAAAAAACAAGATTTAGGAAAAAAGTTCCAAGACAGACATAGCACTGCTTATGGTGATAATTAATGAAATCAGTATCCTCATACTGAGCTGTTTGTGCAGGCTACAAGATTAGTTAAAACACACATACAAAAAAAAAAGAAAGGGGGGGGGGGGGGGGCAAAACAAACAACCCAAAACCAAAGCACCCAACAAAAATAACAATATTGCATAAAATTATTAAAAAATATAATCTTTCAAAGCTAAGAGACATTGACAGACTGAATTCAATCAACTCCCTGCCTCCAGCCTACCCCTTTGATGTACAAGGCAGCAAGAATATTCAAGGTATCTGACCACAACTTTTCGAAAACACAAAAATCAAAGTACTAAATTAAGAGTAACTGTCCAACAGGAAAAATAAATGAACAGTCTTCATTAAAAACCCCAAACAACACTTTTTTCCCCCCCTTCAAGACCTCTGCTCTTTCCAGAGGATCTGTTAATTTCATGACCAGCTTCACCACTATGAAGGCAGCAAGCCAACAGGAGAGGACAACATGGGCTGCTAGCAACAGAAGAACACCTGCTGCTGCACACTAAGCAAGCCCAGCTTCCCACAATGGGCTGTACCCCTAACCTCACATGTGGGAACATGACCCACTCCCCTCCAGCCTTCTCCTCTAACGCTTCTTTACCACATGCAAGAAAGTCTTACTTTAACCATACACAACAAACAGAGGGCTGGTTGATGGAGAAGAGACAGATACTGGCCACGGTCACTGTTTTTCCTCTGGTGGCCACTCTTCTCCCAGTAAACTCTTGGGAAGATCAGTATCTAAGGCTTTTGTTTCTGTTAGTTTTATTCTAGTAAGGGTCAAAAGATGAATGGCAGCATAGAAGGATGTCAAACACACACAAGGCAGACACAACTGCGTAAACTCAATTACAAGGAAATAGTGTATGAGGGGATTTTAAAACAGAAAATAGGAGCTAAGGGGCAAGGCATTAATGGGCATGAGGTGCTTAAATGTCTAAAATTTTTGCCTGCAGCAAGCAAAGCCTACTTTGCTACCTAAAGATAGCAGACCTTAACCTCCCAATAATTTTTCATTCAAAACTAACTCCGGAAAGACACCTTAGAAGTCCAAGTTCAGTTCCTCACTCCTGCCGGGAACTGAATATAGTCCTGTTCACAAATTTATGAACTTCCTTCTAAATTATTAGACTTACTCCTTTTATCAGAAGACTGTTGGAGCTCCTTATTCTTGCAGAAACCTCCTTATAATTTCCAGATTAAATTTATTCATGGCCAATTTATATTCATTTGCTCTTGTGATGACATTGGCTTTTATCTTAAATTAGGTTGTAAGTTCTCCAGGGCACTGACCGAATCTGCATAAGCACAGAGAATCCGGAGCATAATAGTTCCATGATCATAATTCAGAGCTTTGCTTATGATGACAATACAATAAATAATTAGTTTTTATAGTTCCACTAGTCTGACCTTCTTCAACCACATCTCTAATCAGTTCAAGTGCACTTGCACAGAATCTGATCAAATCTATCACGATGACGCTAGATGAGATTGCAGTTCTGCCTCACCTCTAACAAGTTGCTTATCTGGCTCTACTAGTACAATGATACTACAAGTTGATGTTTTTATCTTCTCTATGGAAAACTAAAGAAAACACAGCGGCAAATGGGGAGAAGAGTGCATTCCTTTTATAGCCTTAGAACTTTTGGAGGAAGTGACCAGCTCCAGTCATGCAGAAGTCTGGAAAACACACAAAAAACAGCAGGTTCCTTCCTGCAGTCAGGATTTGTATTACTAGAGGCAGGTCCATCTCTCTACAGAAAGTCTTGAATTTGGGTTCTCCTTTAACATTTTTGGCTCAGAACAAACTAGTCATTCTTACCTATGGTAGCACTGACTGATACATTGCAGGTCTGAAAATACCTATTTCATATCTGTACAAACATACATCAGATCTAGAAACCTCACTGAACAATAAAATTTCCCTGATACTCCTCAGCACAGATTTTGCTTATCTGCTGCTTTGGCACCTTTGACCATAGTGGTAGCATACTTGTTACTCTGCAGTCCTATTTTTGTTAAGCTGGCACACTCACTGCCTGGACATCAGGTAGAGCGTGCCATGTATTTTACCTATTCCACTGAACAGAAATTCTAGAAAGACTGTATTTTCTGGATTTATTTCATTACTTATTTCATGGAATAACTGGCTTGAGTTGCTTTCCACACATTTTAGCTGCCCTGGCTTAGTATAAAAGCAAGTTCAAACTCAGAACTCCAGCATTTGAACATGAAACTAGGCAGCTGATTTACCACAATTCAAATGGCAATAGTAAAGTAACATATTTAAATAGCTCTTGAAATAATCTCAAGAAAATGTTGTGCCTAGAACGTTAACGAAAAGGACAAATTAATACAATTCAGTTTTCTGAATGCTGACAGGAGTAAAGCTTAACAAAAAAAATAATTAAGGACTGAACCTCCCTTTTAAATTGGTGAATCGATTCAAAGCACCCAAGGACACAGGAAAGAATAGCAAGCAACTGCAACAAAAATAGTTGCAGAAAGAAACAACAGAATTTATAAAGTAGCTTTTGCTTGCTTTCAATAAAAACCAATTCTCTTGTCTTTCACAGTAAGAGACCAAGTGCTAGATATTACAAAAACAATGGGGGTAAAAAAAGAAGTATTTCTTGAGGGATGAGTAACTTATGAACAAAAAACCTTGTAAACTGGGCGCACATGTGCATGTCTATATGGAAGGAAAAAGAAAGAAGACGACAGATAATGACAAAAATGGGGGGAGTAAGCAGAAGTCTGGTTTTCAGTCACTCATGAAAATAGTATTGGGAAGAGCAGGAGTATTTTCTCTGTAGATAATACAGTTCCAAAGGACAGACCAATTAGACAAAACCCGCCTCAGAGAAGATGATAATACAGAGGTTTAAAAGTAATTTATGTAAATTCTCTATCTTTTTCATCAAGAGACTAAAAAAATCAAAGAGCAGGAAAAACCACACTGAAACTGTCACTTACCCAAACATCTGTAGGGAACCACAATGTGTGGGTGACCATTGCACTGCTTCCATCCCCTTTTGCACCAATTCTGGATTGTAACTGGCTGGTTGGCTTCAACAACATTGGTGATTTGTAATTCAGGGTAGACCTAGAGTTAAAAATATTAAAAAAAACCCGTCATCACAAGTATGCACTCTGGGTCATGCAATACTGTTACACATGTTTGTAACAGGGGTATCACAATAAAATACTCAAAACAAAAAAACACTCATTCTCCTATCTTCTCCCTCTTCTGAAGTGTAATGTATTAACTCTGTGGCATGAGTACATGCACTTACCTGGAAAGGTGGTGTGTTTGTTCATCATTAAAAACATGTGGCTGCCAGCTCACTGGCTGTAAAAATACAACTTGGCCAGTAATACTTGCTTAAGCTAAAGATCAGCTAAACAGGTGTTTCACTGTTGACCAAAATACCTGCTCCTCCATGTTTAGGCTACTGCTTTCTTGCAAAAATCCATATATGGGATGTAATCTCCATACCTCTAAAATTAATACCATGGCTTTACGTTTATCTCAATCACTTTTAACAAACACCATTAATTCTTTCCCACTGCAGTGTGCATAGTGTTAACGGTCTGTTAAATCAGTTATTCATATTTAGGTTTACATCATCAGTATTTCCAACTTCCCTAAACTGCCGAGATCAAAATCCTATCCGTTCTTAATACTGCAATACACTTCCACACCCACAACCACACCACCAGCAACCTGGATGACTAATTTATTGGCAGGCCAAAACTTTGATCAAGCCACATACTTGGCTTTTTATCTCCCTCCCCACCCTTTTTTTTAATTTTACTATCAATAATAGCTCATCTGGCCTCTTTTGTCAAGGACAGGTCTTAACCACTGACCTCTTCTGCAGACCCACCACCCTAGTCACCTTCTGCACGTGCATTTCAGTTCACTGGGAGCCCACTGCTTTGCACGACGCTGCGGTTCATGCTGCATAAGGATTTCAGAGTATGCAAACTGCATTCCCTATGGATAAAACTTAATAGGAATATGTGCTCCTGGAGCACACCTAACAACTGGTTAGTCCATGCCACCAGGCTAGAGCTAACCAAAGCACAGCCTGTGAAGCACACCCAGTGTGGATGCTGAGCCCCTGCTGCTTCACTTCGCACTCGCAACCCTCACTGCACCACAGTAGCTGCTAACACAGCCTGTGGATCTTGCTTTTGGTTTTTTGAATTGGCAATCTATGAGCCTTAACATCAGACTCACAAGGTACTAGTTTTCCTTAGCCTTTCTTCATGCAATCCTTAACAATTTCCAAGTAGGTCAGATCTGAGGATATATGTGGACTGAAAACTAGTCTACTCACACCTACCAGTGGAAAAGAAAATCAGAAATGGGAACAAGCCTGAGGAAAAAAAAGTAATTGGAGATGGTCCAAAAAACACCCTACGGAAAAGGAACATAATCCCAACTAAAGAGATCTGGGTTGAGACCGGGTGAATTTTGGCAGTCCAAAACTTATGTTTGGAAAAACACTTTAAGAACCTCGACAGCCCTGCCCCGAGGAAAAAGGATTTGTCTCAATCGCGCATCTCCCCCAAGCTCACAACATCCCAGTGGGCCAGGACATCCTGGCACTCCCCTGACCGAAGGTTTAAAATCTAACTATGGCAAAAATTAAACAAGCAGGCTATTTAACTGCAGCTTGAGTACAAATTTAAACTTCAGAAGACACCAACAACCAACAGCACAGCCTTTTCAGATTTGAGATCAGTAGTCTCTGAATGAATGTAGCCTGGGCCACAGGCGTGGTAAAACCAGAAAATAATCAAAGCATTATTGGAAACACTTGAGAAGAATTTCTTACCTTTCATTGAAAGACAGGAAGGGGCCAGTATAATTGTAAAATTGAACTATATTAACAGGTTAATGCACAAAACAAGGCCAGGTACAATAACAATGCCACGGAAATGACTACAGACAGAAACGCTACTTAACAATGTATTTTATGCTAAAGAGCCTGAACATCAACCTTGTCTTGTATTAAAAAACAGCATTTTTAAAATCAGATACCTCATGCTTTACATAAGCACTTCACAGAAGCCATCTGATATGTTTTTGCCAGCTTTGACAGCACCCTCAGCTCACTACAATGGATGGTTAAAGTGTGCGCAGAGGGCTTCAGATGCCACCGTCTGCATTAACCCAGCACACGATAAACAGTTCACTCCAAGAAAGTCCACAGAGTAGAAAACAAAACTCAAAGAGTGAGTTTCCTGCACTCAGAAGACTGTAGCTTTGCTTTGCTCTTTTTGTCAGGAGATGACCAGGGCTGATGGTCATCATCTGTATTACAAATACACCATCATTTTCACACTTCTCACAGAAACCAGCTCCAGAGGAATTTGCTGCTCCCCCTGCTCCAAAACCTGAACTCTAAACTAAAACAGCAAGGCTGCAAATTCAAGAAAAGCTCCCCTTTCCTCTTCAATCTCTATCTTTTTCCCCTTGGGTCTCCTCCATTCCACCAAACAGGTCTGCACATGCTCATACTTTTGACTTGTCACAGCACTGCCAAAATGGATTAGGAGGTCACCGTGGCAGGAAATTTCACACCTCAACTGCAGTGTAAATACTACACCACAGGGCACCACAGCACCCTCAAGAGCTAACAAGCAAGATGAAAGAGAAAGATTTTATTTTAACACTGCCTTCAGCATCGTCATGCTGCACTCTTCCAAGTTCATACATCCACAGACATCACATCTGAATAATTACAGCCCATGGTTACGTAATGCTGGATGCCATCACAAACCATGCACTTGATATATCACAGTGTCACCAACAGATTCTCATTGGGGACATTTTAACATTCCTCAGGGTTAAACGTCACTTGTCACATACAGAGGAAGTAAATGCCTTAAATGAAGACAACTAAAAAAAACTTCACAATGGCTGGGGCAGGAATGTTAAAAAAGGAAATTAAGAAAAAAAAAACCCTGAAAGCAATTTATGCATCCACAGAAACATGTACCTAGCTTTACAGTGATAGAAAATAGGATTCTGATCTTTGAGAACAAAGACACATTTAGTTGTTTTCCCGAGGTGAATTTCTAATGCGTGAGAGTGCATTATTACGGTAGAACCTTAATGAATCCATAAGTTAGAAAAAAAAAAAAAATTACTTTTTTCCTCTCTATTTCCCAAACCCACCATTTTAACTTCTGGTTAGTACAGTGGACCAAATTCTAAGTAGTTAACAGTATTTGTCAAAAGCACACAAGGACGAAGAAATACAAAGAAGCCTCTTCTCCTGTTTCTATGTCAATTGCTAAACTCTTAATTTCCTTTGACAGCTCACACAAAGCTCTGTCCACCCGTCACAAGAGAAACAGGCTTTGAATTTCATTATCAATAGGTTAATGCCAGCAACGTGTATGCACTGAGGAAAGTTCCCCTCACTAGACTTACATAAGGTATTTGCTCTGAATTGAAGTGGAACCTACTTAGTGGCACAGAAAACTGAGCCTCGTTATTTATTTATAGTGTCCCTAATGAGCCACTGCTCCTTCTAGGGAGTCAGAGCCAGCAGCTCTAGAAAGTTACAGAAGATCCAAGCTTTCAACTTTATTGTACTTGGCTGCAAAGCAATTCCTTTACTGTATTTTAAAAGAAATGGGGGAAGAAATGGAAGTCAGTGTAATCTAAAAATTTTAACTGGCAATCAAAAGTTACAGTTAGATCTTCATTTACTTCCATTTTCATTACTAAGTTTCCCTATATACTGACTTCAGAAGCAAAAATATAAAAAACCTCTACATCCAGGCTACTCAGAGTTTCATGTAATCATGCTTACATTCATGTTTACCACTACCAAGTCTGATAACATGTCGATTTAGGACTAAAATGCAGACGTGCTTAATAAAAGAAAGCATGTTTTGATCCATCTGCATACGAAGGTGTAGATGATACAGTGGTGACAGCGTTACAACAAGTTAGTCGGGTACGTGATACCTAACAGGAGATTAGGGATTTCTTTTTGAAACAAACCTGGGAAAAACAAAAAGATATATATGGCAGAGGCAAACGTTAAAGCAAAGCAGCAGCTGGGACATCACCCACAGGCACCCCTCCCGCCCGCAGAAGGCAGGTCAGCCCAGAGGCCTCTCCACACAGCCAGTGCCGGCGGCTGTGTCCCCAGGCCTCTCCTGTGGGACAGGGGACTTCGGAAGGGCCAGCTGGGACAGCCGACCACAGGCACTGGCCAAGGCGAGTTCCCCGCGGCACAAGGGAGGCACGGCCCTCCCTGGAACGCCGGGGCCAGCGGTTCAGGAGGACTTGGGTAAGTTGGAAGGAGTCCAAAGGAGAGTCAAAGGGCAATGCCGAGATCACCTGTCCTGCGCAGGGGAAGCGCCCGACTCCAGGAATAGCCCATTTAGTACAGCCAAGCCTGGCTGCAGCTTACAACCACCTTCAGAAATTTAAAATTGATGAAGATCTTAATTTATCACCCAAAAAGCGAATGAGTGAGTTACCAAGCGTTGAGACTGAACAACAGTGACCCCAAAGCTGCTTCTCTAAGTAGCCTACCCACTATCAGAAGTGTCTCTTAAAACAGAAAACGCCTACCTAACACAGATACTCCTAGTCAGCCACCACAATGATACCTGGGAACATATCCTATGAATGACCTTAGCCACCTCTGATGATCACCCCGATCCATACAGAATCACAGATGGGCTGAGGTTGGAAGGGAGCTCCTGTTGCCCAGGATTGGGTCCAGAGCAGCTTCTGAATATCTCAGGGATGGAGACCTCTGGGTTACCTCTGCGAGCACTCAAATACCAACACTACATGCAACTGAAATACTCAAGAGAGATACTTTTTTTAAAAATCAATTCCTGATATATGATTATATAAATAGGTTTCTCCACCCAGTCATACATGCTCAGCAGAAGCAACCAAACTCTCTATCCTGGTGCTATCTTGAAGTAATATTTGAGCATAAACATATGAGAGTCGTCTCCAATACTAAAATATATTTAGATTCAAAAGTATAGTATTTCACCTCTTGATATTATTATGCTCCTCATCTTGTAAACTCTGACCATTCAGATTATTGCTTCTTTTAGCATATTTCCAAATAAAATTTTGAAAGCTTTATGTTAGATGACAATTAGGAGGTTAGTTGAGCTATTTCAATTTACTTCTGCATTTTTAATTACACAAGTAAAATAACAATAAAAATAGAAATAAGTATATGTAAATCTTAAGTACTGTCATAATGCATGCGGTACAGATTTAGTCTTACTTCTGCTTGAACTTAAAAGATCTTTTCCCGTGTATTCCAGAAGCAGAATCATCAAGAAAACAAGATTCAGTTTCAGAGTAACAAATGGTCTGAATTACTAATGGAGTATGATCCATCCACTGAAACCGTTACACGGACACACGCATGCATGCACTTGCACATACACACATGTACACACACCCCTTCTAAAATACAAGGTGGTGTTACACTTTAACATGAATTAATAAAAAAAAAGAGGAAAGAAAGGAAACAGTATCTTAGATCAAAGAATGTAAAGCATAATCAGGAACTGGTGCCATCTTCATCAACAAGTTGGAATGGCAGAGAACTTGGGCAAGAAGCAAAAAAACCCATTTCTTTAAGTGCAAAATTGACATATAATGAAATTGCCATTTTTTATTTAAACACCTTAGCATTTTTCTCCAAAGTGCATCCCACATCAGTTTGAATACTGACTGTTCCAAACCAGAGATTTGTATTAGTTTAACTGCCACTGAACACTGTAGTAGTCTGAAGTACACATACTGTCTTATTATCGTTTCCCTCTATTCTTTGTCCTTAATTCTTCATTTTTTTGCTGTACCTACTCATGATATCTTGGCTTAAATTAGATCACACATTTGTTTTTTATGTCTTCCTTTTACCCTAAGGTTCAGCACCTGGCATGGCAAGACTTTGAAGCCAGCGTGAATTAAGTGTAATGCTCAACTCCACTTCCACAGTGAGAAAAGGCTGCTCAGTCTCCCCAAGAGCACACTGTCCAGTCTCTCTGCAATGTGCCACTGAAGAACTGGTGCTAATGCACCCCAGATCTGACAGGTATTTATGAGCTGGCATTCTGCTTGAAATCTGTCTCAGGTAGTCAGCGACAGCACCTGTATCACAAAATAAATGCAAGACTGACCATAGAAACACTAGAAAGGAATCTTCATACAGATAAATGAAAAACAAATTACTGCTATAAACAGAATAAAAATTAGGATGGTTTTAGTACTTCCATCTTTAGCAACTTGAATCATTTGAATGCTTTGATTTACTTACAAAAAGGGGAAGATAACTCAAACTAGGATACAGCTTGATTACATCTAGACAGTCTCTGCCCGCTCTCCTCCTCCACCTTCCCCCAAAAAAGGAAAAGAACCACCAAAGAAGTTGGTCTGTGGATATTTCCTTCCAATTGGACCATTCAACTTTGTACCTCAAATATTCTATACTTACAATATCAACGCTACTCTAACACTGAGAACAGTTTACTGAAATTATCAGACAATTTTCTTTTTAAAATTGTAAATCAAAGTCACAGGCGTATCATAGGTAACCATTTACCTCTGCGTTTGAAATGGACAAAGAAATGTTTTTATTATCTCAGTGAAGTAGTCTGCAACAGTTATCGCAAGCACAAAAGAATATACACATTTAATAAACAATGTTTAGGAAGACTGTGGTCTTACAACTGCTTGTGGAAAACATCCTTTGACAGCAAGTGTATCTGAAGGATGGCTAAATACTGCTTCAACTATGAAAAAAAAGCCTTCACTTCCACATTAACAAAGTATACTTGAATCAAAACTATTTCTATTCCTTTCTATGTATCTTTAAATAAATAAAATCCTTTTGAGATTTTCTTAACAGAGTGCAGAAAGCAACCTACATGTTACGAACACGGAAAGAAACTAATGATCAGCTGCTTAGCAGTATTTTGCAGATGTTACTGATGAGGGGTAACAAACAGACACATTGCACTTATTTTCAAGCATTTGGCATGTCCACACAGAAGTATACAATAATTATTTCTGTGTATCCATGCACAGTATCTCTGCAGGCTTTCCAATCTATGACTTTGGAAGCAGCAACGTTGCAGACTCTCAGCTGTCCCAGATCAGCTGTACCAGTGGCATCACATGAGCAGCAATGACACAAGCATAACTTGTGCTTTTCAAATTCAAAAATTTGATAGCTAGTGAGGCTGGAGCCTTTGAAAACTTCAAAAGCCCTGAATTAAATGCACTGTTCTAAGCCTTGCAGTCTGTATCTGGAAAATAGCTATATGCAGATTCAAGTTTTCACTCATGTCTCATGTCAAAATATTCTAGTTTATTACTGGGTTTTTACAACTACTTTTCTACATCACTACAGAGGGTCTCAGTGTAAGGCAATTTTGAACCTTCATTGATTAAGGTTTAAACTCAGAATTAGGACTCAAGAAATAGGAATTTTTAGAGACTTGGGTTTTGTTGAGGTTGGGTGTATGTGTGTGTTTGGTTTTTTGGGGGTTTAGGTAGGGGTTTTGGGGTGGGTTTTTTTTCTCCTCTACTGCTGCAAAGTCATGTAACTTAAAGACCAAAAATTATGTCAAACTAAAAACCCTCATGAAAAGAACAAGAGCCTCACAAACTCTCGTGGAAAGACGCTCCCTTGAACACTCTTATTCACAAATAAGGGGAAAAAAAATAAACACACTTAACACACACAACTATGGATGCTTATTACTATTATGTTCCCACCCACTTCAACCAGCTATCCTATTATTTTTGCCTGTTTCTTCAGTAAACGCTGGCCCAAGTTATGATTTTTTGACCCTTGCTTTCTGTGCACCTGCTCTAGCTATAGCCTTGATTAGATCTGCAGACTAACCAGGTGAAACAACACCCACAATAACCACAAAGCACAGTAAATATCTGGTACATCAGCTCTGCAGTCCTCTTGCATGGACACAGAGTTGTCTGAATCGCCAAGCCATGTAGAGAACAGAAGGCATGAGAGCTTTAGAAAGATTTTAATACACCAACACAGAACTATGCTATGTGTAGTCACGTTGACATCTCTGGAGAGCTCTAGGGGTCCAAGATCTGCAGACAGCAGTATTTCACAAGAGATGGACCATATTGCCATGCTGGCCACCTCCTAGTCTCTTCCACTTTTCCTCGTGCCTGTTTACACAGTCAGTGCTGCCTAACGCCACCCCACAGCTCTCCTCACAGCTGTCTCCTGGCCTCTCCAACGCAGCACGCTCCCAGGGTCAGCAGCAATGCCTTTCCTTCTCTGCCACATCTCTGCTCCTTCAAGCTATGCCCTGTCATGCCCAACCAAGCTCAGCCACTCATCCCTGGCCTTCTCAACCACACAAGCATTTCTAGACACAGTAGCAAAGCTCCAGGGCTAGCTAGCATCCCAACTTTTCCTGTCATTTTCTGTAACCCAAGTAACTCCTTCACTTGTTGACTTCATACATTATTTTGTTTTTATTTTTCTTTCCAAAGTTGATTATGGCCAAGGGAAGGATTTCCAAACAGTAGTTAATGATGTCTCCTGAGCCAAGCTGAGGCACTGAGGCAAAGAGAATTATGAGAGTCAAATCCAGCACCAGCTGCATCAGTTTCCAGCTTCACTGTCATGGGCCAACCCAAGAAAGAGCAAGGCAACCAAGAAGGAACAGCTCTGCTCCTGTACCGCAATTCCCAGCTATCTGCTGCTGCCACTGAATCAGCATAACATTTCAGGTATTTGCACTAATTTCCAGCTGCCAATTGGGAAGAGGGATCCCTTTTAACACCACGGTTTGAAAGAAAACAGAAGTAATCAATTCTTAAAAGCAAAACCACACCCAATTACTTAGAATAAATAAATATTCCCAGGCTGAGTATCTTCCAAAATAGCCAGAGAATTTTTTCTTTTAATTCAGACCCAAGGACAAGTTTCCAAAGACCTATCTTCAGCCACGTCACCTAGGATCCATCCATAACATCCCTCAGTTTTCAAAGGCTGCAGCCTCACTAGCTATCTGAATCAACCGTCAGCCCCACCTAGGAGTTTCACATATTGCTCTTAAAACTGTTTCTTAGGGCCCATCTTGACAAACTATCCTTCTCCCTTCTAACATCTCAACTGCTTCAACATTACACACAGAGCTGCAGTTCAAGAGTTTCCTGCCATGAAACTCCTCCACTATTTCTACCCTTTCACCCCAACTCCTGCCTCTCCAACCTACTCATCCTGGCATCCTGTTAGTTGCCTTTTCTATCTATCTGCCCACCCTGCGATTCTTCAGTCCCATGCTAACAGACAAATGCTCTGGCCCCTTCTCCTAGGCATCTTTCAAACCTCTTCATTTTTTCCTCCAAGCATACAAAGCCAGTATATATTTCAACACTCAACCTAGTTTCCTTCGTTACTGATCTTATCCCACAGAAAAGAAAAAAACCCCAAACAGGTATGTGTGAGAGGAGCTGATGAACCTTCTAGGCATTATCCACAGGTGGGGAGAGGAGACAGGGGCAGAGAGGGAGAAGGGATCAAGATGCTGCTGTGGTTTCACTCTTGGTCATAAGAGCATATAGTCACTGCCTTCCTGTGTGAGCAGGGTATACACAAAACCTGCTATGGTATCCCAAGTGTGTTTGCTATTGAGAATGGTAGAAACGTGAGCTGGTTTTATACAGTGGCCAGTTGGGTTGGTTCACCCACACAGAGCTGCATATGTACACAAGCTCTTCTCTTAAAAATCCTGGGATTTCATTGAAGTCTGCCACCTACCTTGTAACTAAAGCATTCGGAAAAAACTGCTAGATGTGAGGTAGCCTACTCAACCCTAATTCATGCACAGGGTTCTCTGTGCATTACACAGGCTTAGTTGAACACTCCCACACTGGCCTTCTCCGAGTGCTATCCTCCGCACACGGGGAAGGCGGAAGCCTATGGAAACGGAAATAAGGCTGAATGGTCAACCACACTGTCCTCACTGCCTTTCAAGTCCTTGACTTTCTAACATAAATAGGTTTGCATGCAGTAAGAAAACCAAACCAAAAATCTTAGCCCTGCCAGGCAAATTCTGTTTACCGTATCAGGTCTCTGAAGTCTCTCTTGTGTAATTATGGAGGATATCCAGCTGCTCATACTGTAAAACCCCACAGTAAACAGGGTCAGTTGGACTTACGGTCTTTACTAAGCTGCTTCCCTGTCCAACCTAAGCACTTACTGGTTTCAATGCAACAAGCACTCCCATTTCTCTGTAGGAAAAAATTTTTATTCACAGAGAAGCCGCAAAGTGCTTTGTCATACCACCATAAGCCTGTTCAGTTTTACTCTGAGTACAAACACAGAAGATTAGACTATACCTGTCTGTTACTCAGTGGCATTGCCAGAAACAGTTAAGAGTTTTGGGTGGGTAGTTGTTAGTTTGGGGGGGTATATGTGTGCCTTTTTTGTACGTTTGTGGTTTTTCAATTAAATTCTGCAGGAATAAGGTTAAATATTAAAGCAGTGAGATGGAATAATACCTATTCAAGTTAACAGGGTATTTTTATCTCAGAGTAGCATACCATGTACAAAGGGTAAGGACTGCTGTCCTCCCAAGAGGGAAAAAAAAAAAAAAAAAAAAAAGGCAGTCACCAGTAGTTCCAAAAAATAACCTCCTCCTTTAGGTATTATACAAGATTTCATCCACCCCATTCCCTCTGTAGGGGTTGCCTGAAACACTGTGGCACCATATCAAGGAAAGTAGGATAGTGTAAGCAGCTAGAGAGGATGAGTCTGGTTTTCCAAGTTCTCCTGCAGGCTGCTATCCCTCTGACAGCACATATCAGTGGGAGGAAAGTGAGGCACAGTGCTCTCCTGGCAGCAGCTCCTTCCTTGATCACACTGAAATGCCAGTGATGTGTATAAGACAACTAATACACAAGGAGGGTGTTTAAATGAAATAGTCTTGGCTACAGTACCAGCATCCAAGGGATCGCAATAAAGGCTTTGCTACCTGACATGGATCTTCAGGAGCAGTCCTTAGAAGGACTATTCTTTTAAAAAAGCAAACTTTAAAAGAAAAAAAAAAAAACACCCCAAAACCAAACAACAATCTGACTTTTCTTTCTGTTGTATTATCATGAGGAAGACAAAACATCTCAGGCATAGTAAGTTCCAAAAAGGACTGGTGGGGAAGGAACCAAATCTTGTGCCAGCCATTTCTGCCCAAAGATGGGGTACTGTTCTGAAGGCATGAAATTAAGTTGTTTAATAGCTTTGTCAAAATCTCTACATGTGGAAAGTTAAAATTTCCTTTTCCCCAGGTTTTGAAAGAAACTGTCAATATAAAAGGCCTGTAATACACATTTTAAATCGCCAAATTACCTACCTAAACTAGTTAGCCAAACTTCACATAAAGGAACATCCCACATTTCTGTCAAACAGGAACATACGTGACTAGTTACTAAGTTGTTAGTTATGCCTGTTGAGTAGATCACAGTACAAAACATATCTAAGCAGTACCATACAAATCTATGAAAATATACTTGAAAAAAAAATATTGTTCTCTATTAAACTATCACCAAGTTCAACTGCTTACGAAATGACCTACTTTATGTCAAAGTTGTCTTTGGAGCCATGCAAGAACTGTCACAAAGTAACAGGCCTGGGAACTCATTTTTAATAATCTAATTAGTTTATGCATTCTTGAGTTTACTGTGGAACTAGCCAAAGGGTAATTTATTAATCTAAGAGCCTAGATTCAGTTGTATGCATGCCCCAAGAGACAAATGTGGCTGTGATTTCCCTTTTCACAAAATCAACTTCAGGCTCTAGTACCAAGAATATGAAGTGGTAATATAAGGCCATATTCTGAAACAGTGATTGTACTCCATCATCCAGCATACAAGAAAACCATGCATGGTTTAGTTCTGTAGTGAAAAGAATACAGAAAAAGTGTGGGAAATCTGCAAGTTTGAAACAAGACTACCTGATGTCCTAAAACACAACTTAACCTTAAAAAAAAATAATTAGAAGTTGAACACGAGGAACAAAGCTACAGGGAGCACGTCTGCAGAAAACATTCAAAGCAGTAACAGTACTTGTTTGTGAACAGCTCAGGAATGTGCATTCAGCCTTTTTTATTTCCATGCCTTGGTCCTTTGAAATAGGATTCCTACAGTAATTACCTTTGTAGCTCTAAGATGACACAGCTTTTTTTTTTTCCCCCCTCTTCTTTTAAATCAAACAGCAATGTTTTCCAATAATTCCTTTCTTGTGCATCAGATCTACATTATATAGACTATAGCTTTAAAATACAAACACAGGATATTTAGTGTCAGTATAAAATAGGATAAAAGTTTCCTTCCTAAAGAAATCACATCTTTCTTCACATCATCTTCACACATCAAATATTTCTAAATTTGTGTTTTTCTCCAAGTTCTTTCTCACAACATTTAGTCCAGAGCAGTAAGAATTGACTCGCCGGTCTTGCACAGATACAGCTATTCTGCCTGCAAACTGCTCTCTTAGGACAGTAACCTGGAGAGCACATGACTGAAGCTAAATCAGGCATTTCTTCCATTGCTAGTATTAACTGTATCTCAGAAATAATGAAGTTCACCGTTAAAGCTCATCTATTGAAACTGTCATTAAGCATTTTCTGAAGCCCTGTCTACGCGAAGGAGCTACAATTTAGAGCCACTACCAAGACAGAAGTTAATTTAGTCTTTTATGTTTTGCTTGTGCCTGTGTTTCATATAGGGGACTACAAATTAACAGTGCTCCAAAACTTAGACAATAAATTCCAGTACTGCAGTCTGAAAGTTGAATAAGCTGAACAAGTGTACTTCAGCCTAATGAGACCCACACGGGCTTATTCAGGATTTCATTTTAAACTTGCATTATACTTTAATCGGAAATAATTTTCAAATGCATAAAAACCTTCACAATATCAATGTTTGTACAAAGATATGCCCCCTGAATCCCTTAAAAAAAAATCACTGAGAAAGAAACTCTTGGAAACTTTTTAGAAATTTGGACACTACACTTTAGCAGACCAGAAAACTTCACAACACTTTCACTTGCTTCATATATTCAGCTTTGAAGTCAGGATTTTCAAAGAACCATTTTATTTTTATTTTTTAAAACACACACCCTTTTCCTCCTTTCCCCTCTACAATTACTGCTGATTTTTTGTGAACTCCCGCACAACCAGCTTCTTTTAAGTCAGGAAAACAGAAAAACAGAACCAAAGCAGTAACCCAAAGAAATGCCTGGTTTCTAAAACAAGAAACCGTATTAAGAAGTTGCATGTATTTTCACAATTTTTTCCAAAGTAATGGAGAACTTTGCAAAAGAATGAAACGATGAATTATGAACACTGCTGAGGCTTCTGCAGAAATCCAAGTCACATTTCCACATTGGGGGTAAAAAAAAAAAAAAGGGGGGTGGGGTGGGGGTTTGAGGGGGGGGCAGGGCTGGCGGGCAGGGGGAAGAGGTGGCAGTAAAGGGTAGTGAGAGTACCAGGCAATGGAGGCCTCAGCAGGTCACAAGGAAGGAAATCTGCTGAGGAAGCAGCTCATACATCTGTCGTGCATGTTCTGCTTTATATGGAATGGAATCTACCGCTCCTGTCTTTGATAACACTCAGAAAGTATTACTGAAATCCAATGTCCAATAGGATATTAAGAATATGAAGAAATCTTCATTAACTTCTAAAAGTATTATGACTCCCCAGGTCACTTAGAATTCACTTCTACACGTAAATTGCACTTACTGTTTCTCTAACTCTGCTTCATGACATTTCAAATCCCCAGGGTGACAGAAGAGAGTAAGGGTATAGAGAAGTCTGTAACAACTGCCACCTGCAAACGTCTGCAAAAGCCTGGAAATTTGGGCAAGAAAGATATAAAAATTCTGGCTTATTTTAGTAAACTGGTTGGTGCCTTCATCTCCATTTGCTAAATTGGACTGAAAACCCAATTCCAATTTCCTGCTAAATACTATAGCTATTAAAGAAATAAGCCATCATCCTGAGCCCATTAATGATGTCCATGTGGGCATTTAACAGAAGGACCTCACAACCACCTCCCCGTTTGAGAACCAGGGCTTTCAGTCATCAGTCCGATGACGCTGTGCCCTGGAGTCCACAGGTGACTGCTGGTTTGAAAGCAAAGCAAGAAATGAAGTGGGCACCATCATTTGTGCTTTACCATAAAGTAAAGCCCTACCATCCTTTTACTGTAACAGACTTTGAAGTCTGCAGCACTGCACACACGCAAGCACAACACATGCAGTGGCAGACTGAGATAGCCCTGGGTCTGAAACAGAAGTACACATCCAGTGTCTCCCATGATGATTCACCTGCGTAACACTTGGTTTGCACTCGTTTTTTGGTAAGATCATAACATCTTATTCACTGTTTTTTTTCAGAGTGAAAATCCATGTATCAGAAAATCCCCCTGTTGCTGCATTACCGCAGCAGACCCACCTAGCCTGGTTTATTTTCCGGCAGTGAGAACCTGTGAAGTGGAGCCCACAGCCCCTCAGAGCCATGTTCCACCATTGCACATTTGCAGCAAGCCCCACTACTCACAAGCTCCAAGTTGTCCACACAGCACAGCAAAGGTTAGAGACTAAACTTTTGAGTAATTTTTTCACTTACAGGTAAAAAACATTGCTACAGAGCTGGCTACTGAACCTTGTAGACATGAGGAGGAAAAAGGTTCTGACAGAAGCTGCTCATAAATAGGTATATAAGCACCAAATCTAGGTGTACATGAAGTTCCCAGTCATTGGGCTGTCTATAGGCATCTGTACAGTTAACAGAAGCAGCTCAAAAGCATGCAAACCAAAGAACAAAATGTCTTAACGCTCCACCCCCCACCGAAAAAGCAGCTAAACATTTTCTTGCCAGCCTTCTTCCTCCTGCAGTCTGTTCCCACACAGATGGCAAAACGTTTTTTTTTGAGGTCTTGTACTGCATGCTCCACTGAAGTCAATGGGAACCCCGACACCGACTTCTCTAACAGAAAGATTGAATCCACCAACTCAAAGAAAGCCAGAAAAATGAAAAGCTTTTTGTTTTTCTTCTCTTACAAGAGAACAATCTCAAAAGGATTAGGATGGTTGCCAAATGGAGAAACCAGAAGCACTTCAAATTGCTCCCAATGACTCAATTGACCATAGTGATGTTAATCCCCGGAGAACACCACTGTTGTGGCATAACATTATTAAGTCCAATCATATCCAACAAAACTTCCACACCAATATATGTAAGATCTTATTCTCAAGCAGAAACAAGACATGCATTTCCAAGTGCTCAAAGGCATGCTAAGCAAAGACAGTGTTAGAATAAACTTAAAGAGTGTCCATGGTGAGTCTTCTGAGATGTGTCAATCCTGAATTTTAAAGGACAGAGTAAGGAGGACTGTAATCCTGCATCCACTTTCCAATCCGAAACACTGCGCAGCTGGAGCACACCCATGCCCCTCTGTACCATCCATCTCATCAGCAGATCTCCCAACCCACCTGCACAAAGGGCAAACACCCAGGCCAAGAGCAATGAGCACCCACACCAGCCAGACACTGTCACAGAGTCGAAAAGGCAACTATCACCACATATTCCCAGTCTATGTACTGTATGAATAGGGCTTTCAACATGAAACAAAAAGATGATGTCCACTTAACATGAGTAACAACAGGTTGCTGGCAGTGTGACACAACTACGTGCCAAGCTCTGACTCCAGCCCTGGGTGAACTGCTCTGTTACTTGAAATCTGAACCATGCTAGCTCAGTAAGGTGGTCCCAACACACGATACAAAACCAGTTTCTACCATCTAGAAATACATGCCAGGAACAGGTAAATAGTTCTTTCATTTTTAAGAGCTTAGCACCAACTCCACTCCAGATATTTCTGAGCTTCACACACCTCAAAGCTTGTAGAATATTTTGCGTGAGGTTTCCAATAGGATTTAATTTCTATTGAAGCTTGCCCCCCGTTCTCACTGAGGCACCATCTCCAAAGAAACACAAAGACAGACCATAAAAAATTCTCTATTGCATTAACAAGACTCCAGGCTTCCAACTGCAAACCCAGCCATTCCTGACTGCTGGCACTCTCAGGTTGGTTTCCTGTCTTGCTGACTGTTATTTTTAAGATATGCTGGGCCAATGGTACGGTAACATTAAAAAATCAGGAAAGAAATGCGACCCCGGTTGAACACTCTTTAATAAAAAGATCAAATTGAGAGAGCAGGTCTGAGGCATAGCATCAGTCCTTTTGCTGCCTAGAGCATTCAGTTATTCCTGTGCTGGGTATCAGTGCCCTTCGCACAGATGAAGGGCAGGTTCCTCTGATAGGGTCCTACCAGGCAGATACACAAATATCTCTCACAGAGGGAACAGTATATGAAGACCCTCAGTTACTTTACTCTTACTGCTGGTAGCAGGGGTGGGGGGGGAACACACACAACAGACCCACAAAAAAGACATTTAGCATGATGCAGATTAACATTTCCAATTCTGAAGCTAAGAAAACAGAGGCTATGAATGTCCAGGACACCACATGCCGAGTACACCAACTGACAAAAGGTGTTGATGGAGTCTACCAGAGCCCACTATCATTTCTTCTTGTTCACTGTGTAACAATTCCCCAATTAACCAGTTGGTTGAGGCAACTAATAAACATGCAATTGTTGTGACTGCACCCAACTAAACAAGCTCAGAGCACCTCAAGAACAGGAAGTTCTCTGTAGGAAAGGCCAGCAAAGCCATCAAGGAAAGAATAACAAGAAAGAGGTTTCAAGTACTATTTGATAAGTACTATTAAACTCAAGCTTTGGCATCAAACTAACTTGCTTTTCCATCATCAAAAGTGATTACTACAACAGTATTTTAGAGATTAGAATCGTGAATAGTAGCTAAGTAGGGAAAAAAAGTATTTTTTGTATTAATTGCTACACATCAGGTACATCTGGAGTCATGGTAATTGCGACTTAGGTGGCAGTAACACAATCAAGTAATTTTTGTTCTTAATAATCCTCCAATTTGCTAGTTCCTCAAAATCCAGAAAGAACTGTAACATTAAACTAAGTATGATAATTTATTGTATGTCTCTTCTTCTACTTTTACTTCTTTACTGGCAAACAATACATTTAATTCAAAACAATCTTTGGCACCGTTTTTCCAACAGGAACAAAGTTCACTGAATTGGACTGAAGTAAAAATAAAGTTTGACCATTCCAATCAAGTACTTCTTGATGGAAAGGATTTTCAAACTTATGAAAAAAAGAAGAAACAAGAAATCCTTAACATTCCACACCACCTTGGCTCATCCTGGGAAAGAGATTACTTCTTGCCTCACAGAACTGCACCTATGCTTCTGCTGGAAGCTTTCAGAAACAAAAGCAGCAGATCAAAGCGTTAAATGCTTTTCTCTACATCATAGCATAATCTTGAAATCTACTTTATTACTGACTCTGCGGCTTAGCAGTTTCTGTTGTTTAGCAGGGTAACTGTTTCAGAGATAAGCTTTCATTTCTTCAGTACTCACAAAAGTGAGATGTTAAAGTAGACTGAAGTTCCTTCTCCAAAGATTAATCTAAGCAAAGTCAATGTAAGGATTTGCACAGACCTCAAATTATCCTGTATCAAACTCCTAGTGCAATGCGAGCAGTTTTGCACCCATCTGTTGCTGCAGCCCTGTGACAACCACCAGGCTGACCCTCTAACATCCCATAAGACAGCACAGAGCTTCTCCCACAAGAAACCCTACGACATGGCTACACAATGTGATAAATTGATACACCTCACTAATTTGCAAGTATCAAATCCACTTTTGCATTATGCTTAAGACAGGATTTTAGTTTGCTATACAACAGCCACAAAGAACCCTAATCTTTGATAACAGCATGAGACTGATGCTCCTGAGTGCAGCCACTCCTCCTTCACCTCCGGCTGCAAGACCCTGGCAGAAGCAAAAGCAACAGCAAAACCAGCATCAGTTGGGACTCTACATTTGAGATGGAGAGTCCAGATACTTTTTCTCAAAATACCTATGGCAGGTCAGTGGAAGAAGAGTTAGCGAATGACCCAAGAAAACTGAAATTCAGATTGGATAACCACTGCAAGGATACTACATCAAATTTCTCAGTCTTCCATTCAACTGCCAATTTTCCTTTGTTATTCCTGGTGTCATCATTCTGCCCAAAAATACCAACCTTGTTCACATTTCTTTATTTTCACCTGCCTTCTTTTCTTTCCTTTTCTGCAGATTTTGGTATTTTGAATCTATCTGCTTTCCTCTTTTGTTCCTACTGCTACCCAAAATCAAATGATGGAGCCACATTTGCATCTCTGATTAACGTGTGGCCTGCTCTTCATTATGGGCTTGATTTGACATCTGTCTTGTAGACCTAGTAACATGCATTTTTTTCCCCACCTGAACTGTTCATGTTGCCTATTGCCAGAGAAAACTTGCTGGGAAAATTCAGCTTTTAACTGGATGTGTTCTTCTGAAAATATACTTGAAAATGCCAAGAGGTAGAAAGCTGTAATGCCTTCAGAAATATTTAAAAAGCTTCTCCCTCACAGGCAGTTCAAACAGCATAGCAAAGCCATCACCTGGTCAGCTGTCACAAGAAGGGAAAGTCCTGCCCTCTCTCTCCATCTCTCATGTTAGCGCTTCAGCTCATCTGACCCTTGGTGACCTGGGTCAGACACAAACTCGTACCTTTTTCGGTTTGTTTAGAGGGGTTAGCTTTGTGCCAAAACTCCCTAAATTTCCTCACTGCAAGATTAGACATATGCTAAAATCTGGCAGAGCAGAAATGAGGAGGAAGAGGGGAAGAAAACTGACTCTTTCTGCGACAGCATGTACCACTTAGGCTCAACAATTCTACTAAACCGCTCTGCAGCAGTACTCCTGTTAGTTTGGTAAGAAACTCTAAAATTAGCTCACACAATGTGACCGTCTCCTAGGAAAGACTGTTTGTTCTTCTACAGATCTTAAGCTACAACAGCTCAAGATACTAAAGTTGAAAGTATGCAAAAATGGGGACATTCAGGAACTTCAAAGCTGGCTGAATACGGGAGACATCTCTGTCCGTGTTGCTCCAAACTACAAACCAGAGCAGTGCCCCTGCATGCAATACCTGGGGTAGAGGGGTGGGACTGTGTTAAGAACACACCACAGCTCAGTGGAGCGGCTCTGATCTGTACTGGCAATAAAATCTTAAAATCCATCTTCAAAACTTCAGCAAGTAATTGCCTATTAGCATATCCACTGATGTGTTCTCAGCAACAGCTCAAAATGAGAGTTTCTATGACAATCTCCTCTAAAATACTAAAAAGTATACACATATTAACTCACATGGTATTACAAGTTTAGCTTTAATAAGATCTGTCTTACCAAATCCCCTTAGGTTCCTTGTTTAGAAGCATAAATCTAATTCCTCCTTCCTGGACAATACCTTCTGATTATTTTTTTTCCTCTTAGATGGAGTGTACAGGCTTGCCAAGCTGTGTGGGAACTTGGGACAAGCAATGATAGTTGCAACACTTCACAGATGTTTAAAAAAATATTCTAAATAAAATATTATCTTCAAAAAAAGTCTGTAATTGGCTCAAACAAGGAAAAGCAAAAAAAACCCCTAAAGGATCTTCGTATCACCTCAAAAAATAATAGTTTCTCATGTGCAGCTCAGAAGCTGAATTTACAAAGCAGCCATTTATTGACCACAACTCTTTGGCTGAGCTGTCTTCCCAGGCCAAGTGGAGCAAGTAATGAATGGAGGAAATTAAGCATTTTATAAATGCTTAATTATCGCTGTTCTTCAAGAAGACATATGACAGGATAAAAACCAAATAAATTAAGTCACATTGGTTTATATTCTAACGGAAACATTATGCAGTTTCTTCAAACAGCTGGAATTGGACCTCTTGTACATCATTAAATTCCCATGGGGTCAGTGCTTTTCTGACCTACAATGGTATTTATAGAAAGATTACTATGCTGGCAAGAAAAAAAATTGTATCAGATGATACTTCCTCATATCCAGGTTAGCAGATTCCTGTTTCAATATTCATACCCAGACAGAAGAAAAAAATTAAACATGGTTTTGTCATTACAAGTAATTTTCCTTTTTTTTTGTTAACATACACAACAACTAGCGGCACCCACAAAGCTGATACTTTACAACAGATATTGTGATGCATCTTGTGAACACTACACGGTATCCTTCTAGCAGAAGCTCCAGTCTTCACTAAGGAGAAGGACAATTTCCCTTTCCCTACCAAGGATTCACCCTGAGGCTTCATAACAATTTGGAACAATCTTAGGGACTTCACATCCAATGCTCTGTTTTCAGTTTCAGCATAAGCCAGATGCCTCAAGAACTCTGAAAAAATCTAAAAATCTAAAATCCTCACCTTTTAAATATTTTCATTACCAATTTTCAGTAACACCCACTGAGTGAAAAATCTCACCCTCCTCAAGTGAAAAAAAAAAAGCTAATTAACAGCTAAAATTCTGTTTAAACTATTTAAAAAAAACAACACTATGTATATAAAGGAAAACGGTGGAAAAATCCGTCAATAATTGGCTAGATATTCAGAAACCTCTCCATGATTATAATTAATCCACAACCATCTAAAACAATTTTCTGCAAGGAACACACATTATAAAAACAGATTATCAGTGGGATTTTTTATTAGCCAGAGGTATATAGTACTTGGAAGATTAAAGCAGGCACTCAGTACAGTACTACATAATAATTATAATTGGATAAAAGCTAACTGGATTCATTGTATGAATTAGAAAGCAGTGGTAATAAACTCCTTGAGAAAAAACTGAATGTCCCAGAAATCAAGAAGCATTTCCACCATCCAACCTTAGGGTATTGCCCTGCTATGAATTCAAGCAAGCATCACCTTTCTGACAGCTTCAAAGCCATGGACCAAAAGAAACTGTCTTTCCCTTTTTTATTTTTGCTTGCAAAACTGACATCGGAATCTATGCGCATCATGCCCTTTTACTTGCAAAAAGACAGACATGAACGTGAACCTACTCTGGGCTACCAACTAGCCAGATCACCCCACCATTTGCTACTAATAAGCTTATATGCAGCTTTACAGTGAAATAAACATGCCTGTAGTCAATATGCAGCCAAATTCCATCTATTTCAAAGACGACAGACAAACGTGAAGAGAAAAAAGAAATAATCCCCCCAAACTCGGTCCCCACCCCCAAGAAGAAAAAGGAAGGAAAAACCCCAGAAGAGAATAACAGTTACCACCACAAGGAAAAGCAGTAAAATACAGCACAGGAAAGCTACAGAGCCATCCAAAAGGGGTGTGGATGAGCCAAAAAATACAACCACCACAAAGCGTACTACCTACTCACACATACACAATCATGCACAGAGACTTGATGAAGACTAGAAAGAGCTGAAGCACCTGAACGTTCAAGACCACCCAAACTCTGCAGGTAGCCTCTCAGCTCTCGTAAGTACCATCCCCAAAAAGGAGTCACACTTGCACCCATCCATCTGGCAGAGTAACCCTGAAGACGCCAGGGCTGTGGTTTCAGTGCCTTTAATTGGACTCCAGTTTGACACTTCCAGGGGGCAATTCCTGTGTTATTGCACCTCTTGTCCATTTACTGCTAACTCTCCAAGAGCCACTGCTAACACAGAAGCTGCATCAAGGAACTGACCTGTCTCTGAAAACATCCCCCCTATGAATAAAAACTGCATCACAGTGGAAAGTGCCAGGAGTTAAAGAGGACCCAGGGTGACCTTTAGCAAAAGGTGGGAGAGATTTGTGCCAGACTGAAGTGTCCATGCAAGCATGGTCTGAAAATCTGGAGGGAAAAAAGAAAGGTAGACTAGCATGGACATTTCCTCCTTAAAAGGGAGGAATATATGCAACAGCTGTGTATTTGTAACAGACTTTTTCAAAAAACTTAAGGTAATCATTGCACTTCATGATTAGTAACTCTTAGGCTTATAGTATTTTTTAAGGAATAGCTGCTACCAGTCCACCTCAGAGCTACAGTGTTAAGATGTCCACTGGAAATACAAGAAATCCCCTGGAAATACAACACAGGAGATAGGAAACGGCCTAAGAGGTTCCTGGAGTGTGTGGAAGGTAATTTCCTAACACAGCCGGTCAGTGAGTGAACTAGGGAAGGTGCCCCGCTGGGCCTGCTGTTTGAGGAGAGGGAAGGACTAGTGGGTGATGTAGTAGCCAGGGGATGTCTTGGGCATAGAGATAAGGAGATGACAGGAATTTTCAGTTCTCAGGGAAGTAAGGAGGGGGTCAGCAGAATGGCTACCTTGGACTTCCAGAGGGCAGACTTTGGCCCATTTATGAGACTGGTTGACAGAGTCCCTTGGGAGGCAGGCCTGAAGGGCCACGGGGTCCAGGAGGGCTGGACATTCTTCAAGAAGGAAGTGTTTAAATGTGCAGGTATATAAACACATATAGGCATACAAATATACCTAATTTATATTAGGTGTAAATACATAAATACTTAAAGGTATTATTGGGTGGGGAAGAATATCTTTAAGTGGGCCTGGCCAAACAGCGAGCTTTAGCTGGAACTCAGGGAAAAAGGAGAGTTTGCCACCTTTGGAAGAAGGAGCAGGGAGCTCCAGAGGACTATAAGGAGATCGCGAGGTTTTGCAGGGCGAAGCTTAGAGAGGCGAAAGGCCAGCTAGAACTCAGGCTGGCCTCTGCTGTAAAAGGTAACAAAAAGTGTTTTTAAAAATACATTAGAAACAAAAGGAGGGACAAGGGTAATCTGCATCCTTTATTGGATGCAGGGTGGAATATTGCCATGAAGGTTGAGGGAAAGGCTGAGGTACTTAATGTTTTCTTTGCCTCGGTCTTTAATAGTCAGACCAGTCACCCTCAAGGTACTCAGCCCCCTGAGCTGGAAGACAGGGACAAGGAGCAGAATGAAGTCCTCACAGTCCAGGAGGGAAAGGTTAGTGACCTGCCACTCCACTTAGACACACACAAGTCTATGGGGCCGGACGGGATCCACCCGAGGGTATTGAGGAGGCTCGCAGAGGAGCTCACCAGTCCACTCTCCATCATTTATCAACAGTCCTGGCTAACCGGGGAGATCCCAGAAGAGCAGAGGTTAGCCAGTGTGATGCCCATTGACAAGAAGGGCCGAAAGGAGGATCTGGGCAAGTACAGGGCTGTCAGTCTGACCTTGGTGCCAGGGAAGGTTATGGAGTACATCATCCAGAGTGCCATCACACAGTGTGTACAGGATAACCAGGGGATCAGGCCCAGCCAACATGGGTTTGTGAAAGACGGGTCCTACTTAACCAACCTGATCTCCTTCTATGACAAGATGACCCGCTTAGAAGATGAGGGAAAGGCTGTGGATGTTGGCTATCTGGACCTTAGTAAAGCCTTTGACACCATCTCCCACAGCATTCTGCTGGAGAAACTGGCTGCTCATGCCTTGGGCAGGTGTACTCTATGCTGGGTAAAAAGCTGGATGGATGGCCAGGCCCAAAGAGTGGTGGTAAACAAAGGCACAATCCAGCAGGCGACTGGTCACAAGTGGTGTTCTCCCCGGGGCTCAGCACTGGGGCCAGTCCTGTTTAATATCTTTATCAATGACCTGGATGAGGGGATTGAGTGCACCCTCACTAAGTTTGCAGATGACACCAAGTTGGGCAGGAGTGTTGGTCTGCTTAACGGTAGGAAGGATCTGCAGAGGGATCTGGACAGGCTGGATCGATGGGCTGAGGCCAACTGCATGGGGGTCAACAAGGAGAAGTGCCAGTTCCTGCCCCTGGGTCACAGCAGCCCCATGCAGCGCTACAGGCTTGGGGCAGAGTGGCTGGGAAGCTGCCCAGCAGGAAAGGACCTGGGGGGTCCTGGTCGATAACCGGCTGAACACGAGCCAGCAGTGTGCCCAGGCGGCCAAGGCAGTCAACGGCATCCTGGCTTGTATCGGAAATCGTGTGGCCACAGGACTAGGGCAGTGATTGTCCGCACGTGCTCGGCACTGGTCAGGCCACACCTTGAATACTGTGTTCAGTTTTGGGCCCTGCACTTCAAGAGGGACGTAGAGGCGCTGGAGCGTGTGCAGGGAAGGGCAGCTCACCTGGTGGAGGCTCTGGAGCACAAGGCTTACGAGGAGCGGCTGAGGGAGCCGGCGTTGTTCCCTCTGGAGAGGAGGCGGCTCAGGAGACTGAATCCCACTCTGCAACTACCTGCAGAGAGGCTGTGGGCAGGTGGGGGTCAGTCTCTTCTCCCAGATAACTAGCGACAGGACAAGAGGAAACATCCTCAACATAAGCCAGTGGAGGTTTAGACCGGATATTAGGAAAAATTTCTTCACCGAAAGGGTGGTCAAGCATTGGAACAGACTGCCCAGGCGAGGCGGTGGAATCGCCATCCGTGAAGGTGTTAAAAACCCAACAACACAGAGATGTGGCACTTAGGGACATGGTTTAGTGATGGACCTGGCAGTCCTGGGTTAATGGTTGGACTTTATTATCTCAAGAGTCTTTTCCAACCTAAATGATTCTAGGTTTGGGAGACCTATCTAAAGAAAACCGCAGACATCTTACTTCAATAACTATGTAAGAAGGAAAAAGGAATGGTGTAATGCAGCAGTAGAGTTCCTCAGGGCACCTTCTATACAACAGCACGGATGCAGGAGAGGTAACATCTCTACAGATCACATCCAACACTACACAGCCCTCAGAAGTTTCTTGGGCTTCAGTAATGCCAAGAGTTGGGCAAGTCAAGCTTCACTGTTCTCCCCTAGGCATCCAGAGACTTGTGCAAGCGCGGTTAGCCAGTTCTTTTGTAACCTTAAGGTCTGTAACTGCAAGCACAGAGCACAGCATGCTGATGATAATGTAACACATTTTCTTCTTGTCTGTTTTATCTCCAGTTTGGCAGGTGTCTTTTGACATCCTGATCACATGCTAAATGGTTGTCTCCTAGTTCAACTGTGAACCAAAAAAGGCAGCAGCACTACCCTGCACACAGCCCTGGCATTCCTGTATTTAAGAGAACAGAAGAAACAATAATTCCTGGCATAAAGACTACGCCGGTGGAACCCGCTGCTTAAGTTGAGCCATTCGTCTAGTCCATCATATCTCTGAAATTCAAAATTAATCTAGGGGAAAATGCAGCATTGCAGCTTCATTAAACACTGCAATACACATTTACCTAAATATATATTTATGCAGGCAATCCTCACCCGTTTTCATTCTGTTCCCTCCCTCAACTTCAAAGCAGAAGCACCTTCCTTCCACGAGAAAAACATGTTACTTCAAAAGGAGTTGAAAAATTTATCATAAAAGCAACAGCATACTGAGATCCCGATATTTTTCATTTAATTTCTTTTCAAGACATACAAAAAAAGGTCTGTGTAGGGAAGAACAGAGAGGGCCATTTTATTATCAACAAAAGAAAAAGCAGACATTATCTTGCAACATATGCTCCCCGTTTATAAGTCACTTGATTTGAAATACATTAAATTATAAACTACAGTCTAGGCTAAAAAGCCCAGGCTTCTTTCTCAAGAAGGTTATATGGTGAGCATACTAAGGTTTAACTGCAAGATAAATATACCATCAATAGAAGACTCTGCATTTCTAAAATCTAAGCCTTCATTGAAGCAAATGAGATTTAAGCACTGGCAGACAGAGTGAACCAATTCAACTTTTGCTGTGGACCAAAACCTAAGTAGAACAAAAAACCTTAACAACCAATGTGAAGAGTGCTAAGATACCATGCACCCAAGCTTTTAAGCATGACTGCACACATCTCAGAATATACCAACACACATTTCTCTTGAAAATGTCATTTGTTTTTAAGGACTGTCTGTGCTGCCAAAAATCTGTATGTTTTCCATGCTGTTTCATTAAATAGGTTATTTTCCTGAGCAAGTTTCTCAGAGCAAAATGTATGGCTTTTTAGGCTGTTGAATTTAGAGTAGCACAGGTTTAAAATTAATTTCTTTTCTTCAATACAGTGGCTATTTGGTTTGAGAAACTGGAAAGAGCACATTATGCAGCCTAGATTAAAAACAATTCACATTAGGATGAAAGTGACAAGGTAACATGGAGAGAAACCATTATCAAAGCAGCAAGACCATTTTCATCTCATCTCAAATTCTCTAAAGAGAAGGCAAAACTATTTTTTTTTTTTTAAATCATCGGCATCGCTGGCAGTTCAACAAAACCTTTAACAAATCTTCAGGACCTCTTAACAAGGACAAAGACTAGAGAGGGAGGGAACCACTGCCATCAGTTCTGCCTGATTCTGCCTGGCATGGGCCCCAGAGCAACAAGCACAGAGGGATTATTGGAGACTGTGGCAGTAGGAAGCTGAGGAAGTAAATAAAAATGAAGATGGGGCAGTCATTTGTTGGCTGTTTTGGCCCATGTACAAAATAGAGGACCTGAAGACTGCTTTAAAGCTGGGGGTTGTGGCCTGAATTTATGTCAAACCTTATTATGGTCACATTCCAGCTTATACTGGACCTGGCTAAGAAGCGGCTTTGGGCTTCACCAGCAACTTATGTAAACACATGGCATAAACACAGAAGACTTGAGAAAATGACAAGAACATAATTTTTGGAAGTATTATGATTAGAGATTAGAAGTGTCAACACTGGTTTTTTTACAGATATAATGAATTACCTGTTATCTGAATTTATCCTACCATTTTCTGCTTCATGTAACACAGATATAGTTAAAAGCATAGCAGCATGCATTTATAATTCATTTTTTTATTTCTGGGGAGGACTTCCGTAACAAGTACGCATCCAAGGCAAGATGCTCATGGATCTCAATGATGTTTACAAAGAAAGCAGACATGTCATGACTTTACAAAAGCCAAGCAGTCATGATGTGGTGGTTTCAGCGATGCCATGTGTAACACCTGCCAAAGCCAACAAGCACTCTGTATCTGAAAGTTATTCTAAGCATCTAGCCAAAGATTCCATGGTGAGCCAGCTGCTGATTACAAGACGCAGCTCAATCTCTGGGGTCCCAGGTTTATACTCCATCTGCTCAATCATACATGTAATATCCAGACCCAAACTAGTTTTACTATAGTTTTGGTTTGTTCTTTGGAGAAAAAAAAAAAAAAAACACAACCAACAAAAAACCCCCCAACCAAATGCAACAAAAACCCCACAAACACCCCACAGTTCCATGCACACTTAAAATGGAGATGAGCACCTTCAAATTAAACTAAGTGGGGGGAAAACCACATTCATCAGACAAGACTAATTTTTTGCCAGTTCTAAGTGTTGTTTTTACAATTAATTTTGGACACTGAGTTCAGCACAGATGGCAAAATAGCTTCAGTCCTTCAAGGAACTCGTATAATGTATCCTAATTACTAGACATAAAATTCAGCACATAGTATCTGTTCAAAATTGCTAATATAATAAAACATATACCAATATCTTCTATCTGAACACTCATTCTGTTTAAGCAGGGAACTAAGCACACCTAAAGTATCTTCCTACTCTGCATATTCATGTGACTCTGAAAACACATACTTTGCCAAAGGGCAGTTTTATGAAAACTGTTCAGCAAGTCAAGGAGCTGATCGTCTCTGAAACATGCTTTCCTTCAACAGTAATGTGTCACCCTGGCACTTGAACATGTGTGGGTGCAGGTACCTGGTTTCTTCCACACAACAACAAAAAGCAAAACCCAGGAGCAGCGGTCCCCACCTGTTTTTGGACATCAGCAAACCACTCATCAGGGGCTGTTAGGAAGACGCTTCCCCCAGAGGGCTAGTTATCCAGTAATTGTGTATAGCAGGGTTTTTCCAACATCCCTCTGAAACAGCTGGTACTGCAGTGTCAGCAGCACGACTAGATCGACCAATGGCTTGATCTGAAGTGTCAGCTGGTACACTCACAACACCTTAACGATGCTGGCACACACAGGTGTAACCACTCCCTTTACATTAATGCAACGTTCTTCTAGAAACTGCAGCATTCCATTTGACAGCTGTTTGCATATCAAGCCCATGTCATTCTACTTTGCAGTAATAAGTACAATTAATATAGCAACCTGCTAGCTAGTTTGACATTAAAAAGAAACCACTAGTAAATTGTACTTCTCTAACCAGCATCTCATTCTACCCAAAAAAAAGCTTGATTTTGCTGTATTTAAAAAAAAAAAAAAAAGAAAAGCCACCAGCTTAGGCTGAGCACTGCATGAAGAACATGCAGGTTTGAAGGCAGAGGAAATGGATGTGCTGTGTTTTCAGAACCACTTCTTGTGACTTCAGTAGCAGAGTTTAACTGAAGTCAAGGAAGTTAGAAGGCAGCATTCAAGTATCTTGATTTCCTTTCAAATAAGCAATGTACAGTCTCAGCTTTGTCATCTTTAAACTGTGTGACGTGTCATCCAAATATAAATTCAGACAGTTCCTGTGCTGCACTGAGCTCCCACTCAAAAGCAGCGAAGCAACAAGCAGCGACATAAATCTTTAAAACATGTAGGCGGTTCTGCTTATTCCCCATTCCTCTCTTTCTGCCCCTGCAATGCTCCTCTACCGATACCTCCTGCATCAAGACTTCAAAATCCACCTACACTGGCAGCGGATGAGGAGAGGCAATGATGAGAATCTCAAGATACAAGGCTCCCAGAACATCTTCTCTGAAGGAGAAATATAAATCCTTCTGTACTCCACGAACCTTCCAGGCCAGTGCTGTGCCCACCACCCAGGCATCAAGCCTTGCATTGTCAAGAAAAGCTCTTTTTAAAAAGAGCTTACAAGGAGGCAAAGGAATGCACCTACTTGTAAGCTCTGCTGAAGGGGGAGATACTATTTTGCATCTTCTGAAAGATACCTTTAAAGAAGAAAACAAAGCCAGAGAATGAATGTAGTAACATTATGGATTAACAGTGAAGGAAGTGGAGTCTCCCGATAAAATATACTAACTCTGTAATTATTTTAGAGCCAAGGAGCCACAGAGCGAGACCTCCACTGCACTTGCTCCTTGAGTTGGCTCCTTTCAGTATGTCCCTTCTGTTCTTTCCCTGGTGTAGGATGAACTAGGTACATAGGCTAGCTCTACAGGATTTACTGCAGTAGAGCATCACCTCTTGCATTACAGCCATAATCACAATGCGTGGCACAGAGCCACATAAGGTATCTGCAACAAAACCCAGGACAGACAGATTTCTCATTAGAGGTGCAGGGAGGGAAAAGAAAAATAAATACCTTGCCTTCTCTTGCTCCCTGTCATTTCAGGGCTCTGCTCAGAGCTGGGGAAAAAAAAAACCCAGTACCTCAGCAGAGTGGTACTGACAGCTGCTGCTACAGCAAGACCAAAGAACCAAGGAAGCTGCCACGGTGCCAGGGAGCATAAAGAACATAGATTCAGGAAGAGTACTTGTCTGCTTGATTAGCAGAGCCTATATGCTCAGCCTCTGCTTATACCAGGAAAAAAAACCAAGCCACCCCAAGAAGAAGCAGTTCTTTTGGGGAAAAAAGCATCATGAACAAGAGTGAAAAGGAAGGAAGGGAAAGGTTGTATATGGCAAAAGTAATCTAAATTGAGAATTTACCTGCATACTATTCCAATGCAAGAGGTACCACATCTCAGCCTTGGTGCTTACTGCTTCCTGCTAACGCAAAAATGCAAATTTGTCCCATTCCCTGATAGCAAGTGCTGACTCGCAGAAGGCAAGGGGAAAACCACCTCACTTGTTACCCACAGGACACTACGCATAATCAGAGGATCAAGCAACAAGGAACTAGTTTGAGCTGCATTTACTAGCACTTCTCTACAGATTCATTTCTTTGGTAGAAGTGGGTGCTTTTATCCAATCTGTTTCTCTTGTCAGGTCATGGGAAAGTTTAACAGAAGTAAAGCAATAGTGCCCTTCCCTGGCCAAAGCCCAAGTCCATACAGACCTGGCTGCAGAGGCATGGGGAAGCAGGGAGGGCTATGGGGGAAGAGTCGTGCAGAACTGGGAGCCTCTTTCCATGCTGCTGGGCTGGATCAACTTCCATGTGGCTTTTTTCTTTTAACTTGCTGTCAGCAGACCTGACCTTCCTAGTACTTTCTATTTCTGAATTTATTACCAGCATTAAAAATTAGGGTCTCACACAAGTCTTCCCCATGCCCAAACCAGCTGCTGATAGAGCACGCCGGTGCTGCCACAGGTACTTGCTCCCAGACCACCTTGCCCCTTCTCTACCAGTGTCCTACAGCCATCTGTGTTGCGCAGCTCAGGTGTGTGTTGGGTAAGGATAGAACAGGACAGCCAGGACATCAGCAGTTTCCCACAAACAAACAGAAAGCATACTGGTGAGCACAGCCAAGGAAAGCGTTATTTTTAGCTAGATTCCCATGTTTAAACACACCACAGCAGAACTGCTTACTTGAAGTTAATGCACACTGCTTAATCACATACATGTAATAACATAGATTAACTAAAATCAGTAAGATGCCCGTCCCATTTTTAGGGAGCAGACCTGCCAGCACGTTGCCCCATGACAGAGCAGAACCCCCTAAGCTATACTTTTAACTGTAGCTAAAGAGACACTGTAAAGTCGTGACACTATCATCTAATAGTAAGCTGATTAACTGCCAAGCACACAAATCAAGGCTATCACCACACTGGAGTTTAAATATTTACTCTTAAAAACTCAAGTAACAGAAAGTCTCCTCTGTTTCTCCAGTCAGGAGAAAATTCCAGATTAAAAAAATAAATCATCAGGTTAAAAGGGACCTACAGAGGGCATCCAGACCTTCCTCTGCTCCAGCCAGGGCTTACATCTCAGCCAGACTCCGTTGCTCAGACCCTTCCCTGGTTTGGCTCTTCCAGTCTTGAAGTATTAGGACTCCACAGCCTGTCTGGGTGCCTGTACCACCGCATGGCCACTGTCATGGCAAAATTTTTCCTCATATGCAGTCAAAATTTTTCCTCATATGCAGTCAAAATTTTTATTATTCCCTTTGTCACCTAACAATACATTGCTACCACCTTCTGACGGCTTTGGCTTTCCTCTTCCCTTTATTCTTAAGAGGGTGGGGTTTGTTTGGTTTTGTGTTGGGGCTTGCTTTGTTTGTTTTGGGCTTTGGTTTTGTGGACCTTTTTTTCCTGGGTGGGTTTTTAGTGGGGGTTTTTTTTGTTGGGTTTTTTTTTTGTGTGTGTGTGTGTGTGTGTTTGTTTGGGGTTTTTTTTGTTTGGATTATTTTTTTTTTATTTTATTTTTATTTTTTTTTAATGCTACCCAAAATTTCAGTCACTTTACATTCAGCTGAGATTTACAGCTCTGAGTCCTTGTTCTGGAACTGTTCCTTACCTGCAGCATTTGTAACTGGCCTGCCATCCTACTGAGCTATTTATTTATGCCTTAAAACCCTCCAAACTTTCTACTCTTACTTCCTGTAAATTTCTTCCTATAACTTCATATAAAGAGACTTACTACCTTGTGGACTTTTACTCACTGATTCTCTACCTCCATCTTCTTACTCCTTTCCTCACCCTCAATAATTCCACTATGCATAAATCAACTCTATTTAGATAAATCAAAGGAGAAAACAGAAAACCAGAAGAAACCTCTGAAACCTTACAGAGGTTAGGTTTGGTATTTTTGTTAACGGTAAACAAAAATATTATGAATTTCAAACTAATACTCTTAATAAAAAGACAACGCTACTGGTGAAGAATCAATTTTAATAGCCATTACAGTATCTTCCTTAAAATGAATATCCTAGACCATAAAACCCAAACACAGAAAAAACTGAACAACACACTGCAAGAAATAGAAGGAACAATCAATGGATTAAAGTACAGGAATGAAGAATGCTAAGGCAACAGAGATCTGAAGAGTGAATTATCTTGCTTTCTAAAGAGGCATTTTCACAGAAACTGATTTGACATTTAGGAAGCAAGATATACTGCTTTTTTTTTAAAAAAAAAAAGAAAAAAAAGGCAGAGATGTTATAGAAAGACATAAGGACTGAAGCAACTCAAGCCATGTCCTCTTGTTTCATGGCATGAAACCCACATTTTCTTTTCAAATTGTCACACACTGGTACGAGGTTATCACGCTATCACAGCATGGAAACAAAACAAAATTAGATCCACAATCTGTTCTTAGGACCTAAGTGAGTGGGTAATAAGTTTCTGCTCTCAAATATGAAATCAGTCACTGTGACTTCATCTGTAGGGCAAGCTTTTCCTATTAAGAAACTCTGAATGGTTCAGTGTGCAGCAGAGACTAGTAACTCTGGACTGTCCCAGTGTACTTCAGTATCATGTCAGGATGACAGAAGACATGTTACAGCTGACTTTCAAGAGTCCCAGTGACCACCCCCCGCAACAAATTTTTGAAGCTGTTTTAACAGGCTCTGGAAAGAGCTTCTTTAAAAAGGACAAAAAGGCAATGGAGCAGAGGAGAGGGGAAAAAGAGACAGGGGAAGGTCCCTACAGACTCAGCTCTCCAGCACATGCCTGCTTCACGCTTCAGAAGAACAACCACCATAGCTGTCCCCGAGGACACAACTTACTTCCTGGCAGTACTGGAGAATCCCTTCCTTTGTCCCAATGCAGGTCTTGGTGCCAGAGGGGTCGGATTCCCACTTTGCATTCTGCACGTTCATGTGCATGTTGAGTTTCCCACAGAACATGGCGATTTGAGGCTCTGCCAGCAACCCAGCGTTTCCATCAGCAGGCACCTGGAAGGATAAGGGGAAAAAAAAAAAGTTTTGATCTTGTGTCTTAAGAGTCCATCCAAAGCAGGAACAGCTCAAGCAAGTCTGAACCAAATCCTACACTTACCCACCCATGGCAACAAGACTGAAATTGTTTGATTCAGGCAGATTTGAGAAATGTAAATTAAGTCTTCACAGAAATCCAGAACACAGATTTTAAAGCTGTAATCAAACTGTTTTGAGGCCCAAAACTGTCCTCCTATCAACTTGGGCTCAACCTAGAACAACATGCATACCTGAGGCGTAATTACAGAAATTTAATTTTCCATACCTACTTGGCATACCAAGGGGAAGGGTTCGCTAACAATTAAAAAAAAATTAAGTTTTCCTCAAGCATTTTCTAAAAAAAACCCCACAAACCCCACCCAAACAACAACAAAACCCCACAAACAAACAAACACCAACACGCCACAATGTACCCTTTTTTCAAGCCCCTCTCTACTTCCTTTAGTATCATTCCTTGTAAAGATGGTGGGTTAAAAGCACCAGCTTCCACCTATGCTGTGCTTTGAATGAACCTTAAAATACAGTGGCTGGCGTGGTACCAAAATGGGACTACTGAAGGTCTAGCCCACAGCAAAGTATTAAGAATACCACCTAACATTAAAGTACCCACGCTTAAGACAGGCTCCCTGGCGTGCCTCCCCACCGCCTCCTGAGGCACGCTGCCCTCAGCACCCCGCTCCCTCCCTCCTCCTGTGCCCAATCACCCTTGGGTACGGAGCCAAACACCAGAGCTGCCCTCAACCAGTTCCAAATTAAATGCAATCCTGGAACATCTGGGAGCTTCCTACCTGCATTTATAAACCAACTAAATCTTCCTCCCCCACAAACCTCAACATTGGTTTAAATGCCTCCTGTGGAACCACAGCATTAAGACAAATAAAGAGCTCTTTCAGTCCTCTTCCCTCTGGTGCAGCCAACCTCAGAAGGTATAAGCTAAAAGTACTCACTTCAGTTTTACCATATAAGAAACACCACAAAAAACCAAATCTCCTCGTTGCGTTAGGTTTTTCAAGGGAAAAGACAACAACTCTCCATTGCCCCTCATGCTCCAAAGGAGCATGTTTAAACAAACACAAAAAACCTTCGTGAATTTTATATGCCTACAGTAATAAAAAGTATCACACCAAGAAACACTGCAGAAGTCAACACCTAACTACCCTAACGCATTACCTTACAACTCTAAGTTAAAATGCCATAATTAAACCAAGTATTTATTTTTTTGTATTTTTTTTTAGAGAGGAGGAGAGAATATTTTCCTGCCTGCTTTAAGATGTTAACATGTTACCACAATTTAGCTTAAAAATAAAGCATGAACACTGCTGGCAGAAATTTCCCTTTACTATTTCAGTTTCTCTTCTCCTGTGGAATGAATAAACTCTGTACAATGCAACAGTAAGCCATCACTGTCTTTCCACTAGGTAATGAGAGAATTTTCCAGTAACTGGGATGACACCTTGTCTGGCTTGTCTTGATCAATAAAACTATCACACGCTTACTCCTTCTAACATCTTCAGAAACTCTGGAGAGCATCTCAAACATGACACATCTATAACACATAATTGCAAAAAAAATCTTCCAAATTAATGAATTTCCCTCCCCTATAGATCCAACACAGCCCTATCAAAATTTTAATAAAACCAGAAGCAAGTCATTCCACAGGCAATGTGTGAATGTGAACTCTATTCACAGTCAGCTTCTCCAACTGAGATCTCTATTAAATTAATAAAGTACACAGCAGTCATACTGTGGCACATTTAAAATTTTTTTTCACTCAACATCATACATTGTAAATTTATGGAGATCTTGCCTTGTGGCTTTATAATAGGGAACTGTTTGGTATCCATAGCCAAGATGACAGCTAAAGCTGGGGGGGGGATAAAAGTGGCTGTTTACTTGGAGTACTATCAATTTAACTCTTAACATGACAACCTATGACTGTCTACTTATTATCTCATTCCCTTCAGAAAAAAATACGACATCTCCCAGCTTAATAATATTACCAGAGCAAGTCATGATCACATTTAGCTTTCTATATTTCGAGCAGACAGGGGCACACTAATGAACTGCTCAGCACCGCACTTCATCTTATTGATTAGGCCAGCTAAATGTTTCTAATCATAAAGAAATACTGGAGCAATTAACAGACACTGTAAACAGAACTAAAGCATTTAGATCACGATCATGAATAATTCAAATACTCAGCTTGTCAAGTTGAACTCTGTTAAGAGTGTCCTTAAAGCAAGGATAGTAGGTTAATGGATTTGTCTGTTGCATCTTAGCTGGAGATATAACACTGAGCTTTCAAATTAACTTTCTGTAAACAACCAGATTGGAAATAACACCTTTTTAAACAGTTTAGATCAGGGGAGGAGGACATTGAATTATTTAATGTCTGAAGGCAAGTGCTTGCTACCACAGTGCAGTCCTGGTGTTTAAACTGAAAGCCTCTCACCTTGAGTAATAAGCAGCAATTTTATACATTCCACTTTCAGCACGGTACCGGTGAGACTTGCAGTGACACTGTGAAGTTTTAACAGGAGAATAGACTCATTGTTGAGACAGCCTTTGTGTTATCTCCCTGCTCCTTCTATAAATATACCCCTAATTCAAGTTTTGTTGCCATTTGATATTTCATTTCTGAAGAAAGTAAGCAGCTGACCTGCTATGGCACTTCTTCCTATGAAAACTGGCAGCTGCCTGCTTGTCAAGAAATTACTCTTACTGCACAACCCACAAAACCAGCTAACATTGACGGAGGCTTTTCTGCAGAGATGATGGCCAAAAACACAACAGTCAAGCCTAGGAGCACTTTTTGATATGGTTACCTATATCCTACATTTAGAGCTTCTGCTGGGCCTTTTCACAGTACCTGAGCAAGACACCCCTATTAACAAGCGTACGACTAAAAGATTTCCCTTCACTCAGTTCTGCAAGCATATGCTTCACAGCATTGTTACTTCCATTTACCCAAGAGTGAATGTCACACACACAGTGACTGGCAGTTAATTCTAACATTAAAAAAAGGAAAACATAATTTTTTCAGATGGTTGGCCAAAACCCTACAGCTGCTGCATTAAGGACATATTGCAGTGTGTTCTTCTACATACTGTTTTTCTCTGCAATCATTCAGACTACAACAAAGTTTGCAGGAAAAAGCCAAAATCCATCAAGTTAAAAATCTGTTCCTGGTCCAAAACAGCTAATTATACTAAATAATAGGTAGTTAAGAAGAGTATTTCTGGTAAGTCATTTTCTGATTTCTCCCCATTTCTCTATGCAGCCCTCTACAGCAAGCCTATGTAACACAAAGCCCTTTGTTACTTACACCAGAGTCAAGCAGCAAATCAAAACCTGGTAGCAAGATGCACCACGCTGCCCTTCTTGCCTGCGCCCCATGACTGAACACAAGAGCATTCCCAAGGCACCTGCTGAAAAAGGTGCCTGGAAGAGATCAGTTCTCATAGCCTTGATTTTATGGAATCTATTTTAATCCAGGGGACATTCCTAAATTAAGAATAGTAAGGTAAGAAATTAATTCAAGAAAGCATTGTTGTAATTTAGTTTTTATAAGGCTGATTGATAAGAGAGGATGAAACCCAAGAAACACACAAAGCCTCTCAGGCTCCTTTGGTCCGGACTGGTGCTGGTGGGGCTCTCCAACAGTTACTGTCCATGCCTCCTCTCAAACCTGGGGGTCTCTCCCACCTACACAAATCTCAGTTTTATAAACACTTCAGGAGTTCCTTATGTTTTAAAATGCTCATTATGACAAGTAACCCTGAGCCGGTAAGGCCTGCATGCCAATTTCCAACCCTGCAACATCGTTCTGCTCAGGTGTTCAGCACGGCATCCATTGGTAGGAAAAAGCACAAAAAACCCCAGTGAAGCAAGGGACAGTAACAAAGTTATTGCACACCATTTCACCTCTCACGCAAACGTTCAGAAGTGTTCACCTCTGACATGCTCACCTGCCTGTCTTGTGTGTTTATACAGATCTTCCACCTTCAGCTCTCATGGCAGCCTCTGACAGGGAATTTTGCCCCTCCCAAAGTTAACAGCTCTTATAACTAAATGATGAAAACTTCTCCAGCTGATTTACTTGAAGCACCTCTAGGCTATGCTGCCATGTGAAAACTAAGCTTCACCCAACACTGCAACTATATTTTCACTAGGATGGTGCTAGAAAAGATTTCCAGGGAATGAAAGGTGGTCTAGAAACTGCTGGTGAGTCTATTCTGAGATCTCCAGGTAAGCAACCAAGTGTCACTTACGTATTGCATATTACACCAAGAGAAAGAAACAATTCAGCTTTCTCCCTTCCCATCGAGTTTGTACTGGAAGCCTCAAGCATCACAGCACTTGGGGAAGAAACACAGTTTGGTTTTCTCCCCAGGGACTGCATTGTGACAATGCTTCGCTATTAAAGCCAAGCCAAAAATAAAAGATTAAACTTAGCTGAGATAACGAGTTTCAAGAGAGGTCTCTAGTCTGCAAAAGTTACTGATAACATAAAGCCAATGAATTATTGCCGATTTTAACAGAAGCATCCAACAGCAGTTTCATCACAAAGGGGACTGAACAATGGGGAGGAAGTCACGGAGCAGCACTTGCTTTAAAACACATATGCTTAGGAAGATGAAAAACAACTCAAAAAAAAGGCAGGAGAGTGAAATGAGAGTAAAACTAGATGCAGTAATAAGCAATTTGTCCCATACATGCTGTTGTAACATGAATTCATGAAACACTGGTTACATCAAAAGTATATCCAGCTAATGTACGTCAGTTGGTGAAGAATTTTATGTATCATTCAAGTTTGGGTTTTTTTTCCACAGCCAAGGGTTTAATTATTTCCATTCCCTCCCTGCCAAGAATAATTATCTGCATTACAATGCAATTAAATAATCAAGTGCACCGATCTACACAGATAAGCAGCTTCTATACAGTAATGCTGAACAACATAAAGCTACAGTCCAGTTTGTTACAATAACGCCTGCAGTGGCAAATCTCTCCTCGACTAATCCTAAAGCTCTCAGGCAGATTAGTCTCCCAAAGAATAATTCATGCGACACAAATTACATTAACAGCAACTATTTGCTTTATTAGTATTCTGCAAAAGTAAAAACTCCAAGCATATTCATGAAACTGTAATCACATATTATTTTGCCTGTTTTGCATATGACCTCGAAGAAATAGCATGTGCTTTTTTTCCTGCCTCTTGGCAAATCATTAAATAACAGTTAGACCAATTAGCACGCTGTCTCAAGGTTACTCCAAAAGTTATGCTGGGATTTTCACAGTATATCCAGTTTTCAAAGACCAATCAAAATACTACTCATCACTCTTACAAGACATCTGGATCAGAAATCAATTTCTAGAATGGGAACTACCGAAATGTGAAAAATGACAACTACAGGATTCTGAAAAACATTACCTTAATTGATCATACACTACTTAGAGCTCTATATAAATACATTAGTCTAGTATGTCACAAGACATTCAACACCAGCCTGACATTTTTGATACAGAAAACAAAATTATTAAGTTGTTAGACATGTTTTAATTATTAACTTTCAAAAGTGAAGTAAGGGTACAAGTTCTGAAAGAAAGGCTCGATGGCCATGGTAATGCTCAGTGCTACAGCAGGTTCTCCCTCAAAGAGTTTTACCATTTCAGAGGTCTGTCTTCCAGTCGCAAGACTCATTTCACCTCCACTTGTGTACATCTTCCTGCATGCTCCTATGTCATGCTTCCTTCTTATGAGCAGCTAAATGCTGAAGTGCTTAAAAATATTATTTGACAGTAAAGAAATGTAAAATACCTTTCAAGTACAGACTTTCAGTATTTTGCCTACTCTCAAAAGAGAAAGCACAATAAGAACTCATTCTTTAGGTGAGGATACAAAAAAAAAAAAAAAATCCAATCAACACTGAAGACTGGTATGAGAAGACAACTCTGGAAGAGAAAGCCCACTGGGTAACTGCTTATTGGTGATAACTGCTTTGGATAAGGAAAGAAGAGGGATATAATTCAGCTGTTTTCCCACCAGACTGTGTCAAAGAAGTATTTACAAAACTGGTCATATTAGGACAACACAAGATAAACCCTAGCAAAGCCACCTGAATGACACTGTTTAATTACTGGAGGCTGTATTTGAAAATAAGTGTGTCGTGGAATTTTTCTGTTTGTTTTGTGAGGCAAAACAGTTATTCCAAGTATTTATTTGATGACAAAATGTCAACTTAAATACAACACAGAAAAAAAATAAGGCATCATGCAAGCATTAAAAGACTTCCCATGTTAAGATGTAGTACAGAGATGCCTCTGCCTTCCCCTCTTCCAACCCTGGTAACTCAACACATCTATTTGAGGAGAGATTCAAAGGGTCTTTAGTGCACCTGTGCACTCCACATCCACATCGCATGTGGATGCCATTTATATGATTTCCGAGACACTCAAAAAGGATTTTGGTAGCAGAGTACAGAGGACTGAAAGAAGTTTAGCTAATTGCAAATTCTTTTTTTTTTTTTAAATAAATTTAGCAAAAAAAAGTTTAGAGATTTTTAGCTCGTTACCATTTCATCTTAATACCAAAAGACCTTTTCCTACCAAGCACCATTGTTTAAGACAGAAAGCATAGCCTTCTCCCCATCCACTTTTCCTGTCATTGCTTTCTGCAGTTACAGAAGTAATTAGTGTATTTGCTAACAGTTCTCCATAATCCCTATTTCAACACCAAGTGTTGGCTTTGTTCACAGCCAAAGCTATCCTCAGAAAACATAGGCTGCAAGGTTTTACCCTCAAGAGGTTTTCCATCAAGGGACCAAAGTAAACACAACTTCCTCCAGATAGCTCTGCTATTAACTTATAATTAATGACAACAACATAATATGAAAATAAGCATCAAACCTTGTATGTGCTATTATGAAACATCAAAACATCAAAAAAACATTCTCCAGAGGTTCCCAAGACTGCTTCTATGACTTAGGTTGTTTTATGCTGCAAACACTAACCTGAAGCCACTTTCATAAGGCTTCAAAGTGTATTTAATTTGTATTAATTGTTTCATTTGCAATTACTTTCAAGGAGAGGCCATTCAATAACAAGCTCCATATCTATAACCTATTCAAGAACAACAAATGCTCTCGTTTTAGGAAACAATTAAAATAACTCCTCCCTGCTTTCCATTTTTAACACTAACACCAGTTCCAGCCCTTCAACCGAGAAGTCAATGACTACAGTTGTAAGGTTTAACAGCTTCTGATGAGAATTATATATATATATATATTTATATATATATATAAAGGGGTTCAAATATTGTGAAGAATTAAGCATACTCAAGTAACACATCACCCTTCCAACCCATGCCTGTGCTTCCTCCAAACTTTATACCACATTCAGGTTGAAATTTGAGGTTTCTTGGTAATTGGTAACTAAAGTGGCATGAATTTGCATGCAATGCAGTTTGCTTCCTCTATGACTATTAATATAAGAAATTTTATCTTTGAAGTGGGGCTGCTCATAGCTATTTTTTCCTGCAAAGAATAGAGGTAAAAATAAAGTAAGTGTTGAAGGGCTCTCTGCTTGACCTTACACATTTGCTGAGCAAAACATGAGATAACCTTGTTATCCCCAGTGGAAAGACCAAGTTTCTTCCACCGGACTATGTCTGGTTTGCTGCACCCTACAAGTGCAGAGCACTGCTCAATTCCAAAAGTCTACAGTTCAAACCAGGCAAAGACCATGCTAATACAGGCTTGTGTTACCAGACAAATCCATGGGTTCTTTCATGTTGGTTAACCATCAACTTTACCACAGAGTGTAGCGGAATACAGACTGCCAGACTTCCCATTTAAGCTGTAAACTACCAGTTGTCCTCCTAGTTTTGTTAGGTATCTACACAGAACACAAATGTATTACAGACTACTTATATTTAAAAACCTGCTCGTGTAGGCAAGTAATGAAAAACTATCTTCCTTTCTTATAAATGCAATAAGGACCAAAAAAAAAAAAAAATTAAATAAAGCAACCAAAATAGAAAAGGAAAAATTGCCAAATTGTCTCCCCACAACTTTAAGATGGCTCTGTGTCAAAACCAAGAAAAATTTTCCATCACCCAACTTCTCCTTAGAGACAAACAGTGTTGCAAGACTAAGAGGTTGTCAAAATCAACATGAATAATTTAGAAACAGTATTTTATTGTATAATGTTAATATAGAAACAGCAGCAGCAATTATCGTCAACAGCCTACAGAAATAGGTCAAAAAACATTTTACTGATTGCTCAGTAAAATTGCTCTGTACGGTTTCTCCCTCCTGAAAGATAAATGTTTCTGGCAAAGAGTAATGAGAAAGGCCACATCCCTAAACTACTTCCCCTGAGAAGACCCGCATCTCCTTTACAAAAGGCCATCAGCTTTGGAGAAGCTCAACCACCCTGTGAACTAAAAGGCATCTGAAATTTGGCTGACGAACAGACTCCATTGAAGAGGTCCTGCAAAATCAGAGATGTTTATTTGCCCTTACCATAACATATTTAACCCAAGTGTAAATACTTGTGTGCAGTTGTCCTGACTTGCTTCATAAACAGTGATGCCAAAAAGTCATCACAACAACACACCACTCACCTCTCCACAGCAGCTCAAGGATCGCCTGCTCCACAAATATATTAAGAGCAAGTCTGTCTCCAAGGCTGCAGAGGCAGCAATAGTATCCTCAAAATTCTCTCCTGGCAGCCAGCCATTCTCCTTACCTGTACCCTTCGCAAGGTCCCGAGGCATATGTTGTAATTATTGCATGCGTCTTAGTTCTAACGCTTCCGTCAGGTCATGTTCCAAGTACCAGCAGAGCGCTACCTGAATCCAGGCCCAGGCATCTGTCTACCCTGAAATCAAAGTATCAAAACCAAACCAAAAATACGCCAGGACTAAGCGCTGAGTTTACATAGCTATCTCATGGAGCAACTGGGAGGTAAGCAGTCCACTCCCCAAAGAGCTAAGCAACCCAGCAACCAGCTGCTTACGAGAGATACTTGCAAAACTTCAGGACAAATTTTATTATCATATCTGTAATGAAGAACAGACCTACATACACAGTGCAAACACACCCCCAAGAGGGGAGGGATTTCCACAGCTAGGGCCCCTGGAAACACTAGCAAGCAACAGAGAGACCGCAAGAGCAGTAAAATTCTTGCTCATGTGCAGAGCCTGTCCAGCTTCACCATGCAAATATTTTCATGCTCCTGTGACAGAGACTAAACCCCAAATTTAGCTACAGAAATCTCTGAACATGGTCGTAAACAAGGGACGTACTGGGGGCTGGGGTGGGGGAGGGGGTGGTCCAGCAGTATTCCTAGCAAGTCAGATAAGGTAGATTTTTGTTTCAGCTACATGAACATAATAAAAAGACATTCATCCACAACCAAGTGCAGTATCAAGAGTTTCTTACTCACCGCCAGCACTACAGAGCCCCCTACCAGCAATGTGGCTGCTTCCAAAAAAATCCCTAAAATCCACCCTCCCAACTTTCAAGTTCAGTGCCTTCATTAAAGATGTTAAGGTGCTTGAATGCATCCAGGAGGGCAACAAAGTTGGTGAAGGGGCTGAAAAGCACGTTCTATGAGGAGTGGCAAAGGACTCTGGAATTCTCTAGCTTGGAGAGGAGGCAGCTGCAGGAGACCTCATTGCTCCCTGCAGCTTCCTGAGGAGGGGAAGCAGAGAGGGAGGTGCTGAGTTGTTCTCCCTGGTGTCCAGTGATAGGGCACATGGGAACGGTTCAAAGCTGCACCAGGGCAGGCTTAGACCAGACGCTAGGAAGCATTTCTTTACCGGGGGTGGTCAAACACGGCAACAGGCTTCCTAGAGAGGTGGTCAATGCCCCAAGCCTGGCGGTGTTCAGGAGGTGTTTGGGCAATGCCCCAATATATAAGATGTTTTAACTTTTGGTCAGCCCTGAATTGGTCAGGCAGTTGGACTAGATGATCATTGTAGGGCCCTTCCAACTGAAATAATCCATTCTAGTCTAACCTCTACATAACTTTGGTCTTAACCAGACCAGCAGCACAAGCAGATTGATATGCACGATGATGTCCCCCCTGCCTTCAGTGATGCACAACAGGGGAATGGGCACAACACTGACAGACCCAGCTAGCTCTCTTTCTTAAGAGTCCATAGTCAAATTCATTGATTTTTCAATTAGCCATCAATGTAACAGTAACTGAAAACCCTTATGCCTACCAGATCTCCCCAGCCTGCAGGTACCTCCACATGGTTTAGTCTCATTTTATTACAAAAACTGCCGTTTTGGCAGGAAGAAAAATAATGACAAGCAGGGTGACCAATATTATCCAAGACTGGAATGACTTTCAGGAAAACATTTAAATCTAGTGCAGCACCAACACTTAACATACACACGCCCCAGGGGGGGGGAAAAAAAAAAAAAAAAAAAACCCCCACACAAAAAACCACCAGCAAAATTTTACAAGCCAAATAAAAAGTAGAAGTAAAAAAAAGAGATGATCTTGCTCCCAAGCTGTTCATTTAGATTTTGAATTTTGAAACAGTCTTGAAAGAAGTGTTTAATGAGACTGATAAATAAGACAATTGTTATGATTTCTTTTGGTATGCCTACCCATGCACAAATGCCATCATACTGCATTTAAATCTCATCAACTGAAAGTCTGTCATTATGCCAAAACAAACTTAAGGCTGTTTTTCAGAACCAAACTAAGGTTTTGCACTGAAATAATTCACTGTAAACCATCTAACTCCAGCATTGTATTTTCTATTCCAGCTCTCAGCACCACCACCACTTATTTAATCTTAAATAAATACATGAAATAGAAGAAAGAGTGTATTTCACAGCAACACAAGACTACAGAACTATTCCAAGCTCAGTAATAATTTCTACACTCCTATTATACCCACAAAATTCACTCCTGTAAAACTGAAACTACAAGATGAGAGCAAATACACCAAAAGCGCCCCAAGTAAGGTATAGTTTTTATTTATATTAAAGCACCTTTTCCTTGGAAAAGGGTACCCTAAGATGGCATAAGTTATATTTTAAACCATTTCAACGCATGTGTAGCTAGGAAGGATGTGAAAAGGAGAACTACTATATGCAGAGCCAGACTCCATACCATGAAAAAAATTTAAATTGTATCTGTCAGGTCAAAAGCTTGAGGAATAATCACAGTTCAACAAATTTGATAAACAACAAGTTAACATTTGAGCAATGTCAGTTTCTCAAATGAACTATATCACTCAAATGTCAGTGCTCTGTAATTTATTGACTTATTTTAAAAAGAATAGCAGTCTTCAGTTTTCAGAAATCCATCTGAAATAGCTGTTGACTTTCAGATAGCTTCACATCTCATTCATCACATTTCCAGCACCTCACTCACTTAAGCATCCCATGGAAGAAGAACTCTTCTGTGTAATACCTTCACTTCTTTTTTTTATGTGATTTATTTTTTCAACTTTTCCTGCTAAAACCGGGCTACAAAAGGATAGTTTGTAAGAGGATGATATTCCATTTGAGGGATTTTTACATCTTACCTCCATTCTATAAGATTTATTAGTACTCAACTTCTCACAGAATCTTTATCTTTAATTTAGAGGCATTTTGAAGAAGGAAAAGTTATTCAAATTACCTCTTCAGCACTGATTTTATTCTTTTTAGATCCTATATGGGATGCCCATATGGGCAAATCAGGACACTGTTTACAGTACAGTCCCAGAGCAGATGAAAATACGAATTCAAGCACCTCTGTTTAAATGTTTGGACTTGTAACTTCCTAAATAAATAATAATAAAAACTTTAAAACAGTTTGAAAACCAGAATACTCAAGTTGCGCTTCCAAGCTTGACTCTTACATGACTGATTTATTACACAGTACTAACACCCTACATTTTTTACAACATAATAAAGTGAGTTAAAGTATGTAATGCACCTGAGTTTTCCTGAAAGAAACTTCCTTGAAACTTCCTGATTTGGAAAATCCTGTAGGCTTGCATTGTTTTCCTACTGTAGAAAGACAACAATAATCTAAACCTACAGAATTATTACTGCAGTGGAGGAAATGCAGCGCATTTTGTAAGCTACTCCAAGAAGGAGCAGAAGATGCAACCCATTTGCTCAGCAGATTTTTCTTGCGTTACAGCCTGAACAAACCCTTATCTAGCCAAGCAGAAATTCACCATGGCCAAAAGACCTGAACTTTTTCTTGTGAAACAGGGCTCCCACCCTCCATGCCCTGAATTTCAAAGGAAGGTCTGAGGTTGGTATTTTATTCTCATTATTATTTATTTTGCATACAGTTTGTTATCCACCTTCAACACAGAGGCACAGCCTACACTACTGAAGTAAATTAACATGTTGCTTATGTTAGTCTGCTCACTGTGCAGGATGGTATCCTCCTCTGCTGCCACTTGGCTGAACCACAAACATCTGAACTGAGCCATGTGAGAAGTCTGATGTAACTCACTAGTTTTAACATGAAGTGTTTCAGCTATTTTGCACTGTTACAGCACTCCATACATACATGCCAAAGGTCCTCTCGCCTTCGTTTTATGCGGAACTATTCTCTGCCCCAGCAGCGAGCTTGTGACTCAGTGTCTTCTCTGCAAGTTGTCCGACTGGCTGGCTTACTAAAATTATTATTGTAAGTAAAAATAATGATTTCCCAGTTTCATTCCACAAAATGTGAAGATGAATTAACAAGATATTTCTGGCATTAGCTGACTTTAACCATCAGTGAGTCCTCACCTTGCCAAACACCACCTGCTACAAGGAAGAACAGGTCCTAAGTTCCTTCCTGAGCTACTATTTATGCTACCCAAAATGCCACCACGTCTCTAATTAGACAAACAGGTTTTTAGCTCACAAAAACATCAACATGAGCAACCCAGAAGGAACTAATCTGTCAACACGAGGATTAAACAACATAGCAAGTTACCTGGATTACTTTCAAGGCATGTACAGAAGCCTGATACTAGTAGCCATATGACAGAGTCAAATAGATGGCTGACAGATTTTGATTGATTTTGGGTTGAATTGAAGGTCTAGTCCTCCATAGAAATGTATGAAGTTCTACCTCTCCAGAACAGCAATACTGTGATAAAGGGATTAATACATTACTAGATATCCCATGCTGAAACAGATCGTGCCCTGGATCTGGTTTTAGGGTACTTGAGTCACCCATTACTGCGGGGTGGGTGGGGGTGTGTGTAGGGGGGCGGGGGAATCATACCCAAACCCTACTGTCCCACTAGAGAGACAAGCTTTACCTACATCACTGTGCAGCCAGCTGCTCTTTTTTGAGCATCTACTCCACGTTCAGTATAGGGTTTTGTAATAAAAATTGCAAGTGTTACGATTTTTTTCCTGATAATCATGTTGCACTTCAGAAAGAAATTCTGGCTTTCAACCTCTGATGCTATGCCCAACTCTTACTTTCACCAAAATGAAGCCACTTCTCCATCTCTCCGCTTTCTGGCTCTAGTAGACAGAGACAGCTTGCTTAACTTCATCCACCACACCAAAACAAAACCAAAACCATTATTACTGTACACATAAAATATTAATGCTAAAAATCTAAGTAGTAAAGAAACAGACTTTCAGAAGTGCGTTACAGAAAAAGGCAGAGGATTCTATAGCTTTGGAAAGAACCACAATGTTCTGTCATTCTCTCAACAGGGCACATTTCATGTTTCTCCACTACAATCTGCACTTTGCATAATTTTTTACTCATTAAAATGTACGACACGCACAATACACATGAACTTCATGTCATGGTGCTAATACTCAAAACCAAGAACCTCTTCCTTCCCAGAACTTGCAAGCAAGAAACAGAAGGAAGGAAAAAGAACAAGCAGATGAAGGCAAAGGGAAGTCCTCACAAAAACAACCCTACAGGCTTTGTTCAGCAGGCTAGGTAATAGTAATACCAAAAATTATGGGTCACGGCACAAACTGTCCCTTTAGCAGGGATCACTCAACAAGTTTATACATACCCTCCGCACAATCGCCATAGACACACAAAGGCAAATCATATAAGCCAGGAGACTTAACCTTATCGGAAATAATAAACCAAAGGAGTTACTGGCTTGACACCACAAGCCAGTTATTCTACAGAACGCAACTCTTCTGCTCGAAAAACTAAGCAAAACCGCCTAAAACTGGACTTAAGAGAATTCAGTCAGCCTCAAATCAAATACACTTCCGATGATACAAGAACCAGAGAGAAAAATAATTACGATAAACCTACAACTTCCCAAAATCCGTTATGCAATTCAAGACAAAAAAACCCCAACAATTAATACACAGGAAGCAATATGGGACATGAGAAAAAAACCCTCCAAGCTACCCAATACATGAAGGCCAGTGTCACAAAGTACATTACTTTTTTGATTTGTGCATTTATATTTTCAAACCCTACCTGTGGCTTCCTACAGCAACTGTTTTTTGTGCCTAAAAGAAAAGTATGTTTAAAGACACAGCCTTCATCCAAATTCTTCCACTGATGGTCTTTGCAAAAAGCCTTCAGTGTTCTGAACGTTGACACAGAAAAGACAGCAGAGTATCCTGTTGATGTTCCCACTCTTTCCTATTTGCAATAAATACTACCACCTTGGCTTACGGATTTTTGATCTTATGGAGCACTATGGACTACCTGGAGTATTGCTTAGGTCGGGGGGGGAAGACTAGATACTGTAAGTCCAAGGACTTTCTTCCAGCATGGTATTCTTATAATAACTGTCTAGTAATGCAGCAGTAGATATCTCATGCAAATTTAGTTATGCACAACTTTGAAACATGAGAAAAGTTGCACCAGACAGCTCTTGCTTTTTCACAAGATGACATGCTGTTATTATGGTTAAGGAAGCTTGCACAGCTGCCCCACACACAGATAAGGACACAGAGTAACTGATTGAAGAGGTGCACCAGATGCCAAAATTCAGAATGGGAGTTTCTTGTTTCTTTAACTATATACACTAAGGACTCCAGGAGTCCTCTGCTAGGTTCACTTACTAACAGCAGCGGCTCTCAATCTTGACAACCGTGAGAAGAGATGCTCACATGCATTTCATTTGAAGGGTTATGAGAAGTACTGCATTCAAGAGCAGCACCCTTAAAGGCTATTTTAAATTCACAGCAATTGCATTTAACAGACTTCTACAGAAGAGGTTAAGATGAACTCTGAGTCACTTTTCAGATCCTCAAATGATGCTGATAAATGAGATTATTCATTGTTAACTATTGTTATTAGATATGAGAGAACTGATCCAAATAAGATGACATAATAAAGACGAAGTGCTGTTTCCTTACCAATAAGTAGAAGAAAATCACCACAGATCATTAAGTATAAAAAACCCAAAAGCATTAGTGAGGGCTTTCTTTGGAGAGGGGAGGAATGTCTGGTTTCTTTAATCATGTTGGAACCACATACTTTGACACAAACACACACTCACTTTTCAATACCTCCATTACATTATTGCTATTTTAAATACATAAAACCTTCAAACGGTGGCTTACTTGTGGCGATTTTTTATTTGTTGTCTAAATGAGTCATCTGAAAGATCAATATAACATCATGCTTTTTAAAACTCAGCAGCTGTGGCATCTTGATAACCATCACCACAAACGAAGAAACAATACTATGCTTTCCCACCTCCCACTTGTTTTATTGAGATGTAATAAGAACGAGTTATACCATGAAAGATGTCACACAGTCTCCAGTGTCAAAGGGGAAGAATAATCTGTATTTGGTTACTGAGCCTGAAGCTCTGCTACAGAAAGGCCCCCTGAACACTAATGATGCCCCGTAAGGGGAGTACAGGAGGAAACCAGCATGTAACAGAGAAACAAGTATGATGGCCATCAACTTTTACTTAAGATTAGCCAGGTCACAACGTACCGTGAAACCAGAAGGAACATTTGTTTTATTTCATTTGATGCAACACCTAAGGACTCTAAGCAGGGATGCTAACGCCTCATGGGGAATTTGACCAGAGTACTAGGTGTAGAGCACAACTTGTACACAAGCTATCCATGACCCAAACAACTACACAAAGTGGCAGCACATAACAGATTATTTCTCCTCCAGTTCTCCTCACAGATATATATGCAGATATTAAAAATCTTATGACCTACATTGACAAAACAGTTGCCCCAAGCTGCAATACAGCCTCTTCTCTGGATACTTTTCCTCTTCTGAAGAATGGGTTCTCTGAAAGTTGCACACATTCGTTTTCACACTCTCAGTCTCGGGCAAGGAACCTTTAAATCTGCTATGCCTTATACAACTAGGTTTCACTTGTTATGCTGAGAGGTTGAAAGAAACTGCACCACTAAAAATACAGCAGAAAAAAATGCAGCTGACATCACATATTACCTTAAAACCCTGCTGTTATTCCATGTACAGGCTAAGACATCCTAGAGCAGCCTACAGCTGCCTTCCCATTTCCTACCTTCAGAAGACTCCCTATTTGCAGCACTGTTCAGTTGCTGAAAGAAGCAGCAACTCAGATTACCAGCCACAATAACTTTAGCAGAATTCCTTGAAAACGCCAAGGTGAAGTAAGAAAAGAGTAAAAAGATGACCTGAAAGTGCATCACGGAGCTGAATGTCCACGTAAGGAAGTCTCCAGCCTCTCCAGCCTTGAGACCATCTCAAGCACTACCTTCACACAGAAAGTCACCGAGAATTGCCTAGTGCTTTCAACCCAAGCTAGCTGAAAAGGTCAGCAACTTGTGCTGCAGTTTGGAGTCCTTCTCCTTCCAGGTGGTAACTGCCGCCTCCCAGCCACAGACAAGCCCGACAGCTATAAGCAAGCTGCCTTCCCCCAGCAATCCCCTTCCAGCCCACGAGCTCGGGAAGGCAGGCACAGCTTCCCAGCATTTGCTGACACATCAGGAGGGTTCAGCTTAAAACAGCAGAGCAGCAGCACAGTTTTTAGCTCCAGAAGGGCTGGTGACACACAGGAGAGGACACAGCAGCTCCCTTCCTTGTGCCCTGCCTAGGCTTAGCCAGGCTAAGCGTTTATCATCATGTTTAGTCTGCAGCAATTAATACTCTATGCAATGCAGGACCTGAAACTGAGGATTTATTGAAAATAAAGCAATTCCTAGTGTTACATTCCCATATATACACATGCATACCAATGGGTCTCTTGACAGTATATAGCTCTGTATCGACAAATCACCCACAACCACATTCCTTTGAAACTGAATCATTTTTAAAAGTCCCTCAACTCAGTGCAACCAACAGCAGAGTTTTCCCTTTTGCTGACATGGCCACGTTATCTTTCACCCTCCCCCTCTGGGGTCAGCCAGTGTACATTATGTGGCTCTTCCCTCTGCTAACACAGTAGAGAATACCCATTAACGCTAGCATCGCTTTTTACTTGCATTATTAAAACCATGAGGAGAGCTGAAGTTGTTTCAAGGTAACCAAGAGTATCATCAAAAGAACACATACTCAGTTGCAGATAGACTTTTATTTTCTTTTGTTACATAAAGGCAGAAAGTAAGCTCCAAATCTAAACTAACAAAATGAGGTTAAAAGACAGTATGAAACAGTCAAGGACTACTAGTATTTCAGACAAGCTGTAAGAATAACCACTTGAAGTACCCCCTTTGCTCTAGATGCGCACACTGCAGATCACACAGCCTTCAGCACTGACCTCAAGGAGACATTCACTGGGTCTCATGTACCGATCTCAGTGCCTACTGCGGGCACCTGCAAAGCCTTACTTATTTCCCTTAAAGAAATACATACCGTCACATAAAACATACTATTATTTTCAAACATGAAAAGCATATAAAGTAATCCATCACATGATACAGGCATCAGCCAAGTGTTTTAATCCACATCAACATAATAAAAGTTTTTTTAACAGAGAACTCAGTCGTGTCAAATCACAATTAAACCCATTTGCTACATTTCAGAAGTAAAAAGTACAGCAATGAACTCATTCTGAGCTCTAAAGAGCATTAAGTATTAGTAAATTATCATAGGGATTCTTCCTCCTCTCACCATCTCTTGACCTTCGCAAACATCTGTTCACCTTATTGATTCCAAAATGTGAACTACTGCAAGAATTTTAGTTCTTGTACAGTAATTTATCAGCTTTTCATAAGAAAAACCACTTCTGTTTTCACCAGGTGTGTCCTTACACATTCACAGTGAATTGGATTCCACATCCATGCCTCTCACCATCTCAGTAAATCTTCAGGATGTTTGCCTGACAAATTTAGAGTCTACAACACATATTCCTTCCCACACTGTATAGCAGAATAAATTAAATGCAGGTTTGTTTTAAATGTCAAGCTATCAGTTCTTAGCCTTTTCAAACAAGCAGGGGATTTTATACCTTTTTTTTTTTTTTTTTTTTAATGTTTGCAAGATTTCACCATGGTCATGTCACCAGACCTTTTCGGTCTGCTTTCACAGGACCTGAAAAACTCTCTTCCTTCACACAGATTACTATGTTCTGTCTCTAGCTCAGGCAGCTTCCTTCTTTCCAAGGTACAAGCTGTCCAAACACGCATCTACCCACTCTTGATTAAAAACTTTTTATTAAAACCTGTCAAAAGCAATTAGCCTGAGTAAACACACATTTTAAGTCCATTTCAACGATCACACAACAGATGCATATGGTTATTATACATACAGCAACATTTGAAGCACTAAAAAAAGTGGTTTATCTCCTGTACAAGGGCTTGCGTGAAATAACAAGGTACAGGAACAGCAATATGAAGACATTTTCAGAGGCAGCTATAAGGGAGGGACAAAACCACCACTAAGTTTCTCTTCTAGGTTCAGGACCATTCAGGTCACTGGCGAAGTACTTCTGCATTGAGGGAAACAGAAGAAGCTTTAATAAGAGATGTCCAAACAACCTTCTGAACCACTGAAAAGCCACCACTGCCATTGAAGAGAAAACCAAGGACCTGCAAGAGTTTAGATCATACTTTCTGTGTTTGCATATTACCAAAGCACGCTGAAAGTCTGGGTCAGAGCTGTAAGGTGGACAGACCTAGAAATGTTCCTACAGTAAGATTCCCAAAAGGGTGTCCCTCCTGCTCCCCCAGAACAACATTACATTTTACTACAAAAATTCAGTATTCATTTTTAAAAGTCCAGATACCACAAAGTGTCCGGGCCATTGCAGAGGCTGGCAGGACACTGTGCCTGCAGGGAGCACGGCCATGCAGGGCTCACCCCACCCTCCCTCCCAGGAGGGGCATCTCTTGGCGATGCAGACAGACTTCATTAATTCTCAAACATTATTTCACGGTACAGTAAGTACATTACTCTGCTTTCCACATCAAGGTGGCAACCTTGTTGAAAATAATCAGTGCTTTTGCCCCATCCAGACTTGCCCAATATTGGCATCGCCTCACTCAAAATGCACCCCTGAGGAAGGTAGAAACCTTAACCAGAGGTATTGAAAAATCTTTAAAAAAAAAATAATTCTTTTTTAGATAAATCTAGCCTTGGGGATATGGAACTATTTTTACTGTACTATCTGTACATTTAGTTGTTTGCAAAATCTGTAAAAAAAAAATAAAGATATGATGCAATTTATTACTGCTAAAATTTGATATGAAGCACACTTGAGAGTTAACAGTGAACTACTACAAAAGCAAACACTCCAAATCAATTTTGTTTACCAAATATCTTCTTCAGACCACCATTCAAGCACTCCTTCCCTCTTTTTTTTCTTTCTTTTTTTCTTTCGTTCTTTCACTCTTTATTCTAGTGAAAACAGCACATGGCTACAAAATCTGCACTGTCCCAGCTGCCATTCAGTCCTTCACAAATCCCAGGTCTCCAGCACAACACAAATAAATCCAAGCATTTACTCTTAGAAGGGATCAGCGTTACGTGGCTGATGTTTTCATTCTGAACCTGCACATGCAATTTGTTTCTACATTACCATATAAAAAATACATGTATGCAAAGGAAAGATAAGAAGTTCTTCCTCTCTCTTTGCACAGGACTGTTTACAAGGGGCAGAAAGCTACAACAGGACATTTCTTTTCTTGCCATTAGTAAAATGGCACCAGCTGTAACAAAAATACCCCCCTACAACACCAGGTCCCTTCAGAAGTAACCAATTCAGGCTCTTCTCGGAGAGAAAATGCACAAAGGAAGAGGGGGACATAACTGAGGGGACACCAGAAGTGCTGAAGGGAAGGGGAAGGACTCCCACTTTTTTCCTCCTTTAGCCCACTCCAGCTTCACGCCTTACCCAGGCACTTAATGAAAATAATTTCCTTCCCAAACTGAGCACCTCATTTTCACAAACTTATTGAGACCATGAAACTAAACCTAGTTTGAAACTGCCAGCAATTAAATCCTTGCTTTAAAGTTTTTTTAAAAAGCACATCACATACAACAGCTCTACCAAACACCCACAGAAAATCTTTTATTCAAAATATTAATTTGTTTTCTTGGATCTGCATTCTCCCTCCACATCCCCCTTAGCTGATCTAAGAAAGTTACTTTTAATAACAACAAATTTGAAGAATCAAAAGCCGTATTACTCCTTATAAAAATCAGTACACAGGCTGTCTAGAATACTCATCTTTGAGCTTTGGACATGGAAGAGGGGAGAAGTAGATGAAAAGGAAGAAAAAAAAAGACGACAACCTTTTATTTTTCCAGCACAAATGAGATTGCTATAATGCATATGCCAGTACAGCAATGACAACTCCATCTCAATACATCAGCTAAATCCACTGGGGAATATGTATCTCTAGACAGTTTTCCAAGGATGCAAGTTAAAGAGTAAAATGTGGAATTATTTTCTCACAAACAGAACAAGCAGTAACTTCAGGATCATGTCCCACACAAAACCACAGGTGAAGTGTGAAATGCTCCTCACCCAAACAGATCAACACACCAGTGAGGAGCATCCCTTGCTTCCCTGGAGCAGAACAGTACTTCCCCATAAAACCAGTTGCCACTGAAGCTACAGAAAACACAAACCAAAATGCTCATCTCCAAACAGACCAGCTCCAAGCAGATTTTCTGTTGACTTCTTGTTCTGAAGGACAATATTGAACATTAGACAATCCTAGGAACTGCTAGCTTCTTAAAGTCAGGACAGCGATGAACTGGGCCACCAGCCCAGCCAGGGAGCTTGCTCTTCCACCAGCAGAGTGAAGGGTCGAGACAACTTATTTCGAGCTACCACACAAACGTAACTGAAGTACACATACACATAGATCACACAGATATTTTTTTTTTTTACAGTAATGTTATCCCATTTTCTAATTTTCCATTCAGTTTATCACAAGCAAATTACAAAAAGCAGAAAATAAACTTGTCTGCAGTCAGGCAGACATCAGAACACTTGGCATAAGCTACAGGATGCGAGTGTAACAAGATCACGCAGAGCAACACTCGATCTGGTCACACCAAGGCCAAATCGATTAAGCAGCAACCGCAAGTGCCTGAGCTAGCAGTACCTGAGACTAAGCAGCCATAGCACAGCAACACACTGCAAGAGTCTGCGCAAAACCCATCTGTCAGCAAAACTGACATACAGCAGTAGCCTAACTAACATCAACTTGCAGTAAGGACAAAACCCAGAAGAAAAAACAAGCATGCCTCACACACGAATATGAAAACAGAACCTTGAAATAACCAGAAATCTGAAAACTGAAGCAAAATCCAAGGTAATGAAGCAAGCTAATCCCTGTGTCCCCTGGTAATACCATACCACCCTGTCTGTCCCCCCAGGACCCAGCCAGGGTCTCTTCCCGGGACTGCTACACTGCAAACATCACACTGTGCTAACTGCAGGCTGCATCAGCTGCTAAATGCACAAGCAGCACCCCGGCATCAAACTCAGGCTTACCCGGCCACCCCACCACCAAATCAAATGGAGCCTGCGTGCAACTCCAAGCCATCATAATGAAGTTTCCTATCCTGAAATTTCCATTTGCAGAAATTGTTTTGGCAGTAATCCTGTGTGTGACCACCTGAGGTTTCAACCTGTTTCAGAAAAGACACAAGCTGTTCAAAAAAATCAAATGTTTTACGCAGCACTTATTAATATGCAGACTCGTAGGCTTACACTGCCATGGAAAAGGGAATGTGTGGGAAATCCACTAAATCCACCAAATTAATCTAAAGACAGGCTTCTGCAGAGTGATACAACTAACTAGCTGTGGCATCATCCCTTAACACACTGGTATGAACTGTAAGTACGTACAGAATCAAAATAATTTAGGTTGAAATAGACCCTTAAGAACATAAAGAGTCCAACCATTAACCCAGGACTGCCAGGTCCATCACTAAACCATGTCCCTAAGTGCCACATCTCTGTGTTGTTGGGTTTTTAACACCTTCACGGATGGCGATTCCACCGCCTCGCCTGGGCAGTCTGTTCCAATGCTTGACCACCCTTTCGGTGAAGAAATTTTTCCTAATATCCGGTCTAAACCTCCACTGGCTTATGTTGAGGATGTTTCCTCTTGTCCTGTCGCTAGTTATCTGGGAGAAGAGACTGACCCCCACCTGCCCACAGCCTCTCTGCAGGTAGTTGCAGAGTGGGATTCAGTCTCCTGAGCCGCCCCCTCTCCAGAGGGAACAACGCCGGCTCCCTCAGCCGCTCCTCGTAAGCCTTGTGCTCCAGAGCCTCCACCAGGTGAGCTGCCCTTCCCTGCACACGCTCCAGCGCCTCTACGTCCCTCTTGAAGTGCAGGGCCCAAAACTGAACACAGTATTCAAGGTGTGGCCTGACCAGTGCCGAGCACGTGCGGACAATCACTGCCCTAGTCCTGTGGCCACACGATTTCCGATACAAGCCAGGATGCCGTTGACTGCCTTGGCCGCCTGGGCACACTGCTGGCTCGTGTTCAGCCGGTTATCGACCAGGACCCCCCAGGTCCTTTCCTGCCGGGCAGCTTCCCAGCCACTCTGCCCCAAGCCTGTAGCGCTGCATGGGGCTGCTGTGACCCAGGGGCAGGAACTGGCACTTCTCCTTGTTGACCCTCATACAGTTGGCCTCAGCCCATCGATCCAGCCTGCCCAGATCCCTCTGCAGATCCTTCCTACCGTTAAGCAGACCAACACTCCTGCCCAACTTGGTGTCATCTGCAAACTCAGTGAGGGTGCACTCAATCCCCTCATCCAGGTCATTGATAAAGATATTAAACAGGACTGGCCCCAGTGCTGAGCCCCGGGGAGAACACCACTTGTGACCAGTCGCCTGCTGGATGTACCTTTGTTTACCACCACTCTTTGGGCCTGGCCATCCATCCAGCTTTTTACCCAGCATAGAGTACACCTGCCCAAGGCATGAGCAGCCAGTTTCTCCAGCAGAATGCTGTGGGAGATAGTGTCAAAGGCTTTACTAAGGTCCAGATAGCCAACATCCACAGCCTTTCCCTCATCTTCTAAGCGGGTCATCTTGTCATAGAAGGAGATCAGGTTGGTTAAGTAGGACCCGTCTTTCACAAACCCATGTTGGCTGGGCCTGATCCCCTGGTTATCCTGTACACACTGTGTGATGGCACTCTGGATGACGTACTCCATAACCTTCCCTGGCACCAAGGTCAGACTGACAGCCCTGTACTTGCCCAGATCCTCCTTTCGGCCCTTCTTGTCAATGGGCATCACACTGGCTAACCTCTGCTCTTCTGGGATCTCCCCCGTTAGCCAGGACTGTTGATAAATGATGGAGAGTGGACTGGTGAGCTCCTCTGCGAGCCTCCTCAATACCCTCGGGTGGATCCCATCCGGCCCCATAGACTTGTGTGTGTCTAAGTGGAGTGGCAGGTCACTAAGTGTTTCTTCCTGGACTGTGAGGACTTCATTCTGCTCCTTGTCCCTGTCTTCCAGCTCAGGGGGCTGAGTACCTTGAGGGTGACTGGTCTGACCATTAAAGACCGAGGCAAAGAAAACATTAAGTACCTCAGCCTTTCCCTCATCTTCTAAGCGGGTCATCTTGTCATAGAAGGAGATCATGTTAGTCCAGCAGGACCTGTGTTTCACAAACCCATGTTGGCTGGGCCCCTGGTTGCCCTGCATGTGCTATGTGATGGCACTCAGGATGATCTGCTCCATATTGTTCCCCAGCATTGAGGCCTGGCTGGCAGGCCTGTACTTCCCTGCATCCTCCTTCCTGCCCTTCTTTTAGATAAGCACCATACTGGCTAACCTCTGCTCTTCTGGGATCTCCACGGTTAGCCCAGACTCATGCTAAATGATTGAAAGTGGCTTGGCAAGCTCTTCCACGAGCCTCCTCAATACCCTCAGGTGGATCCCATTCAGCCCACAGACTTGTGTGTGTCTAAGAGGTGCAGCAGGTCACTGACCATTTCCCCTTGGATTATGGGGGCTTCATTCTGCTCCTTGTCTTCCAGCTTGGGACGCTGGGTATCCAGAGAACAACTGGTCTTATAATTAAAGACTCAGGCAAAGAAGGCATGAAGTACCTCAGCATTTGTTACTATGTTTCCCCACAACATTCAATAAAGGATGGAGATCCTCCTTAGCCTTCCTTTTGTTATTAAAGTATTTATAGAAACATTTTCTTATCATCGTTTACAGCAGCAGCCACATTAAGTTCCAGTTGGTCTTTGGCCCTTCTGATTTTCTCTCTGCATAACCTCATGACATCCTTGTGGTCCTCCTCAGTTGCCTGCTCCTTCTTTCAAAAGTGATACTCACCCATCTGTCTGAACAGAGCGCTTTGGCTGGAGCTCAGGACGAAAGGGAATCTTACCCACCGACTCGTCTTTCGGCACATGGGGACAGCCTGCTCCTGTGCCTTTAAGATTTTATTCTTGAATAATATCCAACCTGGACCCTGTGGCCCTTCAGGCCTGCCTCCCAAGGGACTCTGTCAACCAGTCTAAGAAGTCTGTCCTCTGGAAGTCCAAGGCAGCACTTCTGCTGACTTCCTCCTTACTTCTCCAGGAATCAAACACTCGATCATTTCATGATTGCCATGCCCAAGTTGGCCTCCAACCATCACATCACCCCACAAGTCCTTCTCTGTTCACAAACAGCGGGTCCAGCAGGGCACCTCTCCTGGGTTGCCCCACTGACAGTCTGTGTCAGGGAGTTACCTGCCACACGCTCCAGGAAATTCCGAGGCTGTTCGCTCTCTGCTGTGGTGTATTTCCAGCAGACAACTGGTAAGTTCAAGTCCCCCATGAGAACAAGGGCTAGCAATCATGAGTCTTCTCCCAGCTGCCTGTAGAAATATTTCATCTGCCTCTTCATCCTGGCTGGGTGGTCTGTAACAGACTTGCACCAGGATATTTGCCTTGTTGACTCTCCCCCCAGTTCTTACCCATAAACACTCAACCCTATTGCTACCATCATTCAGCTCTAGGCAGTCACACACTCCCTAACATACAGGGTTCCCCACTGCCTCCCCTTCCTTGCCCACCCCTTTTGAAGAGTTTCTAGCCATCCACTGCAGCACTCCAGTTGCACGAGTCACCCCACCATGTTTCCATCATCACAACTATGTCATAGTTTCCCCGTTGTACAATGCCTTCCAGCTCATCCTGTGTGTTGCCCATGCCCATGTGCACAGGTGTAGATCACTTCAGTTAAGCTGTTGATCCCACCACCTTTATGAAGGGCGGAAGCCCTAATTCCTATGTGACCACTCTTAGGCCCTTCTGCAGCTTCTGACAGATCAACAACCCTTGCATCTTTGCTGCCACATGGATCTCCATCCCTACCTCCACTGAGGTGGCAGACTGAAGGACCTTACTAGCACACCATCCCTCAAGCACCAGCATGCTGCTCCCAGGCTTATCTCTCAAAGCTTGGTTTTATCCCTTTCCCCCTTCAAATCTAGTTTAAAGCTCTTTCAGTGAGCCCTGCTAACTCCTGTGCAAAGACCCTTTTCCCCCTTTGAGACAGGTGTACCCTATCTGTCACCAGCACGCCCAGTGTTGTGTGAACTGGCCCATGATCAAAAACCCCAAAATTCTGCCGGTGATACCAGGCTTGCAGCCAGGTGTTGATCTGCTGGCTTTTTGTTTATTCCCTCATCATTCCCTGCAACTGGAAGGATAGAGGGGAAAGTTAATCATGCCCCTGATCCCTCAACCCGTTGTCCCGGAGCCCTGAAGACTCTCTTGATTACCCTAGGACTTCTTATGCAGCTTAATTGCTGCCTCCTGAAAAATCACCAACAGATAGTAAACTGAGGGCCATACCAATGTCAGAAGCTTTCTCTTCACATCTTTAGCCTGGGCCCCAAGGAGGCAGCAGACCTCTGTGAGAAGCGGGTCCAGTCTGCATATTGGGCCTTCTGTTCCCTTCAGAAGAGAATCAATCTCCTGTGACAATGAGCTGTCTCTTTTTTCTTCATGAAAGTAGTTTTGATGCAGGGCATAGGCCAGCTTAACCTCGACAACATCTCCAAGCTAGCTGAACCACCATCCTCATTATTGTTCAGTCCCACTTGCAGGGCCTGGTACCTTTTATGAGTGGGCACCTGGGGAGGTGGGGTAGTCACAGAGGAGATGTGCCTGCTGCGCTGGGCAGGAACTTGTCACCATTGCCCTGGAGCTGCTCACCTTGGTAACAGAGGTGATCATTTATAAAAAATTATCCTCTTACAGCAAGAAAACAAAGAGACTAAAGCCAACCAGTCTCTCACATTTACCTAAGGCTCACTTCTCACCTGAACATTTTTCCTGTCTGTCTTCCTCAAGTACAAGGGAGGAAACATAGAATGGTGACGTTACCAAGCATTTCTGTGGGAACTATTACCAGGCACACATGGAAATTCACAGTACAGTAAAGCAAGAAATCTCTTCGCCTTCTTGTCCAGATGCAACACTGACTACTGCACTAAGAACGGTAACTGGAAACAACTATTTTGCGGGTTTTTATAGCTGCAGCATTGAAAGTGAAGTCAGTGACAGAAAAAAGGCCTGATTTTGGCTGCTCTTTTTATTACCACTCCTGACTATAAACACGATCCAACATTTTATTTTTATCCCAACTCAACAGAAATCTTACGATACAGCAGCAATAATAGATGGGTCTTCCGAGAAGGATGATTCATAAATGTCAGCTGTATAAAACGCCATCCACCTCTAGGCACAAAACAATTTTGAATGCTTGGTAGACAAAAAACTTCAAACGACTCCTAGTACTTCTCGTTTACGCTCATTTTAACTGCAGCTATGGCAGAACAATAAAATTACTAGTAATGCCTGCTGTAGAAGTGTCAGCTAAACCTCAAGACTTAAACCACCTTCAGTTCTTCTTCTTCTTGCACAATTACTGCATCCCACAGGACCCCAAAACTCCCAAGCTTAAGCACAGCGTATAACCTTACACACAACGATGCTCTATTTTCAGGGCAGTTTCTTCCTATTTCAGGATGAACTTGGAACAGCAGAAGTGCAGAAAAGGACAATTCCCACACTGGCAGGACCCTCACCTGCCTTCAAAGTTGACATGCTTATTTATCTCACACCCCCAAAACTAGCTGCATGTGGTCTCTACTATCCAGGATGGCTTGTATACGATCCTATTCACTCCTTATGTAGCAGAGATCTCTGAAGCAGCATGTGCACACCTGACAGACTGGGACCACCTCAGACCCATGCACCCTTCTCTGCCACCAGGCCTGTACCCATCAGAGCACATGACTGATGCTATTTGCCTCATTTAACATTATCATAAAATATGGAGCAATACCCTCAATGTATCACAAGTGCTGAAGCCACAAGCAGAGTCTCATGTGACACATTAAAGCCTAAAATGAAAACACTTCCTATTCGTATTTCATGTCAGATAGAGTGCTGAGATTCCAACATACTTCGATTTAGGAGTTCAGCTACCACGTCAAACATTTCCCCTGTGTCATCAAATTTCAGATCTGTTTTTTCTGTCTCTTGAATCACAAACAACCTCAGTCTAGGTTTCACTAGGCTCTTCAAATCTAACTGGAGCAGATGGACAGTGTCACAGACAAATATAAACTGATCATGACTACTGTGTAAAGCCCTTCCCTCGGTCTCTTCACTCTTACAATAAGGTTCAGTATTGATGGGCACTGTTGCATTAATAGCTTCACACTATTCATACAACAGCAACTACATGAACTTGAGTTTGGAAAATTTCTGTTCCCATGAATTTGCAGAGACCAAAGATCACTCTCTAGAGAACCAACTTCAGACCAAAGCCAGTAGCTCTAGCTTTCATTAGAGTTAAGAACATCTCCCTCCAAAATGGGCAGTACATGTGACTTTCCATCTCGTCTCCATTCAAGAACAGCAACTCAACATTTGCTTTTTGTCAGTCACCTCCATGCATTCCCCTTTGGCTGCAACAACAGCAACTCCAGCAAACATCTGAAAACCATGAGTAAAAGTAATGCTTTGGTGACAGTATTTGTGCATCCATTAAGGTTTATTATACTTTTGAAAACATTGCTTTCCTTCTGCAAAAGAAAAGCCTGCCAGCCAGATGTAAGCTGACATATCCAGCTGTTGCTCTTCATACTTTTACAGCTCCAACCTTTTCTCATTTCTAAGGCCTTGACGTGCAGCAGAGCCCAGCCTAGCGGCATCTCTGTCAGCCTGATTTATTTGCAATTACAGTTAAGACAGAAAGTCTCTTCCAGTAACAACAATGACCGAGGAAGACACACTGGAAATTGGTGCTCCAGTGGCTGGACACATGTGCATGCCGTACAAATTCACAGTTTCTGTAAGTACATTCAGCTTCAAGACATGCTAAAAGCATAGTCAACGCAGCACATTCTTTAATTATACATGGTCATTTATTCCATCTGCAAGACCAGATTTGCAGTTGGCACTCATTTAACTTCACTGTTTTAAGTATCTACCATTGGAATACCTGATACCTAAGTTGCAGTGAAATACTTCACACAGAGAGAACAGATCCCACAAAATGCACATTTATACCTTACTCCCAGCAGACTAAGAAGTGAAGCTCTCTTCTAGGTGATTAAGAAAAAAATAGCATGTTTAGCGCCAAAACATCAAACTGGGACGATCACCTAGATGACAACTGACCATGGTGTGTTCTTCTCGCATTGCATACGTTGATTGTTTTTGCACTTCCGAGCATGTTGGGAACTTTCCCACATCGGGAAATATCTACAGCAGCTGTTGAGGGAAGACATTGCAGCTCTGTCCAAACATCTCCTTTCAAGACCTTTGATCGTTAAATTCTTACGGAATGCTACAAAAGACTTCCATAAAGGGGCATGAGCAAGTTGCTCATCAGAAGTTTTTGAAATTACAGAAACTATGACAGCTATATTCCTTCTTAATTTTACATAATAAGCAAATCAAGAAAAATCTAAAATGGCAGCTGGAAACTCTTAACAGATTGTCAGTTTAAGAAAAACACAAGAAAAGATAAGTAGTATCTTAATTAGTTTACTAAAAATTCTGAAAAATACATGATGCTAGAGCATTACCATCAACTCTTCTGCAAGCCACCTGAGCATCTGACCATAAATTATTTATATATGGGCAATTTTAATAAAAGGTGATTACAAACTACCTCAACTAAAACATAACATCTAAGCTGTGCTGCTAAATCTGACCATTGTTCTTAGGAAGAAGTAAAAGATAAAAGTTTAAGAATAATTCAGAAGCAGAAGACGTAACAGTGTAGTACTGTATAGTGAAGTAATTTACCAGCATCACAACTTTCAGCAAAAGAACACAAAAAAATACAGATACACTCTTGGAAAACTTTAACAGAGCTATATAGGGTAGGTTTTATTTATTTTTCCAATTGAGTAACATTTTCATTTTCTAGTAATGCTTTTGTTTGTTGGGTTTCCCATTGAGTGCTGGAGCATTCAACCCCACACATGCACAGTCACTCTTAGGATTTTGCCTGATGGCATGAAGCTGACATTACATTTGCTTGTGCAGACAAACCGGCAGAGCAAAAAAAGTCACATCTCTATTATCTGAGCTGCTACAATCCACCTTTCATTTTATTACTCCAGAGGTAAGCCTTAGCATGGTATTAGCAGGGTGAAAGGGCGGGGGAAGGGGAAAACTGTGACAACCCCAAACTTATGTTTTCTACTCAAGCTAGCAAATACAAATTCAGAGATACTAACGAGCCCTGTCCATCTGACACTCCCTTCAGACAGGCACTCTACAGCTAGCCATAATTAGCATTAGTTATCTTCAGTATGCATACACGTCAACATACAAGCACACTGTTTGCAACCTCAACAGCCCACAGTGCCATCTCAGACTGTTTGGATTTTACCTACAACAGGCTTTGTACTTCCACCCTATGATCATTACCTCTTTTAGCAAGGGTCTTCTTATTTTCACATCTATGAAGCTGTTAATCTTTTCACCAAACAGGTAACAAGGGAGATGACTTGGCAAGGATTTAAAAAAAACAAACTACAAGAAAACTAAACAAAAAAAATCCAAGCAAAAATATAAAGGCTAGCGCAAGTTAAATGAGCAATAATTTATCTGAATTTCATTAGAGATTCCAAATAGTCAGCACTCGGGGGGGGGGGGGGGGGGGGGGACCCAACCAAAAAAAACCCACCCAAAAACCACAATCAAAAACATACATGCAGATGTACTGGTTAGGCATTGAGCTTTGCCAGCTTTAGCCTACATCCAAATATATCATAAAAACCCCATCAAAATGTTCTTAAAACAAGCACTTTGCAGCCAGAAGAGAAAGCAGCAGCTACCCCAAAAAGAGGCAGAAAACTGTTTCTTGCTCTTGAGCTCCTTTAAACAACAAAGGCCACAACAAACCCCTTGAGGTTAGGGAGGGATGCTCAGGGAGCCTGGGTCCCAGCCACATGCCTGCTCAGCACATTTCCTCAGTGCCAATCCATTTGAAACAGCGGATGTGACTGTACCCTCGAAGGAATGTGCTTGTGGATTACATGAAGGAGTCACTAAGTGCTTTGTAAGAGATATGGATTGCTTTAATAGGTCTTTCCCAAATGGCCACATACCATTTCTTGCCCCCATTGAAAGGAAAGAGGTAAAAAAACCCAGGGTTTTTTTACCTTCAAGCTGAACTTTTCTTTTTGCAAACACTACTTAAGACCATATCCTCCCCATCCCCTTCATTTGGAGCCGTAACAGAAGGCCAGTAGTGCGTAACCGCAGCTGCTGGCCACAGATGCAGAGCCCAGGCAGCTTCATCACACATTATACACCTGTATAGGTGGCACTGGGAGACAGGAGAGGCAGCAACGCCTTGCGTTACAGCAACCGGCCACAAGGAAATTTCCAAAGCAGCCTGATACTCACATTTTTCTTTTTAATGTGCAGCTACATTTCTGACTACAGTTCAGCAACTACACTACCTTAGACAAACTGAGTGTCCCTACAAGCTGTCATGGCTGGAAGACATTGTCCCTCCCACCACCTCTGTGGCTATGACTACATTAGACGTGGATAGGACCTGTGGAGCAGAACAGCTGCATTTCCACCCATCCTTTGTGCATTTCACTTATTATCACACCTAGCCCAGCTACACGGCGTGGGTGTCTGCACGGGGCCAGCATGTTTCAGGCACGTTCCTGGACAACATTTTCTGGTTGGGTTCCAAGTGTGAAAGAAGCCAGCCCACGCATCCCAAGGCCCCCATGCAGCACAGTGCCGAGCCCAGCGAGTCCGCCCATCAGCACCTCCTTGCACAGACTTGTGATTTGAACAGAAATGTTAATACCGATGCAGTATAAAGCCATGAACTTTAACCAAAAGGGCTCAGACTCACTGAGCTTCCTGAAACCAACCCACCCTGTACCACGACATAAACCTACTCCACCCCCTACGCCCATGTGGCGTAGCCACTTCAAGGCTTAGCATGCCTTTTCAGTGAAGTTTATCAACTGATACCAGCACATGCACATAGCCAGACAAGGCTCAGCACGATTGCTTCCACCTCCCAAAAGGCTCTAAAAATAGGTGCACAAAATGGACATCCTAGTCCAAAAGTACTAGGCTTATGGAACCTGGTGTGTTTTCTTTGCTCACTTTTGCAAAGTCATTAAAAATAGCCCACAGACCTACCAGCCCTGCTAGCAAAGCGACAACTACCTACCGCCTTGTAGTATAAACTCATTCAGAACTGGTATCTGTTGGCAGTGGGGGGAGGTCGTCTCCCTCAAAGCCACTGCAACTGTTCAAAGCTGTTAGGAGTGCCTCACCTCATAAAGGTATGAAAGCAAAGCTGACAAAAAAATGCAGCTAGTAGAGGAATTGTAGTGCCTTGCCAGAGCCTCCTCTTTGGTCCAGCATCACTTCCCTAGGAGAAGGTAATCAGTAGACACTCACCCCCACTTCAGGAGAACATCATCTTAAGAACTAAGCTTCACTAAGAGAAAATTGTTTCCTTCTGACACCTCAGAAAAATTATCTGTGTGGGAACTGTATGTGCTCGCACACAAAGGGAAAACAACAATCCAAGTTGAGTACACCCACATGCTATTTGCAATCAGAAATTAAAGCAGAATGGCAGAAATGTCATCCCTGCGGAGGGCTCAAGAGAGGTGCTTCTGGAAGACAGTCATGGCATGTAGCAGAAACCCGTGGCTCACACCACAGCTTCAAGGAGGAGGACTGAAGGGAGACAGAGGCCAAGAAGCAGGGGAAGCAGGGGCAGCAGGCAAAGCGACAGTGCAGAGGGCCTGCCAAGCGGACTGAACACAGATCAGTAAGACTTTCCAGCATCAAAGCCAACACAGGCATATACTGAACATCACCTTTCCTAGTGATACTTATTGCAAGCAAAGCATGTAATTTTAACTCATCTTTCCCGTCTCCTCCCATTATTAAGAACTGGGAAGAGAGAGAAATTCACTCTGAGACATAGGTGTGTCTGCTAACCCAACATTAACAAAATATTTGTTGTATGTGTACCTTCAAGTACCATTGGGTACATACTTTGAACAGTTTCAGGCAACCAAATCCATTCCGTAACTCAGAATTAGTTCTGCAGATAACTCCAGCTGCTAAATGCATCATGGCGGGGAAAGTGTTCAGGGTTTATGTACATACATCTAACAACTCACCTGGGAACAACAACAAAACCACCCACAGTAATTACCACCATTGCATAAAAGCATGCAATTTTATTAAAAAGAAATAAACCTCTGTGTATAAAAAATGCAGTATCTATATCCATGTCTACCATTAGACAGCCTATTTCTGCCTATTTTTAAACCAGCCTATTTCTTCACACAAATCGTAACATTCCTTGCATTAGCATGGCAACAAACTACAAAATTACAAATTTACTGAAGACTGAGGGGACAGTAGAGCCTCACTGAGATGAAGCAATCTTATTCCATATGACAAGCTCTCCTTCATTAATATTGCATTTTTAACTATATCTAAACAAAATTTCATTTTCCCAACACACTCATGGTATGCTGTGACCAATTTCTCAAAAAATCCCAGCTGCCTGTTTTAAGTGCCAACAATCCAACAATTATGACAAGCATTTCTGAACACCTAATCAAAACAACGCACACTGTAGAACTGCATTATTTACTCTGTTCTGCAAACACAAATTCATAACCAGTGTGCTGCTTTTGAAAATAAAGCCATTATATCCTTTCCATTTCTTGGGTTGTTTTGTTTGGAGGGTTGTTGGTTTGGTTTGTTTTTTTTTAAGTTATATTGAAACTCATGCAATTAACTTGTCAATTGTTGATTTACAAGCCATCTGCCCACTATTGTTATTTGTAAGGGCATCTAGCTTGCATGCTTAAAACCAAATCTAGGCACAGAATATAGCAAACACCATGTACTGTACATAAACCTGGCTAAGACCAAAAACAAAAATACCAACGACATTTACTATTCTGGGCACCAGAAACACTATTTAATACAATACACCTGATCTGACAAAGACAGAAGAATCAGTCTGGGATGTTTCAATAGTATTTTTAAAGTATGTCAGAGAGGGAGCTATGAAGGGGTGGGGGAACACCACGAAAACCACACACACGAAAAGCCCCACCAAAAAAGAACCTCACCAATCAAAAAAATCATTGTTTTATTTGGTTGTTTTGTTGTTGTTGTTGTTTTTAATTAAAAAGCTTTAAGTATCATTTCAGGTCTGAGAGGAAAAGACAGATGGGTGGGAAAGTTTCTAAGCTGACTGAACCAAACCACTAGCACAGATCTGTACAAATATGTTTAAAAAGACAGACAAGGTTTCAGTTTAACTCTGTAGGTGCTCAACCCCTACTTCACCTCTACACTCTGTCTTCTGTTCTTGATACTCAGTGTTACCAACTACAGAGATAAAGCCTCTCTGAAAGACGTAAGGGTGTTGCCAGAATACCAAACTTGCAAACAGTGATACCTACCTCTCCCCACCTCCAATTTAAACAGTCTCCAAAGTAACATGTCTAGCAACAATAAGCATTACTTTAAAGGAAGTTCTTCAGAAAGTTGTGCCCTCCCCAGTTTCCTAAAGGAAAAGGTAAAAATCATACACAGCAAAGCATCTCTTACAGACTTAAAAAGCCACATCCCAACAGGGCACCCTTCTTGCCCCAGATGCATTTTCTCCTTTCAAATCACAAGGGGACATGGCACACACGATCCAAAGCCTTCAATGTTCTCGACATTGTACCAGTTTAGATGCCCTAAGTGATTTGACTGCATAGGACTGAAAACAGACACTTCCCAATGGAAATTATATGTAGGTTTGTCTATGACATATAATTGAAGTAATGAGAACCGTTGGCTAAAAATACTCCCTCTTTCTTTTCTAAACATTTTGACTCAAAAACCCATCCATTCTGGATTTCTGTATCACCTGGTTTAGCTAGAAAACTTGGTATCCTATGACATATACTGTTAATTCAAACAAAGCAGTAGAAGGTTGAATCTGCTAGGTACGTGTTACCAAAATCTACAGTGGTGTCATTAGGAAGTGCTAAACCACATAAAGATTGATTAGCAATTCTAAGGCTTTCTCCCTACTTTTCTATTTGATTCTTGCAGCAGACTGACTACATTTCCAAAAACACTTAGTAAGTTGTTTACTGCCTCTTCCCACCAACTGGGGAAAATTATTCAGCCTGGTTTTCACACCACACACCACAGCAGCATATAAAGTCTTCCCATTTTAATTCCTCTGTTGATCACCTTCAGGCAGACCAGCAGTTTGGCTGCTGACATGATTAAAATTAGTCTTTGAATTATGAAGCCAGTGACACCACATGGTTCTCAAAGATAGCTGGGGCGAGAACTGAGGATGGTGAGTGGTGTTTCTTTGGAGCATTTTTTGCTGGGTTTTATTGATTTATTTATTTTTTACTAGATGAACCTTAGACTGCATTGTTTCTCCCGAAACAAAAATTAAAACTGTTCAAGCAAAACAAAAGCAGCTCAATACAAAAAAAGACCTGACAAACAGCAATGACCCGAAGACAAATCTAACAAGAATTCCAAAGGAGTTTATTGACGACATGGTAAATAAGAACAGGAGTTTTAATTTGTGTGGAAGACACCCAAAAGCCCTCAGGCCCTGGGGGTATGGCTCCTGACAACACCTATCAGCCACACTGGGCAGAAGATCTGCAGAACAGCACCAGAACCACAGTGCTCAGCAAGGGGAGGGAGAACCCAAAAGGTCTTTGAAAAAGGCAAATAAAAGAATTCAAAGCAAGTATTTCAGACAAGCACATTATGAACAAAACAAATGATACTCGGGTGGAGTGGTGAGATAAGCAAAGAGACCCACAATTACTTCAGTTTTCTTCCATCTCCCCGGACAAGCTCACATCTTGCCAGAAGCCTCATGCCAGGAAGAGCTGCTGGCAGTGGAGGCAAGGGTACTGAAATTTAACTTGCAGATTGCTCACGTGCCCAATTCCTCAAGTTTTAAATGTTTTCCTTACCCAAATTCTTCTCTGTAATTAAAAATAAGTAATGGATGTAAACAAAGCCTGTGCTCCAGCTTAAACACAGCACTCCCCAAAGGCTCATGTGGCCTTTTACACCAGCCTCAGCTGTTGCAGAAACACTTGGGAGCTATTGCTCCTAAGATACATTATTTAGTGATCATCGTCCCAAGGTTGTTGGTTTTTTTTTTTTCTTTTGCAGGCTCAGACATTTAATAAATGAAAAGACTTGAAATGCATTAAGTATTCCTTATCTGTTATGGCCATTTACAGCTCGAGCCAATTCCTTAAAAACTCTTTCCTTCCTTCTTTAAAATTTGTTGGGGAGAGCCACAGAGCTGGGCTGAATGCACAGAGGAAAGACAACCGTAAACATACAATCCAAACTTGCTTGGTCCTACCCAGCAGCACAGGAAATAATCCCAACCAGCCCAGCTTGCCAGGTCTTTTGTTTCAGCAGGACCAATAAAAAAAAAACAAAAACCTATATCCTTTCTTTCAAAAGGTTCAGAAAACTTGTAACTCGCTTTTTCTTGCAATTTAACAGTAAGAACAGGCATTTTCCAACTGTTTCATTAAACAGTTCTGCAAATATTAATGCATTTTTATCTGTGAAATCCCAAACCATACTAAGCAGTTTGTCCCAGAAAATGCTAACTCACAACAGGTTTAAAAAAAAATAAGTAAGGCAAGTTTAAGGCTTAATTATGTTTTGATAACACCAAAACTTTATCCTAAAATCAACAAGCAAACACCTTCAGCTGTATTTGCCGTCAGTGTTAGTGTCTACAAAACTCTGCACGACCAGACACTGCTGTATTCTCCTCGGGGTGTGTGTTTCAAGACACTGGGAGTTCCCCGTGGGTACAGATTTTATATCCCATGATCTGAACAGAGCGTATCTGATCTGACCTCCTGCACATCACAGACTATTACATTTCTCCCATTTACCAGGATGAAGCCAAACATCTTGTATTCATCTCTTTAGAAAATTGGTTGTGCGGTCTTCACATCTGGAGGCAAAAAATATTATTCCCTCCCCAGCTTGTGCCAAGCCCATACTGTTAAAAACATGTCCCAGGTTTCCTATCTGAATGCCTTCCAGACAGCAGCACTCGGCATGCCTTTCCTTGCCTGGCATTTCCTCTTTGTGGAGGGCAACTAAGACGATATTCAGTCTTCCTTTTGATAAATTACTGGTTGTTCTTCTCATCTAAAAATTCCAGCTCTGGAGGTAGAACCAGAATTACTTATATCTATCAGAGCCATTAACATTCCTGTCCCAGCCCTCTCCTCCCTGAGCCCACATGGGCTCAGCTCCCCAAAACCTTACCTAGCACACAACAAGGTAACCTCAAATCCATGCCGAGGTTACCTAAACTTGCTGCTCAGTTGCAGCGTGTTGGGGGGCAGGAGGTCATGGCAGAGGAGCAGCCCAGGGCTGGGAAGCCTTGCAGAGCACAAGGCGGGTGCCCCTGGCTTGGCCCAATGTTAATCCTTCCCATGGCCCATTTTCCATATGGTCTCCAGGCCTCAATGTCCCTCTTAAAAATGAGGAGGTCACTTAATTACCAGCCTCAATGTCAAAACAGAAAACTCAGACCCTTGCCCACTACTACCAAGTCTCACAAGTCAAAAGCACTGTGTAAGTCACATTTTTCGTCCTTCTGCTTATCAAAGGAGTAAGTAACAGCCTTTTGTTACTCCACAGTTTTCTTTTAAGCGACAAATTAATTAAAGCTTTCTTTCACTTATCAGTTGAGAGACAATTTTCTTCAAACACAAACATTTATGCATGCATTTATATTCCAGCACAGGTAGCCCGACTCACACTAAAGGAGACAGTTCAGATGAGCCAAGCAACATATGAGTCAAGCAACATACGACAGCCCCCATTTCCAGAGCCTGGGTCTTGACTTTCAGTGGTTTTGCCCACTGCCCACAGAAGTTTTGTTAGATTTAAACAGAAACTTAGTAGTGTAGAATTTGTATTGTAGCTATAGTTTAATTAAATCTGTTTGACAAATCCTAAGTCTCATTTAAATACGTTTTCAGAAATAGTTTAGACTGCAATTTCAAAGCAAAATGCTTTGATTTAATTTTACCCCACTGTTTATCAGAAATTACATTTTGTCTCCAAACTCAGCCGTTCACGGGATTTTCTTGCAAACAACTTCAGAATGAATTAGCGCCTCTGCCCAGAGGAAAGCCCCATCCTCATCAGAGCAGGAGCTTAATGCCTGTTGCCCATGGTGTGCCAGCAGCTTGGTGCACGGTGCCAATGCAAATCGATACCATAACCCTCCCTTCCCCACCGCACAGCAGGACAGCCCACCACGGGCACCTACCCCTCTCCCACCGACCCACCTCCTCTTTACCATTCACCAAAATAAAACAGTCTGTGACCCAGTCAAGCAAGTGCTGATTTTTATCAGTGTCAGCCTCAGCCCGCATTCAAACAGGCCAGCAGTGACAGGTGGAACGCTTCACCTCAGCAGCTCAGATGTGATCACAATTATGAAGAATACTCTGCACGTGGAACAGGAGCAACTGGCTTTTCAAGTGTTAAGGCTAGCAGGAAAAAGGAAAAAAATCCCCAGAACTTACAGTACCACTATAAGAAATGAAAGACAACAATGCTGAAGTAGAAACAAATATAAACAGAACGGAAAGAGACTGCCAGTGTCCAGGTCCCCCTTGGAGACCTTCAGAAGTCTTCAGAACTCCCTCAAACACACATACACTCTGGATCCTCTATTTTGATCTTTGACTTTTTAGGCTTTCCAACTCCCCTTCTAACTCTCCTGTATAAAATTTAAACAATACATTCTAAACAGGGGAGGGGGGGGGAAGAGGCCTGCATATTTTTTTTTTTAATTATGTAAAGCTGATGTTCTCATGTAAGTTGTATTCTTCTGGATGCTGGGACAATCACTCATCTGCAAACTGTTCGCAGTAAGTTCTAGGAGCTACACAACACTGAAAGGAGGACAAGTTGGAGTTCCAAAATTCACAGTTTAAAAAGTTTGTTGTTGAGCAACTTCAGATCAGCAGTCCCCTCCTAAGACTTAACGGAACCGAAGACAGAACTGGCAAAATGGAACAGTGATGAAGTTAGGATACTGAAAGACATGTCATTAAAAGCAATTTTATTCCACTTCACAGTTAAGAGAAGTGGGCAGAGGACAGACAAGGCACATACGGCAGAGCTGCAGATGAATATCAAACAAGCTTCAAAAGAGCCCAAGAGCTTAATGCATGCTACAGGTCTAGATGCTTACTAATGCTATGCACACACAAACCCCCTCAGTTCCACACCAATACTCTAAGCACTCAACAATTAAACTAAGATCAATCATCATTTAGTACATTCAAATTTACAACACCTATAAAGAAAAAGAAAAGGAAAATACACAAAATAGTAAATGCCATTTTAAAGCCACTGCCTTTTTCTTGCATTAACAGTTTTATTCTCTTCCTTTACCTTCCCCTAGATAATAATGTATTTTTTACTGTTTACATAAACAACCTTACAGGCATTATATGGGATCTACATTGAAAAGAGCTTCCCCCCCCCCAAGAAAAAAACCCCACCAACCCAGCCCCAGAAGCCATGACTTAATTTATGAGTAGCTTCCAAAATTAACTACAACAGAATCAAACTTTTAACAGTAACACGTGGGGTGGGTGGGTGTGTCTACGTCCCCATGTTTTCAGGTGAGATACAGGGATCAAATGCAGTTTTTCAAGTTACCTTTCAAACGGTAAGAAAGCAGAATGCAACAGAAGTACTGTATATTCCAGTACTCAATATTCCAGATCCAAAACTACAGCTACAAGTAAATTCACATAAGCACAGAAAGAAGGTAGCTGTTTAACTCAGACCTGTATCGTGGCACCTGACAAAGCAGGTAGGAGGAGGAAGGGGGGTGGGGGTGGAGGGGAAGGCCCTTTGCAGAGACCATAATTTAGAGAAAAAAATCAATTTTACAGGGTCAGAGCTTCAGAATGAGTAATCTCTACCTTTAAAATGTGCTGATATGGTAAGGGAAGGTTTGCTGTGTGCACAAAAAGGATGCCGTAGCACAACAAGGAGATTGTAAATAACTCCAAAATCCTGCCCCATCTCCATTTTTTTTCTACGTGTGCCCACTGCTTCTAAATTTTGGAGGTGGCTGAGGAGGCAATTTTCACCCCTACCACAAGGAAAAAAAATATTGGTATATTTCAATCTATTAGCACCAAATAACTATTACCTAAATTTGAGCTATGTATGTGTACACTCCTCTTCCATAGTTCCAAAAACCTTCAAGTCCAATATTAATATAGTTCCCAAACAATATGGGTTTTGCTCCCCCCTGCCCCCACCTTAAACCCCTATTAGACATGCGTTTTGTTTTACTAACTGCAATTCCAAACAGAAATTACATAAATCACACTACGTATGTAAACTGCCATACTAGATCACACTGGTAGCCTGTTCTGAAAAGAAGCAATTTTTAAATGCTTTTACTAACAGGTACAACCAGTTTTGCCCCATTCCTGTCATATGTTATCTGTTGTGGTTGAATAGATAAACTCTGCTCTGGGGGAAGACAGACCAGAAAAGGACGAACAGAGAATTTCTATCTGGATTAGCTCAAAATGGGTCAGTGGGATCTGAATGGAGTTATCCATCCCTGAATGCAGCTCCTTGGGGATTTTTGCCTTTTGCAGAGACTTGACACTAACTTTTAACAATCGGGAACCAAAGAGAGCTCAGGCGCAAAAAGACTGCACCCTGCTGCAGGTCACCAGAGGAAGGCAAAGGGACACCTTAATTAAATGCTATTACACAAACTTCTGCAAATGTGGTTTCAGAGGTTGACACTCTTCCCCAAAGAAGGTGCCTGCTCTTTTAGCTAGGCCAGTTCGACTGCTTGTGGCCTTTTTCTGACTCAGGTCTCCAAAGCCAGAAGATGACACCTACTAAAAAATGCACAGCTCGTTTCTTTCAACACGGCACAGGATCACAAAGCCTAGAGAGGGGTCAAAGAGCACTGAAGAAGCTGAACTTACAAAGCGGTGGCCACCAGTGGAAGCAGGAAGAGAACAGTTTTTAGCAGCTAGCCCTGAGCTAGGTCAGTTGCCAGCCAAAGAGCAGTGTTTAACTACTGTCTGAAAGGAGCAACCAGATTACAAAACCCACAAAGCTCACTGGCTCACCTGCTCCTCTGTTTAAAGCTCGGCTGTCCCACAGTTTGTGAAATGCCATCAGCTGACCAGAAGGTTTGTTTCTTTTGGAACTCTTCATATATCACTGCAATCTATGCTTATCTTTGAGTATTAAGTCCTCGGGAGAACATCAAGTTCTCCTGAACTTGCTGGGAGGACAATCAAGAAAATACCCAAAGTCCTGCTTCTCAGCTGAAAGAAGTGCCAGTGCTTACAAAGTTGTTACACCGGGAGCTGCAGTAAAGAAACCAGCAATATCTGTGTCTATCACTCTCTCCTGTTTCTATTCATTGATGCAGGGCAAGAAACCTGCAACGCACAACTGTGGAACAGTGGTGTCCTTACCATAAGTAGCTGGTTTAAGGTTTTCCACCCTTCTAAAAAGCATCACTTATTTTAACCTCTTTATATTCATACACCAGCATGTGCCTGTCACCTGGAAAGAGCCACTGCAAGATACTGGCATTAATCACACACTGTGGAGTGTACTGCCCTTTACCCATATTGCCATCATGTGAAATTGTGTCCTGTAATTATTTGAATCATTGCAGTGTGGTGTTGTTTCTTTACTAAACACATATATACATACACACTTATGTCATTCAATTTGATCCCCTGGGTCATTATCCCCATTTACTTTGTGTCTCTTTTCTTACATTACTAAATTCTTACCTAAAGAGACAGCAAATTTGGTAACTGGAGGCTTCTCCAGAGCTTTTGGACTGTACAGCAGAGCACAACAAGATCTGATAATCAGGTAACTCTCTAAAGGCTTTTAAATCAAAATGAATAAAACAACAAAAAAAGACAAATATCCAGATTCCTGAACCAATGTCACATTACAAACAAGGGCTACAATCAAGGGCAGAAAAGTGACGTATTTACAGCTGAAGACTCAAAAAAAACACACCAGCCATTACTGGTTGATATCCTCAGCTGGTTTGGTATCACCAAAAGGGATGGAAAACATGTTTTCAAAACCTTAACTGTAGGCATTTCTGAAGGAGAGTCAGGGCAGGAGAGCAGGTTCCAGATCAAGTTGTGAGAAGGGCTCAGACCGACTGCACTCAGCTTTAAACAAAAATAAAAAGCGGGTCAGAGCAAAAGTTTGACTCCTCTGAAGAGGAGTCCTTTATCTCCCAATCATTCCAGGCTCGCGCTTCTTACCAACATTGCTTTTAGCAATTCTCAGTCTGGCAGCAACCGTTGTAAACTCTCATTGCAAAAGCATGCTCTAACAGTTCACCAAGCTTACAGAAAGTCATTTGGTATTTTTTCAATTTGCTTTACTTTTAATCTTCTTACACCACGGGATGTTTTTTTTTCAAAATCCCCAGAATTTAAATCCAATAACACACAGCTTCTAGACTTAAGTGTTAAAACCACACCAGACAGTTCGCCTAACAATTTCAATGAACCTATTACCATATGTAAACCCAATTACATTTTCATCAGTAGCAGTCTAGAACTTCCTTCATTGCCTGGATATAAGGAGGCATGTAAGCGACCATTGGTTTAATACAGCCTATACACTAACATAATGTATATACACAGATGTACACGTGTGGTGATTCTAATGTCACACATTCGATATGCAACTATATTGGGGATCTCTACATATATTTGCACACATATTGACACATCAGATGACTAATGCATTACATGTATGCATTCATGTGTATACACACACGGACATTTGATAGGTATGAATGGGTTTTTATTAAACCCAAATACAATTTTTTCAACTCTTGGTTATAACATATTTTTTTGGAAGATGTGACAGATGTCAAAATGACACTCATTCAGTGTATTCAAGATAAGGATGTAAATTAAGCCCTGAGACACTGCCTTACAAATAATCAAATAACAGGTCAGGATGCGTTTCAACAGAAGGCTGAACCAACCACACCGTGGACGGAGCAGCTTGCCACCCAGCAAGGTTACACAGGCTCTGTCCTTGGAGCATCATTTTCAAGACCCAACTGCAGAAAGCCCTGAGCAGCCTGGTCTGACCTCAGAGCTGGCTCTGCTTTGGGCAGGGGGTCAGACCAGAGACCTCCTAAGGGATCCTATGATCCTATCTACTGATTTCTTGATCAAGTTTCCACACCCAACAGCTCGTGTTAATAATTCTACTAAGTCGCTAAAAAAATTATTCTCAAAAAAACAGCTGCCAACTCATCAAGCAGTTATGTGAAGTTACTACGCTCTTAAGCCATTTTGCTAAACTTTGTATTGGAAAAGGGCGGCCAGTTAAAAGAAACTGTCATACCCTTTCGTCATGTAACTTACAAACCAAACTGTTTATTATCCTTTACAGTTTATTAAACATAAGCAAAAAGAAAGTCACAAAAAGACATCAAAGATGACCTATACTTATTGTAGGTTTGCCATAAAATTCAACAATGATTAATTAAAACTGATCAAGAAAGATCACTTGCATCTGTCACACAAAGAGTTCAAGGAGAAAATAAAAAATACATAAAAAAATCTTGTCAGCTTCCTCATGTTTTTATACAAGTTCTGTGAAAAAGCACAGCAGCTGACCACTTTTTTTCCCCCCCCAGGAAAGACATTTGGAGAACACCAGTTTCAAAACTGTCTGTTGCTCATTAATCAAACAAAAGACAAATAAGAAGCTCCTTTTTTTTTTTTTACTGTTTAATTTGCCCACCTGGCTGCCAAGGCTCTTGGTTCTGGTGTGCCATCAGGGGCATCTGCCCTGTCCTGCCCTGCTTACCCACATGGCTGCTGACCCCAACACGGCAGCATTTCAAATAGGAAGTGCAAAAGGAACCCTTCATCACATGCAAAGCCTTTGCCAGGGGAATTCAGGAACGGAACAGATGGGAAGAGAAACCCAAAGTCTGTAATGGAAGTGAAAGAAAAGGCCTCATTCGTTCCCATGTTGCACAGTCATTTCTAAAGATCTGCCTGAAAACTAAATAATGAAAAAACAAATACTTGGGGTCATCACAAAAAAAAAAAAAAAGATCAAAATAAGAACACATAAAACACTACCTTACCCAGTTTAAAAAAAAAAAAAAAAGCGCTCTCAGGTAACACACCTTTTGTTAAGTAACCTTGTGAGGGCCAGCTTGTATGATACCAATGTCTCAACAACTTGGTTTCGGTCAGCTAGTAAAAGAGTCTCGCTTATAAACATGGAGCTAGAGCAGTGACCACAACAAGCATGGCAGTCAGTGTGCTAATTAGGGGAAACCCTGATTTATAAACTGGGATCACTCACACAAATTCACGAGGATACTTACTGTCACATCTATCTACTGAAATCAGACAATTAACAGAAAGTGATTAAATGGAAACATATCTACTGAAGAATATGACAGTTTCACAAATTATGAGAGCTCTTGGCCAATGGATTTCTAAACCCAGTAAGTATGATTCACATGAGTGACAAAAGCAACATGCTAAGCAATCACAAAATCACCAAACATCACTAAGGAATATTTCCTTTAAAGTTGCATAAATAAACATTAATCTACCTGTAATTTTAGAAAGGAATTTTTAATGTGTAATATACAAGAATTTTTTTTTGTTCCTGCTTTCCCTCTTGGTTACACTATTCCCTGTGAAAGCAAAGTACTTTGTACAAAGGTTCTTTGCTGCTCTCCTGAAAGCATTTGTTAAAAACGGCAGGAAAAATGTTTCATTTCAGAAAAGAGATCTAAAAATAATCTAATTCAAGCATCAAAATTTCATGCTTTAGCATATGAAGACAGTTCAAGTGCAGTAAATGCACACATGCAATTCCTATTATGAAATTTTAGTATTATAAAAATCTGTCACTTGTTCAATACATCAACCTTAGAGTATAAAGACCGACAAATGCCTGATCACAATAAGACCAGGTGTTAAAACCGACCCAGCTATCCAACATTAAAAAAAAGGATAAATGCAAAGCTTCTAATGTTGGTATGGAATGAGATCAAAAGCTTCTGCGGAAACATCAGTGCCCATTTAAGCCAATGTTTTGAGGCAAAGGATGTCTCTGAAAATTCTGGATATCACCAAGGCAGACACCATTGCAGAGGTGTCTGCACGGACTCTCCCCTAAATGGTTTTGGTGCAAAATCCAAACCCCCTTTCTTGCAAGCACCTTCACAGCGGTAACACCTACATCCCCATCTGCAAGGCCAGGGCTGCAGGGACCCGACAGAAACGCTCATCCCTCTGAGGTCTATCCTGAATCATGGTATCAATTGTAAAATCTCATTTTTTACTTCAGCTGTGCACCCAAGGCAGAGATTTCCTTCTACTGCGTTCAGACAACAAGCAGTTGCATCAAGCTGATAAAAACCCAAATGAGTTTTGTAACTGGGAGCTTTAAGCCTCTGAGCATCTTGACAACTGCTCAGTTTGACGTACTCTGCTCAACATTGACAAGATCACGCCTCGAAGCGAGAGCCTGTGGCTCGCAGCCTTGCTGGTGGGGATGGAGAGCCGTCTCCTGTCCTCCGCGGGTACCGAGGTCCCTCCCGGGAAGGGCACCTGAGCCGCAGGCTGCAACCCCCTGCCCAACGGGGAGCAGGAGCTGCAGGCTCCGTTCCCAGGCTACATGTGGGCACCCACCGCAGCCCCACCGACCGCGAGCCCCCCGTGGCGGGGGGGCGGGGGGGCAAGCTGAGGTCTCAAGGCCAAGGTCTGGCAGCCAGGGCCTGAAGGAGACGGGAGATAACTCTCCCCTCCCACACCTTTTTCTTGGGGGGTGGGGAGGGGGGAAGCACCGACACTTGGCCATGTCGGCTCCACCGAGGTCGGGGGCTGCGCTGCCCCCCCGGCTCCCCCCGGCGCCGGCAGGAGCCGCGGCGCGCTCACACCGCCGGCCGGAGGCGGGGTACGGGGGACCCCTCCCACCCCCAGCCCCACCCAGAGGGGCCCGGCGGAGGGTGCCGCCAGGCCGGGGCGGGCGGAGCCGCCCCCGGGGAGGGGAGGGCAGGGGCGGCCGCGGAGGGGCGCGGGCTGCTGGCGGCCGCAGCGCGCACGGCGGCGCCTCTCTGCTGCACTGCAGAGGCGCCATCTTCTCGCCTCTCCGCGCCGCTCGGCACCGGCCGCGGGGGGGCACGGCTCGGCTCGGCCCGGCCCCGGCCGCCGCCCCCTCCCCGCACACCCCCCCGGACGCCGCCTTCCCGCCTCCGCAGGGCTGCTGCGCCAGCCCACGGGGAGCTGCCCGCCGCCGCCCCGCACACCTGCGCGTAGGTGCGCGATGCGGGGGGCGCTGCCCTGCCCGCCCGCGGCAGCGCCTCCGCCCGCAGCCCGGCTCGGCGCCCCCGGCCCCCGCCCCGCGAGGGGAATACCGCCGGCCCCCGCGCCCCCGCCCGCACCGCGCCCACACGCAGGGAAAGTTTTCCCTCTCCAGCCCCCGGCAGGGAAGGCCCCGCGGGACGGACTCGGCCGCCCCGGCCCTGCCTCGCCCGCCGGCTGGCGGCGCCGCCGCCGCCGCCCCTCCCCGCGGACCCCTGCGGCGCCAGACGGCTCCGCGGGCGGCGGCCGAAGTTAACGGGGAAGAGCCCCGCAGCGGCAGCCGATCAGCGAAGGGCGCCGGCCCCGGCGGCAGGGACGGCCGCGGACACGCGTGGCGGGGGCGGGGGGCGCCAGCCCCGGCCGCTCCCCGCCCGCTTCCTCCGCTCCCCGGCTCGCCGTCCCGCTCGGCGGGAGCGACCCTATTGTTCAGCGGCGGGAGGGCGCCGGCAGCCGGGGAAGGAGCCCCTTACACCGGCTGCGTGACGGGGGCCGGCGACTGCCGCCCGCCCCACCCCGCCGCGGGGGCGGCTGCGGGCAGACAAAAGCCTCGGAGAAGCGGAGGAGGACGGCGGGGAAGCCCCCGCCTGGCCGCCCCCTGCCCCGCTTACCTCGAGAGCCCGAGCGGCGCCGGAGGCCAGCAGCAGGAGGGCTAAGTGGGGCAGCATCGCGGCGGCCGGGAAGGGGGGAGGGAGGAAGGGAAGGAGGGACGCCGGCGAGACGCGGCGGGGTCCGGCTGTAAATCCGCGGGGCCGCGCCGCTGCCGGGGAGAGCGACTGAGCTGCGGCGGCACCAGCCGAGCGCCGCGGCGGGGCCGGTCAGCTGATGGCCCGGCCCGCCCCCGAGCGGGCGGTGCGCCCGGCCCGGCGCGGCCCTCCCCGCCCCGCGGAGACCCCTAGCGGCGGCGCCAGGGCGGCGCAGCGCCGGCGGCCCGGCCCGGCCCGCCCTTTCTCCTCGCTGCCCGCCGCGCCGCGCCGCCCCCGGGCCGGGCCAGCGCGGAGGGAGGCCCGAGCGGCGAGAGGGCTGCCCGTGGTCGCGCTCGGCGGCTCGGGGCGGACTCGGGGCGCCTCCCTGGCCGGCCGCAAACCAGCGGGGGGGTTGCCCTCGTACCGGTGGTTCGCGGCAGCAGCGCCCCTGTGCTCGGCTGCCCGGCACCACCGGTAGCTGCAGGAGCCCCGCGGCCTGGACGCGCCATCCCCGCTCTGAAGTGGCGTGTACAGAAACGCAACCCCCATCGTTGCAGGGCGTTGCCGAAAAAACCCAACAATCCAAACATCCGTGTAATTTAGAGGCAATTTAACAAATTCTGCCTTTCCCGGCGAGGCAGCACACCTTCCACTGGGATCCAGGCGGAGGGGATGAGCAAGCACAGCTGCTTTGCCTGGGGGCCGTACCTGACACCAGTGCAGGCTCCTGCAGCCTGGGGCTCCTGCCCATCGCCTGGGGGGGCAGCTGTGGTCTCCACTTATTCCCTCGCCCACTGCTAACTGCAAGATGGGTGCAACATTTGTGGGAGTGCTATCAAAAACGAAGGCACCCAGGAACATCGGCAGAGTTGAGGCTTACAGCCTCAGAAAAGAAAGAAATCAAATTAAAATGTAGTGCTTTGTCAAACAGCTTGTAATCAGGAGGCCAAAGCAACCTTACTTTCTCGCCTTCGCAACAGCATTGTAATAATTGGTATACTAAACCTGTCAGGAGAGCTAAAAATGAGTTTCATGCTGAAACAGCTGCTATTGTAGCCAAAATTCAGCGTGACGCAGCCTGCCCGTTCTGCCTTTGACCTGCGGGCTCGGTGGCAGCGCCTCTGCTCCCACCAGGGCTCCCCACCGGCAGCTGACAGATCCCCCCCGGCACAGGGACCTGCAGCCAGGCTGTGTGAGGGGCAGGTGGTGGACACCTCCCCAGCGTACAGCTCCATACAGAATCCTGGGCTGCACTGTCCTCACTGCCGCTCTCATACCCATCTTCTACTGAAGTCAGAACTGAAATCCACTGAGAGTCTTGGCCAAAGCTGCAGGCAGATGCAGAGGGATGTTTACCCAGCAAGAGCAACCTGGGCTGCTGTGTCAGGCAGACTGTAACGTGCCACGAGAGACCTTAGTGCCACAGCGTTCTGCCCCCACAGCCAGGCCCTACAGACAGAAGACTGTTTGCATGCAAATATGAATATTCTCATACAGGTGAATGAACTGGAGATACATGAAGGCTTTGGGGAATTGCTTGAGTCACACTTACTGAATTTGACAGGTCTCTGACAGGCAGGGAACAGATGAGGCTCATCCCTCCCCCCCAAACATACAGATGCAAAGTATATTCAACAAGTGCAATTAGTAGGCACTTTTAAGAAACACACACTCATGACACCACACAACCTGTAAATTAAAATTAGTTGAGCAGCAACAATGCCAGGCTTAGCCATAATAATTTAATACTGTTATCTGCTCGTTAGGATAACGATCACATGGCTTTGAGGGGTTGGAGGAATTTGCTGTGTTTCTAAACTCAGCCATTGGAAAGACAGCACTGCAGATGAGCAATATCCTGCTAAAGCTGATGGAGGTCATTCAAAAACAATTCTTTCCAGAAACAATGGAGGCAATCAGAAGGAAGCTCATTGCAAGTTCTGGGAAAAGAAAAAAAATAAAATTAGGCTTCCAGATGGGATGGGTGGAAGACCAAAATAGATCCATGTAGCCCTTTTATTACAAGTTGGCTTGGTAGTTCTTTGTATTCTCTCCTTCTGGTGCTGAAATCAAACAGTGTTTCAACTTCTGTTTCTCTGGATGAGCCCAGACTGCTTCCTTCCTCACCGCGGGCAGGCAGGCAGGCTGGAGGTCCCTTTTACCTGTGGCTAGGAGGGGGGCAGGCCTGTGAGATGCACACCTTGGGGGAAGAGCAGGGAAGGCTCAGGTGAAAAGGTGGGTAAAAGCTAACGACAGGTGTTCCCATTTACAGCCAGTAAAACTCAGTGACAATATCCAAAACCCAGTGACAATATTTGCTAAGGTTTCATGAAGTTAGGCATGCTGGAAGTCTTAACCAAAAACTCTTTTGAAAGCTGTTTGCGAGGTCTACAAAATTTGGAGATGACCTGCTGATAGGAAAACCCCAGAGATTGTGTCCTATTTTTCACTTTGTATCTTCTTTCGGGATCTGTATAGAATGTCAGATACACGTTTTCCCTTGTTTCCTCTGTCATCTTAGTATAGAACCCCCACTTTAACCAGACCTTGGAAGCTGTCACAGCTGGAGCACAACGAAGCCTACTACAACCTCACTACAGGGCCAATGACGGAAATCATCTTCCTGAAAAGAAAGCAGCCCAGGTTGGATCACAAAATGATAGGGCTTACATTTGAATCTAATAAAATACGTACAGCAAATAATCCCAAACTCTGTTGAATGTGATTTTCCCTTTAAATGCCGGGCTTTGTTATTCAATCTTAATGTCATAATTTTCAAAGCGATGACCAAGCATGCATGTCAAGTTTCATTTTTTGGCCGCTTCTGCGCTCTGCCTGTGTATCTTGCAAATGATTTCTAATGTTATTTCACAGCCCTTTCATTTTAATATATTATTTATACGGTAACATTGTTCAGGCATACAGTTTCTCATTGAACACTCATGAAGCAAGTGGACCTTATCCACAAATGCAGATATTACTCTACAATAGGCAACAAAACATGTCAGTCTGCTTCATAACCTAATGAATTTCAGTGGTAAATAAGTCAAGGGATATTTCACTCCACCTGTGTTTTGTGGCCACGCTTACCAAAGCAGCACATTGTCAGACTAGAAGGATATTTCGCCCTGAAAAAGAGCTACTCTTTTAGTGGAGAAGCTGCCTCCCTCCCAACACAATAGCTAATTGAAGGTGTTTGCTGGGGGAAACAAAAGCAGTATTGCAACCCTTGGAACATTCTTCAGTTACCACTAAGCCATAAACTTCCCCTTGGTGCCCCCATGGATCTCTCAGCAGAGAGTTTTAATGGGAGAGCTCATACATGGTTTCTGAAGGGGGACAGGCAGCCTATGACACGGGCACAGTGACGGCATTACCAGGTATCTCCAAGTATGTAAAGTGGTTTTCTAGAATACATGCAATTTACCAGTAGTGTTCACTGAATTTCTGATGGTGGAGGCTTGTTTCGTTCACACCAACAAAATTAGTGTTATTAATCCAATCGCCAGCTGTACTTTATTCATATTAGGGATGATTCTTCACACTGGTTCTTTCAGTATGGTACTACAGCCCGTGCTTTCATGAAGATTTCTCCATTTGTTCTCAACTCTGAGGAGAGGGCTCCAAGTTGGCAAGCTTGAGTTTTGGTCCAGACTTTGATGCTGACTCACTGTCTCCTGCTGGAGTTGCTTCGCTTCAGTGCTCACCATTTTCTTTATCGGGGATAATGCTGTTTCCCTGCCTTTGTGATTCATGTAGGGAACAGAACAAAGCGCTAGGGTTAGTATTTCTGAATGAACCTCTGCAAGTTAAAGACTTGGATCCTACTGAGCTGGTACCTTCTGTGTTAGTCCCAGTCAAGGAGTTTTTCTGTACTCTGAAAACTACTAGAGCGTAAATTACCAGATTTATTTCAGACAACTCCAGCAGGAATTTGTATTTTTGAATAGCACAGAATTAATTTTAATGGAAAACTTTTAGGTTTTATGCTGCACCTTGAACGACTGCAGGTATAATTAATCTGCTCACTGTCATGCAAGTGTCCTCTAGAGACGTTTGTTTCCTTTGGAGTCAGCCTGCAGCCCTGAGAAAGAGGCTCTCTAAATATTAATCCAAAATAGGAAGAGAGAGATTGTACCTAATCAACCCTACACAAGTACATGCTGTTAGCAACAACAATGGATACGGATATGATTTCAAATTGTGAACAGTTGATCCTTGTCTAAATTCTGCAAAACACCTTCAGTTTTTGGCTTTTACAGATGCAGTACACAGTTAGGTAGCCAGTAGCCATAGCGACCTACTCAAATGCAAATGATTTGTTCTGCATAGCACAGGAGTATTAAGAGTCGATGATATCTGCTGGAGCAGGTACACAATACAAATGGCACAGCCAAGTGAATAATGAAATCACAGTCCAAAATCCCAGGAGTGCTCAGCCAAGGAAATGAAATGGAGATGCGAACAACAGTAATTGCTCCAATGATTAGGATGTGAACATACATGGATATCACTCCATACCAAAAAAATACGGTGCTATTATGCCTTCTCCTTTTGATGACAGAAGTTGTTGTTTCTTGCTGACAGTTTCAGTAAAGAGGAGATCTTCAGGGTGGCAGCTTCTTCATTTGATTCGATACCCCTGATTTTGTTTACCCAATTACTACATAACGCAAACATTCCTAGCAGATTCAGGGTTTAATATTTATTCCTTCTTTTTTCCACTGCATGCACTGAATCTTGCTAGATATTTTTGGCCTCATGCCCCATATGGTCAATTTACTAGTGAAGTATAGCAGGTACAGGCTTTCTGGTGTTGTTTTTCCTCGCAGTCCTATATGCAAACAACTTAATACTAACATGCTTCTCCCAACAAATAAAAAAGTCACTCTACAGTACAAGAGGCCAATTTCTTTTCAGGAAATTCATGGTTGGCATTGCTCAGAGAACAATCAGCATTTCTGAACAATTAAAGCCAACCCTTGAGAGCATCTAACTGCACAAGAACTCCAGAGCAACTATGCAAATAACACTTCGCTATTTGCACCCCAGTAACTGAAAGTTATGACGTGCTTTTTGCATGTTATGAAGGCCACCAGCTGAGATGGTTGTGGTCCTCTTGGCCTCTTTTCAGCAGCTTGTTCTACTGCAATTTGTCCTCCCAGATAAAACAAAATTGCAGTTTGTGGTGTGAATATTCCCAATCATAAATATTTAACAAAAATAGAGGGAACTAACAGGATGTCTTTGATTTCTCTCAATATCTGAGTGCACTAGTAATTTTTTTTAGCACTACTCAAAAGTCACTAAGTAATGTTTTTTGCTGTTGAAGATTTACTTTGGGGTTTTATCTCCTTCTGTGTTTCCCCAGTGCTTTGTCCATCTCTCCACAGACACAGCTCTCAAGCTTTGTCCACATCAGGTTCCCCTCCATGGGATTTAGCTCTTCCGTAGCTTTGTCCAGAGCTGTCCTGCTGTCTGACATCTGTCCAGCCCTCCCCAAAGACCAGAAACCCTGAACAGTCCTCTCAGCTTCTGGGTTCTTGTTACCTCCCCTTCCATAGTATGAGATTGAACATGTTAATACACACCTGATTTCCCGTATAGACATTGTACATGACAGAAAGGTGCCGCTGATAAAGCCAACTGTACTTGTTGTTGGCAGTGAAGTTATTAAACAAAACCCTTGGTATTTTTGAATCAGCTTCCCCATTTTCCAGGCCACACAAGCCTTCCATGGATGCCTGAATGGAGCCCAAGACAAAAAAGACGTCGCTAGTTTGGCAAAAGGAGCTGTCTGTACAAAGTTAGACACGGTGCTTTGTTTCAACACTGTCTTGGAACTGAAATAAAAATTAGAAACAGGATATTTAGCAGAGTGTGTATGTATGTATATATATATACACAAAATATATCTTAGATTCTGAGTTCAGTTAACTGAAGACACTTGTACAGAATAAGAAAATACACTGTTATTTTGATTCTTTCAGCATAGTGTTTCAGATTCTAAAATACCTACTTAATTGCTAACACAGCAGGCTGGGATGTTCAAAGACCCATCCTACCACCTGTTGCTAGAAATACAATGATCAACGAGCTTTTGAAAGGCCCAGCTAGTTTGCAACAGTGAAATTAAAACCAATACATTTAAGAACAGCAGCAGACCCTACTTAATACAGAAGAGCTGTTTGCCAAGAAACTTTAACAAAAGCATACCCAATTCCTCAACTTGCATACAGGAGGCTTAACTCACCAGATAATTTAGCCTTCCCTCAACTGTCCCTGAAGAAAAAATATAGTAGCTTTTCTGAAGGCTGTGAAAATCTGAAGCAGACAAAGACTAAGAGGAAGTTAAGAGGAAGTAAAGTCTGAGGCCTTTATGTTATAAAATGATAAATCCAGCTGGAACACAACACCACCAATATTCAGCAGGTGACAATGAAGTCTCTTGAGACATAAGCCTGTGCTTCAAACATGAACAAAAAGCACACAATTCAAGACAGTTACGTGGGTGCAATGATATCAGCTGGGTGTGTAGGTGTCACAGGTACCCAAAAGACTGTGGGTCCAGCTGGAGGGATGGAAATGGGAGCTATAAACAACAGTGATGCTGCTGTAGCCCCAGATGCTCTCCCTGTAAGTGACTGGGACTTTCAGTCTGACAGTTGTCATCACCATCCACAGTGCTGGTATGTTTGCATTCCCAGCGCCATGCTGCAGCAGCATTTGTGGTGGGAGGAGTGGAAGGCAGAGGCCAAAGTGTGCACCTGTAACTCTCGTAGCTCCCTGTTTGTAAATTCATATTAGGAGACTGTGGAAGAATGTCATGGAGTAGCCTGTGCAGTGCCATGTGTAAGGCTGTTATTAAAGAGGAAACAAAGTGGAAAGAAAAAAGAAATCTCCCTGCATTCCTATTACCAGAATCTGGTGGTTGTTTTCCTCAAACCTGTAGTTCAAGCCAAGTGGTAGACCTGAAAATAAAAGAAACATTAGTTTTAAATTAGAAGTACTGCTTCTTGTTGGCTTCCTATATTTTTACATGCTGCAGAGATTGCTAATGCCTCCTATGGTTATCATCCAGAAGTAAATTTATTTTGCAGAATAAAATGTAAGTAGGGGGAAGAGGAGGAAGCTTCAAAATATTACATCCTTTGCTGAGTCCTGTTATGGACCCTCCCTGCAGCTGTAATTCACATTTGCCAGATGAGCTGACTCGGTGTCCTCAGAAATTCACATGCGACTGTAGAACGTGAGCTCTCATATATTAGCTGGTGCTCAAAAGAATGTGTCTAGGCTAACATGCACACATGAGAAAGTACAGATCAGATGGCTTGGTGAGACAGTTGATACTGTTCTGGGACAAGGACTGGTATCATCTCACATGGCCTTGAAAATTGGCTATAGGGTAGCTATCAGGATTTTGGTATCACAGACTGCTATCACAAAGCGTAGTGCACAGTGCAGCTATGCAGGTTAGGTGATGATCAAAATATAAATGAACTCTTCCAAGAGATTAATTTCTCATAGTAGGACTGAAATCACTGATGAGAGACCAGGAGCATAATAAAGTGGCTGCACAACAGCACAGGAACAGACACACTCAGTCCATCTAGGAATTGCAACCATCTTTTATAAACCACTCACTGTATTAGAAGCAGGAAAGTTTGATCACAAGCACATGAATCAGTGACTGCAGGAGCCTTGTAATGGATGGTTTTTGTGTTGAAGAAGCTAGGGGGGGTGGGGGCACAGATTGCAATGAAGAACCACAGACTGTTCTGTATACAAGAATACTGCCACCCTTAGATCCTTTGCGTTTCATAACCACCCTGCAATTTCTCTCAGCAAAAAAAAATTAAAATAGTTGTTCAAGCTAATTTGGTGTACATCTGCCTGATTCCTTTACACACACAAAAATGGACATATCTTTCCCTGACATACAGCAGAGACACAAAAACATATTGAGAGTAGGAGAGTAGGTGAAATTTCTTTCCCCCATAGCAGGATTTGTGAAAGGCACTCACTGGTACAGACAAGGTTGGCTCCATCGAAAAAGGCTATAAAACCAGACTTTGCATACTGGCAAACTAAAGCAAGGCTCCCCTTACCAGCTGCTAGCACACAGATCCAGTGTCGTAACCCAGTCACACCGGCTGTGTAGGGCTTGTACACGCTGCGCCTCCTGCCTCAGCAGCCCACGGGGCTGGGGGGCAGCAGAGCTGCCCCTTCCCTGCCTTTGGGCTGGGGGCTGCGTGCCAGGCACCCAGCACCTGTGCCACTCACACTGTGCGTTCACTCAGGCACCCGTCAGCAGAGGTGTGAACGTCAAAATATTCATCGTAACAGACACGCTGACATTATTCTTTACATTTTTTTAATGAGCTACCAGTGAAGCACTGAAAGTGATGTGGCTGCTTTTATATTAGCATGGAAATATGCAGAGTTAAAGAGGATCAGTGTCACGTTAGACATTTGAAGAACCATCTATATTTTTCAAAATATCAACACAGTGCAGTAGAGAGAACAGATTCTGACACCTTCGTATGAAAGCCTATCTTTGTATACAAAAGAAAGACCTCCCCAGGAACTAACTCTCACTTCAGTTGATTGTGAGCTACTGCACTACATAATAAAGAGGGAATCAGATCAAGCTGTAAAAGCTAATATCCAGTTAAAACGCAATTCATTTGAAGTCGACTTAATTTCATTTAAAGTCACTTTTGAAAATGTGAGAAATTACTCTGAAATCACTGAGGTTATTTCAAATACATCACCTGACATATTTTACTTACACATTCATTGCCCCAAATGGGGGCTCAATTGCTTTTCAAATTAAAAACACAAAATACATTTTTGAAAAGGAGGTAGGGGGTTGTATAGCACAGCTGAGGTAGCGAATATATCTGTCTTTTGCTCTCAATTTTTGAACATAATACATTCAGGAAGCCTCATACAAATTCAGTTTTCAGAGATAGAAGGAAAAATTCTCACAACAGGAAATGAAAAGTTCTACTAGAATTAGCAGCATCTCAAAACATAACGTGCAAATATTTCTATCATAATAGCCATACAGTATATCTACTAAACCATGGCTATAAACCTAAATATATTGAAAATAATAAACATATATAAATAATGATGTTCAGCCTTTAAAATCCCAAAAGAAAAAAAAAAATAGCAGGAAATTAAGCAGATAAATCCAGCATTAGTGGGTCCAATATCTAAGCTGTTCCTTTTGGCTTCTTGTGCTTTTTACACCAAATGTAGTACAGCTCTTAATGTCACAGTGTGAAAGTAACTATTCTTTCCCCTTCCTCCTGGCCCTTAATGTATCAATACCCAGACATTATTTCTACACTATGTTAAATATATGTAACTTACATTGTTACATAAATATATATATATCTAATATGATACACTCACTATGGTGTATTTTGTAGCTATGTATCTGTTAAGATAGTTATTGATGTAACTATACCTCTCCATAAGAAAAACAGTCCTGACCCCCATTAATCATGTGGGCTGGTGGAGGTAAGACAGTACCATTGCAGCAGCACTGACGACATTCAAAACCAACTGAACCATCACTGATCACTTAATCTTACAAAAAGTGTCAAGAAAGCAGGATATTTATTGTTCTTATTACATGCTTATGGGCTAATCCAGGTCTCATCGTGATCAACAAAAGCCCTTCCGTTAATTAGCAGATACTGGACAAAATTTGAAGGGAACAATCCTACAGTCTCCAGTTCACATCAGAAAATACTGAAGGTATTCTGGTGCAATTTCACAGCCATTTAAACCAACCTGTGTGAGGGTGACCTGTGCCCCTGCCTTCAGCCAGGCTTCTCCAGCTTCTATTTTATTCCAGGCACCAGTATGTAGGTAATGAGTCCACTCAGAACCAATTTGGCTGAAATATATACACACACATATTTTTTGGTGAGATTTGTTTCTGCAGTCATCTCAGTCTAAGTAGGCTTAAATTATCACGGAACCACAGTCTCATTCTTCAGGAAACATCTGGAATCTGGTGCGAAAGAGGCATTAAAAATCAGTGTGCTTAAATTACCAAAATACATCTGTCCATGTACATATCTATGAACATAGGTATATAGGTATAAGTGGGAATTACCATAAATATCGATGCATTTCCTATTCTTGCAGAGCTGTCATCTACTGTCTTTCATCAGTTGTTAATGGTATACTGCTCAAGCTCAAATATAAATTACCTAAATTCCTTCAGATGTCTGCATTCAAAACAGAAAAAGGGAAAGGAGTTAAGGTTGCAAATGGCTGATATATTTCCAACACATTTCAGGTAAACTTTGTGAGCTACCTAACAAGTCATAACAGCAGCTTGAATTAAGCAGCAGTATCTGTAGGAAGTATTCGGCTTCTTCTGTGGTATGTCTCTGCCTGTGCAGACAATGCACCCATGTTAATGAGAAAATGTGGACTGAAAATATGGTGACATATTTAATTGAATATTTTGACTTCATTTCTTCAGGATTATACCTGGGCAGCATTTAGTCAAAATTATGCTTCAGTTAGGCTTTTCAAAACTGTTCAAAGTTGACATGGTTCTACTCCCAAGTAAAAATCAGTAGGAGTTTTACTGCTGACTTCCACAGAATATAAGCCAATGCTGAACACTTCTGAAAATAGCTTTCCATCTGTATATTTATTTAAATGAGTAGGGACTGTTAGTAGAAATAGGAACCGAAAAGATCAGGCTTTTAATTTTAAAAGTTAAAGTTAAATATAGGTTACTAGACTAGAAAACTAAAATACAAGAAATACCCAGACAATCTTTAACACTTTTTGCTCTCATTTATGGAAGGAATGGATGGAAAACAGCTCCGTTGTCCCAGGTGAGACAGCCCCGGGATTTCTGAGGTCATTAGACACCATTGACCCTTTAGTAATGGCATTTCACACTTCCAGTGGGCAGATGAGAACTCTAACAGAGCCATCTATAAGTTAGTCCTATGCAGTCAACCCTAGTCAACCCCCCTAAAAGAAATTATTGTATCAGCCCAAGTAGTCACGCCCACCCTTTTCGACATTATTTAAATAGATTTCTACTTGCCAAAGCAGCCCTTTCCTTTTGCTGCTAAACATAGTTGCTTTCTCTAAAGGAACAGCCCTTCATGACAAATGCCTGTTGGCTCTGAGCCAGCACAACATTTACTGTAGTCAATATTTAACATATGAATAATCCTACTGACTGCGGAAAGGCTGCTTGTGTACTTGAAGTTAAACAGCTATATGAGCATTTTGTTGGCTCATGGCCTGGCTACTGCAGAAGCTGGCAAAGTTCATGGTAAGACGTGGTAATATCACTTTTTGGTATTTTAGGTCCTCTTAAGATTTGGTCCCTTTAGGTCTTTCTCACCTCACTGTGCTTTCAGAGTTCTTTACTGGTTGAAAGGTCAGCTTTGCTTCTTGCTCCATTGTGTACCACTATGGGCAAAGATCTACTGGGCTAGAAGACAAGCATATATATATATTGGCAGGAACCTTATCAGCTGCAAATTTAGCTCCTGAAGTCTTGAAGGCTCAGTTCTGAACAGCGATGCAGTGCAGGAAGGAGTACCTACGCGACACTGCTCTCAGGAGGTAGCAAGAAGCAGCTGTGTCTAAGCAAGATCATTCTCCATCTCCCTCTCGTCTGGTGAGCAGGACAGGTTGCTGCAACTCTGCAACCAACACTAGGTTCTCTTGCTTTCAAATTCTGAGTAGGCAAAGCACTAAACTCCAAACCAAAGACTCCAAAGTCAGTGCAAGATGGCCACAGGAAATCTCAGCAACACTTGAATAACAAAAGCAGAGTACAGTCGCAGTCTCCCATTTTCTGATTCTTAAGCTTAAAACATACCAGGCAATAGAAGAAATAACACCCTTTCTGTTTGTTTTCTTCATCCTTTACTTTTTTTAGTCATAACTTTACACTTAAGTATTGCTTTGTTTTTGGTGTGGTTTTTTTTTTTTTTTTTTTTTTTTTTTGCAACAAGAAGTGCCTGATGAAGTTAGTCTTTTGCAAATGAGAGAAAAGCCCAGAGACTAGGAGCCTATCCTTAAGTTTTCATTGGATCTCAATGGTGGAAGAAAAAAGTCAAAGCTACTCAGTGACATTCAAGGCACGGGAGGTCAAACTGGGTCTCTGCTCCACTCAGAGTAGGATGGTAATTGCTATTGCCTATTGCTTTTGCAGCTATTTTTTGTTTGTAGCTGGTCAACAATTATCTACTTAGAAAAGTCACATTTTCTCTGTTTATATTTGGAATGCAAATTCCTGATCCAATTTTGGTAAGACACTTACTGATTTTAATTGGGGTTGGTTTTTGCCCTGTGTAATCTCTGACTTCATGAGCATTCAAATATGCATTTTAACAGAAGATTATTCAAAGTCTGGCATGTTTTAAGAGTTTTTTTCTGGTTAGAGCTTTGAAATACTTCATGTACTCTGTTAAACTACCCAACTGAGACTTAAGTATGTCCTTTACTGATTTGCTTTCCCAGATGGCACCTCTGGTGTTATGTTTTGGTTTTGGGGTTTGGATTTTTTTTTTCTTTCTTTTCTTTGAATAGGTCTTTTAAAAGAAATCAGAAAGTCAAGGAAAGTGGAGATAGTACTAAAGATGGGATAAGCTTATATTCCCATGGCACTCAGAGCTTGATGATCCCATGTTTTGAGCGTGCTGGGTTGTATTTGTGATCTCAGAAAATCAGTGAAGCTCGTTCCAAAATCAAGGTCTACAGAATGGAATTAGTTTTGTTGTGGGTTGGGGTTTTTTTCTTTGTTTTTTTAGATGCTGTAAAGAACCAATAGTGCTTTCAGGTTGGTGCTAATAAGTGTTCTCTACCACCAAAGTACAGAAAGCCTCACATCTAATGCTTCACATGGAATCTTTCTGCCTTGTGATCAGTATAAAGTTGACCTAATTCAAGCTGAAACTATCCTAGTCAAAGCTGTTTGCTCTAGAACAGGGAACCCAAATGAGAAGATGGAAAAGAAAGTACAATGGTGAAATATGAATATTGGTGCAGACTTTAGTCACTCTGACTTTCCACAGACTATTTCCTCAGGTTCTAGAACTTGTCCCTCAATCCAACATATCTTAAAATTACCCCAGTGCTCCTTGGGGTTGGAGTTGAAGTCCGTGGCTCACAATCCTGCTTCATACTCAGCGGTGTTCTGCTGTGTGAGTACCACTGTGTTTGGGCAGGAGACACAGATATCAGAGGCTGCTCTGAATTTGTTACTGGAGGTTCTGCAGAGACTCATAAGACTTTGTTCCAAGTGCTAGGAGAATTTCTTTGACCTGTCTTCATTTCTGTATAGCAACCAGTAACACGTTCACACGCACAAATCATTCCTAAAACCCCCACGGTGCCTGCACATTTTGCAGCCTGCAGAAAGAATCATATTTTGTGTTGGTCACTTATGCTAAGGAAAACAGTATATAAGCACAACAGAGTAGAAAAAAAAGGCATCTTTCACTAAAGAATTGTTTGTTTCCTCTCATCAATGTTACTGGAATCACTACAAGTGGACATGTTTATTGACTTCTGTTCATGAGGTAGCAGTGCTACGTAAACCTCTTCATCACAAATCAGATCGTTTATCTACACATGTCATTTCTGACCTTATCGTGGAGTGGTTTTCAGTCTTGCTGGGTGTACTTTCTAATGTCTCCTATAACATGCGGTAAGTTATGAGCAGAGCTGGAAAATGCTGCATTGCTAGATCTACAATACAATCCGTTATTGTTTCAGGATGTGATTTAATAGAAGTTCTGTTCCTCTAGTCTCATGCACATATCTGCCAAAATGTTCAATTTAAGTAAATTGTGTTAGGAATGAAGTCATACTGTCATACAATATAATAAAGTGGCTGATTACATTTTGTACTATAAAGACCTGGGACTCATCATAGCAGGAGATTCAACACTTTTTAAGAAAAAAGATTGTCTGAAGTAATGACATTTAAACATTTTTGTCAAGTAAGAAAATACTGGAATATATCCTTTTAGGCTCAAGTCCACATTAATCTCAATATTAAAAAAGAAAAGAGCTTATCAACCTAAGCAGACTCTCCCATCTTCAGAACACCAAATCTGAAGACAATATTACATCAATTTCCTTTTAAAAAAAATACATAAACATAACAAACCAAAAATATCCACAACCAAAAGATGCCCAAGCATACACAGAGAGTTAAAATCAAAGGAAGTTAATGTTGGCATGAGCTAGTAAACATCAAAGGAAGATATGATACATTCATGCCAATAAATTGGTAGTGACGCAAGAGTTTTATGAGCCTTGGCAGTCCTGTTGGCCCAGACATTTTTTGCAGGCATAACAAACTGAAGATATTATCTCTTACTATTACTGAGATACTATTATTTAGAGCAATCCGTTTTTGTTTTTTTTCTTTAGGGCAGACTGAGTTCACGCTGAAGGAAGTACTGTGTTGAGCTAAATAACAGAAGTGAACAGAAAGTCAGAAATAAGCCAAGAAGAATGAATATATTTCACAAGTAATTAATCTTCTAAAATCAGTGCTTTGAACAGTCCTCCACTTTCTAGATATTCCCACCTACAGTTAGTTGGATCTAACTTTGTAGATCATATTTTGCTGTGATGCTAAAAGCTACGCATATAAAGATGAACCAAAATGGACAAATGCAGTTGAGAAAAAAGAATGAGGTTTTGTCACTAAAGTTGAAAATGCCAGTCTAAAGTGCTATGGAGTACCTTTGTTTTGCTACTTTGGGCATTTGTATTGGCATCCAAAGATTTGTGGAGACATTTCTGACTGCTTGCTGAGACGCTGGAGAGCAAACCCAACCATTTGTGTGAGGAGGAGTGCAGCCAAATCGGAAATGACCAAGTCAACCGAAAGAATGCCATCTCAGAGTTTTGATTCAGGGAAGCATTTAAGGAAGTGCACAACTGCAAGCACTGAACAAACCCACTGAAAAGTACAGCGTCTGCTCACGAGTAGGTACCTATCTCTGAGCAATGAAACAAGGAGCTTTGCTGGGTTCAGTAAGACTGCATGTTGGTGGAGAGGCAATTAAATCACCCTTGCCCTCCCTGAGCTTGTAAAAATATAACTGCTTCAGTAAAAGTCACCCTAAGCTCCTGCAGTCAACAGAACAGATGTAACATTTTGGAAATTTTTTATAAAGAACTCTCTCCTGATAAAAATGTTTTTAAGTTGCATAGCTTATCTAGTTACTGGATTTATTTAGATCAGCTGAATGACTGAAATGATCCTGCAGAGTCTTTAGCACCAATCATAAAGTCAAACTGAAAACCTGAAGTTCCTGTCCTGGCAAATGGAAGTTATGGGTGGAAGGTCCTTTATCCAGTCCGGTCATAGACCTTTGTCTATTTGGCAAGTCCTTATTTGAGGCAGAACCATCCGTACCATAAAACTTCGCTGTGGTTGAGTGTTGAAGTGGAAACTGATCTTTTAGGGCATTCTAAAAATGGGCATATTTCATTGTTCCTGTCAGTACGTGACAAATGCTTCTAGAGAATGTAAATGTTTTATAGGTTGTTCCAGTACCAGAATGGCACGCTTAATGAATTGCTGACTTCAAATTACATCAGAAGTCCAATATTCAGAGTGAGAATCTCTGGATTTTAATCTTTCACTTTCTCTCTCTCTCTCTCTCTCTTTTTTTAAGGTTACAAGGGACAGTAGTAGGGTTGAAGACTATTGGAGGCGTATGCACGGTACAGATACATTTTGCTCCGTCAGGTTCTGACAAGCATTCTTTTTGAAGGTGATTATTGATTTTCTGCCTCCACAAGAAGAAATGACTCAAAAAAACCCCCAACCCGAGAATATAAATCATGGCTTAAGGGAAAAAAAGTAACTCCTTATCTTGGTCTTTTAAAAATGTATATATCTTAAAATAGGAACAGGGAAGGAAATAATAATGCAAGTATTTTTTACAGAAAGTGTTGCTCTGAAATAACGCTTTGCAATACTTGACTAGGTTGTAGAAGACTTGGACATTATCAGACGTGGCAAACCAAAGCTTCTCATGGTATAATTGTCTTTAGGTGGATGCTAACTGTTCGTGCTTAACGCACTCTCTGACATCACACAGGTGATAGTCATCTTTGCTGTGGACTCGTGACTTTGGAAATGAAACAAAATGGCTGACTAAGTATGGAGTGATAAAATGTATATTTTACTGTCTGTCACAAGGATTTACAAATACGGAAGCCTTGCAGTGTTTTAAGGTGAATTATGTCTGTTCTTTGCTGTGGGTTTTATGTTCCAGTCTCATCTCAATAGCAGCTGTACTTGAAAAGAGGATGAAAAATTGAACAAGTCGTCAAGGTTTTGACCCTGTGGATTTGCGTGTTCGGGGCAGTAGCATTTTTGCATTACTGGTAACATTTCTTTATATTGTAGAGTATATTTGTTCTCTTTTTCTTACCTCCATCCAAAAATGTAATAAAAAAATACAGAAGATATCTAGGGGGGAAAATATTCCAACTGAAGGAGAAGAGCACTCAAGTATTGGTTTTTTTTGCTAGTACATCCAGGACAATATGGTTCTACAATATGATGAGATGTTTGCTTTCTCTCGTCATATAGTTTAGATCCTTGGTACCCAAGGTAGGTAGAAATAAATTAGGAGCTAGCAGAAGGTTGAAATCAGGAGGAGGTTGAGAAATTGATATGGAGCATGGAATGCAGATGGGGGAAAGGTACATGAGGGAGGCAGAATAGGTGGGAGGAAGAAATGAGTAAGAAATTAAAAAACAGAAACAGCAGGAATAAAAACTGGAAGGGCAAAGACAAGGAAAAGGTGGGGTGGAGAAACCCCAATGGTATAGCAAGTGAAACACCCTTTTTTAAGGCCTTCCTTTCAGGTCAGGATAGAAGAACCCCAGCAGGAAACAGATGAAATTTGTGCCTTTTCAGATTTCACTGAGAAGTTCCCACGCTATTTTGGCAACCTTTTTAAACACTAAATTTACTTCAAAATATTTCCCTGCCCCTTACTCCCAAAGAAAATGTCAGCTGAGAGGAAAGAGAAAGTCTCATCCCAAACTTCTGGTAGTCAGGAAGTGTAAAAGTGACAGGGATGACTAATATCACGTACATCAGGCACACTGAAAACAGAAGACAGGAACAGCAAAATAGGGAGATGAGTGTCTTGTGGTCTATTTGAAGTGCTTTAAATCTGTAGTTCATAAAACAGCAGGTGGGAATAGGTGTCTAGAAATAACTAGCCAATGGATAAAATACCAAAGGATTTTTTTTTCTTTTTCCCCCCAAACCATATATTGCTTCAAGGATAAAATACAGCTATTTTGGTACAGAGCGCCACAGAAACCACGAATAAAAAGTTCCAAACCTCAAACCATTAAAACCATAATTGGGCTGCCACCTGCCTCCTAGACATTGAAAGTTTCTCTTCTCCAGGCAAATACTAAACTGCTTGTCTACCACAGGGCAGTGGTTTTTTTCTCATACAGATGCCCACAACAGTGATATTTATACCACACTTGTCCTGAGAAAGAATGGTAGATCCTAGAGAAACATGCATTGGCCACTGAAAGAGTGAGCAGAGCTCTGGGGACAATGCTGAACCACAGGAAAGTAGCATCTGAAGCAACACTAAGGCTATCCGCCTTGTCTGCTCTTACCGCTCAAATTAAAGAGAAAATACCATTATTTACTGATCCATTTACACGTAAGAGGCAGACCCAGGAGTAGGAACTCAGCCAACAGGAGTAATACCAATTTAGGACAGAATCTTCCAGCCTGGTCCTACACCACTTCTTTCATGCTATGTTACAGAAGAAGTCAGCATGTTATTGAATCCACATTTACACTCCGTCAAGCACTACTCTGAAATAAGTGCTCCCTGCAAGCAAGGAGAGCTAGTACATTCACTGTGCCTTACATCTGCTTATGTTCAACCCTACCTATTTTGTGCATCCCCAAATGAAAATAACCATAAAATAATTTATGCTGGAAGGAGCTGTTGAGCACTCACTCAGTTGAATTGTCCACATTGTAAATAAAGCTATTAACAGTCTTGGCTGTAGTATCGATCTCTGAGGCATGCCACTAGTAATCGGCTGCCAGCTGGACTTTGTACTGCTGATCACTACCCTTTGAGCCCAGCAATCCAGCCAAATTTCCACCCACCTTATTGTCCACTTATTCAATCTAGATCTCACCAATTTGGCAGCAAGAATACTGCAGGAAATGGTGTCAAAGACCTTGTTGGAGTCAAGGTATACAGCACCTGTGGCTCTCCCTTTCATCACACAGACAGTGATCTCATCATAGAGATCATGCAGGCTGGTCAGCCATGATAAAAAAATATTTCTTCTTCAAATAATCTTTGCTTCCTCTCTTCTGGGGTGTAAATTCAACAGAAAAACATGTAAATCCCCAATGTAAATTTGCCCAGTAAATGTGCATGCAATGCATTATTACAGGCATACATTACTGTAATACCCAAAGTCCTAAATTCAAACCCAGGGTACTATTACAGAGATATGAAAGAATACTAGCTTTGCTCAAAGAGAATTCACAGTCAAGGAACAAACTTTAACATAAATGACTTCTGACTTCCTGTTACCAGTGCAATACTATCTCTTGGGAACAATTGTGTAAAGTATTGCTTGCTAATAAAAGGTGGTTTAAGAGTCAGCTTACAGTTTTGTTTACCTAAGAATTCACAAAGCTAATAACCTTAGAAAGAATTATCAAAAGCTACATTTCCACTGTATGTTATAATCAAGGGTATAGCATTACACATTTTTGCATACCTATGCAGTAAACATTGTTAGGCAACAGAAACTTGTGTTTGAAGGACTAAGGCTTACGCTTCAGCTAGATGCTTGCCCAAGCTTTCCCAAACACCAGAATCTTCAACAATCTCTTTCACACATACAAGCAGTATTTTAGAGAAGAACAGATTGTTTACCTGTACGATAGATGTGTTCTGCCCTCTGATGAACACAAATCATTACCATTGCTATTCAAGGATGATCTCCAGGATTCAGGTAGTGAATTCTTTCTGCAAAGGTTTTTGCTGGCTCCATTGCTTCTAGGGAACTCAGCAGCTACATGAGTGCTGAGAATCCACTGCAAATCCATCACCACTGGAAAATTAATTCTAAGATAGCAACAAAACAAAACAAAAGTTTTTTCCTTCTTTCTCTCCCTGCTCAGTCAGAGAACATCCAAAATACAGCAAAGCCTATAGAGAAAATGAGATAAATTGGTTTCGGATTACTTGTCCCTATAAATCATCTTGGACCTCAACGACAGAAGTGGACGTAAAGTCTGAGTGTTCATGGATGCTAAAGTACCGCAAAGAAATTGCATGCCCAATTTCAGCAGAAATGTTTCTTGGCCTGTTTTCGTCAGATCATTCCTTATTAATGCAAGTTTGGCTAAGTCAAAAGTAAATGACTTTCAACCACATCTGATTCTGCCTTAGAAGTTTCACACAATTTCTGTTGCCAGAGCTCAGGGGATGTATCCCATAGGGTCATCTGCCAGGATGGACTGACAGCAATCTGAATCCATTTGTAAGTCCTGACTCATTTTTGCACAAGCAAAAATAGGCCAAAACTCCAGCACGTTCTTAAAACTGAGGTGTTCAGTATACTGGGTATATCCCAGCTCCCTGGAATGCAGCCTGTACAGATAGGGCACAGCACTAGCCTCCACATAATATAACTGCCTACCAGCGGATGTTTCAGTTTTAAATCTTTCTTGGAGATGGAAGCAGGTGTTGCATCTGAGCTGCAGCCAGAGGAATGGTAGAAAGGGCCCGGCAGGTGTCTGTCCCACTCAGGCTCCGCCAATGTGCAGGATGAAGATGGCAGCGATACTGTGCACAGCTTCCCAGGCTCTTCCTTTTAAACATGGCGATGCCACTGGACAGCTTGCAGAGCTGAATGCAGAGCTTTGCCAAAGGGAGACAGCCTGGAAGGGGTTCTGCGCTGGTTTGAGTGGGAACTGGGGTGAAGCCTTTTTAGTTTTCAAGGAGTAAGGGACAAGTGACTGCACTATGATAAGGGAGCAGTGACAAGTTGGGTCATCGGTTTTCCTTCTCAAGTTTTGGAAAAGCAGTTTGCAAAATCAGAGTCTGGAAGTACACATCAAGCAAATTCAGTTCTTCTGTTGACAAAACTGAAGTAGCAGGACATAGTGAATCAGGCCTTTTCCTGGGTTATACCTGAAATAAAGTGCTTCTAAGCCTGTTGTAATAGGGAGAACTATGAAAGATTATTCACTGTCAACAAAGACTAGAAATGAAATGCTGCAAGAACAGTGCAGACGGTTAAATAAGGGTTTCTCATGTAACACTGCCTTACATAAAAGTGTTCTCCTCTGTCCTCCAACGTCAACAGGAAACAGTTGCATGCCCTACAGCATGGCTTGGAAACATTTTTATAGTACTATCCTGTGTTGGTGCTTTTAGATTTAAATCATATGTAAAGCTGAGTGCTCTACGATGATTAGGAGATTTTTCTATTGAGTTTGATGTTCACTTAATTCCAGAACAGGAAGCCATTTTATTTACTTGCTTAATACGGCATCAGCATGATGAGCAGGATAGCTTTCTAGCTGCAAATTAAAAGGTTCAGAGATTAGCACTTTCCCCCAGTGGATGTTATGGCTCATGTACCAAACAGCCCTGAATGGAGATGCTGAAGATGTTTCAGACCTTAAACCTGTAAAACTGCGTGTTAACTCAGATGAGTCTCATATTTTATTATTAGAGATATACCATACAATTTAATTAAATGGGCACCTATAAAATGTAAAGTTCAGTTAACTCTCAGCTTTATTTTAATACAACCTACATTGGTAACTAATGGTAATGTTATGTAAAGACTGAATAGCTTTCCAAGTCATAAAACACCTTGGAGCTACGTTGTTTTCTCAATTTATAACAGCTCCAATTTTGAGCTCAGTTTCTGCTCACATCATCACTTAACCCTTCCTCTTCTATGCTCCTCCTCACTTGTCTACACAGTTTATCTTTAGTCACTATAATAGATCCATTACCACAGCTGTTTTCTGTATCATAAATGTGAATTTCAACCTGTATGCATCCAAACCCAAGGCTGAATCTTAAACAAAAGAATGGGTATGTAGTGTTACAGTCAGAACATCAAGAGCAGCAGAGCTGTTGAAAGTAAATTTGGGTATGCTTTTTACCTGGGAGTGTATTTTAAAGTCAAAGGACTTGAGTCACAGGATGTTATTTTTGTATGTGTAATCGGGTACCTCAAGGATTCATCTTCTACTTCAATGCTCAGTCAATTATTTTGGTTTTTGTTTTTTTTTTTTTTGGATCAACAAGCCTGAGTAGGGTGCTTTTCATCCTGATGCTGATAAGACTTTTAACTTCTGTTGTCAAAATAAAATCTAAAGCATTGCTGCTGTGGAAACATATATTCATATGCACTTAGCATGGTCAAGAGACCTGATCTTCAGCTGGGATAAACAGAAGAAAATGAAAATGCTACAGTTGTTTTGAATTAAATCAGCTGATGAGCCACCCAAGATCTTTCACCAAGTACTGTACTATTTACTATCTACCACACATTCAAAGTACCTTTCCTGAAAACAAGAAGCATAGGCTTCCCTTCTCCAAGAAACTGCTTTTCTTTGCCAAGGCAGCCTTAGAATATCCCCTTTCTGGATACTCATTCTTCAGCAGTATCTTTTCAGAAGTAAGAGTGGTATTTCAACTTCAATAAATAATATTGGAGAGGGTTGGGGTTTTTTTTGAGAAACAACAGTTAGCCCAAATTCTCCCAAATTCAGTTGGGCATACTGAACACCATGTCTTCTGTAAAACAGGAACAAAACAAAAGCAACGCTACTCCCTGAGGAAGTAGTACATTGGGTGACAAGAGCAGTTTATGTTGTACATCCTTTTCTCTGACAGAGGATGCTTCCTTAGCATATTCAGTAGGCAGCATCTTTGAAGCACACCTTTTTTTCTTCCTTCACTTCTCTTATCAGTGCTTCCTCTCTCATGCCTGGCTGGTTTGCAGAAACCCTCAGCACACAGATCATCAGTGTAGAGCTGTAAATGGCAAGAGCAACAGAAAGTTCAGGTAACACAGTACAGAAACATTAGGCTGCAGAAGAGGAAAGGAAAAACAAGTCAGAGAACATGGTGCTCTGCCGCTCCAGGGTTTGGGGTACTAATACTCCCCCTCCTGCAGCTTTCTTGCTCAGGACCAGGTCCAGCAACTCCACCTGGCACATCATTACGGAGCACCAGTGTAACACCAGGGGCCTTAGTGCCCAGAGCAAAAGTCAGCGCCGGGTGTTTACATTCCCATTGGAGAAGTTTTTGCTGGCCAAATGCATGCATGGGGCAAATCCTCTCCTGCACTGCCTTGAGCTCACGCCCTAAGAGTTGGTGTCACCCTCACAACCCCAGACTTCTTAGTTTGCTCTGGTTTAGGGAAGCTGTTCTGACACGTGGCAGCGTTGCCTAAAGGTATGCCTCTCCCTTTTTTGTCATGCAGAGGTGAGCCACAGTAGAGGCCTAAGGCAGCTGTAGAACTGGCCTTTTGTACAGATTTATGAAGTGTAATTACAACATCATTTATTCTTTTGGCTTTTAGACATTCATTTGTTTCTTGCTGGTTTACAACATTTTTTGCCAATGCAATAATGCTGATTGACTCAAAGAACGGTTCATCAAATAATATTTTTCTTATCTGCCACCCTGCAGATTAATTCATTAATTAATGTTTAATTAAGTTAATGAGAAGTAGACTTAATACAGTTTACGTGATAAAAGAGATGTTACTGCATTAATGAAAACATTTTAATTGGCATTTGACAGATGTTAAAGGAAATGCATTCCAAGGCTATATTGACTGCATTATTTTTTCTATCCTGTAAAAAGACCAGTCATCAAATTATCTGCCTTGTGACAGCAATAAAAATCTGGATCTTTACAATATGGGAATTCATAATTTTTTAACTGTTACTCTGAAGGCACACTAAATCTTTCCCCAATCAAAATCATTGGACAATTTAGAACATCGTGTCTAGAATCGTAAAGAAATTTTAAAGGCTCAAACTTTGGTTGTAAGCTGAAAAAGGTCTGAAAATTTCCACTGAATTTTGGGTAGTGCAAAAATGTAGAGACAAAACCTGGTTTCTGTCAGTGCTTCATAAATGTTTAATTTCAAACTTGTGAGAACAGCTTTTATTGATTTACCTTCCCTCTGGTGTGCCTTCCAAACCAACCATTCGCACACATGCACAGGGTTAGGGAAACAATTGTAGTATTGGATAAAATCAGTGTTTTCCTTGCCCTCTGCTTCCCGTTCCTCACCAGGACCTCCCTGTCTGCCACCTCCCTAGCGGCAGGTGATGGTGGAATTAAAACCAATTGGAATGAAGGGCACATGGATTTTTCCATCCAAACAGAAAACAGTTTGTTAGAACGATCCCAAAGGAGAAAAGAAATCTATGTGAAATGCAATCTTTTCTCCCTTGATGTTTCACGTGGAGAAACATTTTCCGCCAGTTCAGTCCTAGCATGTTTGCACGTGTATCTTTAGAAACAGACTCAACATTTGGTCTCCTGATGCCACCTGCTCTCCAGAGATTCAGGTTTAGGTTAGAGAGGTAGTAAGGCACAACACCTAGAAACAGATAGCACCCGCAATGATCATAATTTATATAAATGAAAAGGAACATTTTACACTGTGTTTAAATGGGATGGCAGAATTTTTACTCCTAAATCTGGCTTAGGCTTTTGTTTGAATGTCAATAATATTCTGAAGTTATTAACTTTTGCCACAATTTGGTAGTTTAGTTTTTTGTAACTGTAATTTGAAAATTAAAGATACACACTTGTTTTCATGGGAGCAGAGAAGGCTAACACTGAAGTCTTCTCCAAATCTTCATGCTTTGAGAACAGGGACAAACTTGCTCTCATCTCTTTGGTGCCCAGTGTACACAGTCTGTGTCCATCCTTACTGACAGGACACCTGACTAACATTTTTAGCTTATTTTGCAAAGAACAGACTAAATCCTCTTTCTTTTGGACAGAACTTAATCAGCAAGAGGGAGACTATATATTTTATGAAAGCTCTAGCACAAACTTCACAAAAATCAGCACAAAAATGCTTTCTTGGTGCTTTTATCCTGATCTCAACAGCTCCGTGTTTATACTAGATATTTTTTTTTGCTTTTTCCTATTATTTTCTTCCTCATGTCTCTTACATACAGAAGGGCAACTAGGATGCTGCTTGAAGGCAACCATCTTCAACAAGATTTCCTTAGAGTCAAACATTTATAGAAACCCTAATGAGGTCATACGCAAAGAACTGCATCTCTGTCTTCTATCCCTTTTAAATATACATTAGGCACTTCATAAACATTTGCATGGAGAGGCAGATCATGAGTCTGGTATTGTAAAACCAAAGACCAAAAATGTCCAGGGATCTAAGGTCTTTCTAGCAACATCTCTCTCTTCTATTTGATCTGTAACAGAGATGTGCAAAAGCTAAGTTTACTTTCAGTTGGACAGTGAGAGAAGAAAAAATGTTGCATGCACATATAGTTCAGATAAATTTTAAGATTTTTAGACCTTTGGTTTACAGGAATGAAAATCTTCCACAGTGCATTTCATTTCATTCAAAACACACCACTTGATTCTGTTTGAATTGCTAGTTGGCTGGGGATGGTACCACTGATGCTGTATTACCCAGAAACACGGGGTCAGAGCGTTCAGAGGGAAATCTGAGGCACTGCAGAAAAAGGCAACACTACTGTTCCCCTCAGGTCTGTGAATTTAGTTCCTCAGTTTTCCACTTCTGCCCTTCTCCCTTCCCACCTGTCCAAAACTATTTTGGTTCAGCTGCAATGCACAGCTCATTTCGGGTAACAAAAAACCCCAGGTGTTTCACCAGATTTATTCTTCAGTGGAAAACATTCAGTGTCTCCTGGAGAGCAGTGGACCAAGCGGTCCTCCTTGTCAGACTCATCATAGTATCCTTGGATACAGAAGGAAAAATGCTAAATACCCTGATTTTATGGCTACAGACCAGCTTAAGGATCAGGAGACAGCAGATTTCTCAGTTTGTATTCCCAATACTGGCTAAAAGAAATTAAAAAAAAAAAAAAAAAAGTCAGCATGTTAGCAGCCAGCCTGCCAGCCAGTGCAAATGGGCTGATTTATTCAGGCTGAGTCTCCTGCCCGGGGAAAGAAACGGCACAAATCTATGCACATGGGATGAATGGCGATCCCCTGCCCAGGGGAGGCACGTAAGGGCTCATCCTCCCTCACACGAACCGCACACTTTTAGGGAGGTTCCCCAAGTGTTCGCGGTGGGACTGGGATGCAGACAGGGGTTCCCCCCAGGAGGCGGGTGGGGTGCTGCCTCTGCTGGGCCGCGCCACCCCCACCCCTGAAGGTCCCCTCCAGGGCGCCCCTGCCTGCCCCACCTCACTCCTGTCACCATCTGGACCCAGCAGAGAACAGATGCGGCAGCCCTGGCCTCTCCCTGGCAGCCGGGGTCTCCCCCACCCCACAGCAGGGCACTAGCAGAGGGGGCCATCCCACCTGGGTGGAGATACGGGACCGCAGCACACCCTCAGTGGCAGCATGTCGCAGCGACCCCCGGGCTGTGCCATGCTTGAGGGGGAACCATGCTCAGCACAGGGGTAGCCTCAGGAGAAGCTTTCCTGGTCCTGCCTGTAACCTTTCTGACACTCCTCCTGGTGGAATACAAGGCCTTAAATGGTCCATGAGCTGGCAGCTGGGGACCACAGTCTGGGCAAAGCCAAGAGCAGGTCTCCTCAGGACCTGCGCTTCTGCTTGGAGGCCAAGCAGGGTGTCTCAGCTTTGAAGTACTGCGTCTCCTCTTTTTTGCCGGGATCCCAGCTGTTTAGGACAGGTGGCTGCCACCACAGCACCCCTCCCACACGTACACCCACCACCACTGCTTGGAGGTGAGGAGGAAAGGCAGGGAGGTTTGCGGTGGGTGAATCCTGGAGACTGACACCCAGAGCAATCAAGCCAAGGTAGCCCTTAATAATTTAATAGGACAGCAAAGATCTTCTCAAAACTATCTTTCTAAATCCATCATCCCCTGCTTTCTGCTCTTTGGATGCGTACCTAAGTATACACCATGCTACCAGTAAACACAAAATAATTAGTATCTGTCCATTAATACTAGCAACACACCTGCATGTAACAATATTTATCTCTTGTCTGTGAAACATCTGAAATGATTACATGCCTAGTGCCAAGTAAGTCTATGAAATAAATGTCCCGGCTAAGGTTTTCTAGATGAGACACGCTAATCTTCCATTATTTTTCACGGAAAATGTATGGCATACCTAGTCTGAAAACCCAAACCTGTGTGGCTATGCTACAAGGAAGCAGATTTGAACTTCGGGGAGGTGCTGAGAGTAAATAGAAAGTGACCTGCAAGGCCTGAGCAGCAGCCACAATATTGTAAAGGCAAGCTTCAATTCATTAAAACAAAATTTTAAGTAGAAAAGTAAATTTTGCTGCTGCTAACTAGCATAGAATTTTCCAAAAGTTTTTCTTAGACTGAGAATTAAAACAACATAAGAACAAAATTCAACAGCCACATTTTTCTTAATTTCATATGTCATTGCATTTATATAAATGACTGACTCATTCCTTTCTCTTGTAGGCAACACAAAATTCATTTATCTATTCTTTTCACAGAATCACAGAACAGTTTGGGTTGGCAGGGACCTTTAAACGTCATCTAGTTTCAACCCCCTGCAATAAGCAGGGATATCTTCCACTAGATCAGGTTGCTCAAAGCCCTGTCCAGCCTGACTTGAAACACTTCCAATTATGTGGCATCTACAACTTCTCTGGGCAACCGGCTCCAGTGGCTCACCAACCTCACTGTAAAAAAAAATGTTCTTATCTGATCTGAATCAATCCTTTTAGTTTAAAAGTGTTATGTCTTATTCTGTCACTACGGGACCTGTTAAAAGGTCCCTCTCCTTTCTCATAAGCCCTCTTTATATATTGAAAGGCTGCAATAGGGTCTCCTCCAGGCTGAACAACACCAACTCTCTCACCCTTTCTTACTAGGAAGAGGTGTTCCAGCCCTCTGACCATTTCTGTGGCCCTCCTCTGGACCCACTCCAACAAGTCAATGTCTTTCTTGTGCTGGGGACCCCAGAGCTGCAGCACTTCAGGTGGGGTCTCACAAGAGGGGAACAGAAGGGGACAACCACTTCCCTCAGCCTGCTGGCCACTTTTTTTTCACGCAGCTTTTTTCAGCTCCTCCTTGTCATGTGACAACAGCCCAAGAACATACTCTTTCCTTTATCATCTTACATGGTGCTGAACAAGTGTCCACAGCAAAATGAGAACAAGAGAATTTTCAGTGCTGTTTTTCTTTTGTTTGCAAGCTTCATCCAGAACCCCACATTGTCCCTTTTAAAGTAGATTTCTAATTTCTATAAGAACAAAACTGAGGGTATTAAATCTTTGCCAGAATACCTCTAGAAAAATACCAAATACAAAAATGTTATTTTTATAGCATTCATGACAAATACTTGGTGCATCTCAGCACACAAGTGCTCCTGCTGCAAGTACTCATCAATTTTCACTGAGAATATCAACATGGGGACTATCAAATCCAAAAGCTTATCTGGGCCCCTGGAAAGTATTTTCACAGAAGATGTTAAGGCAGTTTTGGGCTCCAATAGTTAATAGAGATATAACCATATCATAAATCCCTCGAGGCAAACTGTACTGGCTACAGAGCAGGGACAATGACTGTTAATAAGACAAAACACAAAAGAAAGTAACATTTACTTTTTTTCTGCATAGTATTGTGAAATTTAAGGAAAGCCTTACTCAGAAGATTGAAGATAATGTACTGCCTATGGCTTACAACCAGGGCCTCCTGGTAACAATGGTGTTTATTAGGATGTAGCAAACAAACCATCCTCAAGCCCATGAAGACAAATACCCATGTATTTATAATACAAAATACAAATGTTACCAACTGATAAGCTGTAAGGAAAAAAAAAAATACAGAAACAAGTGCACGTAGGAGAAGATAAGAAAAAAAGTGTGCTGCTTTAAAACTCACTGGATCAAATGCATTACTGAAATAGCTTTATTAAGATCAATGCAGTCATATCATGGAGTGGTTAATTGAACAGAAATTATGAGGAAAAATTAGGCGTGTCTTTTTTTGACAGAAGTAAAAAGCAAGCTATCCTAAGTAAAGAATGCACAGAATAAAGAGTGGAAAAAGTGGGAGAAGCTTATTCCTTCCTTTTTATTGAGTGAAAAGGAAAACATTAATTCTCTAAGCTGGTCACGATACAACCTGCTTGCTTACACTTCACAAACCCTATGTCCACAGGATCTTTGATGAGCTCTCATTAGGCAGCTTCTCCACTCAAGTGCATTCCATGCACAAAGCAGAACAGAGGTGGTTGCTTGGAGTTTAACTGCACCGAAGCTACTCAACTAGAAAACACCCTCCTATTGCAGAAGGTTATAATCCATAATGAATCATTTGAGTAATGCAATCACGAGTTACTGATCACAAGTTACATCATAATAATTCTGTGCCCAACATCTGAAAGCTTAAGTCATGAGAAAATTAAGTGTAAGAGGCAGAAGCTGAGCAGCTACTCAGACTTACTTTCTTAAAGAAAAAACAGTTTTGTGAGTATTGAAAAGATGTAGCATAAAAAGCTATTGTATGACTCATCATTATATGATGTTCATCAGAGGTATGAATAATTTCTTAATAAGCAGTGAGAAATCAAGCAATACGAGTAAGAATTCAACAGCTGCACCAAGCACAAAATTTCTGTACTTTGCACAGCATACAAGTCAGCAGAATAAACAGATTCTGATGTATATAGTCCTTAAATCTATTAAAGCACCTGCTAGTGCAAGAGCACACATGGAGGCCTGAGACCCGAGGTATTTGTCTTCTTCCTTCAGCACACTCACACAGATGGTAGGACACACAGTAGGTATGAGGTTCTTCTGAGCTGTTTCATCCCTGTCCTACACACAGAGTACACACAAGTCAGAGATTATCACGAGTCCTGTGCTGATCCAAATCTCAAGCAATGGGAAGATAAGGGCAAGCTGGGAAAATCATGTGGCACAGGTGGTAGCATCATTCCAACAGACCTCCACTCTTCAATTCCTAAACTATTAATATTAAACATTTATAAGTGTGTAACAAATGAAATTGTTATTTGCAAAGTCTTTTTTTTCCAGCTAAGCAATTTAATACATCGATGAATTAGCAAACAGAAGGAAACAGAAAATAAATTAGAACATCATACTTGTGTTTACATTAAATGGTCACTTGTATTAATGTTTAGAGCTAGTTTATCTAAGGCCAACATCCTATAATTCATTATTCATCAATATTAATGAACCTTTTGTCCTTTAATTTTGATAAAGGGGCTTGCCCATAATGTAACTTGAGTACAATTTTTGAAGGATGTTTTGAGAATGTCAAGGAGCTGAAAGAGGAGATCATTGACAAGAGAAGAGTACGTTAGAGAGATGTGTCTGTATGTTTGTAAATAAAAAAATACAGTTAAATACCAACAGAAGTTATTTTATCTGTTAGCATTAAATCAGCCATGAAGCCAAACCTTATCTGCACCTCCTGAAACCCGTACTCCAGCAGACACTCTCGGAAGGCACGTGACAAGCACTGGCAGATCTGGGTGTGTTAAGAGACTGTAGTAGTGGCTACAGGCTTGGTAAAAATAGTAGGATGCTGCTACTACCCCTTAGCCACGTTAAGAAGGGGGGTTTCCTTGAACCTGTTATTTGATCAGCCTGTCAGTTTCCCAGGAAAGACAAGACCCTTGTGCCCAACCAGCCTGCCCACCACCTGCGTTTTGACAGCCCACTGTATCGGAGGGTGATTCGACTAACCTACCCAGGGACGTTTGCTGACACTGTCACAGAGTCAAATCCCTTATAACAATGACTCAAATCTCCAGAGACTTACACAGAATGAGCTTCAGCTGAAGATGTCTATTATACAAAATACAAGTTTGTGACAGAGTAAGGTTCAAGGATTGCCAGTGATAATACAGTGACTGCAAAAAAAAGCTTAAGATAATACACTTACTTAACAGCTAGCATGAGCTGGTCCTCGAATAAAGTTCTTACCCAACAGGTGACCCTATGGGGGAGAAGACAGGTTCAGCCTGTTGACTGATCCCAGAAGTTACAATGGAGTCTTCCCTAACTCCTCCCCCTTTGTTGCCCACTTTTACATTTCATAGTACATTGCATATTCATTATCATACACAGGATTAGTTGAAAGTTTCTCGCTTCCAATGTAAATTAGTATGTATTCTCAGATGGCACTATTGAAGTTTTTCACTAACTACACATGCTCCTCAAGTGGGGTTTTGCCCTCTCTTGGGGGGCTGTTAGCGTCAGAGGTTGTAGTCTCCCACTACCACTATTACCTTTGCCCTACTTTCAACTAAGTTTCTGTGGATGTAAGGGGGTCATGACACCTTATCAGCTTGTCAGCCAGAACTTACAGCTTTGGAGGGTGGGCCAGCTTGACCTAACGTTGTGACACTAAATCAAAGTGCGGTATTTGGGGAGTTTAGACAACAATTTACCCCCTTTAGATTTATTTCAGTCCAGAACCAGTCTATTTTCTTTACATTTAGGTGGAGCTTGAGTGACTCTAGTCATACATATTGTTGTTACCGATTGGTATCACATACCTAGTGAGGTGTAGTAGCACCTTGAGGCAGGTAACTCTGAGACGGAGGTGTACATTAGTATTACAATGAGATTATTTCATCTGAGGAAAATCATTTTGCCACAATGGTCGGCTCAGCAGCAGACACCATCCCATATATTCTTTATATGACAACTGCTATACAGCTTCTTAGACCATCAGGTCCCCCTTCCTATAGGGAACACAACAGAGCCTGGCCACACTCCACTCCACCCTCCGTCACTCCGGTCAGCATGTGCTGAGCTGGCAGGGTGTGCTGCCTGGGGAGCTGTGGAGATGTAGATTCTGTGCATGCCAACCATCCTGAAAGCGATAGCTGTATTTTACCCTAAAAAACTTTCTGTAATACTATGCTTCTACTAGGTCCCAGTTTTCTTTAATCACCCCTCAAAGTAATTTTCCCACACCTTTGTTATACAAAATATCATAACTGCCATTATTCTGGGGCCTGTTCAGTCTGTTTACTTCAAGAGGGTGGTCTGATCACCAGGATAATGGCTGTCAGCCATGGGAAAGGAAAATAAATCTCCACTGATGGGGATTTTCAAGACCTGTCTGAAGAAAGCCCTGAGTAGCCTGGCCTGAGCCCAGAGCTGGCTCTGCTTTGGGCAGGGGGTTGAACCAGAGACACCCTTGAGGGTCCTTCCCATGCAAATGATTCCATGAAAAAGGAAGCATCAGAACAAGGAGCCATAGTCCCTCGTCCTTTTGCTAGAACTGTGAAAGATCTGAGAAGCACCTAGATGTCCAAAGCAGCCATCTCACAGAAAATGAAGAGGACCCGTGTACATTACCAAAGACCTTCCATACTCCGCAGTTAAAACTTGCAACAGAATACACAAAAACTTTTATTGAGCAACGCTTTAAAGGAGAAAACAGTCCTTGATCTATTCTTGCAAGAAAATGAAAAAAAACCACCTCCTATTAAACACAGGTATTGGACTTGGGATCCTAACTGGAGGAAAACATGGAGCCCCAAGTAAACTCCAGAGCCCTAAAAAGGCAGAATTTGTGAGATGCCCTTATCCTCATTTTCTTTAAGATTATATTCAGACAGAATACACACTGAGGAGCTGTAGTTTTTGGATCCCTCCCGTGGTATCCAACTCTTCCTTTATTACAAAGCATGAGAAGCCAGCACACACCACTACCCCACTAAGGCCAAGTGCAGAGAAATTCACTGTGGCAGTATCCAAATTGCGGGGGCACTGCAGTCTCAGTGCTTGACAATAAAACAAAGATTAAAAAAAAGGCAGCTGTGTTCCTTTCACTTGCAAAAATGATTTTTATGCAAAACAGCATTTATGTCTAGTCTGCATAGGTAAATAGAAGCAGGAGCTTTATAATCCCAATTTTAGGTTGCATAGAATAGCTTTTAGGTAGCTAAATTACATTCTGAAGTGCTAAACATTGCTATGTTTTTCTTATACAGAGGCTGCTTAATTGGATTCCCTGTACTACAGTGGCCTAGCTCTGAAATCAGAGGTGACTGCTGTTAGAACATCAGAAGGTAAAGCAGTTTTTCTATATAATATATAGTACCTCAGTGATCTTTTTGCTGGAATGAGATATAAAAAATCCTATTTAACCGACTCATGTGATGTCTGATAGCTGAATTTAAAGAAATTCAGGCAAAAAAGCACATCTTCCTAGATGAAGGGTATTTATTCTCTATCCAAACAAATCTGTAAATCAACATTAAATGCTTTGAAGATATATTCAGGCAGAAGGTAAGGGTTTGATGCAAAAAAACCCCCAACATTTGGTAAAGTTATGGACTGAGCTCTGCAAGATGGCAAATTATTCCAGTAATGCCTTCCAGGGCATTAGTCATTTTGCTAACAGCAGCGTTACCACCACCAGGCCACTGTCGTTAAAACCTGCATGAAACAGAATTTCAACTTGAAACCAATAATCAGGCCTTTTCTTCACAGCCTGAACTGTTTTTCAGGATCTAATCTGTGAAACAAATAGATCAAATCTCCTCTTGTTTCATCCTTTCTAAAGCCTCTTTTCCTCATAAGGGGTCCATTTCTATTCACCCTGTGAACATCTCCAAATAGATCTCCTAGCCAAGGAGTACAAATATCCTTCTACTCTTTTTGTCATCTTTTTTAATAGGACTGTGTGATGGCCTTTTAATTGAGATCCAGTCTCCCTGCAGACCGCCACCTTGTTCCATAAATGTTTGTCTGGGTGGCCTTCCCTTATTCACAGCTTCAGGTAAGTTCACCTCCATTAGTGGATATTAAGCCACAAACAGGCACTTCAACAACCATTGTATGGATTCTATGTCTCTAAAATATTCTTTTAAGCATATTTTTGCACTTTTGTTGTGCTCTTTGTGTGCTAAGATTAAATTCTGACTTAGGGGCAGAATTCTGTTCTTGCCTGCCCTGTTAAAGAGAACTTTGATTGCATCTTGATATTTTTGTAAAATAATCACTGTGTAAGTACCAAAGACATCAAACCTGTCAGTCCTGTTTCAACTCAGGGTAAGACCATTGCTCTTCAAAAGCTCTTCTATGCTAGGATGAGATATTATAACAGTAAGAAAATTCTTTAAAATTATCACAGCATTAGGCCTTATTAGTTATTTGTACTTAACTCTGAAGAACTCAGCCTGTATGCTTCTGTTTCCTAATGTTAAAATTGGAGATACAGGCTTTCATATTCTGTTACAAAAGGCAGTCTGCAATGTTTCGTTTCATTCTTTTATGTTCCCACTTTCTTCAAGATTTCTTCTTGCTGTCCCATTTAATCTGAATATAGAAAATTTGTAATGCCAACTCAGTGGCTATGCTTCAAGTTTCCTAGTTCATATAGCATAAGGTAGAAGTTAGAGACCTTGTAGATAAGCTTTGTTTAAAACTTAACATTATGTCCTAGACAATATGTGACTTTAGGATAAAAGACCACAGTAGAGATTTCTCAGGATGTAGAATACATGTATTTTCTTCGGTATTGTAGTGGACTGAGGTGTCCCTGGATCTTCCCATCTCCACTGCCAGTTCCTGTTCTTGCACCACGGTTTATCACCATCTCAGCGATACCTATGCAATGTGAGATCATGTTGCAATCCTGATAAGCACAGCAATCCACTTTTTACAGAAAAAAACCCATATCTCTCTGGTGCTGGTTGGCAACCAGTTGCATTGGCATGCCTGAAAAGGCAGTCAACTTCAAGAGAGTATATAGGGCAAGGGAAGGCTTAAGCCTCTTAAAACTGCTTTGCCTATAGAGAAAACGCAGTTTTAAAAGATGTGATTTAATCTGAATACCTCTCATACGGTGTCTCCAATACTATGAATCAGCTGAAAACATTTAAAGTAGGAAGGTAAAATTAGAGTTTAGAACCATCCATTTCAACAACGGTGTTTACAGTAAGATGCAGGCTACCTCCTTTATCCCCACTGCTGTATACCAGTAGAGCTGCTGATTTAGCAAAGTGATTAAACCATGCCTAATTTTAAGCATGTGAGGAGTCCCATTGGGTTCAAAGAGATTATTCATATGCTTAAGTACATTGCTGAATCAGTGCTGAAATGAAAATAGTTACATAATTACAGGATTATATGAACATAGAGTTGCAAATGTGATGTTTAAAAGAGAAAGGCTAATTTACAGGATGATAGGAACATTTAATTGCAGTATAGAGATGGAAGGAAATCCACAACCATAAATGACAGTACAAAACACAGCATGTCTTTTACAATCACTGTGGCATCTTTAACTTGGAAAGCTTAAAATGAAAACCCAAGCAGGTGTATGAACAGCACAGTGCTGCAAAGAAATTTTCACGTACAGCCTCTGTATATTCCATTCTGTACCTGTATACTTCTATATAAAAATACCTGCTTTTCAATATTCTTAGCTTTTTACTCTACCCCAACACCAGTTTCACTGCACTGTAATACCCAGGTCATAACTGAATCATTTCATAAGCCATTCCTTTATCACAGCTACAGAAGCAGAAATCTGTAACAGACTACTGGGTTATATTGCCTTTTTAAAAAAAAAAATAAAAAATTCATGTATCACTGATTAAACCCAGCATCTATGTCCAAATCCACAGGTTTTAGGGACTTATTACCCAGACTATGATCCAGAGCTAAGCACCAAGTCCACCAACAGTAGAAGGCAGCCCTGCCTTGGAATTAGGGACTACCTCATGTTGCAATGGTGGGTGGCCATAACATCCTTCATTTATATATATTTCCATTTTTTTTCTTCCTACAAGGAAGAACAAGTTACTCATGAAGCTTCTGAGCTTTTACTGCAGATAGCAACATGATGTGTTCAGACAAAATCTTCACATGAACTGCTTCAGGCCTGCACAGCCTTGATGAAGCGAGGGTAGATGCATCAGCTGCTGACCCAATATAAGTTGCCCTGTTTGCAATGCAGAGCTTTCAGAGGTGGTCTACAGATCAGAACAGAAAACCTTTGTGTGCCCGAGTCCTGTCCCACTCTGGATTTCACATCCCTCAATTATGACTACAGACAGGTTTCTCCCACTCTTCCGTTTATAACAAGCAGGTTCTGAAGGGAGACATCTGCAATTATCCACTGAAAGAATGGCCCTGGCCTATCTTCTGAGTCATCTAGCTGGCCACATGCTGTTCTCAGTCATATCTAGTTAAGTCAGTGAGGTTGCATCAATGCAAGTCTACAATTTGACCTCAGCTGTGCTGCTGTGCATGCCCAGCTTCCTCAGCTGAATAGCTGGTGACTGTAGAGGAGGTTAGCAATGCCTAACGATATTAATGAAACTGGAAGCTGTAACTATATATAACAAGTTGGTAAGGCTTTGTTCACATGGCTGTTTCCTTCCTTTCACCACTGTGTAACACAGACACCATCCTCTCAGATACAGCCAGTTTTCAAGGGGTGGCAGTTCAAATGTGGACAGGCCGCTGCTCTGCTTTGCAAATCAATACAGTTTGGAATAAATCTCAATAATCCATGTCTGTGTGAGGGCAGAATAAGATCTGCAAAGCCCACAAGAAAATCTAGCACGCAAAGAGGAAGTAATGAAGACACTGTGTTGTTTGGTTAGCAAGGCAGAACAAGTCTGGGGTGGTTTTATGGGAAGGCCTGATGTGTGGTACTTATTTTTATTTGTTCTTCAATTCCATTGGGTACTTGCTTTAAAAGAAGATAGGGCTATCAAAGCAGCCCCAAACAGTAAACCGGTAACAACTTCATAATAAAGACTTAAAAACCAAATGAATGTGAAATACATTTGCAGAAAATCTTGGTAGTGTTAAGCTATATCATGCCTCACAAAATGGTTTCCCAAACATATAAACCTGCAGAAATACTAGCCCAGATCACCAACATCAACCAAAGTAGAGACAACTGTTTTCTGTGGTAAAACAGAAATACTCAAAGCTTGCTGACAGATACAATATATTGTGCTTTGTGCTTTACCTGTTAGAAGAGAATAGTGTCAGTTTCCCACCATTTAAATCAAAGTTTTTGAAAGACAAAAGCCTGTTTTTAGAAGACAGAAACAAGTTACTTTCAGAGTACAAATCTGGCATCAAAAGTTGTGCTTTCATAGTCCTTGTTACACTATTGTGACGTTAGTACTTGGTACCCTCTGCTCCCGAGATGGAGGATCACATTCATGCCTGGGAGTTTCTGGAGTTACAGACTCACGACTGTGCTGTACCAGTAAATGCCTGTGCTCTATACTCACTGCATCATGTAAGAATAGATGATTCAGGGTGCATGCAATCTAGTCAATGTAATCCCAGCATTAGGAATAGTTGTGGGCACTTACCTCTGCTGAAGAGCAGTTTTGCTAAAGTATGTGAGAAAAGGTTTGCCAGCTTTTCCTGGTGGACTTTTAACTCCTAAGAAATTAGGTAAGTCTGAGAATCTGCATATATGTGACTTTTTGCTGTTTCTCTCCTCCTGACTCACCTCCTCTAAGCAGTGCAAAGTAGCCAGTTTTGTTAGGAATAAATTGCCTATTATGTTTGCAAAAATAATCAAAGCCAGACTTGAGCAGCAAGGGTTTCTCAGCAGGGGAGGACTGTGGCCATGGGGGGCCACTCAGCCCAGGCCTTCTGCCAGAACCCCACAGCAGCTCCCAGAAACAGCCTGGCATTTCTCCAGGCATCCATGCGCACATACCAAGATTTTTATCTGAATGTGATGAAACCCCTGCTTACATTTTAAACTCGCACCCAAACTAAGAAGTCTTAAAGCAGCCCAACCTGCGCAGAAACAAGCCCTGGGGGAGAGCAAAGGAAATTATTTTCAATTTTAAAAGAATTCCTAATCATCAGATACTGTCCCCAACAGAAACACAGTGGCAGCACCATCATCGTGATTACAGGAATTACTACTCAAGCAAAGGGCAAAAGAAACAAAATGGCATTGTCTTGTCAGTCAGGAAACAAGGGGACAGTTCTGAGATCAATGGCAGCTAACCTCGGCGGCTCAAGTTTAAAGCACCGAATAACAATCCCCTGCAGCCAGAGGTCTGCAAGCCCTGGATAGAATTAAAAAATGGAAAACAGTTCACTTGAATTCATTCAAGCAAGATGTTTCTTTTAAAAAAAGATGTAATGTTTACGTTTCATGAAAAAAAGAGGCAAAGCACAATTTAATGAGCTTCACATATGAAATAAGTGTGATTTTTCACATTGTGAAGCCAAGGGTACCATGCCTTTGTAGGTGGGCTCTGATGTCAAATACTCCCTTAGGCCAGTGTCACTGTTCTGCTGTCCCAGAAACATTCATCCCAGTAAGAACCTTAGCAGCTTGGTGGTTTAAAGGCAAGTTGTAAAGTTTTTTTGGGTTTTTTCCTAATTATTTTCTGGAAGTTAAGAACATATGCTAGGTCTTTATGCAGTAATAAAACACACTCTTCATCTTTCAATTTTTTCTAGTGCTACCATTTTTTAAAAAATTGCAAATTATTAAAGAAGAGGTATTAACAAAAATTGGCAAATTACAAACCAATCACTTAAAGCCACATATGTTAAGCCAAGAATATGTACAAACATCATAGCCTTGCAATTCTTCAGTTTATTTCAGTAAACTGATTCAAAGCTTCTGACACACTTTAAATAATTGGTTAAAAGAGTTGAACAGTCCCACTACCTTTTTGCAGTCAGACATACTAGAATTAATTTCTATGACAAAAGTATTAGCTGAAGGAAGAAAACGAAACTCATCACTTAAAATTATCTTGCTCTAACTTGGAAATACCCTTTGTACATAATCCCTTCATAAAGTATCAACAATCTGATTACCGAACATCAAAGGTTCAACATAAACTACCTTCCTTCTGCATAAAAGTTACATTTTCTACTCTTGGATTCGGATATTTTTTTTTTATAAAAAGAACAAAGAAGCTTTAAAAAAACCTGGTATTTCCATTTTTAGTGAGCTTTCCTCAACCTCATCAGAATGAGCCTGCAAAACACCAACTGACTGCAAAAACATTTAACTGATTATCAGTGAAACCCTCCTAACTTTGCAATTACTTTTGATTAGCAAAGGGCACTTAAGGAAACATGATCACCAACTCTGCCTAGAAATCTTGCTCTAGATTTCAGCATGAAAGAAGTGAGCAGTGCACCAGGAGCTGAAGGACAGCAAAGGAAAGCATTGATTAAAAAATAAAATAAATAAATAATCAAAGAATGGTTTAGGTTGGAAGGAACCTTAAAGATCATCTAGTTCCAGCCCCCGTGCCATGGGCAGGGACACCTTCCACTGAACCAGGTTGCTTTTAAGCAACTGTCCAGCTTTTAAGTCCTGTCCAGCCTGGCCTTGATCACCTCCAGGAAGGAACACCCACACCTTCTCTGAGCAGGGACACCTTTCACTAGATTGGGTTGCTCAAAGCCCCATCCAGCCTAGCCTTCAACACTTCCATGGAGGGGATATCCACAACTTCTCCAGGCAATCTGTTCCAGTGTCTCACCATCCTGAGATGTTAACATAATAAATATCAATAAAGAATGTTTTCCTAATATCTAATCTAAATTTACCCTCTTCCAGTTTTATCCCAACACTCCAGTCACAGGAGCCATGCCACCACATCTCTGTGATGCCAGTAAAATCATAGCCCCGTTAGCCCTTATAAATTTGTTGGCTGTAGGTAGGCTGGTTTTCTCCATTTTTACATACCTATTTTAAGAGAAGATTAAAATCTTCATGAGATAAGACCTGATGAGAAGTAAATAAAACCCTTTATCATCTCTGGCTACATCCTGTCTCCTCAATCATACTTCCATTTCCAGTGTACATCTGTCAAAGATCAGCTGCTATCTCAGCAGATTAAAAAAAAAAAATCAAACCAAAAAACAAAACAGCCTCCCCGAACCAACAGAGTGGCTGATCGTACAGGTTCTCTGTATTTGTGGGCTCCAGTGAGTTTTCTTTCCCAGCTGCAAGTGATGGATTAACTGCGGTTGCTGCAGGGCTGTGGCAGACCAGGGATCAAGGGCAAGTGCAACCTGAGCATTTCCCAGGAAGAACAGTTGAAGCTTGTGACAAAGTTCCCTTCAGCAAAATACATCTTAGGAGCCAGGAGCTCTTCCTCTGGCAATTCAGAGTCCATCTTCCCTCATTTCTAACAAACTATCAGCATTCTTCCGGCCTCATATTTTGCTGCATAGCAGCATGTTTGAGAGCTACATTAAAGCTCTGACCACACCTAGTCAGGAAACAGAAGGTGCATAAGATGCCATAAAATCTTATGAACACAGAGATGGGCCTTGCACAGGTCCGTCTGAGCAGCAGGTGAGAGCTGTGAAGGATCTTGGTATTCTAGCTGGACTGATCAACAAAGTTATCCCCATCAGTCTGCAGACCTCTGGGTGTCAGAGGAAACTGAGGCTCTGTAGGGGCAAGGGAAAGTCTGGAGCTTCTTCCAGCCGCCCCTGACTGCACTTCAGGGATACGGTTCACATCCTTGTCTTTCGGGAAAAATGAAATAATTTATAGGTAAAAGAATATAGTCTATGAGCAGAGTAAAGATTACACACTGCTATAATATGCTTCTGTTCTAGGGCAGCTCTACGGTGTACTTTGGGCTCTCCTCCCCAGCCTGCACCCCAAATCCCAAACTGAGATTCCTTCTCTGAAGCTTTCATGATTCTCTCCTCATTTCTTTCTTCTATCAGGCCACACGTTGAAGTAGTTTTGCCTATCAGCAGAAAGTAGCATTCCTCAATAATCCATTTTACTTTGGATTTCATTTAGGTAGATCTTCCAACAGCTCCAAAGGGCTCACTCTTGCAAGAGATAGCTCTGTGTCTCAAAACGTGAGTGAAGACTGCTACTCCAAGGTTTCTCACAAAATTCTAGCGTGATTTGTAGTTAATTTTTTTAATGACTGCTGTTTCTCAGGCATGGGAGAAATTACAGAATTAGTGAGATGTGAGCAATGTTTCCTTGGCTGTAATGGTGACAGAAAAACTACATAGGCTGAGCATCTATATATCACAGAATATTGTGGATTCCCTGCTGATTCACAATACAGTAAATCAAGGTTATCTACTCATTATTGTTACTTTGAACACCTATGGATTTTGGAAGCCTTATGCCCCTCTACAGCTAAATTAACATCGTGTAACAAACTAGAGTATTTGTGTGCAAAACACCTGGCGCCAGCCAAGTCAGTGCAAGTTTTGGAATGGAGCAGGAGTTTTTTTGGACAGCCAAGGTTTCATCCCACTTTGTACTCCCATTAGTATAGACTAAAATAGCATCAGAGACAGGCTAACTCCATACTCATATATTAATACAGGGCTGTCCTATGAAAGCATCGCACAAACAGGAACATCCTGCAGAACTGGCCAGAAAGAAAAAAAAATACTGTACTCAAGTGCGAAAGTCCCTGAAGTAGCACTCGTAAAAGTTCGGTCAGTTTTCTCTTAAGGTACAGGATTACAAGTCGGGAGACCCTCCTTTCAATGGCTGGCTAGTACAGATTTCCAGCAACATTAAGTCACATATCCTCTTGGTTCTTCAGCTTTCCTCACTACCAGCTGTCAAAAATGCCCATCTCACAAGCACACTGAGAAATTAAACTTGTTTTTCCAGGCATGCGCTGGTCACAGAACAGAAGGGATGTGTGCATGGTGACTTAGATCACGCAAGTTGAAAATAGGTAGCATGACTTCCTTCAAAAGTACCCAGCAACTGTACTCAGTTTGCGTCAGTCCTAATTCCATGCAGATCATACATTTCTTTGTTGCAGCTTGTAAAGAGTTAATAGTTAAACCAAGAAAAACAAACACTAAGAAAGAATAACACTATTATGGCTACATTATATCCTTTAACATACTTTTAGGAGGGCGAGTATACATATCTGAAGAGTAATTTTCAGACCATTAAGTACAACGCCTTCCCAAAGAAAACACTCTTTCCTGATCACTTCTAGAAATAGCTGATATCTGAGGCTACAAGAGCAAATTGCCATGGATCAGGTTAAAGTAGGATTTAAAACCAGTCCAACTAGACTAGTGAAAAGGCTATACATTCACTCCCATTTGGAATTAAAGTGGATTTTAAAAAAAAAAACAAACAAAAACCCACAACATAATGGATTTATTGAAAGTCTTTGCTCCTTAGTAAGGAGGTATCAACAAATCAGAAACACTAAATGCAAAACATTTCCTTGAATTTATGAAGTAGGTTTTCTCTGCAACACATTAGGTGTAAAGTGGCATATAAAACCACATCAGCTTGTACAAGACTATCTGGCATTCTAAGCCTTTTTTTACATTATGGATTTAGGAAAAATCTAGTAGGTTAATTTAAAAAAAATGTGTAAGAAGGGTTAACACAGTAATTAAATACTTTTTAGTTGTCATTTTATAGGCTTACTCCTCTCTTCAGTTTTGTGAGCAGTGCTGGAAACACTGGATTATGATTTTGTTATTTTGCAGCCCCTCGGTGTTTTCCCTTTCCCCCAGGATAATTTTATTTGTAATAAGAATTCATGAGAGAAATCCCTCAGTAAAGCTAACATTTTCAAAACATGCAGTTTTGGATCCTACAAGGCCTTCATCAGGCATCTCACTTTCCTGCTGAGCTCAGGAGGAAAGCTGCACACATGGTCAGTGGGAAGATTAATGTTCCAGAAGACTTTTTTGAAAAAGGAATAAGCCAGATATTGGCACACATTTTGTATCTGTTTGGTTTAACAATTAAGATAAACCCAATAAAAGCTTATTGCACCATATGTTTAAAATAAAGAATTTAGCATTAAAAAACCTTGGTATTATTTCAACTGGGAAAGCATACCCACCTCTATCACTGTGTTCTATGCATGCATATGCAGAACACAGATCTAGTCGGTAGCTGAAGTCATGCTGTGTCAAAAAGACTACAATACTACATTTATTAGATTTCATGGATGTAGCAAAGGTTTGTTTTTCTGGGGAGCTATTTATAATATCTTATAGTGAAGGTAAGAGATTCCCTTCTTTGCAATCATAGAAATATTCCTTCAGAAGGATTAAATCCTCTGAATTATAACTCAGAAACACTGAGCTCTGCTCTGAGTTTGATGGCAAGCCTGGCTTTGAACACAGTGTTTTTGTATCTCAGTGGAATAGCTAAATCAGTCACATTTGTAACTCCAGCTGCCTTTAGGGTTTTGCAGAGTTGGCTTTGTGCTTCCATTAAACAGAAGCTGTGGGTTTCTAGGTTCCCGACAGCCACTTGAAAGTCAATTTGTAGTTGTTTATGCCTATTTCACTGGAGCTGCTCCTCACGGTGCTAGCCAAAGGGACAGCAGCAAACATGAAATGCTGTGCTACAAGTGGCCCATGAAAGGGAGGCGATGGGGAGCTTTACAGGCTGTTACTAGCAGTCCTGCGTTTCCACCTGGCAGGACTTGGATGCACACAGAGAAATTAATTTGCATGTGGGGCAAAAAAATCACTAAGAGCTGGCCTGGCTGAGGATTCCCTGGAAGATCATAAAAATAAATTGGTGTCCTGGATTTACTCCTAAGATTCAGTCTGTTTCCCTCCAATACGTACTGTATTTTAACACTTACACGTTATTCCCCTTAAGGCTGTCCAGCCACCCCCATTTTACACTTAGTACATTTTATCTTTTAGGAATGAATTAAACCCAGCAGCTCTGCCTGAAAATAAACCCCCAAACATACTTATAATTGCTTTTATCTTCTGAGTTTTGCCTATCATATCCTTTTAATTCTCCAACAAGACACTGCTGTTGCAGTCTGTGGTGACACTATATTTGGTTCCTGTTCTCATGAGACTTCATGCTTGTAAAGTCTAACACAAAATCCATTTTACTTCCTGCCAAAGGAATACACTGTAGTATACAAGCTGGCTTTAATTTTGTTACATTTCTTGTCTAGATGGTGTAAGGTAAACTTAAAATGGAATAGTATAAACAGATGTAATGATTCCTCTGAGCTTGTAGAGAGGCTGAAAAACACCTAGGGTAAGAAGCAAGGACTGAACAGTTCACTTTATGAAGTCAAACTGACAATTATGAACAAGTTATTCTCACTTAAAACTAACCCTGTCTTTTTTCAGGCTATGTCTGGCTATTTGGTGTTTGACTTCCACAGAACACCAAGTGCATTGTCTGTATTTTGTGCCTTTTAACATCACCCACACAGTCCATGTGGGACACCACGTAACACTGACCCAACATAGGGGGAGAGATAGTTCTGCATCTGAAGAGGATAATGTCTCATAACAATATTAAATACACTTGCATGCATGTGGACCCCCCAGACCCAAAGGCCCTACCAGCTGGAACTACATCCAAGCTGGAGGGACCAGGAGTATCTGCTGAGCTCTAGGTTTGGATGCACATCCCACTTGCATCCCACGTTCATCATGTGTTAGACTGCAGTGTAGATCACTGAAAAGAGCCCAGTATGTTCATGAGGACAACAACAACCCCTCTGTGCTCCCTCACCTCCTCCCAATCCCCCGTTTTGCTTGGGGAGTAAAGCTTGAGGGTCAACTGCAGCGCACAGCTGTACCACTCTATCAACATAGTATTAATGTGCCTCTAGTTAAAAATACATTAACACATCAAAGTCACAAAATCTCCTCCTACGATCACCTCCCATAGAAAAGGCTGATCAAAATAAGATAAGAAAAGGTCATAGTGCTGGAGAGACAGAAGCAAGTTTTTGCATACAGTAAGAATATCCCAAGTGGATTCACATGAAATAGAAATACATTTAATGTAGCACTGTGGTACACATCATGAAAGAGGAGGCCTATCAGCCATATCAAGCCATCTTCTGTCATTCCTGAAGACAGCATCTAGAATCAGTCAAAGACTGGGCTAACAGTTCAGTAGTATATCAAAATAAGCATCACATACGCCATGCTCATTCCTGCCCTGTTTGCTTCAATACTTCAGCTCAGAACCCAGATGTTACAAGAGCAAATCTCACCATCTCCTTTTCAGGAACCGGAAGCTTGGCAACAAATAAAACAGTAGCATTCATTCCTGAGTGAAGAGTTATACCAAGGTTAAGGGATACAATCACTATGCTGCCAAAGCTTGATCTTGGGAGCATTTCAAAGGCCAACTTGTTACCTCTAGAAGTATATCTGTCCTCCAAGATGGACTCAGATTGTCTACATTAAACTCCTGCTTTTAATCTGCTTCTAGAAGATCCAGCCTCTAAGATTATTTTGAGTAATTTCTTATCTTGGATGTAATGTGTCATTTTCTTTGATGACTGTCCTACTAAAGGGTTGGTCTTCCCTCTAGGCACTTGCAATTCCAAGTTTTCTTCGGTATTTAATGGTGCTTTCAGCTTAATCCAATATTTCCTTTTTTCCCAAAGCCTCGTTTGCACTGGGCAGGTAAACTCCAACTTCAGATTCAAAGTCTTGATGGTTCAAGGGGAAAAAAAATTAGGGAAACCTTCCACAGTGCCTGGTCAACGTCCAAGCATACACTTTGAGTAGATGCTTAAGTTTCATTAAAGCCTGCTTCTCTGTATATAGATAACGGCTCGGAAAATTTCCTAGCTTTGTGGTTTAACCCCAGCTGGCCACACAGCCGCTCACTCACTCCCCCCACAGTGGGATGGGGGAGAGAATTGGGGGGGTAAAAGTGAGAAAACTCATGGGTTGAGATACAGTTTAACAGGTAAAACAAAAGCCACACACACAAGCAAAGCAAAACAAGGAATTCCTTCAGCACTTCCCATGGGCAGGCAGGAGTTCAGCCATCCCCAGGGAAGCGGGGCTCCATCACGTGTAATGGTTACTTGGGAAGACAAACACCATAATGCCAAATGTTTCCCCCTTCCTTCTTCTTCCCCCAGTTTATATACTCAACATGACATCATATGGTATGGAATATCCCTTTGGCTAGTTTGGGTCACCTGTTCTGGCTGTGTCCCCTCCAAATTTCCCATGTCCCTCCAGCTCTCTCGCTGGCAGTGCCTCAGGAACTGAGAAGTTCTTGATTTAGCATAAATATTACCAAGCAATAACCCAAACCATCAGTGTGCTATCAAAACTGTTCTCCCACCAAAACCAAAGCACACCACTGCACCTACTACTAAGAAGAAAATTAACTCTATCCCAGCTGAAACCAGGACAGCTAGTTAAGTCCCTCAAACCAGCAGACCAGCTGCTTCTCTTCTGCTTCCAAGACAACATGTCAGGATGTACATTTGATCAACACATCATACCAGCTTTGCATTTAGAAAGTCTTCTTGAAAACAACCTTTGCATGCACTGTGAGAACTAAAGCCACATGACAAGACTTCTTTAACCAGTGTTTGGGAAGAGAGCCACCCCCCACACTTGTGATGCTATACACCTATTCAATACAAAGATGTAAAGCTGGAAATTTGCTTTTAGAGAAGAACAGATTTTTTTTTCCTCCAGCTATACAGAAAAATCCTCAGGTTTTATTCTAGGACAGAACAGAGACTCACAATACACATCTTTTTAAATCTAGCCATGATTTTCAGCACTGTGTATAGCCAGTATTTAAGGAGTCTGTTCCCATTTATTGAAGAACTCCAATGGTTATTTGCATTGAAGTACTTTCTTTGCCTTTTTAATCAAGTCACATATAACAATTGTATATCAAAATATTAAGTGAAATCTCTGCACTTATGTATTTTATGCTTATGTACTGTGCCAGTTTTTGCTGGGATAGAGTTTATTTTCTTCATAGTAGCTAGTATGGGGCTACATTTTGGATTTGTGCTGAAAACAGGTGAGGACACAGGGATGCTTTCATTACTGCTGAGCACTGCTTACAGAGTCAAGGCCTTTTCTGCCTCTCACACCACCCGCCAGTGAGCAGGCTGGGGTTGCACAAGAAGCTGTGAGGGGACACAGCTGGGACAGCAGACCCCAAGGGGAGGTCAGCTAATACACCTGTATTATCTCCGTAATATATCCATTAGTAAAGGGATATCCCATACCATATGACATCATGCACAGCATATAGACGTGGGGGAAGAAGGAAGTAGGAGGTGGGTGCATGAGTGTTTGGAGTGGCAGCATTTATCTTCCCGAGTAATCGCTACACATGCTGGAGCCCCGCTTTCCTGGAGATGGCTGAACACCTCCCTGCCCATGGGAAGTGCTGAAGGAATTCCTTGTTTGGCTTTGCTTGTGTGCACGGCTTTTGCTTTACCTATTAAACTGTCTTTATCTCAACCCATGAGTTTTCTCACTTTTAACCCTTCTGATCTTCTCCCCCACCCCACTGTGGGGGAAGTGAGCAGCTGTGTGGGGCTTGGTTGCCAGCCAGGGTTAAACCACGACATATACGAGAGACATCCCACAGCAAGTAAGGGGCTGGACTGGGCCACAAGATTAAAGCTGGTTAATGATCTGTGCATCACGTCCCACTTCAAGATGATTTCTGATTAAAGAAATACATTTGGACTAATCCAGTTTTGTGCTGCCAATTTAGTACCCGACAAGTCATTATTAAGGGCTGAAATAGTGAAATGCTAAACAGAGGAGCACAGAAGTAAAAAAGCCACCTTTAACCAGAAGGCATCCCAAAATGATGACCAGAAAGCAGCAGAGGCACCTCAGAGGGCATGCCCTAACAGTTCAGACAGCCAGGAAAGTGTCCATTCACTTTGCCTGTCTCCTGCAACCCCCCCTCGGTGGGGAGCAGCAGGCAGCTGGGGATGGTGCCAGAGACAGAGAAGAGGCAGCCAAAGGAAAAGCCCTGCAGGACCCCAGTCACACTGCTTGCTGCCTCTCCAGCAAGCAGCAGGGATGACTTGTAGCAGGGCTCTTGTGTGTCAGGGTGCCTCTGTGGGGGCTGCCACCACCACCTCCTTTGTGGTCTGCAGGGCTGTGACCCTTGCACCTCTGCGCTTCAAGGCGCTGGCAGCACTTGACATAACAAGGTGGATACTCTTGGCTGCTCGTGCATTTTCCAGAATAGCCACCAATTCCCGACCAGTACAAAAACCTCAGTAAGTATGAAATTCACATCTTTGGAAGGTTTATCTTTTATTCATACAAGCTACACCCCAAACTCACGTATTCCAGTAGTCATTTAGAAAAATTCCTTTTCTACTTGAATTAACATGCTATTGCCCTCCAGAATGATAGGGTTGAAAGATTAAACCCAAGAAGTGTTTGTCCCTCTTAATCTAATACACACCAGAAACACCAAAACAGCAGTCATCGTGCAATAACTGGCTTCCTGAAACACAGCAGCTCTGATGTAGGGCTGATCAGAAGAATGGAAGAGGCAAGTGTTTCCTCATTGCTACTGTTAATAAACATTATATTTTAAATATATAAATCTTTGGAGCCGGTTCACGTTTCATCCTTGAAACCTGAACAACAATTCCATTTACTGCAGGGAGATTAGGCATTTGAGAAATGAGAAGTGCCAGGAAATGAATCCAGAGTTAATTTTAATAGATTCATTGTTACCTGCAGACACAGACTAAGCAAACATTTCCTTTAGCAATGAAGTCAATAGCAGCCTTTCCAGCCGCTGTAATAACTGCCTTTTTTGACATCTCGGTTGATAGTTGTCTGCTGCATATTAGTTTGTTGAACTGACACCCACACAGTAACAGAAAACTGAGATTGTTTTCATTTTAATCTGTACGCTCTAAAGAGATGAGCAGTTTCCTCACGTATTCATGGTATAATTAAGAAGTTATATCAAACAAAATGTCATTATCAGACAGGGAGCTGAATTACCCAGCACTCAGAGATCCATCAGGCAGAAGCCATCAATGGCTGAGGACTCACCCCCGTGTAGGCACACAGCTCCCCGGCACAGCCCATGAAGCTGTCTGCAACAGGGCACAGCACTGAAGCTCTGCTGAAGTTGTCAGGGTTTTGCCACGTGGTAGATATTTACTTACACTTGCAGCTCACTTCTTGGATTAAGGATATTCAGGGGCAATACTAGGCAGTTGCAGAATCAAGAAATCTTCCTGCCACATGTTCTGTGAGCTACTACTGGATTTGTTCCACAGTTCTCCCTCCCTCTGGTTTTGTCTGCTCTCATTTCATCTACTAGCATACTTTACATCAGAAGTGCAGAAGCATGAAGAAGTTACAGAAAGTGATAGTGACAACAAAAACCTAATTTTCCTATTCCTTGAACTTTTTCTTCCCTGTGAATGCTTACAGGCTGAGAAGCATGCTGGCAAGTGGTTCACCTCCCAGCTGTAGGGATTCTCCTGTGCATTTAAATTGCTGTGCTGCTGTGATGAGAAATCATTTATTTCTGTGCCTTTCTGACCCCTCTCCAGGAGTTTTACACACTCAAGCACAAAGGCACATCCTTGCGCACATGCACATATGTATGCATAAATACACACTTAATGCACAAGCAGGTCTTGTTTCTGTGGCACTACAGCAAAAAGATTCTACTAGGTATCAGAAAATAAAACCTGGCAAGCAATTATAGGTCTACAGCTAAATGAACGACTTGCTACTCCAGTGTGTAAATAAGAAGTCTTAATGGATACCACAGCCAAAGCGTACATGGCTGAGGAATTCCAGAAACAAAAGTGTTGATCAGCAGGATACTATTAGCATCACTGCTCCAGCAAAGGGTCGGATTTAAAAACGAGTTATTGCTTTCTTGAAACAGGAGCTGGAACCTCAAGAACTTCACCAGTTCAGGAGTTCCTGTAGATACAGTGGTGCCAGAGAGCCACCACAGTTTATAGATCCACACACACCCCAGCCGATTTCATTGCCATCACAACAGTAGAGCTCAATGAATGTTATCCACAGCTACAGGGCATGGTAAGAACAAGTCCAGAAATTGCCATAATTCTTTGCAGCTTAGAGCTTATTTTTTATCACATACTTAACAAAAGACTTTTCTCTGCCATTAAACAATCAAGAGATTTACATTACTTTTCTTGTCTTTCACTTGAAATTTCAAGAGCTGCAGATCTCTTATCAATACATATTCCCCAATAACACGGCGGGGGGGTGGGAAATGAATGCTCCCCTCTGCTAACCATAGCATCCTAGGTATAAAACAGTAACAAAGCCACAAACACCCATATCATTCGGGTACCCTCAGCCTAACCTACCTGCTAATTCAGAAGATGCATGGATTTACTGGTCCCAGGTCATCTCTGCTAGCCCTACACCACCCTTCCAAGGAACCTGAAAAAGCTGAAATAAGAGGAGGACTGATATTTAAGCAACTAAATCCCACTCCAGGTGTTTAGACTACACATTTCTCTAGGATCCATCTGTGGTCAATGAAGAGAACAAGGTGTTTTCAGCAGGTGATTAATCTAACTTAACAGCTACTCTGTAATGGGTAGTATTTTCTTCAGGAGCTCGGAGTCTCAGATGGCCTACACGTGGCAGATTTTAAGAGATGTGCCAATACTTACTATTGCTATGAAGGTCAGTAAGTTTCATATTTATCTATCTTAGAGATAGTAGCAAGAAAGAAAAAGAAAAAAAGCCCAGACCCTCAAAAAGCAGGGCATGCTTCCTTTTCTGATACTCTTTTTTTACAGGCAGTATTGTTCTCTTCCTAGCAAAGTACTGAAGTCAAGAGAACAATGACGGCATAGGCTGTCAGATATCTGATACCCATAATCACTTCTGTGGTTTGGTTTCCCTTCTGATCAATACAGTTTAGGCAACATGACAGATGTAGCTTTTATTTGTTTTCATGTTTACTTTTGTGGCATTAGGGTGCTTGCATGAAGGCCATTGCATTGGCCTTTAAAAGAAAAAATAAGGTGGCAAATCAACAGTGGCCTGAACAAAAGGCAGGAACCAATTATTCTGCTACCACATATCAAATGTTATTTTTGTTATATTTGTTATCATGCATCCCTGGTGTCTTGGTTTTGTCTGGGATAGAGTTAACTTCCTTCTTAGTAGCTGCTACAGTGCTGTGTTTTGGATTTAGTACCAGCGTAATGCTGATAACACACTGGTGGTTTAGTTGTTGCTAAGCAGTGCTTACCCCAAGTCAAGGACTCTTCAGTTTCCCAGGCTCTGCCAGGGAGCAGGTGCACGAGAAGCTGGGAGGGGACACAGCCAGGAGAGCTGACCCCAACTAGCCAAAGGGATGCTCCATCCCACAGAACAGCATGCCCAGTGTATAAACTGGGGGGAGCTGGCTGGGAGGCACTGGTCACTACTCGGGGACTGGCTGGGCATCAGTCAGTGGGTGGTGGGCAACTGTATTGTGCATCACCTATCTTTCTTGGGGTTTATTTCTCTCTCTCTTTTTGTTGTCTCCCTTTTCATTATTATTATAATATTATATTGTATTTCAGATATTAAGCTGTTCTTGTCTCAGCCCATGGGTTTTACCTTCTTTTCCAATTCCCCTCCACTTCCCACTGGGGCAAGGGGTAGGGGGAGCAAGCAACTGTGCAGTACTTAGTTGCTGGCTGGGGTTAACCCATGACACCTGGGTACGTAAACCTCAAATTATGTGGAGAATTTCAAACAAAGAACCAAAAATCCCTGTTTACTCAGTGCATATTTACATATATCTATCTATCTCAGAGAAAGGGCCTACTCACAGACCCAAAATCTATGGCAATTTCTGAAATCAAAGCCAAAATGCATATGTTGGAGGTGCACTAGTAAATCGGACCTGTCCTCAGCTGTCCCCTGGCTCTGGGCCCAGGAGCCACGGAGCACCCTGAGCCACAGCTGCCCCGTGTACCCTGGCTGTGGGCAGGCTGTCGATGGGCTCCCTGGTCCATGCTAATGTCCATAGTCGTACCCAGGAGCTGTTAGCGGGCTGGTGTGAGGCTCGGTGCCCCTCTGGCTACCACATTGAAGGAAAGGCTGCGGAGGTGAAGAGGACCCAAACCGCTCCTGTTGAGCCCTGGTGCTGGCAGGGCTTCTCTCCATGAGAGCCAGGCATCTGCAACAGGAGCAAGGGACCTGTTGCAGGAGCATCTGGAAATAGAGCAGCAAGATTTTTCTGAGGAAGATGAGGATCCAGTTGTGCAAAGGGTAGAGAGCAGTATGCTGGGGAAACAGGAGGTTCTTCACGCCCTAAGACGCAGCAGGGTGCTACCCAAAATCTCTATCAGTACTCAGACATTCAGCATTGGCTAGAACTGAAGGGGAGCCAGCAAAAAAGACCACAGATACTGCTTGTGCTCAAAGATGATGAATGAGAGAAAGGAAGTTTTGAATGAAATCTGTGACCGGGTTGAAGACAGACCCACAAGTTCTCTTCAATGTTTTCTAGAAGTGCTAGTATCTCAAGAACACCTTGGGTTGTGTTAAGCCTTTTCCTGACTCTTTCTATAGCTGCTTCTCCTGTTTAACAACCCCAGGGATGTTCAGTTCTTGCTGTATAGGAACACCAGGATACTAACCAGAGCCCACAAAAAATTTTCATATGTGTGAGCTGTACTGACCTTTTGCTCACTGAGACTGGGATTTGGGGGCACACGCTGACTATTAAGACTAGAGAAGTGCTCTAAGTGTTTAGCAGAGATGATGTTTTACTTAACCAAGAAACTGCTAAGAGCCAGTTATTTTAGAATACTTTATCCCAGAATTCACAAAAACTTTGCCATCTTTATTTCCAAAACGTTAATCAATTCTGCAGCATCCCATAAAGAGGATGCTGCTTTCTTCTATAAATGTGCAATCTTATTCAGGAAGCAGGCCCAGTTATTTATTTTAGAGAGACAATACAAAGCAAAGGCTCACCATAACAGCTCTTGCTTCCTTGGGCTGCTTATTTAAAACAAGGCTTGCAGTATAAAGCAAGAATATAAAAATACCTATGTTTGGAGTACAATTTCAGGCAGGACAGAGAACAGCAGGATCACTTCTAATAGTGTTCCCTCTTTATATGTGCCTTTGAAAATGTAGTAAAGATATCCTGTATCCTTTCTCTTTCTCAAGCAGCTGAGGGAACCATTTTGGTCATAGCTTCTCA